>NC_139606.1:5000-605000 GCF_964270895.1 Podarcis filfolensis
CAGCTAGCCCCCCCAGAGGGGGAAGCAGTGACAGCAGCAGCAGTGAAACGGTCAGGAGAAATGATACCAGCTGGGCGCGCGCGCCAAGTTCAAATGTACAGGCGCGGGGAACAGCAGGAGACCCGGATGGGGAACAAGCTCCTAAAGCCCGCCGGAGGGAAGGGGAAGGCTCAGGGGACTCAGCGTCAGAAGAGTCTAGAAAGGGCGAGACCCCAACGGCCAGGCGGAACCAGAGGCGGAAGGAACTGAGGAAGAGGTGGAGTAAGGCTAGAATCTTAAATTGGTGTCAGGGGGGAGGAGACTCAGACGGAGCATCAGCGGTCTGACAGTTGAGACGTAGAGCTGCGCGCTGCAGCTCTGGAAGTGAAACTGAACCTCAATAAAGACTTTTGTACTTAACAACGAAGCAGCGTTGGTCCTTTGTGAGCTGGGACCTTGGGCAGCTCTGACACCAATCAATGCTTATTCATCTTCTTTCTACGCATATGGAAGCGATTAGATGGTGTTTTGTTATTTTGGTCTCGTTACATACAGTTTTCGATTTTTGGGTCAATGTGCATTAACACCATAGAACACGAAATAAGCGAAATCCAATATTTTTCTTTCTATGTAGATGGAACCCAAATCAACCTGTTTTGCTTTGTTTAAGCTTATTGCACTTTGCTATGTGTGGGTGAACGAACACCGAAAGAACAATCTATGCTAGATTGCGGCTGATAACAAAGATTTCACTCTGCGATTTTTCGGTGAATGTGCATTCTAACCCCCAAAACACCAATTTTAAAAAAGCCCAATCAGAGCGTTATTATCATCTTTTTATGTAGATGGAAACCAAAACACCGTTTTGCTTCTGTTAGGAGTGATTCTGATGCGCACCCAAAAAACACCATGCGAATTGAAATAAGCCCAATCAAAGCTTTTCGTCTTCTTTCTGCGCATATGGAAGCGAAAAGACTTTGTTTTGTTATTTTGGTCTCACTACATGCACTATGCCATTTCTGGGTCTATGTGCATTAACACCAAAGAACACGACGTGAAATTCAAGGTTCTTCTTTGTATGTAGATGGAACCCAAATCAACCTGTTTTGCCTTGTTTAAGCCTATTACACTTCGCTTTGCTATTTGTATGTGAATGAACACCGGAAGAACAACCCAAGCTTATTCGTACTTGTCAGGGGCTCGGGAGCAAGAGCACAGGGGAGAGAGGAAATGGAGAGCGAAGGGGAAGAATCTGAGGGTAGCGTAGGGGAGTATGACAGTGACCCGAGAGAGCAGGAGACCCGGATGGGGAACCACCTCCTAAATCCCGCCGGAGGGAGGGGGAAGGCTCAGAGGACTCAGCGTCAGAAGAGGCTAGAAAGGGCGAGACCCCAACGGCCAGGCGGAACCAGAGGCGGAAGGAACAGAGGAAGAGGTGGAGTAAGGCTAGAGTCTTAAATGGGTGTCTGGGGGGATGAGACTCAGACGGAGCATCAGCGGTCTGACAGTTGAGACGTAGAGCTGCGCGCTGCGGCTCTGGAAGTGAAACTGAACTTCAATAAAGACTTTTGTACTTAACAACGAAGCAGCGTTGGTCCTTTGTGAGCTGGGACCTTGGGCAGCTCTGACATTCTGCGAGAGGGAAGCGGATAAGCTGCCTCCCCACAGGCCTTAGGACTGCAAGATTGACCTCCTGCCGGGGGCGACGCTGCCGACTGGAAAACTGTATTCCATGTCTGAGGACGAACTGCAAGAACTCAGGGAGTTCATAGATCACAACTTGAAGCGGGGATTCATCCAAGAATCCAAAGCAGTAGGGGGCAGTCCCGTGTTTTTCGTGAAGAAGAAGGACACGCCCCAACGCAGGCTCGTAGTTGATTATAGAATCATCAATTCCAGGACGAAGCCCACAGCATTCCCCATGCCCAAGATCGACGACCTGCTCGCGACGGTGAGGAAGGGACGACTCTTCACCAAGTTGGATCTATGAGGGGCGTACAACCTTATACGCATGCGGGAGGGCGATGAGTGGAAGACAGCCATGTTTACACCTTTAGGCACCTATGAATATCGCGTAATGCCGTTTGGTCTGCAAAATGGCTCCCATTGCTTCCAAGCTGTTCATAGACCACGTGTTCAAAGCTCACGGCTTGCTGCGGTCCATCCTGTCCGACCGGGGTCGCCAATTCATCTCGATCTTCTGGCAGAAGCTGCTGGGCATCCTGAACGTCAAGATCAACTTAGCGTCGGCACGACACCCGCAGACCAACGGACAAGCGGAGAGGGTCAACGCCATCATGCAGCAGTACCTGCGATGCTATGCGAATCAACAACCCTCGACCTGGGTGGACTACCTACCGCTGGCCGAGTTTGCCTACAACAACACGAAGCACGCGTTTACAGGGGTGACACCGTTCTTCGCCAACAATGGGCGGCATCCCAGAACCTTCCCGGGGTTAGAGACGAAGGGGGAGGGGGAGCCACGGGGAGCAGAGCACTTAGCAGCAGAGTTACAGGAGGTGCACGAGCAACTCCGAAGGCACTTGGAACTGGCGAAACACGCCTACAAAATGCAGGCAGACAAGCACAGGAGAGTCGGGGAAGACATCCAGGTGGGGGACTGGGTCTGGTTAGCAGCCCAGGCAGTGCCGGCCAGGACGTTAGCTAAGAGGAAGCTCAAACACAAGCAGCTGGGGCCTTACCAGGTCGCGGCACAAATCAATCCAGTGGCCTTCCGGTTGACACTCCCGGAGGGCTCCAGAATGCATCCAGTCTTTCATAGGTCAGTGCTCACACCCTACAGGGCACCCTACAGGTTTCAGGCGCCAGGGAACGCGCCAGACCCACTTAACAAATCGCCAACAGGGGAGGGGTCACAGAGGGCGACGCCACTCAACGAGGTCACGGAGATTTTGGACTCGAGGTGGTGTTAAGAGGGAGTGGAATATCTCCTCGCCAGGGAAGGTACCCCAGCCAGCGCCAACAGGTGGGTACCATGCTATGCCGTGGAGGAGCACTACCTCAAAGACGAGTTCCATGCACTCTTCCCACACAGACCTATGGCGGCAGAGTATTTCAACGACTGGCTTTTCACACCCACACTTTCAGCCAGTACGTTCCAGGGTTTTTGGTCAGCTGAAGAGACGACGCCAGAAACAAGCTCCCCGGAGGGGTCACTCTCGGGGTTTGCCACAGACCGCTCCTATTGGTGGGACAATCAACCGGAGGTGGGGTGGCGCAGGGAACTGCTGCGGGGACCCTTACACGCAGTCTCACCCGAGGTACCCGGGGGAGGGAAGGACATGGACGTGTTGGGGGAGGATCCTGGATTCGAGCACAACAGCAGAGAGATGGAAGCAGAAGAAATCGACGTCGGCGAGCCCATTGCGGTCTGGCCGGATCCCGCTGGCCGGCTGCACACCAGGGGGGAAGAATGGTATCCCGCACTCACACCCACAGCACTGGAGCACCCAGAACCCACACCTGAAGAGGGGGAGGGGGAAGGGGGCTTCGAGGGGGGATGGATGTCAGGGGCTCGGGAGCAAGAGCACAGGGGAGAGAGGAAATGGAGAGCGAAGGGGAAGAATCCGAGGGTAGTGTAGGGGAGTATGACAGTGACCCGAGAGATTCCATGAGCTTCTGCAGCGAAGCATTTGACAAGGTGCCCCATGATATTCTTGCAAAGAAGCTGGTAAAATGCGGTCTTGACTATGCTACCTCTCAGTGGATTTGTAACTGGCTGAATGACCGAACCCAAAGGGTGCTCATCAATGGTTCCTCTTCATCCTGGAGAAGAGTGACTAGTGGGGTGCCACAGGGTTCTGTCTTGGGCCCGGTCTTATTCAACATCTTTATCAACGACTTGGATGATGGACTCAAGGGCATCCTGATCAAATTTGCAGATGACACCAAACTGGGAGGGGTGGCTAACACCCCAGAGGACAGGATCACACTTCAAAATGACCTTGACAGATTAGAGAACTGGGCCAAAACAAACAAGATGAATTTTAACAGGGAGAAATGTAAAGTATTGCACTTGGGCAAAAAAAATGAGAGGCACAAATACAAGATGGGTGGCACCTGGCTTGAGAGCACTTCATGTGAAAAGGATCTAGGAGTCTTGGTTGACCACAAACTTGACATGAGCCAACAGTGTGATGCGGCAGCTAAAAAAGCCAATGCAATTCTGGGCTGCATCAATAGGAGTATAGCATCTAGATCAAGGGAAGTAATAGTGCCACTGTATTCTGCTCTGGTCAGACCTCACCTGGAGTACTGTGTCCAGTTCTGGGCACCACAGTTCAAGAAGGACACTGATAAACTGGAACGTGTCCAGAGGAGGGCAACCAAAATGGTCAAAGGCCTGGAAACGATGCCTTATGAGGAACGGCTAAGGGAGCTGGGCATGTTTAGCCTGGAGAAGAGGAGGTTAAGGGGTGATATGATAGCCATGTTCAAATATATAAAAGGATGTCACATAGAGGAGGGAGAAAGGTTGTTTTCTGCTGCTCCAGAGAAGCGGACACGGAGCAATGGATCCAAACTACAAGAAAGAAGATTCCACCTAAACATTAGGAAGAACTTCCTGACAGTAAGAGCTGTTCGACAGTGGAATTTGCTGCCAAGGAGTGTGGTGGAGTCTCCTTCTTTGGAGGTCTTTAAGCAGAGGATTGACAACCATATGTCAGGAGTGCTCTGATGGTGTTTCCTGCTTGGCAGGGGGTTGGACTCGATGGCCCTTGTGGTCCAACTCTATGATTCTATGATTCTATGATTCTATGATTCTATGATTCTATGATTCTATGATTCAGAAGATTCCCAGAACGGGGCGCCGATGGTCAGGGCAAGGGGGGTCCCAGGGGGGACGCACCAGAAACTAGGAGCCAGCGGGGAACCCCAAAGCAGCAGCGGGGGATCAGGACCAGTTTCCCCACCAGAGCGTAGTGGGGGGGAGGAGTCAGATGTGTCAGGACCAGCGTCTCCTCCAGCGGTGAGAGGAGATGAGTCAGGGCTGACCACGCCTCCATCGGAGAGTGGGGGAACGGAGGGGAGTTCAGTTGCAGCTAGCTTCCCCGAAGGGGGAAGCAGTGACAGCAGCAGTGAAACGGTCAGAAGGAAAGTTGCTGGCTGGGCGCGCGTCCCTGACACGCGCCCTGTCTCTTTGGGTAGGAAGGGAGTTGTTCTGGCTGGAGTGTTCGCCCTGCGCCCCTCCTCTCTGCTCCAAGGGCGGTCTTCCAGGCGCACTCCTATCGCAAGTTCTCTTTGGACGACCTCTGTGGTGCTTTTAGGTCTTTCTCCTCTTGCCAGCTCATCTTTCACGGCCCCATTCAGTCCCTCCCCGAACAGATCCCTCACGGCAATGGAGTCTTTCTCCCACCCGAGCACGTTCACTAACGCAAAAAATCGTGAGTGATATTGCCTCACCGTGGCTTTCCCTTGCTGCAGCCCATGCATTTCCCTCCAAGCCACATCCACATCTACCGTTGATTTAAAACAAGCGTCCATAGCTTTGATAAACGCATCAGCATCTCGGAGGACTGGATCCTGGCAGCCCCTCCTTGCCCAAATGTTCCCACCTGGTCTGCAGATCCCGGCAGAGCGCTACTGCTTCGTCTTCTCTTTTTCTGGATGCTTCTACTTCTGCATACAGCCTCGTGACTGCGCTTTGCAGTTCTTTCACCTGGTCCTCTGTAGTCATCTTTGCTAATCTTTGTGAGCTCGCAAAACGCCAAGTCTTGCCCCTCGCTGCACCAACTCACGCTGAGAGGGTTAATTCAGACGAGACGGAGCATACTGTCAGAGCTGCCCAAGGTCCCAGCTCACAAAGGACCAACGCTGCTTCGTTGTTAGGTACAAAGTCTTTATTGAAGTTCAGTTTCACTTCCAGAGCCGCAGCGCACAGCTCTACGTCTCAACTGTTAGACCGCTGATGCTCCGTCTGAGTCTCCTCCCCCCTGACACCAACTTAAGATTCTAGCGTTACTCCACCTTTTCCTCAGTTCCTTCCGCCTCTGGTTCCGCCTGGCCGTTGGGGTCTCGCCCTTTCTAGCCTCTTCTGACGCTGAGTCCCCTGAGCCTACCCCCTCCCTCCGGCGGGCTTTAGGAGCTGGTTCCCCATCCGGGTCTCCTGCTGTTCCCCGCGCCTGTACATTTGAACTTGGCGCGCGCGCCCAGCCGGTAACTTTTCTCCTGACCGTTTCACTGCTGCTGCTGTCACTGCTTCCCCCTCTGGGGGGGCTAGCTGCAACTGACCTCCCCTCCGTTGGAGGCGTGGTCAGCCCTGACTCACTCTCTCTCCCCGCTGGAGGAGACGCTGGCCCTGACACATGTGACTCTTCCCCCCCACTACGCTCTGGTGGGGAAACTGGTCCCAATCCCCCACTGCTGCTTTGGGGTTCCCATCTGTCTCCTTGTTTCTGGTGCATCCCCCCTGGGACCCCCCTTGCCCTGACCATAGGCGCCCCCTTCTGGGAATCTTCTGATTCGCTGGAGAAGCTCATGGAATCTCTCGGGCCACTGTCATACTCCTCTACGCTGCCCTCGGATTCTTCCCCTTCGCTCTCCATTTCCTCTCTCCCCAGTGCTCCTGCTCCTGAGTCCCTGACAGCGATGTTTGCTGTTCCACCTCTCCTCCCAGTATGTTCCTTCCATCGACCGTGACGACGTTTAGGGGCATCGTGGCTGGCAGGAGTGCTATGCGATGTTGCTTGATGAAGTCCACTCCTACAAAGTCTGCGTTGCTCCCAGAGTCGATGGTGATTGGGACTTCCAGGGTGAGCCCATTGGGCAGCTGGAGTGATGCGGTGAGTTGCACCACTGGTTTGGGTGGGAGGGGATCTGTGGGCTGTAAAATCTCTGGGGACTGCTTCACTGACTCGCCTTGCTGGGCCCCAGTGGTTCTGTTTCCAACCAGGCTTCTTCTTCCCCCTGCAGCTGTTCTTGCTGCTGAACTGCTGCCCTTACTGTTGCTGAGGCTGCAGTGTGCTTCCGGATCCTCTGGGGACACTCTTTGGCCATGTGCTGTGCACTGTCGCAGATGTAACACTTCCTGCTCCCTCTAGGAGTCTTCGCCTTGACTGCTCCCGGTGTTTGGGCTCTGTTTGCTGTCTAAGCCCTAGCACCACCTATCTCCATCGGCTCTTCTCCCCTCCCCAGTGGAGGCGTGGATAACGCGCGCCCTGTCTCTTCTGGAGACGCTGGCCCTGTGACGCTGACACATGTGACTCTTCCCCCCAATACGCTCTGGTGGGGAAACTGGTCCCAATCCCCCACTGCTGCTTTGGGGTTCCCCTCTGTCTCCTTGTTTCTGGTGCGTCCCCCCTGGGACCCCCCTTGCCCTGACCATAGGCGCCCCCTTCTGGGAATCTTCTGATTCGCTGGAGAAGCTCATGGAATCTCTCGGGCCACTGTCATACTCCCCTACGCTGCCCTCGGATTCTTCCCCTTCGCTCTCCATTTCCTCTCTCCCCAGTGCTCCTGCTCTCTGAGTCCCAGAATCACTCCTAACAGAAACAAAACGGTGTTTTGGTTTCCATCTACATAAAACGATGATAATAACGCTCTGATTGGTCTTATTTAAAATTGGGGTTTTGGGGGTTAGAATGCACATTCACCAAAAAATCGCAGAGTGAAATCTTTGTTATCAGCCCAAATCTAGTATAGGTGTTTTGGTTCCATCTCAATAGAAAGAGGACATATAAGCTTGGATTGTTCTTTCAGTGTTCGTTCACCCACAAATAGCAAAGCGAAGTGTAATAAGCTTAAACAAAGCAAAACAGGTTGTTTTGGGTTTCATCTACAAAGAAAGAAAAATCTTGCATTTCGCTTATTTCGTGTTCTATGGTGTTAATGCTCATAGACGCAGAAATCACATAGTGTATGTAATGAGACCAAAATAACAAAACACCTTCTAATCGCTTCCATATGCGCAGAAAGAAGACGAATAAGCTTTGATTGGGTTTATTTCAATTCGCGTAGTGTTTTTTGGGTGCGCACCAGAATCACTCCTAACAGAAGCAAAATGGTGTTTTGGTTTCCATCTACATAAAAAGATGATAATTACGCTCTGTTCGGCCTTATTTAACATTGGTGGTTTTGGGGTTGGAATGCACATTCAACCAAAAGTAGCATAGTGAAATGTTTGTTTTCAGCCCAAATCAAGCATAGGTGTTTTGGTTCCATCTCAACAGAAAGAGGACATATAAGCTTGGATTGTTCTTTCGGTGTTCGTTCACCCACACATAGCAAAGTGTAATAAGCTTAAACAAGGCAAAACAGGTTGATTTGGGTTCCATCTACATTGAATTGCGCTTATTTCAAGTCATGTTCTTTGGTGTTAATGCACATAGAACCAGAAATCGCATAGTGTATGTAACGAGACCAAAATAACAAAACAACGTCTTTTCGCTTCCATATGCATAGAAAGAAGACGAATAAGCTTTGATTGGGCTTATTTCAATTCACATCATGTTTTTTGGGTGCGCACCAGAATCACTCCTAACAGAAGCAAAACGGTGTTTTGGTTTCCATCTACATAAAACGATGATAATAACGCTCTGATTGGGCTTATTTTAAATTGATGTTTTTGGAGTTGGAATGCACATTCAACCAAAAATAGCAGAGTTTAATGTTTGTTTTCAGCCTAAATCAAGGATAGGTGTTTTGGTTCCATCTCAAAAGCTAGAGGACATATAAGATTGGATTGTTCTTTCGGTGTTCGTTCACCCACAAATAGCAAAGCGAAGTGTAATAAGCTTAAACAAAGCAAAACAGGTTGATTTGGGTTCCATCTACATACAAAGAAGAACCTTGAATTGCCCTAATTTCTTGTACTATGGTGTTAATGCTCATAGACCCAGATATCGCATAGTGTATGTAATGAGACCAAAATAACAAAACACCTTCTAATCGCTTCCATATGCGCAGAAAGAAGACGAATAAGCTTTGATTGGGCTTATTTAAATTCGCATGGTGTTTTTTGGGTGCGCACCAGAATCACTCCTAACAGAAGCAAAACAGTGTTTTGGTTTCCATCTACATAAAAAGCTGATAATAACGCTCTGATTGGGCTTATTTAAAATTGGGGTTTTCATGGTTAGAATGCACATTCACCGAAAAATCGCAGTGAAATCTTTGTTGTGGTTCGAGGACCCGACCCCCGCAATGTGAAATGAAAACACAAGGACACGAGATTTCAGGTTAATGGGCAAGAAAAGGCCACAACTTTATTGATTACAGTAGTGAGTAGGTATTGGCTTATGCATTGGATGTCTGAACCAAGGGGGGGGTTATTCACCAGTAGGTGGAGCCTGTTGATGCTCATCCAACTATAGGCTCTCCCCTGATGTCACCGAGGGTCGTGCCATGGCCTCCCGCCAAGCAGGCATCGGACAGAATACATGACCGCCAGATTCCTTTAACGGAATACCCAAAATATTGAAGGCATAGGCGATGGCCACACCTACCTCTTCGATTCCACAACACATTTATCCAATGCCTAACCTACCCACCAATACCACGAAAGTTGTGACGATTGCTACGAGGTAGGCGAAAAAACCAAAAAGCCTAATGCCAAATGGAAAAATTCCTACCAGGCCCCCCGGACAACCAGGGCGACCAACCTAAGGTCCATAGCAAGGCCAAGGAAATTTAAGACCCTGAGCTCAAGGGAGTGGAGGGTGGGTGACTCGCGTCGGGACGAAGGAGAATGAGGCCAAGAAAGGGCTGGCGCCGCAGCATTTAGGATGCTGACCACGCCCCCCCGGAGGCACCCGGTTGGATGCCTACCGGTGGGGGTGGGCGCCAGCCCGGTGAGTGGGGGAGGCGGGGCTCGAGCTCCCGCCCACTCCCACTCCCCTCCCTTCCAGGGAGGAGAGTCCTTGTGGTTCGAGGACCCGACCCCCGCGATGTGAAATGAAAACACAAGGACACGAGATTTAAGGTTAATGGGCAAGAAAAGGCCACAACTTTATTGATTACAGTAGTGAGAAGGTATTGGCTTAGGCATTGGATGTCTGAACCAAGGGGGGGTTTATTCACCAGTAGGCGGAGCCTGTTGATGCTCATCCAACTATAGGCTCTCCCCTGATGTCACCGAGGGTCGTGCCATGGCCTCCCGCCAAGCAGGCATCGGACAGAATACACGACCGCCAGATTCCTTTAACGGAATACCCAAAATATTGAAGGCATAGGCGATGGCCACACCTAGCTCTTCGATTCCACAACACATTTATCCAATGCCTAACCGCCACCCGAGCCCGAAGGGCTCGCCGCCAATACCCTCACAGCTGCAACCAATCCCTGATGCTGCTGATGGCGCTATCTAGCCAAATGTCATTCCCCAGGTCTGAGAGCTGGACCCCGTCATTCCGAAACAAGGTCTGGTCGCCAATCCGGATATGGTCATGATAAATGACTCGGCCATTCATAAAGCGCACCTGAGTCCCTGACAGCACCCAACGGGCCACTGCCCGATTTACGCGTTTCCTGGTTTTTTCAATGGCCATACAGCTCTGCGCACCGCGCCACGCAATTCTCTTCAGGAAGGAGGACCAGAACACCGTTGTTCCGGGACACAAGGTAGCAATCGCATCCAAGTCTCTTTTTATGTGCCACGACAGGTCCGCACTTCGTATGTTAGCCAGGTCATTTTCCCCTAATTGAATGAGAAGGATGTCGGGAAAGCCGAACGCGGCTACTTTCTCCATCAGCAATGGCATGAGTTCCTCCCAACGCATGCCTCGTCTCGAAAACCAGGAAACACGAACTCCAGGTGGTAAGCCAAGGTTAGGCGTGAGACCGCGGCTGACCGCCCGCGCGCGGGCCCAATGGACTATACTGTGGCCACAGATCCACACGCTTCTCCTGAGCATGGCTGAGGATGAAAAGAAGAAGAAAACCGGGTAAGTAGGATAATGTAGTAGGGCGCAATCTAGCAAATATAGCCTTTATAGGCATTGGACTTCCACCGGCCCATTTCCTTAATCCTATCCGCAGTCAGACCCAACCGCGCCGCTGTTGTTGCGGCGCCAATCCTAAATGAGTGTGCAGCATAGTCCTGGGAGGATAAACCACAAGCATCAATAGCTTTGCGAAGCACCCTAGTGAATTGAAGCCTTAATAAGGGAGAACCATCTTCGTGAACCAGAAGCGGACCCGGGCCGAGCGGTCTAAGGTAGAGGTACCGCCTGGTGTCTTTTACCGGGCAGGGGCCCTGCTGCTGTGACGCTGTAAGCTTAACTAAAGCTCCCCTACCCGCCTGATCCGTTTTGGATTGCCGTATCCGCACCGTCAAGCTAGATTCGGTCAACTGCACGTCCTCCATAAGGAGGCCGCGCGTTAAACCGCTTGCACCAACCTCGACCACAACTTCGCCAACTCTCAGCGCGCCAAAAAAGGCGATAGCATACGCTGCGGAAAAGAGACGAGCCTCGAACCTGGTCCAACATATTGACCTAAGCTTTGTGCGTATCTGACATAGCAACCCATAAGAGATTGGCTTACGGCACTTAACCCTGGGGGGTTGCAATCTGCCCCAACCCTCAATAGCTCTGCGGACCAAGAAGTTGCAACACGGATCGGAGGAAAAAGTGGCTTTAGCAAAGAAGGTGATGGTGGCTACATGTATCTTTAAGGTTTTGGGGGCCCGACCCAAATCGTCTAGGTGGGAAAGGTATCGCAGAACGTCGTCAGTGGTGGGTGGCACCCTATGTGAAAGCCCAGAAACCCCAGACCTGAAGTTCAGGAAGTCGCACCAGGCCTTCTTGTAAGACCTGAGGGTGGAAGGCGCGACGGACGCTAATACTCCCTTAATCACTTTGCGTCTCCAATGTTCCACAGGTGCTCCGGAAAGGGTTCGGGCAACAGTTGTGCTCCAGGTGCCAGCGACCGGAAGCGAGACATCTGAAAGCGAGACAAAGCATTGGCTATGTCATTCTTGATCCCTTGCACAAATTTGGCTGAAAAAATTATGTTGTACTCAAGGCACCGAAGAACGAACGCCCGCAGCAGGGAGGAAACCCTAGCAGATCGAGATGACTGCCTAGCTAGGATGTTCACCACCGCCTGGTTGTCAGTTCTGAAGCACACCCGGCGATTTTGGAACTCCTCCGTCCAGATGTGTACGGCAACTACTATTGGAAAAAACTTGAGAAAAGTGAGATGGCCTCACCCTGCCACCCAGCTGGCCATCGCTGAGCGCACCATCGACCTTTGAAGTAAACGCCAAAACCCAGGGACCCTGCCGCATCCGACTGGACCTGGAAATCTGAGGACAAGTTAAGAACATCCTGCCATAAGGATACCCCATTGTAGTGATCCAGGAATGTTAACCAGACCTCTAGATCCGCCTTAACTGATTTGGGTAGCCGAACCCTGTGGTGTGGATGTTTGAGTCCTATTGAGAGCCTGGCCAAGCGGGCACAGAAGGGGCGCCCGGGGGAGACCACCCTGCACGCAAAGTTAAAGTGACCCAAAAGGGATTGAATTTGCCTAAGAGTGATCTTTCGTAGTGTAAGGGTAATCTGAATTACCTCCTTAACGGCATCAATCTTCTCCCTAGGTAGGCGGGATGATTGTGCAATTGTGTCCAACTCGATGCCCAAGTACGTGAGGCATGTAGCGGGGCCCTCGGTTTTATCTGCTGCGAGGGGGACACCCAGTTCTTGTGCTAAATCTGAAAAGGCCCCAAGCAAGGAGGCGCATTCCCCGGTGTCGGACTTCCCCACTGTCAGGGGCTCAGGAGCAGGAGCACTGGGGATAGAGGAAATGGAGAGCGAAGGGGAAGAATCCGAGGGCAGCATAGGGGAGTATGACAGTGGCCCGAGAGATTCCATGAGCTTCTCCAGCGAATCAGAAGATTCCCAGAAGGGGGTGCCGACGGTCAGGGCAAGGGGGGTCCCAGGGGGGACGCACCAGAAACAAGAAGCCAGAGGGGAACCCCAAAGCAGCAGCGGGGGATCAGAACCAATTTCCCCACCAGAGCGTAGGGGGGGGAAGAGTCACATGTGTCAGGGCCAGCATCTCCTCCAGCGGGGAGAGAAAGTGAGTCAGGGCTGACCACGCCTCCAACGGAGGGGAGGTCAGTTGCAGCTAGCCCCCCCAGAGGGGGAAGCAGTGACAGCAGCAGTGAAAGGGTCAGGAGGAAAGTTAAGGGCTGGCCGCGCGCGCCAAGTTCAAATGTACAGGCGCGGGGAACAGCAGGAGACCCGGATGGGGAACCAGCTCCTAAAGCCCGCCGGAGGGAGGGGGAAGGCTCAGGGGATTCAGCGTCAGAAGAGTCTAGAAAGGGCGAGACCCCAACGGACAGGCGGAACCAGAGGCGGAAGGAACAGAGGAAGAGGTGGAGTAAGGCTAGAGTCTTAAATTGGTGTCTGGGGGGAGGAGACTCAGACGGAGCATCAGCGGTCTGACAGTTGAGACGTAGAGCTGCGCGCTGCGGCTCTGGAAGTGAAACTGAACTTCAATAAAGACTTTTGTACTTAACAACGAAGCATCGTTGGTCATTTGTGAGCTGGGACCTCGGGCAGCTCTGACACTCACGAAAAGGAAGTCATCGAGATAGTGGGTGACCCCCGCAGAATTGGTCCGAAAACGCAAAGCCCAGTCCAAAAAGGTGCTGAATGTTTCAAACGCCGAACAAGCTACTGAACAGCCCATTGGCATGGCTTTATCCACGTAATATTTTCCTTGAAATTTAAAGCCCAGCAACCAAAAATCATTGGGGTGCACTGGCAGAAGGCAGAAGGCCGATTCGATATTGCACTTTGCTAAAAGCGCGCCAGGACCAAAACTTCTAATTAGCTTAACTGCCTGGTCAAAGGTGGCGTATTTTACTGTGCATAACTCTGGTGGGATGGCATCATTTACTGAGCCACCCTTCGGATAAGAGAGGTTGTGAATAAGCCTAAATTCCCCCGGGGTCTTCTTGAGAACGATGCCTAATGGTGATACGTGTAAGTTTGGGATGGGAGGGTTGTCAAACGGGCCTGCTACTCTGCCTGCGCTCACTTCTTTGGCTATTTTCCTCTCGGCAACTTCCGGTCTCTCCCGGACGGACTTCTGATTGGGTGAATCTTTTGCTATTAAAGAACCCGCTACCGGAATCCGAAACCCGTTGGAAAACCCCTCCCGAAGGTAGAAAGCTGCTTTTTTATCTGGGTAAGAGGACAGAAGGTCGCGAAGAGGGGCAAGCTTGATGGGGGGAAAAGCCAAAGCCAAAACTGCCTCTTCTGTTCCCAGCCGCGGGGGCTCCCCTGGAACTGGAGCTATGGAACCCCCGGGCTCCACGAAAGGGCTGCTTCCCCCCCTTTAAAGCAAGTTGCCACAGGGTGCGCATCTCTCACATTCATGAGGATATTTACATGAAGACCTTAGGCAAGACCCCTTATTGTACTCCCAACATACCTTGCACCTGAAGTCCCGTCTGGGGTCAGCCCTGGCCGAACGGTGTGAGTCAACCTGCTTCCTCTCTACATATGGACCGACCACTATTGACCAGATACCATTTTCGATCTGATCCCAGCGTGCTAGCGGAATCCTAGAGGCCTTCCTGCGGAACTTCTTATCGTAGCTTATGGCGGCGGCCTCCCCCGAAAGGGCGCAAGCCGTACGTATGTGTCAGGGACTCAGGAGCAGGAGCACTGGGGAAAGAGGAAATGGAGAGCGAAGGGGAAGAATCTGAGGGCAGCGTAGGGGAGTATGACAGTGGCCCGAGAGATTCCATGAGCTTCTCCAGCGAATCAGAAGATTCCCAGAAGGGGGCGTCTATGGTCAGGGCAAGGGGGGTCCCAGGGGGGACGCACCAGAAACAAGGAGACAGAGGGGAACCCCAAAGCAGCAGTGGGGGATTGGGACCAGTTTCCCCACCAGAGCGTAGTGGGGGGCAAGAGTCACAGGTGTCAGGGCCAGCGTCTCCTCCAGCGGGGAGAGAGAGTCAGGGCCAGGCTGCGCGCTGCGGCTCTGGAAGTGAAACTGAACTTCAATAAAGACTTTGTACCTAACAACGAAGCAGCGTTGGTCCTTTGTGAGCTGGGACCTTGGGCAGCTCTGACAGTATGCTCCGTCTCGTCAGAATTAACCCTCTCAGCGTGAGTTGGTGCAGCGAGGGGCAAGACTTGGCGTTTTGCGAGCTCACAAAGATTAGCAAAGATGACTACAGAGGACCAGGTGAAAGAACTGCAAAGCGCAGTCACGAGGCTGTATGCTGAAGTAGAGACATCCAGAAAAAGAGAAGACGAAGCAGTAGCGCTCTGCCGGGATCTGCAGACCAGGTGGGAACGTTTGGGCAAGGAGGGGCTGCCAGGACCCAAGCCGGAGGGAGTTGGCCTCGGGAAGAGGGGGGGGCAGCATAGTAGCCCACTTCGACGGGAACCTGCAGCAGTACCCTAACTTCAGAGCCGACATAGTTTACGCGCTCAATTTGCTTCGGAAAGACTTTAGAGATGAGGAAGAGGAAGTGGGACTCATCTGCATGGGGAAGCTAAAGCGTGGCTGCGGAATTTGTGGCGCGAAAATGATCCAGTCCTCCGAGATGCTGACGCGTTTATCAAAGCTATGGACGCTTGTTTTAAATCAACGGTAGATGTGGATGTGGCTTGGAGGGAAATGCATGGGCTGCAGCAAGGGAAAGCCACGGTGAGGCAATATCACTCACGCTTTTTTGCGTTAGTGAACGTGCTCGGGTGGGAGAAAGACTCCATTGCCGTGAGGGATCTGTTCTGGGAGGGACTGAATGGGGCCGTGAAAGATGAGCTGGCAAGAGGAGAAAGACCTAAAAGCACCACAGAGGTCGTCCAAAGAGCACTTGCGATAGGAGTGCGCCTGGAAGACCGCCCTTGGACCAGAGAGGAGGGGCGCAGGGCGAACACTCCAGCCAGAACAACTCCCTTCCTACCCAAAGAGACTGGGCGCACGTTATCCATGCCTCCACTGGGGAGGGGAGAAGAGCCGATGGAGATAGGTGGTGCTAGGGCTCAGACAGCAAACAGAGCCCAAACACCGGGAGCAGTCAAGGCGAAGACTCCTAGAGGGAGCAGGAATTGTTACATCTGTGACAGTGCACAGCACATGGCCAAAGAGTGTCCCCAGAGGATGCGGAAGCACACTGCAGCCTCAGCAACAGTAAAGGGAGCATTTCAGCAGCAAGAACAACTGCAGGGGGAAGAAGAAGCCTGGTTGGAAACAGAACCACTGGGGCCCAGCCAGGCGAGTCAGTGAAGCAGTCCCCAGAGATTTTACAGCCCACAGATCCCCTCCCACCCAAACCAGTGGTGCAACTCACCGCATCACTCCAGCTGCCCAATGAGCTCACCCTGGAAGTCCCAATCACCATCGACTCTGGGAGCAACGCAGACTTTGTAGGAGTGGACTTCATCAAGCAACATCGCATAGCACTCCTGCCAGCCACGATGCCCCTAAACGTAGTCACGGTCGATGGCAGGAAGCTACTGGGAGAAGAGGTGATACAGCAAACACCGCCTATGGTAATGAAAATTGGAAACCACCGCGAAGTCATCAGCTTCAACGTCACCCACCTGTCGGGACACGCCCATAGTGTTGGGCATGAGTTGGCTGGATAGGCACAGCCCGGCATTAGCATGGTACCAGCGGCAATTAACCTTCTGATCTTCCTACTGCGCAGAACACTGCATCCGGACTGGCCAGGCAGAGGAGGGGCAAGAGGATGAACCGCAGCTACACCTAGGCATGGTGCAAGCGGTACCCAACAAGTACAAGGAGTTTTTGGAGGTCTTCTGCGAGAGGGAAGCGGATAAGCTGCCGCCCCACAGGCCCTACGACTGCAAGATTGACCTCCTGCCGGGGGCGACGCTGCCGACTGGAAAACTGTATTCCATGTCTGAGGACGAACTGCAAGAACTCAGGGAGTTCATAGATCACAACTTGAAGCGGGGATTCATCCAAGAATCCAAAGCAGTGGGGGGCAGTCCCGTGTTTTTCGTGAAGAAGAAAGACACGCCCCAACGCAGGCTTGTAGTTGATTATAGGACCATCAATTCCAGGACGAAGCCCACAGCATTCCCCATGCCCAAGATCGACGACCTGCTCGCGACGGTGAGGAAGGGACGACTCTTCACCAAGTTGGATCTACGAGGGGCGTACAACCTTATACGCATACGGGAGGGCGATGAGTGGAAGACGGCCATGTTTACACCTTTAGGCACCTATGAATATCGCGTAATGCCGTTTGGTCTACAAAATGGCTACCATACATTCCAAGCTTTCATGCATCACGTGTTAGCGGGACTCCTCTACAAGAAGTGCGTCTGCTTCCTGGACGACATCCGGATCTTTTCGGAATCGCAGGAGGCTCATGAGGGGGACGTCAAGGAGGTCCTGCAGAGGCTACGGGAGCACAGACTTTACGCCAAACTAGAGAAATGCCAGTTCGACATGACTGAGGTGGATTTCCTGGGCTACAAGCTGTCCGACAAGGGACTCGCCATGGACAGCGCCAAGGTCCGCGCAGTGTTGGACTGGAAGAGCCCGCGCAATCGGAAGGAGGTCCAGAAGTTCGTTGGCTTTGCCAACTTTTATCGCAAGTTCATCAAGGGGTTCGCGAAGGAGACGGCGGCCATCACGGACACACTCAGCTCCAAGAAGAAGAAGTTCACCTGGACGGACCAGGAGGAGCAGTCCTTTCGGAGACTCAAGCATCTCTTCGCGTCCGAAGAACAGCTGCTACACGTAAACCCCATCAAACCAATGAGGGTTGAGACGGACGCCTCAGAAAGAGCAGTGGGGGCGGTCCTGTTGCAGCAAGATCCGCAAGGGAACTGGAGGCCGTGCGCGTTCTACTCCAGGAAACTCAGCAAGTCGGAACAGAACTACACCATCTGGGACAGGGAGTTGCTGGCCATTCATGCAGCCTTCAAGGCATGGCGGCACTTCCTAGTCGGAGCCAGACACACAGTGCAAGTGCGCACGGACCATAAGAACCTGGAGTACTGGCACACGGCGCGGTTCCTGAACCAGAGACACATCCGCTGGGCGGAGTTCTTTGCAGATTTTGATTTCCGGATTGAATACGTCCCGGGTGACACCAACGTCATGGCGGATGCACTATCCGGGAAGCCGCAGTATCTCGAGGAACCGGCACCGGTGGCGGCCAAACACCTTTTCGCACCGAAAGCGTGGGCATGCGCTTCAGCTGCAGTGGACCTGGACACGGTGCGTTGAGCGCTGCAGACGGATTCGTTCGCACAATCCAAAATGGAGGAGGTGCGAAGAGGCACAGCGAAGGACGACGAGTTCCAGATACGAGACGGACTGCTCATACGCAAAGGGGCTCTCTACGTACCTGGAGACGACCTCCGCGCGAAAGTCCTGCAATAGTTACACGACGCGCCCAGCGCTGGGCACTTCGGCAAGGACAAGACGGCGGAATTGGTAACCAGAGACTTTTGGTGGCCCAAGATGAGGGGTGAAGTCACGGATTACGTCTCCAGGTGTGACACCTGCCAAAGGGCCAAGCCAGTACACAAGAAGCCGGCAGGTCTGCTGGAACCCCTACAGACGCCGTTCGAACCGTGGGAGAGAGTGGCCCTGGACTTTGTCACAGATCTGCCCAGCTCGCGAGGCAAAACAGCTGTACTCGTGGTCGTAGACATGTTCACCAAGATGGCGCACTTCATTCCTTGCGCGAAGCTGGCCACAGCGGAACAGACCGCCAAGCTGTTCATAGACCACGTGTTCAAGGCGCACGGCTTGCCGCGGTCCATCCTGTCCGACCGGGGTCGCCAATTCATCTCGAGCTTCTGGCAGAAGCTTCTGGGCATCCTGAACGTCAAGATCAACTTAGCGTCGGCACAACATCCGCAGACCAACGGACAGGCGGAGAGGGTCAACGCCATCATGCAGCAGTACCTGTGATGCTATGCTAATCAACAACCCTCGACCTGGGTGGACTACTTACCGCTGGCCGAGTTTGCCTACTACAACACGAAGCACGCGTATACAGGGGTGACACCGTTCTTCGCCAACAATGGGCGGCATCCCAGAACCTTCCCAGGGTTAGAGCCTGAGGGGGTGGGGCAGCCACGGGGAGCAGAGCACTTAGCAGCAGAGTTACAGGAGGTCCACGAGCAACTCCGAAGGCACTTGGAACTGGCGAAACATGCCTACAAAATGCATGGCAGACAAGCACAGGAGAGTCGGGGAAGACATTTAGGTGGGGGACTGGGTCTGGTTAGCGGCCAATGCAGTGCCGGCCAGGACATTAGCTAAGAGGAAGCTCAAACACAAGCAGCTGGGGCCTTACCAGGTCGCGGCACAAATCAATCCAGTGGCCTTCCGGTTGACACTCCCAGAGGGCTCCAGAATGCATCCAGTCTTTCATAGGTCAGTGCTCACACCCTACAGGGCACCCCACAGGTTTCAGGCGCCAGGGAACGCGCCAGACCCACTTAACAAATCTCCGAAGAGGGAGGGGTCACAGAGGGCGACGCCACTCAACGAGGTCACGGAGATTTTGGACTCGAGGTGGGGGGAAGAGGGGGTGGAATATCTCCTCGCCAGGGAAGGTACCCCAGCCAGCGCCAACAGATGGGTACCGCGCTATGCCGTGGAGGAGCACTACCTCAAAGACGAATCCGAGGGCAGCGTAGGGGAGTATGACAGTGGCCCGAGAGATTCCATGAGCTTCTCCAGCGAATCAGAAGATTCCCAGAAGGGGGCGCTGATGGTCAGGGCAAGGGGGGTCCCAGGGGGGACGCACCAGAAACAAGGAGCCAGAGGGGAACCCCAAAGCAGCAGTGGAGGATCAGGACCAGTTTCCCCACCAGAGCGTATTGGGGGGGAAGAGTCACATGTGTCAGGGCCAGCGTCTCCTCCAGCGGGGAGAGAGAGTCAGGGCTGACCACGCCTCCATCGGAGAGTGGGGGAACGGAAGGGAGGTCAGTTGCAGCTAGCCCCCCCGAAGGGGGAAGCAGTTACAGCAGCAGTAAAACGGTCAGGAGGAAAGCTGCTGGCTGGGCGCGCGCGCCAAGTTCAAATGTGCAGGCGCGCGGAACAGCAGGAGACCCGGATGGGGAACCAGCTCCTAAAGCCCACCGGAGGGAGGGAGAAGGCTCAGGGGAATCAGCGGTAGAAGAGGCTAGAAAGGGCGGAACCCCGGCGGGCAGGCGGACCCAGAGGAGGAAGGAGCAGCGGAGAAGGTGGAGCAAGGCTAGAATCTTAAATTGGTGTAAAGGGGGAGGAGACTCAGACGGAGCATCAGCGGTCTGACAGTTGAGACGTAGAGCTGCGCGCTGCGGCTCTGGAAGTGAAACTGAACTTCAATAAAGACTTTTATACTTAACAACGAAGCAGCGTTGGTCCTTTGTGAGCTGGGACCTAGGGTAGCTCTGACAGGTGCGCACCAGAATCACTCCTAACGGAAGCGAAACGGTGTTTTGGTTTCCATCTACATAAAAAGATGATAATAACGCTCTGTTTGGGCTTATTTAAAATTGGTGTTTTTGGAGTTGGAATGCACATTCAACCAAAAGTAGCAGAGTGAAATGTTTGTTTTCAGCCCAAATCAAGCATAGGTGTTTTGGTTCCATCTCATTAAAAAAAAGTACGAATAAGCTTGGGTTCGTCTTCCGGTGTTCATTGACATACAAATAGCAAAGCGAAGTGTAATAGGCTTAAACTAGGCAAAACAGGTTGATTTGGGTTCCATCTACATACAAAGAAGAACCTTGAATTTCGCGTCGTGTTCTTTGGTGTTAATGCACATAGACCCAAAAATCGCAAAGTGTATGTAACGAGACCAAAATAACAAAACACCTTCTAATCGCTTCCATATGCGTAGAAAGAAGACAAATAAGCATTGATTGGGCTTATTTCAATTCGCATTGTGTTTTTTGGGTGCGCACCAGACTCCTAACAGAAGTAAAACGTTGTTTTAGTTTCCATCTACATAAAAAGATGATAATAACGCTCTGTTTGGGCTTATATTGGTGTTTTGGGAGTTGGAATGCACATTCAACCAAAAGTAGCAGAGTGAAATCTTTGTTATCAGCCCAAATCTAGCATAGGTGTTTTGGTTCCATCTCAATAGAAAGAGTGCGAATAAGCTTGGGTTGTTCTTCCGGTGTTCATTCACCCACAAATAGCAAAGTGAAGTGTAATAGGCTTAAAAAAGGCAAAACAGGTTGATTTGGGTTCCATCTATATACAAAGAAGAACCTTCAATTTCACGTCCTGTTCTTTGGTGTTAATGCACATAGACCCAGAAATGGCATAGTGTATGTAATGAGACCAAAATAACAAAACAACGTTGTCAGAGCTACCCTAGGTCCCAGCTCAAAAAGGACCAACGCTGCTTCGTTGTTAAGTACAAAAGTCTTTATTGAAGTTCAGTTTCACTTCCAAAGCCGCAGCGCGCAGCTCTACGTCTCAACCGTTAGACCGCTGATGCTCCGTCTGAGTCTCCTCCCCCTTGACACCAATTTAAGATTCTAGCCTTGCTCCACCGTTTCCGCTGCTCTTTCCTCCTCTGGGTCTGCCTGCCCGCCGGGGTCTCGCCCTTTCTAGCCTCCTCTGACGCGGATTCCCCTGAGCCTTCTCCCTCCCTCCGGCAGGCTTTAGGAGCTGGTTCCCCATCCGGGTCTCCTGCTGTCCCGCGCGCCTGCACATTTGAACTTGGTGCGCGCGCCCAGCCAGCAGCTTTCCTCCTGACCGTTTCACTGCTGCTGGCACTGCTTCCCCCTTCGGGGGGGCTAGCTGCAACTGACCTCCCTTCCGTTCCTCCACTCTCCGACGGAGGCGTGGTCAGCCCTGACTCCCTCTCTGGAGGAGACGCTGGCCCTGACACATGTGACTCTTCCCCCCCACTACACTCTGGTGGGGAAACTGGTCCCGATCCTCCACTGCTGTTTTGGGGTTCCCCTCTGGCTCCTTGTCTCTGGTGCGTCCCCCCTGGGACCCCCCTTGCCCTGACCATCGACGCCCCCTTCTGGGAATCTTCTGATTCGCTGGAGAAGCTCATGGAATCTCTCGGGCCACTGTCATACTCCCCTACGCTGCCCTCGGATTCTTCCCCTTCGCTCTCCAATTCCTCTCTCCCCATTGCTCCTGCTCCTGATTCCCTGACATCCATCCCCCCTCGAAGCCCCCCCTTCCCCCCTCCCCCTCTTCTGGTGTGGGTTCCGGGTGCTCCAGTGCTGTGGGTGTGAGTGCGGGATACCATTCTTCCCCCCTGGTGTGCAGCCGGTCCGCTGGATCTGGCCAGACCGCAACGGGCTCGTCGACGTCGATTTCTTCTGCTTCCATCTCTCTGCTGTTGTGCTCGAATCCAGGATCCTCCCCCAACACGACCATGTCCTCCCCTCCCCCGGGTACCTCTGGTGAGACTGCGTGTAACGGTCCCTTCAGCAGCTCCCTGCGCCACCCCACCTCCGGTTGAGTGTCCCACCAATAGGAGCGGTCTGTGTCAAACCCCGAGAAAGACCCCTCCGGGGAGCTTGTTTCCGGCGTAGTCTGCTCAGCTGATGAAAAACCCTGGAACGTGCTGGCTGAAAGTGTGGGTGTGAAAAGCCAGTCGTCGAAATACTCTGCCGGCATAGGTCTGTGTGGGAAGAGTGCATGGAACTCGTCTTTGAGGTAGTGCTCCTCGACGGGATAGCACGGTACCCATCTGTTGGCGCTGGCTGGGGTACCTTCCCTGGCGAGGAGATACTCCACCCCCTCTTCTCCCCACCTCGAGTCCAAAATCTCCGTGACCTCATTGAGTGGCGTCGCCCTCCGTGACCCCTCCCTCATTGGAGCTTCGTTGAGTGGGTCTGGCGCGTTCCGTGGCGCCTGAAACCTGTGGGGTGCCCTGTAGGGTGTGAGCACTGACCTATGAAAGACTGGATGCATTCTGGAGCCCTCCGGGAGCGTCAACCGGAAGGCCACTGGATTGATTTGCGCCGCGACCTGGTAAGGCCCCAGCTGCTTGTGTTTGAGCTTCCTCTTAGCTAGCGTCCTGACCGGCACTGCCTGGGCTGCTAACCAGACCCAGTCCCCCACCTGGATGTCCTCCCCGACTCTCCTGTGCTTGTCTGCCTGCATTTTGTAGGCGTGTTTCGCCAGTTCCAATTGCCTTCGGAGTTGCTCGTGGACCTCCTGTAACTCTGCTGCTAAGTGTTCTGCTCCCCTTGGCTCCCCCTCCCCCCTTGTCTCCAACCCCGGGAAGGTTCTGGGATGCCACCTGTCAGGGAATCAGGAGCAGGAGCACTAGGGAGAGAGGATTGGGAGAGCGAAGGGGAATAATCCGAGGGCAGCGTAGGGGAGTATGACAGTGGCCCGAGAGATTCCATGAGCTTGTCCTTCTTCTTCACGAAAAACACGGGACTGCCCCCCACTGCTTTAGATTCTTGGATGAACCCCCGCTTCAAGTTGTGATCTATGAACTCCCTGAGTTCTTGCAGTTCGTCTTCAGACATGGAATACAGTTTCCCAGTCGGCAGCGTCGCTCCCGGCAGGAGGTCAATCTTGCAGTCGTAAGGCCTGTGGGGAGGCAGGTTATCCGCTTCCCTCTCGCAGAAGACCTCCAAAAACTCCTTGTACTTGTTGGGTACCGCTTGCACCATGCCTAGGTGTAACTGCGGTTCATCCTCTTGCCCCTCCTCCTCCTGGCGGGTCTGGATGCAGTGTTCTGCGCAGTAGGAGGAGCAGAAGGTCAATTGCCGCTGGTACCATGCTAATGCCGGGCTGTGCCTATCCAGCCAACTCATACCCAACACTATGGGCGTGTCTGACAGGTGGGTGACGTTGAAGCTGATGACTTCGCGGTGGTTTCCAATATGCATCACCATCGGTGGTGTTTGCTGTACCACCTCTCCTCCAAGTAGCTTCCTGCCATCGACCGTGACGACGTTTAGGGGCATTGTGGCTGGCATGAGTGCTATGCGATGTTGCTTGATAAAGTCCACTCCTATAAAGTCTGCGTTGCTCCCAGAGTCAATGGTTATTGGTACTTGCATGGTGTGCCCAGTGGGCAACTGGAGCGATGCGGTGAGTTGCACCACTGGTTTGGGTGGGAGGGGGTCTGTGGGCTGTAAAATCTCTGGGGACTGCTTCACTGACTTGCCTGGTTGGGCCCCAGTGGCTCTGTTTCCAACCAGGCGTCTTCTTCCCCCTGCGGCTGCTTCGGCTGCTGACTTGTTCCCTTTACTGTTGCTGAGGCTGCAGTGTGATTCTGGAGCCTCTGGGGACACTCTTTGGCCATGTGCTGAGCACTGTCGCAGATGTAGCACTTCCTGGTCCCTCTAGGAGCCTTCGCCTTGACTGCTCCCGGTGTTTGGGCTCTGCTGGCAGTCTGAGCCCTGGCACCACCAATCTCCATCGGCTCTTCTCCCCTTCCCAAAGGAGGCATGGACAGCGCCCGCCCCGCCTCTCTGGGAAAGAAAGGGGTTGTCCTGGCTGGGCTGCTTGCCTTACGTCCTTCCTCCCTGCTCCAAGGGCGTCCTTCCAGGCGCACACCAATCGCCAACGCTCTTTGGGCAACTTCTTGGGTACTTTGCGGTCGTTCCCCTCTTGCCAGCTCATCTTTCACCTCTCCACTTAGCCCCTCCCAGAACAGGTCTCTGACGGCAATAGAGTCCTTCTCCCAGCCCAGCACGTTCAATAAGGCAAAAAAGTGTGAGTGATACTGCCTCACCGTCGCTTTCCCTTGCTGTAGTCCATGCATTTCTCTCCGAGCAACATCTACATCTACCGTAGATTTAAAGCAAGCGTCCATAGCTTTGATAAATGCATCGGAATCTTTGAGGGCGGGGTCATTTTCGCGCCACAAATTCCGCAGCCACGCTTTTCCTTCCCCATGCAAATGAGTGATTATGAAGCCCACTTTCTCTTCCTCATCTCTAAAGTCCTTCCGAAGCAAATTGAGCGCGTAAACCACGTCAGCTCTGAAGTTAGGGTATTGCTGCAGGTTCCCATCGAAGTGGGCTACTAGGCTGCCCCCCCTCTTCCCGAGGCCAACTCCCTCCGGTTTGGGTCCTGGCAGCCCCTCTTTCCCCCAACGGTCCCACCTTGCCTGCAGATCCCGGCAGAGCGCTACTGCTTCTTCTTCTCTTTTCCTGGATGCTGCTACTTCTGCGTAAAGCGTCATCACTGCTTCTTGCAGTTCTTTCACCTGGCTCTCTGTAGCCATCTTTGCCTATCTTCGTGAGCTTGCAAAACACCAAGTCTTGCCCCTCGCTGCACCAACTCACGCTGCGAGGTTTTTATAGGGGACGGAGCATACTGTCAGAGCTACCCTAGGTCCCAGCTCACAAAGGACCAACGCTGCTTCGTTGTTAAGTATAAAAGTCTTTATTGAAGTTCAGTTTCACTTCCAGAGCCGCAGCGCGCAGCCCCACGTCTAAAGTGTCAGACCACTGATGCTCCGTCTGAGTCTCCTCCCCCTTGACACCAATTTAAGATTCTAGCCTTGCTCCACCTTCTCCGCTGCTCCTTCCTCCTCTGGGTCCGCCTGCCCGCCGGGGTTCCGCCCTTTCTAGCCTCTTCTCCCGCTGATTCCCCTGAGCCTTCTCCCTCCCTCCGGCGGGCTTTAGGAGCTGGTTCCCCATCCGGGTCTCCTGCTGTTCCGCGCGCCTGCACATTTGAACTTGGCGCACGCGCCCAGCCAGCAGCTTTCCTCCTGACCATTCCACTGCTGCTGTCACTGCTTCCCCCATCGGGGGGGGCTAGCTGCAACTGACCTCCCCTCCGTTGGAGGCGTGGTCAGCCCTGACTCCCTCTCTGGAGGAGACACTGCTCCTGACACATGTGACTCCTCCCCCCCACTACGCTCTGGTGGGGAAACTGGTCCCGATCCTCCACTGCTGCTCTGGGGTTCCCCTCTGGCTCCTTGTTTCTGGTGCGTCCCCCCTGGGACCCCCCTTGCCCTGACCATCGGCACCCCCTTCTGGGAATCTTCTGATTCGCTGGAGAAGCTCATGGAATCTCTCGGGCCACTGTCATAGTCCCCTACGCTTCCCTCGGATTCTTCCCCTTCGCTCTCCAATTCCTCTCTCCCCAGTGCTCCTGCTCCTGATTTCCTGACAATATCCTTATTTTCACACTTTGTATTTTCCAACTAAGTCTCTCCCTTAAAGGGCTCACAATCTCTTTATTTTACGTTCAGAAGGCCCTTATAAGTCTTATAGAATGTCTCAATCCAATATCTGGACTATGTCTATGGATATGACTTCTAAACCTAATTTACTACACATTCAAATTATTCATCATTCTTTTTTTAAAAAAATAAATAATCCTATCTCACAAGACTAAGCAAAAATAAGGGAGAGTGCAGGGAATAAATGTTTTCCCAGAGCAGTAAGGGTGTAACCCCAACTATAAATAGAATTAACCCACAATGAACTGTGTCAAACTAATAAAAATGTTGACCCAACAGTAGAAATTTCTTCTTCAATATAAAATAATTAACTAAACTAAATCAGGTCAACGGTCTTTTTAAAGTACACAGAAGAAGATTCAAAGATATTACCCAAAGTATTTCACGGAAGTTGTTCTAACCCGGCCAGCATCGCCCTAGACTCTTCGGCCGCTTGACGGCCTAATCCAACATGGATAGTGTATAAAGAGGTAGTGCAGTCCAATCCACTTAGCGTTCCTGGAGACGAAAAGAAGGATGTTCTGCAGTCCTCCCGCTTTTCCTTTTCTCAATTGTTGTAGAGATGTCCGTCACAGTCCAGAGGGGTAGTGGTGAGTGTCACCCAACTTAAATTTACATAAGTCTATTACGTTGAGGACAGGTCAAGAATAAGTCTTTTACATTGAAGGTCAGCTCTGGTTGGTTAAAAATGTGGAACCCTCTATGGTATTGGTAGGGGTTCTAATGCTCAAATTTACTTTCAAGTTCTATTCCAACACCAGAGGGGTTACAGAGCTAGTCCCTAAAATTATTGAATAGCCGAAAGATGAATTGGTGCCACACAACGGAATGAAAAGAGAGAAAGAAACGATACCAAAAAGAAAATATTGTAGTGGGTTGTAAGTCTCCTTAGAATGGCTTTACGTTCAGGCGTCTGTAATGAAGTTCTCCCTTCTCCCTTCTGTCTCTTTATGTATCGTCTTTTCAGCGCCACTCGGAATAAACTCCTACAACCTATTATATATATATATATACATATTATCCTCCTCAACCGCTGAGTTCAATTGATTATTTGCAACAGTGTCCCACAGCAAAAAAAAGAAACAGGATATGCGGGGGGGGGGTAAAGTACAAGTTAAGACAGGCATCTTCTTTGCTACTTTGTGTTTAGTAACTTGTTTGGCTTAACAAAGTTACTATGGCGTTCTGTACTCACTCAGTCAGGCCGGTAAGCAGCTATTTCCTTTTTTTATATATCTGCGATTCTGTGCCTCGCGTCATTTTCTGCTCTCAACCGAGTGGATTCCTCGCCGAAATCTTAAGACATCCAGGGTTCTCCTCGCTCAAACTCCAATTTTTAAAGATATTTTAAATCACAACACACAGGAGAATCCGTTTTTATCTTTGTGGAGGTCCGTCGCCTTTCTCAGCAGAAGCTAGAGGCATCACAACACGGAGTCGGTGCTCTCCCATTTTGCGCTCGCGGTCCCATCCCGAGTTTCTTCCAAAAGAAAAAAACCCCGAAAGGACGGCAAAACCGCTCCCACGCTGCCGGGAAGCCTATCCCCCAGGGGTCTCCCCCCTGGGATTTTTGGGGGGCGCAGTGCCTTTGCGACTCCCCCAAGCCTCCGTGTTGCTCAGAAACCCCTTTACAGGGGCTTTCTGCGCTTCCTCGCTGTCCGCGACCCAAACCGGAAGTCCTTTTGGCTCCATCTCAATAGAGAGAGGACTACTGAGCTTGGATTATTCTTTCGGTGTTCGTTCACCCACAAATAGCAAAGTGTGATAAGCCTAAACGAGCCTAAGCGTAGAAAAAAGAGGAATAAACTTTGAGTGGGCTTATTTCAATTCGCATGGTGTTTTGTGGGTGTGCACCAGAATGATCCCCAACCAAAGCAAAACGGTGTTTTGGTTTCCATCTACATAAAAAGATGATAATCACGCTCTGATTGGGCTTATTTAAAATTGGTGTTTTTGGGGTTGGAATGCACATTCAAACAAAAATAGCAGAGTGAAATGTTTGTTTTCAGCCCAAATCAAGCATAGGTGTTTTGGTTCCATCTCAATAGAAAGAGGACATATAAGCTTGTATTGTTCTTTCGGTGTTCGTTCTCCCACAAATAGCAAAGTGTAATAAGCCAAAAAGAAGCCAAACAGGTTGTTTTGGGTTCCATCTACATAGAAAGCAAAATCTTGGATTTCGCTTATTTTGTGTCCTTTGGTGTTAATGCACATTGACCCAAAAATCGCAGTGTATGTAATGAGACCAAAATAACAAAACACCTTCTTATCGCTCCCATATGAGAAGAAAGAAGACGAATAAGCTTTGATTGGGCTTATCTCAATTCACATGGTGTGTTTTGGGTGTGCACCAGAATGATCCCCAACCCAAGGAAAAAGGTGTTTTGGGTTCCATCTAAACAAAAAGAAGATAATAAAGCTCTCATTGGGCTTATTTAAAATTGGTGTTTTGGGTGTTAGAATGCACATTCACCCAAAATAGCAGAGTGAAATGTGTGTTTTCAGCCCAAATCAATCATAGCTGTTTTGGTTCCATCTCAATAGAAAGAGGACATATAAGCTTGGATTGTTCTTTCGGTGTTCATTCAACCATAAATAGCAAAGCGAAGTGTAATAAGCGTAAACGAAGCAAAACAGGTTGTTTTGGGTTCCATCTACATAGAAAGAACAACCTTGAATTTCGCTTATTTCAAGTCGTGTTCTTTGCTGTTAATGCACATTGCTCCAGAAATTGCAAAGTGTATGTAATGAGACCAAAATAACAAAACAACGTCTTTTCGCTTCCATATGCGTAGAAAGAAGACGAATAAGCTTTGATTGGGCTTATTTCAATTCGCATCGTGTTTTTTGGGTGCGCACCAGAATCACTCCTAACAGAAGCAAAACGTTTTAGTTTCCATCTACATAAAACCAAAGAAAGTGCATTTATGTGACCATTAAAACAAATTGTCAGAGGCTCAGGAGCAGAAGAGCAGGGGAGAGAGCAAATAGAGAGCGGAGGAGAGGAATCAGAGGGGAGCGTAGGGGAATATGACAGTGGACCGAGAGATTCCATGAGCTTCTCCAGCGAATCTGAAGATTCCCAGGAGGGGGCGCCTATGGTAAGGGCGAGGCGAATCCCAGAGGGGACGATCCATAAACAAGGAACCAGAGGGGAGTCCCAAGGGAGTAGCGGAGCTGTAGGGCCAGTTCCCCCACCAGAGCACAGTGGGGGGGAAGAGTCACGTGAGTCAGGACCAGCTTCTCCTCCATCGGGGAGTGGGGAGACGGAGGGAAGGCCAGGTCCAGCTAGCCTCCCCGAAAGGGGGAGCAGTGACACAAGTGTAACGGTCAGAAGGAAAGTGGGAGGCTGCGCGCGCGCGCCAAGTTCAAATGTGGAGGAGCGCGGGACAGCAGAAAACCCGGATTGGGAGCCAGGTCCTAAAGCCCGAAAGAGGGGGGGGGAGGAGTCGGGAGAATCAGCGTCAGAAGAATCTCGGAGGGCTGAGACTCCGACTAGCAGAAGGACCCAGAGAAAGAAGGAACAGAGGAAAAGGTGGAGTAAGGCTAGAATCGTAAGCTGGTGTCAGGGGGGAGGAGATTCAGATGGGAGTTCTACGGTCTGACGGACAGATGTAGCGTTGCACGCTGCGCGTCTAGAAATGAGACTGAACTTCAATAAAGACTTTTAAACTTGGACAAGGAGCAGCGTTGGTCTTGTGTGAGCTGGGACCTTGGGCAGCGCTGACAGTAACTCCCATCTCACTAAACTCTGCAAGCTCACGGAGATAGGCAAAGATGACGACTGAGGAAAAAGTCAAGCAATTGCAGGAAACGGTGTCAACGCTCTACGCAGAATTGGCTGCGTCTAAGAAAAAAGAAGAAGACACAGCTGCGCTCTGCCAGGATCTGCAAGCCAGGTGGGAAAAATGGGGAAAGGAGGGGCAGCTGGGAGCCAAGCCGGAGGGAGTTAGCCTCGGGAAAAGGGGGGCGAGCCTTGTGACCCATTTTGACGGGAACCTGCAGCAGTACCCTAACTTCAGAGCAGAAGTAGTCTTCGCGCTCAATTTGCTTCGGAAAGATTTTAGAGATGAGGAGGAGAAAGTGGGTTTCATAATCACTCATCTGCATGGGGAAGCTAAGTCGTGGCTGCGAACCTTGCTACGCGAAAATGACCCCGCCCTCAAAGATTCAAGCGCTTTTATTGGAGCCATGGACGCTTGCTTTAAATCAACGGTGGATGTGGATGTCGCTAGAAGGGAAATGCATGGATTGCGACAAGGAAGAGCGACGGTGCGCCAGTATCATTCCCGCTTTTTTGGGTTAGTAAATGTGCTGGGCTGGCAGAAGGACTCAGCTGCCGTCAGGGATCTGTTCTGGGAGGGGCTGAATGGAGCCGTGAAAGATGAGCTGGCCAGGGGAGAGAGACCCCAAAATACAGCAGAAGTAGTCCAAAGGGCGCTCGCAATTGGGGTGCGCCTGGAAGAACGCCCGTGGAGCAGGGAGGAGGGGCGAAGAGCAAACACGTCAGCTAGAACGACTCCCTTCCTACCCAGAGAGACAGAGCGCGCTCAGTCCACGCCTCCTCTGATGAGTGGAGAGGAGCCAATGGAAATCGGAGGTGCAAGGGCTCAGACAGCAAGCAGAGCCCAAACACCAGGAGCAGTCAAGGCGAAGGCTCCTAGAGGGAGCAGGAAGTGTTACATCTGCGACAGTGCACAGCACATGGCGAAAGAGTGTCCCCAGAGGCTCCAGAAGCACACTGCAGCCTCAGCAACTGTTAAAGGAGGAATTCAGCAGGGAGTAGAGCAGCAGGGAAAAGGCGACGCCTGGTTGGAGATGGAGGCTCTGGGGCTCAACCAGGCGAGTCAGTGAAGCAGTCCCCAGAGATTTTGCAGCCCACAGACCCCCTCCCACCCAAACCAGTGGTGCAACTCACTGCATCGCTCCAGCTGCCCGATGGGCTCACCCTGGAGGTCCCTATTACCATTGACTCTGGTAGCAACGCAGACTTTGTAGGGTTGGACTTCGTCAAGCAGCATCGCATAGCACTCCTGCCAGCCACGACGCCCCTAAATGTTGTCACGGTAGATGGCAGGAAGATACTGGGAGGAGAGGTGGTACAGCAGACACCGCCTCTGGTGATGCAAATTGGGAACCACCGCGAAGTCATCAGTTTCAACGTCACCCACCTGTCGGACACGCCCATAGTGTTGGGCATGAGTTGGCTGGATAGGCACAGCCCGGCACTAGCGTGGTACCAGCGGCAATTGACCTTCTGCTCTTCCTACTGCGCAGCGCACTGCATCCAGACCTGCCAGGAAGAAGAGGGGCAAGAGGATGCACCGCAGCTACACCTAGGCATGGTGCAAGCGGTGCCCAACAAGTACAAGGCCTTTTTGGAAGTCTTCTGCGAGAAGGAAGCAGACAAGCTGCCTCCCCACAGACCCTACGACTGCAAGATTGACCTCCTGCCAGGGGCGACGCTGCCGACTGGGAGACTGTACTCCATGTCTGAAGACGAAATGCAAGAACTCAGGGAGTTCATAGATCGCAATTTGAAGCGGGGATTCATCCGGGAATCCAAAGCAGTGGGGGGCAGTCCCGTGTTTTTCGTGAAGAAGAGAGACACGCCCGAACGCAGGCTTATACTTGATTATAGGCTCATAAATTCCAAAACAAAGCCCGCAGCATTCCCCATGCCCAAGATCGACGACCTGCTCGCGACGGTGAGGAAGGGACGGATCTTCACCAAGTTGGATCTACGAGGGGCCTACAACCTTATACGCATGCGGGAGGGCGACGAGTGGAAGACAGCCATGTTTACGCCTTTAGGAACCTATGAATACAGAGTCATGCCGTTTGGTCTCCAGAATGGCTCCCATTGTTTCCAAGCTTTCATGCACCACGTGCTAGCGGGACTCCTCTACAAGAAGTGCGTCTGCTTTTTAGATGATATCCTGATCTTTTCGGACTCGCAGGAGGCGCACGAGGAGGACGTCAAGGAGGTCCTGCAGAGACTACGGGAGCACAGACTTTATGCCAAACTGGAGAAGTGCCAGTTCGACACGACAGAGGTGGATTTCCTGGGCTACAAGCTGTCCGACAAGGGACTTGCCATGGACAGCGCCAAGGTCCGCTCAGTGTTGGACTGGAAGAGCCCGCGCAACCGGAAGGAGGTCCAGAAGTTCGTCGGTTTCGCCAACTTTTATCGCAAGTTCATCAAGGGGTTCGCGAAAGAGACGGCGGCCATCACGGACACCCTCAGCTCCAAGAAGAAGAAGTTCACCTGGACGGACCAGGCAGAGCAGTCCTTTCGGAGGCTCAAGCGTCTCTTCGCGTCCGAAGAACAGCTGCTACACGTAAACCCCAGCAAACCGATGAGGGTTGAAACGGACGCCTCGGACAGAGCGGTGGGGGCGGTCCTGTTGCAGCAAGATCCACAAGGGGACTGGAGACCGTGCGCATTCTACTCCAGGAAGCTCAGCACGTCGGAGCAGAACTACACCATCTGGGACAGGGAGTTGCTGGCCATTCATGCAGCCTTCAAGGCGTGGCGGCACTTCCTCGTCGGAGCCAGACACACAGTGCAGGTCCGCACGGACCACAAGAACCTGGAGTACTGGCGCACGGCGAAGTTCCTGAACCAGAGACACATCCGCTGGGCGGAGTTCTTTGCAGATTTCGATTTCCGGATAGAATACATCCCGGGAGACAACAACGTCATGGCGGATGCGCTATCCAGGAAGCCGCAGTATCTCGAGGAAGCGGCACCGGCAGCGGCCAAACACATTTTCGCACCAGAGGTGTGGGCGTGCGCTTCAGCCGCAGTGGACCTGGACGCAGTCCGTCGCGCGCTACAGGCGGATTCGTTTGCGCAATCCAAGATGGAGGAGGTGCGAAACGGCACAGCGAGGGACGACGAGTTCCAGATACGCGACGGACTACTCCTCCACAAAGGGGCTCTCTACATACCGGGAGACGACCTTCGCGCGTGAGTTTTGCAGCAGCTGCACGACGCGCCCAGCGCTGGGCACTTCGGCAAGGACAAGACGGCGGAATTAGTAACCAGGGACTTTTGGTGGCCCAAGGTGCGGGGAGAAGTTGCGGATTACGTTTCCAGGAGTGACACCTGCCAAAGGGCCAAGCCAGCAGCGCTGACACAAATCAACTGAAATTACCGTATTTTTCGCTCTATAAGACGCACCAGACCACAAGACGCACCTAGTTTTTGGAGGAGGAAAACAAGAAAAAAAATATTCTGAATTTCAGAAGCCAAAACAGCAAGAGGGATCACTGCGCAGTGAAAGCAGCAATCCCTATTGCTGTTCCAGCTCCTGTGATAGCTGCGCAGCCTACATTCGCTCCATAGGACGCACACACATTTCCCCTTACTTTTTAGGAGAGAAAAAGTGAGTCTTATAGAGCAAAAAATACGGTATATTCACAGAAAGCCTTTAGCAGAATCATTTCCTGTCCTCGGAATCCAGCTGGAAGTGTATTGCGAGCCGACTGCATAATCAAAAAGGCCAGTAAGTCACTGTGAGACAGAGGAAGCTGTGTTCCTTTTCAAATCTGTCTGTCAACAGTCACACACACCAAGCAAAAGCCACCCATAACAGACGTTTTCCTTGATAAATGGGAGAACTGTCTGATAATCAACAACCATATAATTTTATCCAGTAGTATTAGTTTGATCTGACGGAAACTGCACATTTCCCGAGAAGCACTGAAAGAATGCTTCATTTAACTACAAACCCCCAAATCTGGGATCCCATCAAAACTGATGTTTGGCAAAAGTTTTGCAGCAAAACCCCCACATTTTGTAACACCCCATAAACAGAGTAATTGATACATCAAACCGGGGTTCATAATTAATATCCAAAACCCAACATTGTCTGATTCACTCCAAACTGGTGCCAAAGTCTGGCAAAAGTTTTGTAGCATTTGCCAGACATTGTAGCATTTTTGTAGCATTTTGCCCGACAAACCAAGTAACTGACAGGGGTCATAAGGTCACCCCAAAACCCAACATCGTCTGATTCACTCCAAATCAAGGCCAAAGTCTGGCAAAATGTTTGCAGTAAAAACCGCATGTTTTGCAGCTCCCCCCAAACCGAGTGGTTCCTAGCACATCAGGAGGAAGAGTCAAGACAACCAAAAGTGGATAAATAGGTTGTATTTATTAAATATAACAACTTGAGGATCGGCAAAACTAGTCAGATTCGACCAATGTAACCAAATCAAATTAAGTCTGGGCAGGTGTGCTTGTTCACCTCCACCCACAAACACACAAGTGCTCAAACAGAGCTCTTTGCAGATCCTTAAGAATCATGTCAGAACCCAAATCAGAAAGATGCATACCACCAGGTCTATACAACTGTGGGGCACAGAACATAATTCTGCCATGAGGGATATAAGCAGCCACATTTTCAAACACAAACGTCGTTGTAGAATGATTAGCTTTATGTCTTGCCCATCCACCTTCTTAGGAAGGCTGCCCCCACTCCATAAGCACCTCTACAACATTCCAAACCAAACTATGATAAGCTCAGGGATGAGGAAGCACAGCTGATGGAGATATTTAGTGATCTCAACTGAATTTACCTCACCAGATTGTTATCCCCAAGATGGATGACCAGAATATCAGGGTTAGGGTTAGGGCAGGGGATACGTAGGTGGATGTTCAGGGTTAGGGTTAGTGCCTGGGGTTTTTTGCATGCTTTTTAAGCTTCTAATGATATTGCTCCATTTTTATGAGACTGCATAATTCCAAAAAGTAAGCAAACTACCTGAAACGTAGCAAAACTAAGAGAAATGGGAAAACCAAAAGTGAGATACCAGAAACCCAACAAGGAAGGAATTCATGAAAAAGGAAAATTGCCAGACAGAGACTTCAAGCAAATCATTACCAAATTCACCAGAATCCCAAAACCAATTGAAAAGAAGCAGAAATGTGAGAAGCAGAAGAAATACCACCAGAAACCCCCAACAAGAGGGGAAAAGTAAATTTCGCAGAAACCCCAAAGCCAGATAAACCTTAGTTTTGCATGGTGTGGGGGTGATTTCGCTTTTCCCTGAGATGTTTACTGCGTGGGTTTCTTGTGGTTCTATTCAATTGGTTTTCTCATCTTTGGTGGATGTGGTTTGTTTCTGTTGTTTCTGGTTCATTTTTGGGATTATGTTGAATTTGTTTCTTTTGGGGTGGTTTTCGTTTCATGGATTCTTTTATATAAATTACGATTGTGAAATATACTCAGAGTCTTGTATGTATTTCATGCTCTTTATTGGCCCCCCCCCAACCTCAGGCTTTTATATACATTATTTACAGAATGAGTCCCGTCTGACTGGCTAACTCTGCTTCCCTCTTGGAGCCTGATTGGCCTGCAGGAAAAGACCAATCAGTTGTTGCATTCTAGGATCCAAGGTTAGTACATAACAGATTGGGTGCTGGATTTATGGTGAGTTTGCTTCATTTCTAGGTTTTTGGGGTTTTGCACCTTTGAGAATATTAATTTGTATGAGATCTGATAAACCCAAGAAAAAAAGGAAAACCACCAGAAATGAAGCAAAACCACCAGAAATGTCTAATGACCATTCCAACAATGAAGTCAACCACTAAAAACACAAAAACCTACTGAAAAGAAGCAGAAGAACCATGTAAAAGCAACATCAATGGAAACTGACAAAGAAGCCAACCAATCCCAAACAAAGCAGATTCACCAGAAACCCCCAAAGCATTCAAAAGTATTACCACCAGAATGCAAAAACAAGAAAACTTCTCAAAAGAAGCAATAAAGCAAAAGTCCAAAAAACAAGCTAAACCAATGGAAAACAAATGAAGCCAGCTGCAAACAAAGCACATTCACCAGAAACCCAAGACTAAGTGAAAACTAGTATGCTATGTTGGTTAATTTCTGTTGCTTGAAGTGCTTTTGGACTCCCATAAATTGCATGCTTGTTGAGTTTCTGGTTTTGCTTTTTAAAAACTGGTTTCCAGTTTCTTGTGGCATTGCTTTGTAATTGGTGGCTTTACCGCTTCTTTTTTGTTTTCTGCTGATTTGTTTAATTTGGGGTGGTTTTGCTTGTTTTTTGCATTTAATTGTTTTGCTTCTTTGACTTTGAATGGTTCTGCGGTTTGGGGTGAGATTGTTTCTTTTCCATTGATTTGGCTTGGTTTTCATGTCTCCTGGTTTTGCCTCATTTTGGGAATATTTCTTGGTTTTTGTGCTTCTGGTGGTATTTCTTCAATTTTATGACATAACCAAGCCAAAACACCAGAAACACAGAAACAAATCATAAAGAAGCAGAGCTACCAGAAATCCAAAGCAAATTAATCAGAAATCCAAACAACCTATGAAGATGATGCAATACCAAAAGAAACACAAAAGCCAATTAAAAAACTGCTAAATGAACCAACACCACAAGAAACAAAGAAAGTCTCATGACCTACGAAATGAAGCAATAACACAAAACACCACAAAAAGAAGCAAAGTGTTTAGGATTAGGTTTGGGTAAAGGTTAGAGTTACAGTGGGAGTTGGGTTTGAGTTGGATTAGGATTAGGAGTTAGAGTTAGAGTTGGGGTTGAGTTACGGTAAGAGAAGAACAGCAGCAGGAGAAATATAATTTTATTACTTAGGGTTAGGGTTAAATTAGGCTTAGGTTTAGACTGAGGCTTAGGTTTGGGTTAAGGTTAGGGTTAGAGTGAGGATTAGATTTGAGTTAGGGTGAGCATTAGGGTTAAGGTTTGGTATTGGGTTGGATTTGAGTTAGGCTAAGAGAAGAACAGCAGCAGGAGCAATATAATTTTATTATTTATACTCCACCCAAGTCACTTGTGGCCGCTTTCAATAAAAGGTAAAAACATGAGCGCACTCTAAGTGAATGCTCATGAATGTAGAAACTCTTACTTCCCATAGAATTCCCAAAGAAGACCTGGGAATTGTAGCTCTGAGCTTCTTTGCAGAGGGTTGGACTAGATGACCCTAGGGTTCCCCTTCCATCTCTTCTAGGATGCTCCCTGTCTCACTCACTCACTCACTCACTCACACTCACTCCTCCTCTCCTTTTCATGGCAGTTTCACCTTTTTCTGCACTCCTAGCACGGAAGGGCGGAAGAGGCTGTGCTGCCGCCATATTGGGCGAGGGCAGGGGTACCGGAAGAAGGTGTCACCGGAGGAGAGGCATGATCACAGGAAGGGGAGGGAAACGGGCGGAAGAGGCTGTGCTGCCGCCATGTTGGGCGAGGGTAGGATTACCGGAAGGAGGTGCCACGGGAGGAGAGGCATGAGCACAGGAAGGGGAGGGAAACGGGCGGAAGAGGCTGTGCTGCCGCCATGTTGGGCGAGGGTAGGATTACCGGAAGGAGGTGCCACGGGAGGAGAGGCATGAGCACAGGAAGGGGAGGGAAACGGGCGGAAGAGGCTGTGCGACGTTGGGCCAGCAGAGGCGTGCCAAGCCAGGCTGGCCCTCTCTCTTTCTCCCACCCACTCTCTCTCGACCCCGCTCTCCCCAGGGGGCAGCCCTGCCCCCCGCCTCGTCCTCACCTGCCTTTCTCCCCCAGTGGCCTTCCTCTCGTGCCCCTTGGCGGTGGGATGGTGTGGGTGGGCCGCGGAAGTTTATATACAAGAATATACATACCTAGGTATAGGTGTCCGTTTGTAAATATATAAAAATAAAATGGATATATGTATATGTGTGTGTATATATGCAGTGCTTCTTTTCTAAAGAAAATGATTGGGGGTACTCTCATTTTGACTCAAGAAAATCACCATTTTATAGTTCAAACCGGGAAAAATAAATACAGTAAATGGACAAAAGTACATTCACAAAATGTTTTAGGAGTATGCATTCCCCTGCGTCCCCCCCAGAAAAAAAGCACTGTATATGTTCTGCCAAGGGCAGGGTTATTTCTGGATTTGGAGCCAATAAGCACGCGAGTGGATGAAGAATAAGCAATGCATAAGGTTAACAGATAGCAGCAGGCATATAAAACACAAATTATAGCATACTAGAGAGGAGTCGCAAACAATCTCCCCTTCAGCTGCCTGGAGCTCCTGGTAGAGCAGCGAGAGAGACCCCTGGCCGACAGTCTCACAGCATATGGTACCTCCATTTGTGAAGAAGCTCACTGAGCCCCTTCAGCCTACAGCTTTTATAGACAACTTTGATTTGATTGATTGCACCTGGTTAGCAGGCATCACTCATGATCAGCCTGGGACACCGGGTGCAACTAATGCAGAGCAGCTGAGAGTCTCCAACCCAATTCACTGCAACTGGGTATCCTCCCGAGTAGCCAATCAGAACACAGGGGACCCAGAAAACTCCTGACACAGGTGTGTGAAAAACAAATAATACTATCATGTTTTAGCAAACCTTAAACCGCGGATGTAAAAGCGAAAGAGACATGTCATCTAACTCCTTGAATTTACAATGGTCTTCCGTGTTTCCACTACAGTATGTGTGTGTTACAGATAGGTAACACACGTGTTGGTCTGCCATAGTCAAAACAAAACAAAAAAAAATTTCTTCCAGTAGCACCTTAAAGACCAATTAAGTTAGTTCTTGGTATGAGCTTTCGTGTGCATGTGTGAAGAAGTGTGCATGCATAAGCCCAAACAGAGCGTTACTATCATCTTTTTATGTAGATGGGAACCAAAACACCGTTTTGCTTCTGTTAGGAGTGATTCTGGTGCGCACCCAAAAACACGATGCGAATTGAAATAAGCCCAAACAAAGCATATGGAAGCGATTAGAAGGTGTTTTGTTATTTTGGTCTCGTTACATACAGTTTGCTATTTTTGGGTCAATGTGCATTAACACCATAGAACACGAAATTGGCGAAATCCATATTTTTCTTTCTATGTAGATGGAACCCAAATCAACCTGTTTTGCTTTGTTTAAGCTTATTACACTTTGCTCTTTGTGGGTGAACCAACACCGGAAGAACAATCCAAGCTTATATGTCCTCTTTCTATTGAGATGGAACCAAAACACCTATGCTAGATTTGGGCTGAAAACAAACATTAAACTGCTATTTTTGGTTGAATGTGCATTACAACTCCAAAAACACCAATTTTAAATAAGCCCAATCAGAGCGTTTTTATCATCGTTTTATGTAGATGGAAAACAAAACACCGTTTTGCTTCTGTTAGGAGTGATTCTGGTGCGCACCCAAAAAACACGATGCGAATTGAAATAAGCCCAATCCAAGCTTATTCGTCTTCTTTCTACGCATATGGAAGCGAAAAGACGTTGTTTTGTTATTTTGGTCTCATTACATACACTATGCGATTTCTGGGCATTAACACCATAGAATACGAAATTAGCGCAATTCAAGGTTCTTCTTTCTATGTAGATGGAACCCAAATCAACCTCTTTTGCTTTGTTTAAGCTTATTACACTTTGCTGTGTGTGGGTGAACGAACACCGAAAGAACAATCCAAGCTTATATGTCCTCTTTCTATTGAGATGGAACCAAAACACCTATGCTTGATTTGGGCTGAAAACAAACATTTCACTCTGCTACTTTTGGTTGAATGTGCATTCCAACCCCAAAACCACCAATTTTAAATAAGCCCAAACAGAGCGTTTTTATCATCTTTTTATGTAGATGGAAACCAAAACACCGTTTTGCTTCTGTTGGGAGTGATTCTGGTGCGCACCCAAAAAACACGATGCGAATTGAAATAAGCCCAATCAAAGCTTATTCGTCTTCTTTCTACGGATATGGAAGCGAAAAGACGTTGTTTTGTTATTTTGGTCTCATTACATACACTATGCGATTTCTGCGTCTATGAGCATTAATACCATAGAACACGAAATTAGCGCAATTCAAGGTTCTTCTTTCTATGTAGATGGAACCCAAATCAACCTCTTTTGCTTTGTTAAGCTTATTACACTGCTATGTGTGGGTGAACAAACACCGAAAGAACAATCCAATCTTATATGTCCTCTTTCTATTGAGATGGAACCAAAACACCTATGCTTCATTTGGGCTGAAAACAAACATTTCACTCTGCTACTTTTGGTTGAATGTGCATTCCAACCCCAAAACCACCAATTTTAAATAAGCCCAAACAGAGCGTTATTATCATCTTTTTATGTAGATGGAAACCAAAACACCGTTAAGAGTGATTCTGGTGCGCACCCAAAAAACACCATGCGAATTGAAATAAGCCCAATCAAAGCTTCTTCTTTCTGCGCATATTGAAGCGATTAGAAGGTGTTTTGTTATTTTGGTCTCATTACATACACTGCGATTTCTGGGTCTATGAGCATTAACACCACAGAACACGACTTAAAATAAGCGAAATTCAAGATTCTTCTTTATATGTAGCCAAATCAACCTGTTTTGTCTTCTTTAAGCCTATTACACTTCGCTTTGCTATTTGTGGGTAAATGAACACCAGAAGAACAACCCAAGCTTATTCGTATGCCTTCTATTGAGATGGAACTAAAACACCTATGCTTGATTTGGGCTGAAAACAAACATTTTACTCTGCTACTTTTGGTTGAATGTGCATTCCAACTCCAAAAACACCAATTTTAAATAAGCCCAAACAGAGCGTTACTATCATCTTTTTATGTAGATGGAAACCAAAACACCGTTTTGCTTTTGTTAGGAGTGATTCTGGTGCGCACCCAAAAAACACGATGCGAATTGAAATAAGCCCAATCAATGCTTATTCGTCTTCTTTCTACGCATATGGAAGCGAAAAGACGTTGTTTTGTTATTTTTGTCTCATTACATACACTATGCGATTTTTGGGTCGATGTGCATTAACACCATAGAACACCAAATTAGCGAAATCCAAGATTTTTCTTTCTATGTAGATGGAACCGAAATCAACCTGTTTTGCTTTGTTTAAGCTTAATTACACTTTGCTATTTGTGGGTGAACCAACACCGAAAGAACAATCCAAGCTTATATGTCCTCTTTCTATTGAGATGGAACCAAAACACCTATGCTAGGTTTGGGCTGAAAACAAACATTAAACTGCTATTTTCGGTTGAATGTGCATTCCAACTCCAAAAACACCAATTTTAAATAAGCCCAATCAGAGCGTTTTTATCATCGTTTTATGTAGATGGAAACGAAAACACCGTTTTGCTTCTGTTAGGAGTGATTCTGGTGCGCACCCAAAAAACACGATGCGAATTGAAATAAGCCCAATCAAAGCTTATTCGTCTTCTTTCTACGCATATTGAAGCGATTAGAAGGTGTTTTGTTATTTTGGTCTCATTACACTATGCGATTTCTGCGTCTATGAGCATTAACACCATAGAACACGAAATTAGCGCAATTGAAGGTTCTTCTTTCTATGTAGATGGAACCCAAATCAACCTCTTTTGCTTTGTTTAAGCTTATTACACTTTGCTATGTGTGGGTAAACGAACACCGAAAGAACAATCCAAGCTTATATGTTGTCAGAGCTACCCTAGGTCCCAGCTCACAAAGGACCAACGCTGCTTCGTTGTTAAGTATAAAAGTCTTTATTGAAGTTCAGTTTCACTTCCAGAGCCGCAGCGCGCAGCCCCATGTCCAAAGTCTCAGACCACTGATGCTCCGTCTGAGTCTCCTCCCCCTTGACACCAATTTAAGATTCTAGCCTTGCTCCACCTTCTCCGCTGCTCCTTCCTCCTCTGGGTCCGCCTGCCCGCCGGGGTTCCGCCCTTTCTAGCCTCTTCTCCCGCTGATTCCCCTGAGCCTTCTCCCTCCCTCCGGCGGGCTTTAGGAGCTGGTTCCCCATCCGGGTCTCCTGCTGTTCGGGCCACTGTCATACTCCCCAACGCTGCCCTCGGATTCTTCCCCTTCGCTCTCCCAATCCTCTCTCCCCAGTGCTCCTGCTCCTGATTCCCTGACATCCATCCCCCCCTCGAAGCCCCCCTTCCCCCCTCCCCCTCTTCGGGTGTGGGTTCCGGGTGCTCCAGTCCAGTGGGTGTGAGTGCGGGATACCATTCTTCCCCCCTGGTGTGTAGCCGGTCCACTGGATCCGGCCCAACCGCAACGGGCTCGTCGACGTCGATTTCTTCTGCTTCCATCTCTCTGCTGATGTGCTCGAATCCAGGATCCTCCCCCAACACGTCCATGTCCTCCCCTCCCCCGGGTACCTCTGGTGAGACTGCTTGCAAAGGTCCCCGCAGCAACTCCCTGCGCCACCCCACCTCCGGTTGAGTGTCCCACCAATAGGAGCGGTCTGTGGCAAACCCCAAGAGAGACCCCTCCGAGGAGCTAGTGTCCGGCGTCGTCTCTTCAGCTGATGAAAAACCCTGGAACGTACTGGCTGACAGAGTGGGTGTGAAGAGCCAGTCGTCGAAATACTCTGCCGGCATAGGTCTGTGTGGGAAGAGTGCATGGAACTCGTCTTTAAGATAGTGCTCCTCCACGGCATAGCACGGTACCCACCTGTTAGCGCTGGCTGGGGTACCTTCCCTGGCGAGGAGGTATTCCACCCCCTCTTCCCCCCACCTCGAGTCCAAAATCTCCGTGACCTCGTTGAGTGGCGTCGCCCTCCGTGACCCCTCCCTCTTCGGAGATTCGTTAAGTGGGTCTGGCGCGTTCCCTGTCGCCTGAAACCTGTGGGGTTCCCTGTAGGGTGTGAGCACTGACCTATGAAAGACTGGGTGCATTCTGGAGCCCTCCGGGAGTGTCAACCGGAAGGCCACTGGATTGATTTGCGCCGCGACCTGGTAAGGTCCCAGCTGCTTGTGCTTGAGCTTCCTCTTAGCTAGCGTCCTGGCCGGCACTGCCTGGGCTGCTAACCAGACCCAGTCCCCCACCCGGATGTCCTCCCCGACCCTCCTGTGCTTGTCTGCCTGCATTTTGTAGGCGTGTTTCGCCAGTTCCAATTGCCTGCGGAGTTGCTCGTGGACCTCCTGTAACTCTGCTGCTAAGTGCTCTGCTCCCCGTGGCTGCCCCACCCCCTTCGTCTCTAACCCTGGGAAAGTTCTGGGATGCCGCCCATTATTGGCGAAGAACGGTGTCACTCCTGTAGACCCGTGCTTCGTGTTGTTGTAGGCAAACTCGGCCAGCGGTAGGCAGTCCACCCAGGTCGAGGGTTGTTGATTGGCGTAGCATCGCAGGTACTGCTGCATGATGGCGTTGACCCTCTCCGCCTGTCCGTTGGTCTGCGGATGTTGTGCCGACGCTAAGTTGAGGTGGGGGGAAGAGGGGGTGGAATACCTCCTCGCCAGGGAAGGTACCCCAGCCAGTGCCAAGAGGTGGGTACCGTGCTATGCCGTGGAGGAGCACTATCTTAAAGACAAGTTCCATGCACTCTTCCCACACAGACCTATGCCGGCAGAGTATTTCGACGACTGGCTCTTCACACCCACACTGTCAGCCAGTACGTTCCAGGGTTTTTCATCAGCTGAAGAGACGACGCCGGACACTAGCTCCTCGGAGGGGTCTCTCTCGGGGTTTGCCACAGACCGCTCCTATTGGTGGGACACTGAACCGGAGGTGGGGTGGCGCAGGGAGCTGCTGCGGGGACCTTTGCAAGCAGTCTCACCAGAGGTACCCGGGGGAGGGGAGGACATGGACGTGTTGGGGGAGGATCCTGGATTCGAGCACATCAGCAGAGAGATGGAAGCAGAGGAAATCGACGTCGGCGAGCCCGTTGCGGTTGGGCCGGATCCAGTGGACCGGCTACACACCAGGGGGGAAGAATGGTATCCCGCACTCACACCCACTGGACTGGAGCACCCGGAACCCACACCCGAAGAGGGGGAGGGGGGAAGGGGGGCTTCGAGGGGGGGATGGATGTCAGGGAATCAGGAGCAGGAGCACTGGGGAGAGAGGAATTGGAGAGCGAAGGGGAAGAATCCGAGGGCAGCGTAGGGGAGTATGACAGTGGCCCGAGAGATTCCATGAGCTTCTCCAGCGAATCAGAAGATGCCCAGAAGGGGGCGTCGATGGTCAGGGCAAGGGGGGTCCCAGGGGGGACGCACCAGAAACAAGGAGCCAGAGCCAGTTGCAGCTAGCCGCCCCGAAGGGGGAAGCAGTGACAGCAGCAGTGAAACGGTCAGGAGGAAAGCTGCTGGCTGGGCGCGCGCGCCAAGTTCAAATGTGCAGGCGCGCGGAACAGCAGGAGACCCAGATGGGGAACCAGCTCCTAAAGCCCGCCGGAGGGAGGGAGAAGGCTCAGGGGAATCAGCGGGAGAAGAGGCTAGAAAGGGTGGAACCCCGGCGGGCAGGCAGACCCAGAGGAGGAAGGAGCAGCGGAGAAGGTGGAGCAAGGCTAGAATCTTAAATTGGTGTCAAGGGGGAGGAGACTCAGACGGAGCATCAGCGGTCTGACAGTTGAGACGTAGAGCTGCGCGCTGCGGCTCTGGAAGTGAAACTGAACTTCAATAAAGACTTTTATACTTAACAACGAAGCAGCGTTGGTCCTTTGTGAGCTGGGACCTAGGGTAGCTCTGACAGGGGTGCCGATGGTCAGGGCAAGGGGGGTCCCGGGGGGACGCACCAGAAACAAGGAGCCAGAGGGGAACCCCAAGACAGCAGTGGAGGATCGGGACCAGTTTCCGCACCAGAGCGTAGTGGGGGGGAGGAGTCACATGTGTCAGGGCCAGCGTCTCCTCCAGAGAGGGAGTCAGGGCTGACCACGCCTCCATCGGAGAGTGGGGAAACGGAGGGGAGGTCAGTTGCAGCTAGCCCACCCGAAGGGGGAAGCAGTGACAGCAGCAGTGAAACGGTCAGGAGGAAAGCTGCTGGCTGGGCGCGCGCGCCAAGTTCAAATGTGCAGGCGTGCAGGACAGCAGGAGACCCGGATTGGGAACCAGCTCCTAAAGCCCGCCGGAGGGAGGGAGACAGCTCAGGGGAATCAGCGTCAGAGGAGACTAGAAAGGGCGAGACCCCGGCGGGCAGGCGGACCCTGTGGCGTAGCGTGGGTTGTCAGCACCCGGGGCAAGGCAAGTAATTTGCGCCCCCTAACCCGTGGATATGCGCCCCCTAACCCGTGCATTTGCCCTAACCCCCAGATGTTGCGCCCGGTGCGGCCGGCCCCCCCTGCACCCCCCACGCTACGCCACTGGGCGGACCCAGAGGAGGAAGGAGCAGCGGAGAAGGTGGAGCAAGGCTAGAATCTTAAATTGGTGTCAAGGGGGAGGAGACTCAGACGGAGCATCAGCGGTCTGACAGTTGAGACGTAGAGCTGCGCGCTGCGGCTCTGGAAGTGAAACTGAACTTCAATAAAGACTTTTATACTTAACAACGAAGCAGCGTTGGTCCTTTGTGAGCTGGGACCTAGGGTAGCTCTGACACGCATAGTGTATGTAATGAGACAAAAATAACAAGGTCTCCTCGCTTCCATATGCGTAGAAAGAAGACGAATAAGCATTGATTGGGCTTATTTCAATTCGCATCGTGTTTTTTGGGTGCGCACCAGAATCACACCTAACAAAAGCAAAACGGTGTTTTGGTTTCCATCTACATAAAAAGATGATAGTAACGCTCTGTTTAGGATTATTTAAAATTGGTGGTTTTGGGGTTGGATTGCACATTCAACCAAAAGTAGAGTGAAATGTTGGTTTTCAGCCCAAATCAAGCATAGGTGTTTTGGTTCCATCTCAATAGAAAGAGGACATATAAGCTAGGATTGTTCTTTCGGTGTTCGTTCACCCACAAAGAGCAAAGTGTAATAAGCTTAAACAAAGCAAAAGAGATTGATTTTGGTTCCATCTACATAGAAAGAAGAACCTTGAATTGCGCTAATTTCGTGTTCTATGGTGTTAATGCTCATAGACGCAGAAATCGCATAGTGTATGTAATGAGACCAAAATAACAAAACACATTCTAATCGCTTCCATATGCGTAGAAAGAAGACGAATAAGCTTTGATTGGGCTTATTTCAATTCGCATCGTGTTTTTTGGGTGCGCACCAGAATCACTCCTAACAGAAGCAAAACGGTGTTTTGGTTTCCATCTACATAAAAAGATGATAATCACGCTCTGCTTGGGCTTATTTAAAATTAGTGTTTTTGGAATTGGAATGCACATTAAACCAAAAGTAGCAGAGTGAAATGTTTGTTTTCAGCCCAAATCAAGCATAGGTGTTTTGGTTCCATCTCAAAAGCTAGAGGACATATAAGCTAGGATTGTTCTTTTGGTGTTCGTTCCCCCAAAAATAGCAAAGTGTAATAAGCTTAAACAAAGCAAAACAGGTTGATTTCGGTTCCATCTACATAGAAAGAAAAATCTTGGATTTCGCTAATTTGGTGTTCTATGGTGTTAATGCACATCGACCCAAAAATCGCATAGTGTATGTAATGAGACCAAAATAACAAAACAACGTCTTTTCGCTTCCATATGCGTAGAAAGAAGACGAATAAGCATTGATTGGGCTTATTTCAATTCGCATCGTGTTTTTTGGGTGCGCACCAGAATCACTCCTAACAAAAGCAAAACGGTGTTTTGGTTTCCATCTACATAAAAAGATGATAGTAACGCTCTGTTTGGGCTTATTTAAAATTGGTGTTTTTGGAGTTGGAATGCACATTCAACCAAAAGTAGCAGAGTAAAATGTTTGTTTTCAGCCCAAATCAAGCATAGGTGTTTTAGTTCCATCTCAATAGAAGGCGTACGAATAATCTTGGGTTGTTCTTCTGGTGTTCATTTACCCACAAATAGCAAAGCGAAGTGTAATAGGCTTAAACAAGACAAAACAGGTTGATTTGGCTACATACAAAGAAGAATCTTGAATTTCGCTTATTTTAAGTCGTGTTCTGTGGTGTTAATGCTCATAGACCCAGAAATCGCAGTGTATGTAATGAGACCAAAATAACAAAAGACCTTCTAATCGCTTCAATATGCGCAGAAAGAAGACGAATAAGCTTTGATTGGGCTTATTTCAATTCGCATGGTGTTTTTTGGGTGCGCACCAGAATCACTCTTAACGGTGTTTTGGTTTCCATCTACATAAAAAGATTATAGTAACGCTCTGTTTGGGCTTATTTAAAATTGGTGGTTTTGGGGTTGGAATGCACATTCAACCAAAAGTAGCAGAGTGAAATGTTTGTTTTAAGCCCAAATGAAGCATAGGTGTTTTGGTTCCATCTCAATAGAAAGAGGACATATAAGCTTGGATTGTTCCTTCGGTGTTCGTTCACCCACACATAGCAAAGTGTAATAAGCTTAAACAAAGCAAAAGAGGTTGATTTGGGTTCCATCTACATAGAAAGAAGAACCTTGAATTGCGCTAATTTCGTGTTCTATGGTGAATGCTCATAGACGCAGAAATCGCATAGTGTATGTAATGAGACCAAAATAACAAAACACCTTCTAATCGCTTCAATATGCGTAGAAAGAAGACGAATAAGCTTTGATTCGGCTTATTTCAATTCGCATCGTGTTTTTTGGGTGCGCACCAGAATCACTCCTAACAGAAGCAAAACGGTGTTTTGGTTTCCATCTACATAAAAAGATGATAAAAACGCTCTGATTGGGCTTATTTAAAATTGGTGTTTTTGGAGTTGGAATGCACATTCAACCAAAAATAGCAGGTGTTTTGGTTCCATCTCAAAAGAAAGAGGACATATAAGCTTGGATTGTTCTTTCGGTGTTCGTTCACCCACAAAGAGCAAAGCGAAGTGTAATAAGCTTAAACAAAGGAAAACTGGTTGATTTGGGTTCCATCTACATAGAAAGAACAATATTGGATTTCGCCAATTTCATGTTCTATGGTGTTAATGCACATTGACCCAAAAATAGCAACGTGTATGTAACGAGACCAAAATAACAAAACAACGTCCTTTCGCTTCCATATGCGTAGAAAGAAGACGAATAAGCTTTGATTGGGCTTATTTCAATTCGCATCGTGTTTTTTGGGTGCGCACCAGAATCACTCCTAACAGAAGCAAAACGGTGTTTTGGTTTCCATCTACATAAAAAGATGATAATAACGCTCTGCTTGGGCTTATTTAAAATTGGTGTTTTTGGAGTTGGAATGCACATTCAACCAAAAGTAGCAGAGTAAAATGTTTGTTTTCAGCCCAAATCAAGCATAGGTGTTTTGGTTCCATCTCAATAGAAAGAGGACATATAAGCTAGGATTGTTCTTTGGTGTTCGTTCACCCACACATAGCAAAGTGTAATTAGCTTATACAAGGCAAAACAGGTTGATTTGGGTTCCATCTACATAGAAAGCAGAACCTTGAATTGCGCTTATTTCAGTCGTGCTCTTTGGTGTTAATGCACATAGACCCAGAAATCGCATAGTGTATGTAACGAGACCAAAATAACAAAACAACGTCTTTTCGCTTCCATATGCGTACAAAGAAGACGAATAAGCTTTGATTGGGCTTATTTCAATTCGCATCGTGTTTTTTGGGTGCGCACCAGAATCACTCCTAACAGAAGCAAAACGGTGTTTTGGTTTCCATCTACATAAAACGATGATAAAAACGCTATGGGCTTATTAAAGATTGGTTTTTTTGGAGTTGGAATGCACATTCAACCGAAAATAGCAGTTTAATGTTTCTTTTCAGCCCAAACCTAGCATAGGTGTTCCATCTCAATAGAAAGAGGACATATAAGCTTGGATTGTTCTTTCGGTGTTGGTTCACCCACAAATAGCAAAGTGTAATAAGCTTAAACAAAGCAAAACAGGTTGATTTGGGTTCCATCTACATAGAAAGAAAAATCTTGGATTTCGCTAATTTGGTGTTCTATGGTGTTAATGCACATCGACCCAAAAATCGCATAGTGTATGTAATGAGACAAAAATAACAAAACAACGTCTTTTCGCTTCCATATGCGTAGAAAGAAGACGAATAAGCATTGATTGGGCTTATTTCAATTCGCATGGTGTTTTTTGGGTGCGCACCAGAATCACTCCTAACAAAAGCAAAAGGGTGTTTTGGTTTCCATCTACATAAAAAGATGATAGTAACGCTCTGTTTGGGCTTATTTAAAATTGGTGTTTTTGGAGTTGGAATGCGCATTCAACCAAAAGTAGCAGAGTAAAATGTTTGTTTTCAGCCCAAATCAAGCATAGGTGTTTTAGTTCCATCTCAATAGAAGGCGTACGAATAAGCTTGGGTTGTTCTTCTGGTGTTCATTTACCCACAAATAGCAAAGCGAAGTGTAATAGGCTTAAACAAGACAAAACAGGTTGATTTGGCTACATACAAAGAAGAATCTTGAATTTCGCTTATTTTAAGTCGTGTTCTGTGGTGTTAATGCTCATAGACCCAGAAATCGCATAGTGTATGTAATGAGACAAAAATAACAAAAGACCTTCTAATCGCTTTAATATGCGCAGAAAGAAGACGAATAAGCTTTGATTGGGCTTATTTCAATTCGCATGGTGTTTTTTGGGTGCGCACCAGAATCACTCTTAACGGTGTTTTGGTTTCCATCTACATAAAAAGATGATAGTAACGCTCTGCTTGGGCTTATTTAAAATTGGTGGTTTTGGGGTTGGAATGCACATTCAACCAAAAGTAGCAGAGTGAAATGTTTGTTTTCAGCCCAAATCTAGCATAGGTGTTTTGGTTCCATCTCAGTAGAAAGAGTGTCCTCTTTCTACCGAGATGGAACCAAAACACCTATGCTAGATTTGGGCTGAAAACAAACATTTCACTCTGCTACTTTATATAAGCTTGGATTGTTCTTTCAGTTGGTTCACCCACACATAGCAAAGTGTAATAAGCTTAAACAAAGGAAAACAGGTTGATTTGGGTTCCATCTACATAGAAAGAAAAATCTTGGATTTCGTGTTCTATGGTGTTAATGCTCATAGACGCAGAAATCGCATAGTGTATGTAATGAGACCAAAATAACAAAACAACGTCTTTTCGCTTCCATATGCGTAGAAAGAAGAATAAGCTTTGATTGGGCTTATTCCAATTCGCATGGTGTTTTTTGGGTGCGCACCAGAATCACTCCTAAGAAAAGCAAAACGGTGTTTTGGTTTCCATCTACATAAAAAGATGATAATAACGCTCTGATTGGGCTCATTTAAGATTTGTGTTTTGGGGGTTAGAATGCACATTCACCGAAAAATCGTACAGTGAAATCTTTGTTATCAGCCCAAATCTAGCATAGGTGTTTTGGTTCCATCTCAGTAGAAAGAGGACATATAAGCTTGGATTGTTCTTTCAGTGTTGGTTCACCCACATAGCAAAGTGTAATAAGCTTAAACAAAGGAAAACAGGTTGATTTTGGTTCTATCTACATAGAAAGAAAAATCTTGGATTTCGTTTATTTCGTGTCTGGTAATGCACATTGACCCAAAAATAGCAAAGTGTATGTAACGAGACCAAAATAACAAAACACCTTCTAATCGCTTCCATAAGCGTAGAAAGAAGACGAATAAGCTTTGATTCGGCTTATTTCAATTCGCATCGTGTTTTTTGGGTGCGCACCAGAATCACTCCTAACAGAAGCAAAATGGTGTTTTGGTTTCCATCTACATAAAACGATGATAATAACGCTCTGCTTGGGCTTATTTAAAATTGGTGGTTTTGGAGTTGTGCATTCGCACATTCAACCAAAAGTAGCAGTGTAATGTTTGTTATCAGCCCAAATCTAGCATAGGTGTTTTGGTTCCATCTCAATAGAAAGAGGACATTGTTCTTTTGGTGTTCGTTCACCCACATAGCAAAGTGTAATAAGCTTAAACAAAGCAAAACAGGTTGATTTGGGTTCCATCTACATAGAAAGAAAAATATTGGATTTCGCCAATTTCGTGTTCTATGGTGTTAATGCACATTGACCCAAAAATAGCAAACTGTATGTAACGAGACCAAAATAACAAAACACCTTCTAATCGCTTCCATATGCTTTGTTTGGGCTTATTTCAATTCGCATCGTGTTTTTGGGTGCGCACCAGAATCACTCCTAACAGAAGCAAAACGGTGTTTTGGTTCCCATCTACATAAAAAGATGATAGTAACGCTCTGTTTGGGCTTATGCATGCACACTTCTTCACACATGCACACGAAAGCTCATACCAAGAACTAACTTAATTGGTCTTTAAGGTGCTACTGGAAGAAATTTTTTTTTGTTTTGTTTTGACTATGGCAGACCAACACGTGTGTTACCTATCTGTAACACACACATACTGTAGTGGAAACACGGAAGACCATTGTAAATTCAAGGAGTTAGATGACATGTCTCTTTCGCTTTTACATCCGCGGTTTAAGGTTTGCTAAAACATGATAGTATTATTTGTTTTTCACACACCTGTGTCAGGAGTTTTCTGGGTCCCCTGTGTTCTGATTGGCTACTCGGGAGGATACCCAGTTGCAGTGAATTGGGTTGGAGACTCTCAGCTGCTCTGCATTAGTTGCACCCGGTGTCCCAGGCTGATCATGAGTGATGCCTGCTAACCAGGTGCAATCAATCAAATCAAAGTTGTCTATAAAAGCTGTAGGCTGAAGGGGCTCAGTGAGCTTCTTCACAAATGGAGGTACCATATGCTGTGAGACTGTCGGCCAGGGGTCTCTCTCGCTGCTCTACCAGGAGCTCCAGGCAGCTGAAGGGGAGATTGTTTGCGACTCCTCTCTAGTATGCTATAATTTGTGTTTTATATGCCTGCTGCTATCTGTTAACCTTATGCATTGCTTATTCTTCATCCACTCGCGTGCTTATTGGCTCCAAATCCAGAAATAACCCTGCCCTTGGCAGAACATATACAGTGCTTTTTTTCTGGGGGGGACGCAGGGGAATGCATACTCCTAAAACATTTTGTGAATGTACTTTTGTCCATTTACTGTATTTATTTTTCCCGGTTTGAACTATAAAATGGTGATTTTCTTGAGTCAAAATGAGAGTACCCCCAATCATTTTCTTTAGAAAAGAAGCACTGCATATATACACACACATATACATATATCCATTTTATTTTTATATATTTACAAACGGACACCTATACCTAGGTATGTATATTCTTGTATATAAACTTCCGCGGCCCACCCACACCATCCCACCGCCAAGGGGCACGAGAGGAAGGCCACTGGGGGAGAAAGGCAGGTGAGGACGAGGCGGGGGGCAGGGCTGCCCCCTGGGGAGAGCGGGGTCGAGAGAGAGTGGGTGGGAGAAAGAGAGAGGGCCAGCCTGGCTTGGCACGCCTCTGCTGGCCCAACGTCGCACAGCCTCTTCCGCCCGTTTCCCTCCCCTTCCTGTGCTCATGCCTCTCCTCCCGTGGCACCTCCTTCCGGTAATCCTACCCTCGCCCAACATGGCGGCAGCACAGCCTCTTCCGCCCGTTTCCCTCCCCTTCCTGTGCTCATGCCTCTCCTCCCGTGGCACCTCCTTCCGGTAATCCTACCCTCGCCCAACATGGCGGCAGCACAGCCTCTTCCGCCCGTTTCCCTCCCCTTCCTGTGATCATGCCTCTCCTCCGGTGACACCTTCTTCCGGTACCCCTGCCCTCGCCCAATATGGCGGCAGCACAGCCTCTTCCGCCCTTCCGTGCTAGGAGTGCAGAAAAAGGTGAAACTGCCATGAAAAGGAGAGGAGGAGTGAGTGTGAGTGAGTGAGTGAGTGAGTGAGACAGGGAGCATCCTAGAAGAGATGGAAGGGGAACCCTAGGGTCATCTAGTCCAACCCTCTGCAAAGAAGCTCAGAGCTACAATTCCCAGGTCTTCTTTGGGAATTCTATGGGAAGTAAGAGTTTCTACATTCATGAGCATTCACTTAGAGTGCGCTCATGTTTTTACCTTTTATTGAAAGCGGCCACAAGTGACTTGGGTGGAGTATAAATAATAAAATTATATTGCTCCTGCTGCTGTTCTTCTCTTAGCCTAACTCAAATCCAACCCAATACCAAACCTTAACCCTAATGCTCACCCTAACTCAAATCTAATCCTCACTCTAACCCTAACCTTAACCCAAACCTAAGCCTCAGTCTAAACCTAAGCCTAATTTAACCCTAACCCTAAGTAATAAAATTATATTTCTCCTGCTGCTGTTCTTCTCTTACCGTAACTCAACCCCAACTCTAACTCTAACTCCTAATCCTAATCCAACTCAAACCCAACTCCCACTGTAACTCTAACCTTTACCCAAACCTAATCCTAAACACTTTGCTTCTTTTTGTGGTGTTTTGTGTTATTGCTTCATTTCGTAGGTCATGAGACTTTCTTTGTTTCTTGTGGTGTTGGTTCATTTAGCAGTTTTTTAATTGGCTTTTGTGTTTCTTTTGGTATTGCATCATCTTCATAGGTTGTTTGGATTTCTGATTAATTTGCTTTGGATTTCTGGTAGCTCTGCTTCTTTATGATTTGTTTCTGTGTTTCTGGTGTTTTGGCTTGGTTATGTCATAAAATTGAAGAAATACCACCAGAAGCACAAAAACCAAGAAATATTCCCAAAATGAGGCAAAACCAGGAGACATGAAAACCAAGCCAAATCAATGGAAAAGAAACAATCTCACCCCAAACCGCAGAACCATTCAAAGTCAAAGAAGCAAAACAATTAAATGCAAAAAACAAGCAAAACCACCCCAAATTAAACAAATCAGCAGAAAACAAAAAAGAAGCAGTAAAGCCACCAATTACAAAGCAATGCCACAAGAAACTGGAAACCAGTTTTTAAAAAGCAAAACCAGAAACTCAACAAGCATGCAATTTATGGGAGTCCAAAAGCACTTCAAGCAACAGAAATTAACCAACATAGCATACTAGTTTTCACTTAGTCTTGGGTTTCTGGTGAATGTGCTTTGTTTGCAGCTGGCTTCATTTGTTTTCCATTGGTTTAGCTTGTTTTTTGGACTTTTGCTTTATTGCTTCTTTTGAGAAGTTTTCTTGTTTTTGCATTCTGGTGGTAATACTTTTGAATGCTTTGGGGGTTTCTGGTGAATCTGCTTTGTTTGGGATTGGTTGGCTTCTTTGTCAGTTTCCATTGATGTTGCTTTTACATGGTTCTTCTGCTTCTTTTCAGTAGGTTTTTGTGTTTTTAGTGGTTGACTTCATTGTTGGAATGGTCATTAGACATTTCTGGTGGTTTTGCTTCATTTCTGGTGGTTTTCCTTTTTTTCTTGGGTTTATCAGATCTCATACAAATTAATATTCTCAAAGGTGCAAAACCCAAAAAAACCTAGAAATGAAGCAAACTCACCATAAATCCAGCACCCAATCTGTTATGTACTAACCTTGGATCCTAGAATGCAACAACTGATTGGTCTTTTCCTGCAGGCCAATCAGGCTCCAAGAGGGAAGCAGAGTTAGCCAGTCAGACGGGACTCATTCTGTAAATAATGTATATAAAAGCCTGAGGTTGGGGGGGGGGGCAATAAAGAGCATGAAATACATACAAGACTCTGAGTATATTTCACAATCGTAATTTATATAAAAGAATCCATGAAACGAAAACCACCCCAAAAGAAACAAATTCAACATAATCCCAAAAATGAACCAGAAACAACAGAAACAAACCACATCCACCAAAGATGAGAAAACCAATTGAATAGAACCACAAGAAACCCACGCAGTAAACATCTCAGGGAAAAGCGAAATCACCCCCACACCATGCAAAACTAAGGTTTAACTGGCTTTGGGGTTTCTGCGAAATTTACTTTTCCCCTCTTGTTGGGGGTTTCTGGTGGTATTTCTTCTGCTTCTCACATTTCTGCTTCTTTTCAATTGGTTTTGGGATTCTGGTGAATTTGGTAATGATTTGCTTGAAGTCTCTGTCTGGCAATTTTCCTTTTTCATGAATTCCTTCCTTGTTGGGTTTCTGGTATCTCACTTTTGGTTTTCCCATTTCTCTTAGTTTTGCTACGTTTCAGGTAGTTTGCTTACTTTTTGGAATTATGCAGTCTCATAAAAATGGAGCAATATCATTAGAAGCTTAAAAAGCATGAAAAAAACCCCAGGCACTAACCCTAACCCTGAACATCCACCTACGTATCCCCTGCCCTAACCCTAACCCTGATATTCTGGTCATCCATCTTGGGGATAACAATCTGGTGAGGTAAATTCAGTTGAGATCACTAAATATCTCCATCAGCTGTGCTTCCTCATCCCTGAGCTTATCATAGTTTGGTTTGGAATGTTGTAGAGGTGCTTATGGAGTGGGGGCAGCCTTCCTAAGAAGGTGGATGGGCAAGACATAAAGCTAATCATTCTACAACGACGTTTGCGTTTGAAAATGTGGCTGCTTATATCCCTCATGGCAGAATTATGTTCTGTGCCCCACAGTTGTATAGACCTGGTGGTATGCATCTTTCTGATTTGGGTTCTGACATGATTCTTAAGGATCTGCAAAGAGCTCTGTTTGAGCACTTGTGTGTTTGTGGGTGGAGGTGAACAAGCACACCTGCCCAGACTTAATTTGATTTGGTTACATTGGTCGAATCTGACTAGTTTTGCCGATCCTCAAGTTGTTATATTTAATAAATACAACCTATTTATCCACTTTTGGTTGTCTTGACTCTTCCTCCTGATGTGCTAGGAACCACTCGGTTTGGGGGGAGCTGCAAAACATGCGGTTTTTACTGCAAACATTTTGCCAGACTTTGGCCTTGATTTGGAGTGAATCAGACGATGTTGGGTTTTGGGGTGACCTTATGACCCCTGTCAGTTACTTGGTTTGTCCGGCAAAATGCTACAAAAATGCTACAATGTCTGGCAAATGCTACAAAACTTTTGCCAGACTTTGGCACCAGTTTGGAGTGAATCGGACAATGTTGGGTTTTGGATATTAATTATGAACCCCGGTTTGATGTATCAATTACTCTGTTTATGGGGTGTTACAAAATGTGGGGGTTTTGCTGCAAAACTTTTGCCAAACATCAGTTTTGATGGGATCCCAGATTTGGGGGTTTGTAGTTAAATGAAGCATTCTTTCAGTGCCTCTCGGGAAATGTGCAGTTTCCGTCAGATCAAACTAATACTACTGGATAAAATTATATGGTTGTTGATTATCAGACAGTTCTCCCATTTATCAAGGAAAACGTCTGTTATGGGTGGCTTTTGCTTGGTGTGTGTGACTGTTGACAGACAGATTTGAAAAGGAACACAGCTTCCTCTGTCTCACAGTGACTTACTGGCCTTTTTGATTATGCAGTCGGCTCGCAATACACTTCCAGCTGGATTCCGAGGACAGGAAATGATTCTGCTAAAGGCTTTCTGTGAATATACCGTTTTTTTTGCTCTATAAGACTCACTTTTTCCCTCCTAAAAAGTAAGGGGAAATGTGTGTGCGTCTTATGGAGCGAATGTAGGCTGCGCAGCTATCACAGAAGCTGGAACAGCAATAGGGATTGCTGCTTTCACTGCGCAGTGATCCCTCTTGCTGTTTTGGCTTCTGAAATTCAGAATATTTTTTTTTTCTTGTTTTCCTCCTCCAAAAACTAGGTGCGTCTTGTGGTCTGGTGCGTCTTATAGAGCGAAAAATACGGTAATTTCAGTTGATTTGTTTTAATGGTCACATAAAGGCACTTTCTTTGGTTATAAAATGATGTTGTGAGTCTTATATCTGAGCAGTCAATAAACTCCCTCCCCCACAGAAACGCTTGTCTTACTTCTTCTTCTTCTTGGCATCCATACTTACATGTTTGTATAAAGAAAGACTAACCCCACCCCGAACCCCACCTCCAGCTTTCATCTTATTATTCTAGTGACTAGTTACAGATAGGTAGCCGTGTTGGTCTGCCATAGTCAAAACAAAAAAAAAATTTTTTTTCCTTCCAGTAGCACCTTAAAGACCAACTAAGTTAGTTCTTGGTATGAGCTTTCGTGTGCATGCACACGAAAGCTCATACCAAGAACTAACTTAGTTGGTCTTTAAGGTGCTACTGGAAGGAAAAAAATTTTTTTGTTCTAGTGACTAATCAGTGTTCATAGCAACACTTGCTTTTGTTACTAGACAAACTGCCCTGAAAGACAGTTACTATGAACTACATGTGTCGTCTTGATTGTTGTTGCTAGTTTCTGCAAAACACTTCTTTATCTTTCAACAAGAAATAAATGAATAGGAGGCTGCTCTAAGGAAGAAGTGTGATTGCATCTGGAATATCAGACTCTCTGTATTTTTATTTATTTACTTGATTTAGGGGTGGCCGCTTCACCCCCTGGCTAAGCCCATGTCCCCAACTAACTGAGCTTCTTGGGATCATCCTGCCATGCTGTGAGCTACTACATTATCCTGCAGTTTACAGAACCTTCCTTAGAGAATAAAAAACTGAGGCAAATTTCCAGTCTAAACAGGCTACACAAAAAGAAACAGCAGCAATTCTTTATGTATGACTTGTGCTTGAGCGCCTGATATCTCAGAAAATCAACATCAGTGTTAGGGTGGGTGGGTCAGGGCATTTCCAAAATGTTATGATAGATGGAGCCATGGATGTGGCCAAGGGGGGGGGGGCAAATAAATAAAAATAAATAAAAATACATAGCTAACTTAGGTTCTGACCCCCTAACAAAAGGCCTGCCCCCACTAACAAAAATCCTGGCTACGCCCATGGATTAAGCCAACTACAGTAACTCTGGTTTTGTCCCCACCCAGAAGTGTAGCATGTGTGGGCCGTGGGGGCACAAATTTGTGGCAGGGGGCACAAACAGGTGCCCCCACAGCAGGCTCCCTCATTGGTGCCTGGCTCCACGTGAAAAGGAGCTGACCTAAGCTGCTGTGCTTCTGCTGGCCACAGCTCTGTCCTTAGGTTAGGCCTGTCCTGGGGAAGAGAGCAGGAGGGTGGGTGGCCGCAGTGCACCTCACTCCCAGTCACAGCAGCAGCTCCGCCTCCGGGTCACGTCTGACCTGGCACACTCAAGCTTCCCTGCCCCTCTCCTCCCCTGGACATGTGGGGAATGCCCCTTCCCCCTCGTTGAGTTCTGCAAAGGCAGCCCTGAGACTGAGGAGGAAAGAGCTCACTGCTCATGCCAACCCTAGAGAGGATGTAAGAAAGAAGCAGGCTGTTGGAGGACAGCCGAGAAACAATTGAGCTTGGTGGAGCAGTGCCCCAGTCCCCCTTAAGGACAAGCCTCCACTGACAGGGAGCAAGAAGGAATTTTAAATGGTGAAAGACAGGAGTGCCTGGCGTGCTCTGATCCATGGGGTCACGAAGAGTCGTACACGACTAAACGACTAAACAACACAATATTGGCATGGGAACTACAATAGCTCAATGTTGCAATTTGTCTACCCTACTTAATATTTACCATTAAGGAAAGTATAAAGTCATGGAGTAAATCCTTTTCAGCTTGTTGATAGATTCACAAACAAGCACGAGTTCACAGCCATTTGCACAGAGCATATATTCCCCTCCAGTTCCCTCCGCTTTCTCCTCCTCCTCAAGAGTCCTGCCCCATGTTGAGTTTCCTGAGCATGAACAGAAAGCTCCTGTCTTGGGACTCTTTTGGACTCTTGGCACCCTTCCCAGGAAAAGGGGATGAGAAGCCAAGCGGGGTCGAGAAGCCTTGCGGTTCAGCATGTTCAAGATGTGTCACAACCGAATGAGATAAGAGTCAGTTCTCAGGCTTGCTTTGACAGAGCCTATTCATTAGCTTTTTGAAGCCTTCTCGTACTGATAAAAGTAACATTTTGCCTATGCATCTTGTGAGAAAGCAGAGAAAAACTTTAGCTGTGGATTTTTGGAAGAGAGAAAGGGAATTTTGGACAGGCCTAGGTGGGGTCACCTGTCCTCACCTCCTGGACAGGCCTAGGTGGGGTCACCTGTCCTCACCTCCTTCAGGTCAACCAGGACAACCTCACAATGATCCTGTGTTATGTCAGGGGGCTCAGGGAGAAAGTCTCCTTTGGTAACTTGCAAAGCAGCTTTTTCACACAGAAGGTCCCATTACACCAACAAATGGTTGTTGTATTGTTACTTGTGCTGCAAAAATGTGTAGAGGCCACAGTACAGAACAGGACACAGCCACATCTAGCAGAATGTCTGGCAGAGGTTTTGCCTTTGCAAAGTGTTTTTGGAATATGAGGAATGGCAATATAATGCTATTCAGTATCTGTCAGTGGGACCATGCATATTTATTCCAATTCTGCTTCCTTCCCCACTGCCTTTCATCCCTTTATTGGCCCTTACTCCTCCTGCACTGATAAGGAATGGCACAAATAGGCCAAGAGCATTGCCTGTGTAACTGCTACCTGTTATTACTGCAATCCTATAAGGACTTGAGAGCAGGCCCTGGTCAACTGACGCCTTATTCACACTGTGGCAATAAACTTACATCTGGGCTATAGCATTTCAGACTGCATCCTGCACCATACAAATAAATATTCTTCCATAGGAAACTAGCAGGTGAGGGATGAACTAGAACCCTTCTCCCTGACATGTTAGATTTTCTGGTTTTTTTTGCACACACAAAGCCTCCAGACTGCCTCCAAATTGTCAATGTTTTGCAGGAGGAATTATTCAAGTGCACACCAGAATTCTAGGTCTGCACAATTAAAGCAGGTTAAAGCTCTCTTTTGCCCTTGTCCAACAAATCCACTTAAAAAACAACAGACTTTTTTTGGTTTGAAAAGTGATGAAGAAATGCAATGATATGTGTGGGATGAACAAATGATTTTGTGGAAACACCACTGTCAGAGGCTCAGGAGCAGAAGAGCAGGGGAGAGAGCAAATAGAGAGCGGAGGAGAGGAATCAGAGGGGAGCGTAGGGGAATATGACAGTGGACCGAGAGATTCCATGAGCTTCTCCAGCGAATCTGAAGATTCCCAGGAGGGGGCGCCTATGGTAAGGGCGAGGCGAATCCCAGAGGGGACGATCCATAAACAAGGAACCAGAGGGGAGTCCCAAGGGAGTAGCGGAGCTGTAGGGCCAGTTCCCCCACCAGAGCACAGTGGGGGGGAAGAGTCACGTGAGTCAGGACCAGCTTCTCCTCCATCGGGGAGTGGGGAGACGGAGGGAAGGCCAGGTCCAGCTAGCCTCCCCGAAAGGGGGAGCAGTGACACAAGTGTAACGGTCAGAAGGAAAGTGGGAGGCTGCGCGCGCGCGCCAAGTTCAAATGTGGAGGAGCGCGGGACAGCAGAAAACCCGGATTGGGAGCCAGGTCCTAAAGCCCGAAAGGGGGGGGGGAGCAGTCGGGAGAATCAGCGTCAGAAGAATCTCGGAGGGCTGAGACTCCGACTAGCAGAAGGACCCAGAGAAAGAAGGAACAGAGGAGAAGGTGGAGTAAGGCTAGAATCGTAAGCTGGTGTCAGGGGGGAGGAGATTCAGATGGGAGTTCTACGGTCTGACGGACAGATGTAGCGTTGCACGCTGCGCGTCTAGAAATGAGACTGAACTTCAATAAAGACTTTTAAACTTGGGCAAGGAGCAGCGTTGGTCTTGTGTGAGCTGGGACCTTGGGCAGCGCTGACAACCACGCAACCAAATCAAGATGAATGATAATTGTCATAGAAGTGGCTCAGAAATAAATCAGAACGAGTGTTCAATAAAGACTGAACGTAAGCTACCACGTAAACTTCCTGCAACTAAATATGGATGAATGCCAAATAAGCAGGTCAAGTAGAGGAGCCCTCAAATAAAGGATTGGGCTATAAATGTGGGCAGTGCCAGTGGAACCAGGAAATTCTACCTAAATCTCTAAATTCTTACACAGAAACCTTAGCCATTGCCTTCCTTGTCTGTGATTTCCATAATTAACGTACAGGGGACTTTACAGTGTTTTGCAGTCCCTTTAATATAGCCTTTGCATGTGTCACATACATCAAACTTAAACCAAGATGTTTCCTTGGTATTCATTCTGCTTGTGCCAGCTCTCTTCCTGCACAGGAAGGAAAAAAGCAGGGAGCCCCACTCTGACTTGAATGTTCATTTACCTCAACAGCTGCAGGTACTTGAACCACACTTTCTGCAGCGTCCATAGCCTCTCATACAATGGAAGAAATTAGCTGAGAGACAAACCAGGATTGAATGCATGCTAAATGTTTGTTAATTGTCATATTTCCTGTTATGTACTGAAGTTCTCACCCTGGGCCAGCAGGGGGATACTGTAGATAGTTATGCAAATGAAGGATTGAAAAGTGACGTTCAGTGATTGGATAGTTTTGTATGCAAATGAAGGATCAAAAAGTGACGTTCAGTGATTGGATAGTTTTAGAAAATGGCAACAGTTACATTGTTCTGGAGCTCTGTATAAGCAGGCTGACTGAGCTCCTCAGCTTAGTTCTGTTCCAGCTTACAAAATAAAGAGCTGCTTTGGAGAAATCACTGTGTCGTCTGCTATGTCAACCCACAACTTAACACCGGCAGCTAAGGGACACACCTGGGAGACGCCAAAGACACCCTGGTCGAGGGTACACATCGATCTGGCCAGCCCCTTTCACGGGCGGACCTTTATGGTAGTGGTGGACACCTATTCCAAATGGCTGGAGGTGGCCCTGATGCTCTCTCCCACTACCGAGGCCGTCATCCGGGTGCTGTGAGGCCTGTTTGCGACGCATGGGTGTCCTGATGTCCTTGTCTCCGACAACGGACCGCAGTTCACGTCAAGCACTTTTGAGTGCCACTTTTGAGGCACTTTTGGGACTGGGCATCCGCCATGCCCTAACGGCACCATTTCATCCATCCCGGCAAGCAGAGAGAATGGTGCGCTCGGCAAAAGAGGCACTGGCGCGCCTGGACCGGGGAGACTGGCACAAGCGGGTCGCCGAATACTTGTTCGTGCAACACATCACCCCTCATGCGGCCCCAGGGCGGAGTCCTGCTGAACTGCTTATGGGCCGCCGCCTCAGGTCACTGCTCGACCAGTTGCACCCGGACTTTGCCATGGCCGAACCCCCAGGCTGTGCCAACGCGCCACGGTCATTTGTTCCAGGAAACCAGGTCTTTGCCCGGAACTATGTGGGGGACATTCCTTGGGTGCCAGCCACAGTAGTGGGAGTCACTGGACCTTGCTCGTACCAGGTGGCACTCGAAGACGGGCGCTTGTGGCGCCGGCACATAGACCAGCTTAGGCGCAGGGTTGGGGACTTGGACACTACCGTGGTGCCTCCAACTGCGCTCGTGGCTCCAGAAGAGACACTTACAGATGGCGAGGCTCCACCTACACCTCCCTCGCAAACTGCCAGCGTGGAGCCGAACCAAGCCGCTTCAGAGGGTCTGCCAGACTTACCACAGGCTCAGACCACTCCACTTGCGGAGGCTCTACCCACAGCAGCGGATCCAGGGGATTTGGTTTCAACGCCACCTAGGGTCACCACAGCCTCAGCAAGAATTATGTGGCCCCCGGACTTGGCTACCAGTCCCCGGCGGTCTGGCAGAGTTTCTAAGCGCCCAACTTATTTAAAGGACTATGTTGTTGGACATGTATCACTGTTGGTCTAAGTATGGGAAATGTAACCGATATGCTTTTGTGCCTAATTGAACCATTACGTGAAGTGCTGTATATAAGGAAACCATTACGATTGTAACTAACGCCTTATCTCAGTGGGGAGGGGTGTTATGTACTGAAGTTCTCACCCTGGGCCAGCAGGGGGATACTGTAGATAGTTATGCAAATGAAGGATCAAAAAGTGACGTTCAGTGATTAGATAGTTTTGTATGCAAATGAAGGATCAAAAAGTGACGTTCAGTGATTGGATAGTTTTAGAAAATGGCAACAGTTACATTGTTCTGGAGCTCTATATAAGCAGGCTGACTGAGCTCCTCAGCTTAGTTCTGTTCCAGCTTATAAAATAAAGAGCTGCTTTGGAGAAATCGCTGTGTCATCTGCTATGTCAACCCACAACTTAACATTTCCATTTTGCAGCGTGCTATCAATGCACCATCCATCTGCAATCACCCCTTTAATTACACGCTGCTCCAAAGGCCTCTCAAATGGCAAAGATCTTCTTGTTCACGGTGACCATCACTCTGCTTTTTGTTCTGACAAAACATAAAAGAGTTGTTTCCTCCCTCGCCCTGCTGTGCCCAGTTCCTTATGCTAATTTATAAAGAGCCAAGTCAACTGTTTGTTTTAATGAAGGTTGAGGACCAAAAAGGGGTGAGGAGGCAATAAAGAATAGAAGTTTTATCACTGCACAAGCTAGGAAGCATGAGTCTCTTATCATAAGCACAGGCTGGGGAAAGAGGAGGGCCCAGTTTCCGGTAACAAACCTTGTTCTGCAGGAGGCTTTTACTACTTGATAGCATGTTCTTGCAATGCCTACAACTTGAGGCCTAGTTCTCACTGGGGTGCTGGGCCTGTTTCTGGGCTCCTGGCCTCAGACTGCAGGCAGAATCTCATGACTGAATCCTCCATCTTGTTAACACCACTTCCCTCTATGTAAAAAACCAGCATGCCGGGGAGAAAAGTTCTTTTCTAAGCTTCTTCCCAACATTCTAATTTTCTGGGTCACCTCGGAGTCCTGCATCCAACAGCCTAGTGCTGACAGAAAGTTCTCTGATTCCTAGTGTATTTGTTGACATTTTACAAGCTGATAAAAACCTGGGTTGTGCCTCGAGACAGAGCAGTAAATGGTGCTATAGGGGGCCCACCACGTAATACCACCAATTAATAATGTGGCGGATCCACTCCTCTAACTGCCCACTATAAAATGTAGTGCACCCACCTCACGGCACACCAATTCCACAAATTTCTACAATTTACCACAGATTATGTAGCGGGGGGACTTGTGTGAGGGAAAACGCAATGATTTAGAGTCTGTATCAGGGACTGGGCAGAGGAGGAATGGTGGAGACAGTATAGATTTACAACAGTGGTTTGTGGGAGGTCACAGCTCAGAGGCAGATGAGGGAGAAAGTTGGAAAATACTGTAACACCATTATCCAAGAGGCTGGGTTCTATAGCCTCTCACTGTTAAGATTGAAATTAATAATAATTATTATTATTATAATTAAGAAATGATGGTATGAAACTTTCCCTTGTCTTTATACATTCCTGGACAACCAGCTGGGAGCCGCTGACAGCATCATGACACTCAGGCAGGAGTTGAACAAACAAACAAGAAAAGTTTATTGAAAAAATAGGTTTATGAAACAAAGTGGGTCAGGAAATGTGTTCTTTCAGGTAGAAGTTAACTGGTTTACTCTAACTTTAAGATGTCTTGGGCTTAAACGCAATACTATAGCCACAGACTCTAGTCTGACTCTGCTGTCCATCACAGGTGCCTGCCCTTCCCCCAAGGTAAAAAGTACCAAGATGGGTAAAGTTATTGTAGCACCTAAGGAAGAAAACCCCACAAGCATTTCTTCCCCGGCCTGACGGTGAAATCATCAGCATCAAATAACGGACAATGTGTTGTCCCCTGGTGACACTCCTCAGCATCAGCCTGAAACAGCTGCTTTGTGGTCATCCCTACTTGAACTGGGGTTTCCTTTATTACATCCAGAATTTATTACATCCAGAATTTCAGCATGCATCTGCCAAAGCCAAAAGGGAGCCAGTGTTTTCTTGATTGGATCCATTCTGTTTACACAGTCAGACATTGTAGGCTACAAATGCATGGATTTTGCCTCCCCATATAGCTGGACTTGAATCACAGCCAGAAATATAGTGCCAGCAGAGATGAGTGAGAGAGAAAGGAGTGGGGGGGCGGATAGCAGTTCAGTTAAGAGGTAATAAAGATTGAAGCCTCAATAGAATGGAGAGTGGCAATTAGACTAACATGTGTCCAGGAATTCACTTGTAAATGATTGCATGGCAGTCTTGTTTAACCCACCTAGCTCCTCTGATGCACCATGGTTAAGATATATTCATGCCAAGTAGAGTCATCTTTAAAAGAATTGCAGGACTCTGAAGCAACTGAACTTAGCATTTGGCTATGGACACAGCAAGGACTTTGAAGCAAAGAACCTGCTCTGAGCTCAGAGAGAGAGAGGAGACTACTCGTAACATCTGTAAAGTGTGTGTATATAATGACGTATGTTGGAGTTGGCCTAGTAAATACAACTCTGCTGAATGGCTGTTTCGTGTGGTGAGCTTAATTGCCTGACTGAGCTTCTATGGCACCCAACATCCAACAGACCTTTCTCATATGCCTATTTGTTGAGTAAAAGAGTTCACCTGAGCTGGAAGCTATGCTTACAACCTGGGACTGCAGTTTCTTTTCTGCACACTACATAGCCCGACAGAGCAAGTGTTCCTTGAAATGTGCTTTAAGTAGCTTCTCAGATAAGGCCTCCATCACAATAATTGTTTAGTACTGCGGGTCCTAAACAGTGGCCCACAAACCTCACTGCGTGTCTGTGAAGAATCCAAGGAGCAGGGACTGTGAATGGCAGATGCAGTGGCTGCTCCGAGGTCTGTCCACCAGGTGGGCAGGATGGACCAGAAGTGAAGCGTGGCAGGAGGCAATTGAAAGGAGTGGAGAGGACTAGAAGCGTGAAAGGCAGAGCAGGAAGGGAACAAATATAAACAAATAAAAGAAGCAATAAAAATACAGTTTCAAATCATCCAGCATAGCGAGTTACCATCACTACAAAATCTTCAGCTGGAACACCAGCCAGAATTCACTAAAATGCATCAATTACAGCAGAAATTCATTTTATCACACAATTAAGCTGCTAAACTGCCCATAGAGGTTTGGATAAAAAGAATCCATGGAAGGATCAAGATGTAATATCCTGCAGTGTGAAATTACTAGATTAGACCTAGAGCAAATTTTCTATTTTGGGAATCTCAAACAAAAATTCTTTTTAGAGAAAAGAATGAAGACACCCCCCCAAAAAAAGAAAAAGAAAAGAAAAAAGAAATCTGTGAGTGAGTTCAGGAAGATAACACCAAGCATACAATAAAATGATGATGATGATGATGAATGGTGTTATCCTCTGCTCTGTCATGGAGATGTTATAAACATGCGAGCTCTGGGCCTAGTGTAGAGTGTCCTCAAGGTATGACTGGTTTGCAGGCATACAGGAATGTGTGCTCCTCTCTCCACCATCCTCTCATCCCTATTTTGGCTGTTCCACCGCTCCAGCCAGCAGCAGAGGAAGTAGATCCCTGGAGTATTGCCCAGCAAAACCAGAGTTTCTGCCAAATCAAAGCATTGTGCCTAAAGACAACCAAACTCTCTCTCTCACACACACGCAAACCCAACAGCAGCAGCAAAAATTGAAAAAGATAGTGTAGAAAGCTGATATCACAGCACAAATATTGCCACTGCCAGTAATATCATATTTTTGAACGGCTGTAATGCTACTCATATTTAACCTATGCTTCGTGTTATATTTCCTCTTTCCATACCGAATAGATGAAAGCATTTTTTTTATATACAAATAATACGCTACACATTGTTACCAGGATTGCCAAAATGACCATTGAGTAAAAATGACCTGGCTTGCTCCTGTGCATTTAAAACACTTTGATCTGCAGAAGGCTGCAGGTGGGGCCTTTTATGGCATGGTGCTAATTGTGATCACCTTTAGAGTAAAGTGCTGTTCCAGGGATAGCAACCCACACAAGCTCAAAAGTTAGCAACTGCCGAATAGGAATGCTGCAGAGTGATAAAAGGACTGTGGGAAGTTAGTGATGTCAGAGCTACAGCTGTGCCTTAACTTCAAGGTGACCTCCTTGTTTTTAGATCTTTGTCCTGTCCTATGCAGCCTCCTAGGGGAGTCAGCAACACCACACCTGCAGAATTACACATGGCTTCTGCCAGCATTCCATGTCTCTGGGTTGCTCTAGCCATTAGGCTCTAATGTACAGGCTAAGAGCAGTGTTAGAAACTGGAATAGAAAAGGTAGGAGCCATGTGGTTCCTGGAACCTGGGTTGTGGGTGCCAAAAAAGAATGTCTAGTCACCATTTTTATTGTATTCATTTATTTGTTCACACTGGCTTTATTTTTGCACATGCAGGAAAATGAACCGTACAGTTCCTCACTTATTCCATGAATACTTATTATTTATTTTCCAAAACAAGACTGAGTTTCCTTTTCTCTGAATTCTTTTTAAATATAATGTTCAAGCTGTTCAGAAAACTACTATTATATGTGTGTTATGGGGCAAGTGGGGGCAGAGACAAACAAAACATTTTGAAGTTCAAATGTGTCTTTGCGGCATTCAGGCTAAAGCATCAACAATACATAGATTTTCTTTTTCTATTTTTGCCTTCAAGAACAGGGTTTGCAGAGGTTGGACTTACCAAAGAGCACTTGCCCCCAACTTGGATCTTGGCATCTAGGAATTCTCCCTTTTTATACTTATTTTTCTTTCTTGCCACCAACATGGTTAACTGATGTATTACCATCGCTCTTTCTCTAATACAAGATCTTTTAACAGACTCAAATAGTGTTACTTAATGACTCTACAGCTAAATCATATCCAGTTGGGACTTCATTTTCTCTTATTATATTAGATCAGAAGAAGCTTTTTGGGAACAAAGACCAAAATATGTCACATATCACCTTGGTTTCCTTTATATCTCCAACATAAATTGTTAGAACCCCTACAGATATTATTTGATCTTCATGGGTGTTAAATACCACCAGACAGTAAACTCATAAATGATTTCTTTCAAACTACTGCCAATAGTTTGCTGTAGAAGATTTTGCCAAATCCATTTCCATTCTGGGATATCATGCCATTAAAATATTGTACAACAGATCCTATTCTAAATGGTCAAATGCTGTTTCCACATCAAAAAAGTAAAATCCTGTATGACTGCTGCTGCTGCTCTGGTGGGTGCTGGGTAGACCGCTCCCCCTCCTGCCAACTCCATCGGGCCTAGGGGGCAGGGCCTGCACTCACCGCCACAGCTTAATAGGCCTGAGCAGCTCCTTGCAGCAAGTGACAAAAATGGTTTTAAATGTTTTAAGTGCTTTTAATTTGCTGCACCTTAAATGGTGGTTTTTAAATATAATATTGTATTATTGTATTTTTGCTTGGGGTGGGAGTTGTTTAATTTTAGTATAATTCTTTTTTGCTTTGTTTTAATGCTTTCTTTTTTGTTAAGTTATTATATAGTTTGTATTTTACTTTTTAAGAGGAAGGGTCAGAACTGCCTGGGAGTGGGCCTCAGTCAATAGAATGGCTGGGGCAGGTTCCACAGGGGGGGATGTATTGGGAAACCCGATCTCAGTGATCACGGGCAGGAGGAGGAGTTACCCTAAGACCAGACCATGTCATTACCGAGGAGGCAGGCTTAGTTGTTGTTTGAGGACTATCCCTGCCTCCAGGTATGGTCCTGACTGGAAGGATACTGGAATCAGCAAGGGAAACCCACATGACCTGAAAGTGTTGCTGTGCAATGCCAGGTCAATGTTGAATAAAACCACTGCCATCCACGACCTGATTGTGGATGGAGGATTAGACCTGGCATGTGTGACAGAGACCTGGTTGGATGAAGCAGATGGGCCTGTCCTTGCTGCTGCTTGCCCACCAGGTTTCTCTTACACACAGCAACCCAGGTCATGTGGGCGGGGAGGGGGGGGTTGCAGTGATTTTAAGAAAGTCATTAGTCTGCACCAGGCGTCCTATTGGGAAGACCCAGTTCTCTGAGTGCATGTTCTGGAAGTTGGGCTATAGGGGGAGTACAGGATTCCTATTGGTGTACCGACCTCCCGGCTGCACCAAGGATTCCCTGCCCGAGCTGCTTCAGATCGTGGTGGATATGCTCCTGGAGACGCCTAGCTTGGTTGTCCTAGGGGATTTTAACATCCATGCCAACGCAACCTTACATGGGGCCACTCAGGACTTCGTGGAAAGCATGGAAACTACAACTAATCCAGAATGCGGCAGCTAGACTGGTGACTGGGAGCGGCCGCGGAGACCACATAACACCGGTCTTGAAAGACCTACATTGGCTCCCAGTACGTTTCCGAGCACAATTCAAAGTGTTGGTGCTGACCTTTAAAGCCCTAAACGGCCTCGGTCCAGTATATCTGAAGGAGCGTCTCCTCCCCCATCGCTCTGCCCGGACACTGAGGTCCAGCTCCGAGGGCCTTCTGGCGGTTCCCTCACTGCGAGAGGCCAAGTTACAGGGAACCAGGCAGAAGGCCTTCTTGGTAGTGGCGCCCGCCCTGTGGAACGCCCTCCCATCAGATGTCAAAGCGATAAACATCTACCTGACATTCAGAAGACATCAGGGAAGTTTTTAATATGTGACATTTTAGTGTATCTTTCATCTTTGTTGGAAGCCGCCCAGAGTGGCTGGGGAAACCCAGCCAGATGGGCGGAGTACAAATAATAAATTATTATTATTATTGTCAGAGCTACCATAGGTCCCAGCGCACAAAGGGCCAACGCTGCTTCGTTGTTAAGTATAAAAGTCTTTATTGAAGTTCAGTTTCACTTCCAGAGCCGCAGCGCGCAGCTCTACGTCTCAACTGTCAGACCGCTGATGCTCCGTCTGAGTCTCCTCCCCCTTGACACCAATTTAAGATTCTAGCCTTGCTCCACCTTCTCCGCTGCTCCTTCCTCCTCTGGGTCCGCCTGCCCGCCGGGGTTCCGCCCTTTCTAGCCTCTTCTCCCGCTGATTCCCCTGAGCCTTCTCCCTCCCTCCGGCGGGCTTTAGGAGCTGGTTCCCCATCCGGGTCTCCTGCTGTTCCGCGCGCCTGCACATTTGAACTTGGCGCGCGCGCCCAGCCAGCAGCTTTCCTCCTGACCGTTTCACTGCTGCTGTCACTGCTTCCCCCTTCGGGGGGGCTAGCTGCAACTGACCTCCCTTCCGTTCCCCCACTCTCCGATGGAGGCGTGGTCAGCCCTGACTCACTCTCTCTCCCCGCTGGAGGAGACGCTGGCCCTGACACATGTGACTCTTCCCCCCCACTACGCTCTGGTGGGGAAACTGGTCCCGATCCTCCACTGCTGCTTTGGGGTTCCCCTCTGGCTCCTTGTTTCTGGTGCGTCCCCCCTGGGACCCCCCTTGCCCTGACCATCGGCGCCCCCTTCTCGGAATCTTCTGATTCACTGGAGAAGCTCATGGAATCTCCCGGGCCACTGTCATACTCCCCTACGCTGCCCTCGGATTCTTCCCCTTCGCTCTCCAATCCCTCTCTCCCCAGTGCTCCTGCTCCTGATTCCCTGACAGTCGGCTTCGCCAACTTTTATCGCAAGTTCATCAAAGGGTTTGTGAAGGAGACGGCGGCCATCACGGACACTCTCAGCTCCAAGAAGAAGAAGTTGACCTGGACGGACCAGACGGAGCAGTCCTTTCGGAGACTCAAGCGTCTCTTCGCGTCCGAAGAACAGCTGCGACATGAAAACCCCAGCAGACCAATGAGGGTTGAGACGGACGCCTCGGACAGAGCGGTGGGGGCCGTCCTGTTGCAGCAAGATCCGCAAGGGGAATGGAGGCCGTGCGCATTCTACTCCAGGAAACTCAGCAAGGCGGAACAGAACTACACCATCTGGGACAGGGAGTTGCTGGCCATTCATGCAGCTTGCAAGGCGTGGCGGCACTTCCTCGTTGGAGCCAGGCACACAGTGCAAGTCTGCACGGACCATAAGAACCTGGAGTACTGGCGCACGGCGCGGTTCCTGAACCAGAGACACATTCGCTGGGTGGAGTTCTTTGCGGATTTCGATTTCCGGATAGAATACATTCCGGGAGACAACAACATCATGGCGGATGCACTATCCAGGAAGCCGCAGTATCTCGAGGAAGCGGCGCCGGTGGCGGCCAAGCACATTTTCGCACCGAAAGCGTGGGCGTGCGCTTCAGCTGCCGTGGACCTGGACGCGGTGCGTCGAGCGCTGCAGACGGATTCGTTCGCACAATCCAAGTTGGAGGAGGTGCGAAAAGGCACAGCGAAGGACGACGAGTTCCAGATACGAGACGGACTGCTCATCCGCAAAGGGGCTCTCTACGTGCCCGGAGACGACCTCCGCGCGAAAGTCTTGCAGCAGCTACACGACGCGCCCAGCGCTGGGCACTTCGGCAAGGACAAAACGGCGGAATTAGTAACCAGAGACTTTTGGTGGCCCAAGGTGAGGGGAGAAGTCGCGGATTACGTCTCCAGGTGTGACACCTGCCAAAGGGCCAAGCCAGTACACAGGAAGCCGGCGGGTCTACTAGAACCCCTCCAGACGCCGCTCGAACCGTGGGAGAAAGTGGCCCTGGACTTTGTCACAGATCTGCCCAGCTTGCGAGGCAAAACAGCGGTGCTCGTGGTCGTAGACATGTTCACCAAGATGGCGCACTTTATTCCGTGCGCGAAGGTGGCCACAGCAGAACAGACCGCCAAGCTGTTCATAGACCACGTGTTCAAAGCTCACGGCTTGCCGCGGTCCATCCTGTCCGACCGGGGTCGCCAATTCGTCTCGAGCTTCTGGCAGAAGCTGCTGGGCATCCTGAACGTCAAGATCAACTTAGCGTCGGCACGACACCCGCAGACCAACGGACAAGCGGAGAGGGTCAACGCCATCATGCAGCAGTACCTGCGATGCTACGCCAATCAACAACCTTCGACCTGGGTGGACTACCTACCGCTGGCCGAGTTTGCCTACAACAACACGAAGAACGGGTCTACAGGAGTGACACCGTTCTTCGCCAATAATGGGCGGCATCCCAGAACTTTCCCGGGGTTAGAGACGAAGGGGGAGGGGGAGCCAAGGGGAGCAGAGCACTTAGCAGCAGAGTTACAGGAGGTCCACGAGCAACTCCGAAGGCAATTGGAACTGGCGAAACACGCCTACAAAATGCAGGCAGACAAGCACAGGAGGGTCGGGGAGGACATCCAGGTGGGGGACTGGGTCTGGTTAGCAGCCCAGGCAGTGCCGGCCAGGACGCTAGCTAAGAGGAAGCTCAAACACAAGCAGCTGGGACCTTACCAGGTCGCGGCGCAAATCAATCCAGTGGCCTTCTGGTTGACACTCCCGGAGGGCTCCAGAATGCACCCAGTCTTTCATAGGTCAGTGCTCACACCCTACAGGGAACCCCACAGGTTTCAGGCGACAGGGAACGCGCCAGACCCACTTAACGAATCTCCGAAGAGGGAGGGGTCACGGAGGGCGACGCCACTCAACGAGGTCACGGAGATTTTGGACTCGAGGTGGGGGGAAGAGGGGGTGGAATACCTCCTCGCCAGGGAAGGTACCCCAGCCAGTGCCAACAGGTGGGTACCGTGCTATGCCGTGGAGGAGCACTATCTTAAAGACGAGTTCCATGCACTCTTCCCACACAGACCTATGCCGGCAGAGTATTTGGACGACTGGCTCTTCACACCCACACTGTCAGCCAGTACGTTCCTGGGTTTTTATCAGCTGAAGAGACGACGCCGGACACTAGCTCCTCGGAGGGGTCTCTCTCGGGGTTTGCCACAGACCGCTCCTATTGGTGGGACACTGAACCGGAGGTGGGGTGACGCAGGGAGCTGCTGCGGGGACCTTTGCAAGCAGTCTCACCAGAGGTACCCGGGGGAGGGGAGGACATGGACGTGTTGGGGGAGGATCCTGGATTCGAGCACATCAGCAGAGAGATGGAAGCAGAGGAAATCGACGTCGACGAGCCCGTTGCGGTTGGGCCGGATCCAGTGGACCGGCTACACACCAGGGGGGAAGAATGGTATCCCGCACTCACACCCACTGGACTGGAGCACCCGGAACCCACACCCGAAGAGGGAGAGGGGGGAAGGGGGGGCTTCGAGGGGGGGATGGATGTCAGGGAATCAGGAGCAGGAGCACTGGGGAGAGAGGAATTGGAGAGCGAAGGGGAAGAATCCGAGGGCAGCGTAGGGGAGTATGACAGTGACCCGAGAGATTCCATGAGCTTCTCCAGCGAATCAGAAGATTCCCAGAAGGGGGCGCCGATGGTCAGGGCAAGGGGGGTCCCAGGGGGGACGCACCAGAAACAAGGAGCCAGAGGGGAACCCCAAAGCAGCAGTGGAGGATCGGGACCAGTTTCCCCACCAGAGCGTAGTGGGGGGGAAGAGTCACATGTGTCAGGGGCAGTGTCTCCTCCAGAGAGGGAGTCAGGGCTGACCACGCCTCCAACGGAGGGGAGGTCAGTTGCAGCTAGCCCCCCCAAAGGGGGAAGCCGTGACAGCAGCAGTGGAACGGTCAGGAGGAAAGCTGCTGGCTGGGCGCACGCGCCAAGTTCAAATGTGCAGGCGCGCGGAACAGCAGGAGACCCGGATGGGGAACCAGCTCCTAAAGCCCGCCGGAGGGAGGGAGAAGGCTCAGGGGAATCAGCGGGAGAAGAGGCTAGAAAGGGCGGAACCCCGGCGGGCAGGCAGACCCAGAGGAGGAAGGAGCAGCGGAGAAGGTGGAGCAAGGCTAGAATCTTAAATTGGTGTCAAGGGGGAGGAGACTCAGACGGAGCATCAGCGGTCTGACACTTGAGACGTGGAGCTGCGCGCTGCGGCTCTGGAAGTGAAACTGAACTTCAATAAAGACTTTTATACTTAACAACGAAGCAGCGTTGGTCCTTTGTGAGCTGGGACCTAGGGTAGCTCTGACAGACGTTTTCCTTGATAAATGGGAGAACTGTCTGATAATCAACAACCATATAATTTTATCCAGTAGTATTAGTTTGATCTGACGGAAACTGCACATTTCCCGAGAAGCACTGAAAGAATGCTTCATTTAACTACAAACCCCCAAATCTGGGATCCCATCAAAACTGATGTTTGGCAAAAGTTTTGCAGCAAAACCCCCACATTTTGTAACTCCCCATAAACAGAGTAATTGATACATCAAACCGGGGTTCATAATTAATATCCAAAACCCAACATTGTCCGATTCACTCCAAACTGGTGCCAAAGTCTGGCAAAAGTTTTGTAGCATTTGCCAGACATTGTAGCATTTTTGTAGCATTTTGCCCGACAAACCAAGTAACTGACAGGGGTCATAAGGTCACCCCAAAACCCAACATCGTCTGATTCACTCCAAATCAAGGCCAAAGTCTGGCAAAATGTTTGCAGTAAAAACCGCATGTTTTGCAGCTCCCCCCAAACCGAGTGGTTCCTAGCACATCAGGAGGAAGAGTCAAGACAACCAAAAGTGGATAAATAGGTTGTATTTATTAACTATAACAACTTGAGGATCGGCAAAACTAGTCAGATTCGACCAATGTAACCAAATCAAATTAAGTCTGGGCAGGTGTGCTTGTTCACCTCCACCCACAAACACACAAGTGCTCAAACAGAGCTCTTTGCAGATCCTTAAGAATCATGTCAGAACCCAAATCAGAAAGATGCATACCACCAGGTCTATACAACTGTGGGGCACAGAACATAATTCTGCCATGAGGGATATAAGCAGCCACATTTTCAAACACAAACGTCGTTGTAGAATGATTAGCTTTATGTCTTGCCCATCCACCTTCTTAGGAAGGCTGCCCCCACTCCATAAGCACCTCTACAACATTCCAAACCAAACTATGATAAGCTCAGGGATGAGGAAGCACAGCTGATGGAGATATTTAGTGATCTCAACTGAATTTACCTCACCAGATTGTTATCCCCAAGATGGATGACCAGAATATCAGGGTTAGGGTTAGGGCAGGGGATACGTAGGTGGATGTTCAGGGTTAGGGTTAGTGCCTGGGGTTTTTTTCATGCTTTTTAAGCTTCTAATGATATTGCTCCATTTTTATGAGACTGCATAATTCCAAAAAGTAAGCAAACTACCTGAAACGTAGCAAAACTAAGAGAAATGGGAAAACCAAAAGTGAGATACCAGAAACCCAACAAGGAAGGAATTCATGAAAAAGGAAAATTGCCAGACAGAGACTTCAAGCAAATCATTACCAAATTCACCAGAATCCCAAAACCAATTGAAAAGAAGCAGAAATGTGAGAAGCAGAAGAAATACCACCAGAAACCCCCAACAAGAGGGGAAAAGTAAATTTCGCAGAAACCCCAAAGCCAGTTAAACCTTAGTTTTGCATGGTGTGGGGGTGATTTCGCTTTTCCCTGAGATGTTTACTGCGTGGGTTTCTTGTGGTTCTATTCAATTGGTTTTCTCATCTTTGGTGGATGTGGTTTGTTTCTGTTGTTTCTGGTTCATTTTTGGGATTATGCTGAATTTGTTTCTTTTGGGGTGGTTTTCGTTTCATGGATTCTTTTATATAAATTACGATTGTGAAATATACTCAGAGTCTTGTATGTATTTCATGCTCTTTATTGCCCCCCCCCCCAACCTCAGGCTTTTATATACATTATTTACAGAATGAGTCCCGTCTGACTGGCTAACTCTGCTTCCCTCTTGGAGCCTGATTGGCCTGCAGGAAAAGACCAATCAGTTGTTGCATTCTAGGATCCAAGGTTAGTACATAACAGATTGGGTGCTGGATTTATGGTGAGTTTGCTTCATTTCTAGGTTTTTTTGGGTTTTGCACCTTTGAGAATATTAATTTGTATGAGATCTGATAAACCCAAGAAAAAAAGGAAAACCACCAGAAATGAAGCAAAACCACCAGAAATGTCTAATGACCATTCCAACAATGAAGTCAACCACTAAAAACACAAAAACCTACTGAAAAGAAGCAGAAGAACCATGTAAAAGCAACATCAATGGAAACTGACAAAGAAGCCAACCAATCCCAAACAAAGCAGATTCACCAGAAACCCCCAAAGCATTCAAAAGTATTACCACCAGAATGCAAAAACAAGAAAACTTCTCAAAAGAAGCAATAAAGCAAAAGTCCAAAAAACAAGCTAAACCAATGGAAAACAAATGAAGCCAGCTGCAAACAAAGCACATTCACCAGAAACCCAAGACTAAGTGAAAACTAGTATGCTATGTTGGTTAATTTCTGTTGCTTGAAGTGCTTTTGGACTCCCATAAATTGCATGCTTGTTGAGTTTCTGGTTTTGCTTTTTAAAAACTGGTTTCCAGTTTCTTGTGGCATTGCTTTGTAATTGGTGGCTTTACTGCTTCTTTTTTGTTTTCTGCTGATTTGTTTAATTTGGGGTGGTTTTGCTTGTTTTTTGCATTTAATTGTTTTGCTTCTTTGACTTTGAATGGTTCTGCGGTTTGGGGTGAGATTGTTTCTTTTCCATTGATTTGGCTTGGTTTTCATGTCTCCTGGTTTTGCCTCATTTTGGGAATATTTCTTGGTTTTTGTGCTTCTGGTGGTATTTCTTCAATTTTATGACATAACCAAGCCAAAACACCAGAAACACAGAAACAAATCATAAAGAAGCAGAGCTACCAGAAATCCAAAGCAAATTAATCAGAAATCCAAACAACCTATGAAGATGATGCAATACCAAAAGAAACACAAAAGCCAATTAAAAAACTGCTAAATGAACCAACACCACAAGAAACAAAGAAAGTCTCATGACCTACGAAATGAAGCAATAACACAAAACACCACAAAAAGAAGCAAAGTGTTTAGGATTAGGTTTGGGTAAAGGTTAGAGTTACAGTGGGAGTTGGGTTTGAGTTGGATTAGGATTAGGAGTTAGAGTTAGAGTTGGGGTTGAGTTACGGTAAGAGAAGAACAGCAGCAGGAGAAATATAATTTTATTACTTAGGGTTAGGGTTAAATTAGGCTTAGGTTTAGACTGAGGCTTAGGTTTGGGTTAAGGTTAGGGTTAGAGTGAGGATTAGATTTGAGTTAGGGTGAGCATTAGGGTTAAGGTTTGGTATTGGGTTGGATTTGAGTTAGGCTAAGAGAAGAACAGCAGCAGGAGCAATATAATTTTATTATTTATACTCCACCCAAGTCACTTGTGGCCGCTTTCAATAAAAGGTAAAAACATGAGCGCACTCTAAGTGAATGCTCATGAATGTAGAAACTCTTACTTCCCATAGAATTCCCAAAGAAGACCTGGGAATTGTAGCTCTGAGCTTCTTTGCAGAGGGTTGGACTAGATGACCCTTGGGTTCCCCTTCCATCTCTTCTAGGATGCTTCCTGTCTCACTCACTCACTCACTCACTCACACTCACTCCTCCTCTCCTTTTCATGGCAGTTTCACCTTTTTCTGCACTCCTAGCTCGGAAGGGCGGAAGAGGCTGTGCTGCCGCCATATTGGGCGAGGGCAGGGGTACCGGAAGAAGGTGTCACCGGAGGAGAGGCATGAGCACAGGAAGGGGAGGGAAACGGGCGGAAGAGGCTGTGCTGCCGCCATGTTGGGCGAGGGTAGGATTACCGGAAGGAGGTGCCACGGGAGGAGAGGCATGAGCACAGGAAGGGGAGGGAAACGGGCGGAAGAGGCTGTGCGACGTTGGGCCAGCAGAGGCGTGCCAAGCCAGGCTGGCCCTCTCTCTTTCTCCCACCCACTCTCTCTCGACCCCGCTCTCCCCAGGGGGCAGCCCTGCCCCCCGCCTCGTCCTCACCTGCCTTTCTCCCCCAGTGGCCTTCCTCTCGTGCCCCTTGGCGGTGGGATGGTGTGGGTGGGCCGCGGAAGTTTATATACAAGAATATACATACCTAGGTATAGGTGTCCGTTTGTAAATATATAAAAATAAAATGGATATATGTATATGTGTGTGTATATATGCAGTGCTTCTTTTCTAAAGAAAATGATTGGGGGTACTCTCATTTTGACTCAAGAAAATCACCATTTTATAGTTCAAACCGGGAAAAATAAATACAGTAAATGGACAAAAGTACATTCACAAAATGTTTTAGGAGTATGCATTCCCCTGCGTCCCCCCCAGAAAAAAAGCACTGTATATGTTCTGCCAAGGGCAGGGTTATTTCTGGATTTGGAGCCAATAAGCACGCGAGTGGATGAAGAATAAGCAATGCTTTATTTGCATAAGGTTAACAGATAGCAGCAGGCATATAAAACACAAATTATAGCATACTAGAGAGGAGTCACAAACAATCTCCCCTTCAGCTGCCTGGAGCTCCTGGTAGAGCAGCGAGAGAGACCCCTGGCCGACAGTCTCACAGCATATGGTACCTCCATTTGTGAAGAAGCTCACTGAGCCCCTTCAGCCTACAGCTTTTATAGACAACTTTGATTTGATTGATTGCAGCTGGTTAGCAGAGAGCGTTACTATCATCTTTTTATGTAGATGGAAAACAAAACACCGTTTTGCTTTTGTTAGGAGTGATTCTGGTGCGCACCCAAAAAACACGATGCGAATTGAAATAAGCCGAGTCAATGCTTATTCGTCTTCTTTCTACGCATACGGAAGCGATTAGAAGGTGTTTTGTTATTTTGGTCTCGTTACATACACTTTGCTATTTTTGGGTCAATGTGCATTAACACCATAGAACACGAAATTGGCGAAATCCATATTTTTCTTTCTATGTAGGAACCCAAATCAACCTGTTTTGCTTTGTTTAAGCTTATTACACTTTGCTATTTGTGGGTGAACCAACACCGAAAGAACAATCCAAGCTTATATGTCCTCTTTCTATTGAGATGGAACCAAAACACCTATGCATGATTTGGGCTGAAAACAAACATTTCACTATGCTACTTTTGGTTGAATATGCATTCCAACCCCAAAACCACCAATTTTAAATAGGGCCAAACAGAGCGTTACTATCATCTTTTTATGTAGATGGAAACCAAAACACCGTTTTGCTTCTGTTAGGAGTGATTCTGGTGCGCACCCAAAAAACACGATGCGAATTGAAATAAGCCCAATCAAAGCTTATTCGTCTTCTTTCTACGCATATGGAAGCGAAAGGACGTTGTTTTGTTATTTTGGTCTCATTACATACACTATGCGATTTCTGCGTCTATGAGCATTAACACCATAGAACACGAAATTCAAGGTTCTTCTTTCTATGTAGATGGAACCCAAATCAACCTCTTTTGCTTTGTTTAAGCTTATTACACTTTGCTATGTGTGGGTGAACGAACACCGAACAATCCAAGCTTATATGTCCTCTTTCTATTGAGATGGAACCAAAACACCTATGCTTCATTTGGGCTGAAAACAAACATTTCACTCTGCTACTTTGGTTGAATGTGCATTCCAACCCCAAAACCACCAATTTTAAATAAGCCCAAACAGAGCGTTATTATCATCTTTTTATGTAGATGGAAACCAAAACACCGTTAAGAGTGATTCTGGTGCGCACTCAAAAAACACCATGCGAATTGAAATAAGCCCAATCAAAGCTTATTCGTCTTCTTTCTGCGCATATGGAAGCGAAAAGACGTTGTTTTTTTATTTTGGTCTCGTTACATACACTATGCGATTTCTGGGTCTATGTGCATTAACACCAAAGAACACGAAATAAGCGCAATTCAAGGTTCTGCTTTCTATGTAGATGGAACCCAAATCAACCTGTTTTGCCTTGTATAAGCTAATTACACTTTGCTATGTGTGGGTGAACGAACACCAAAGAACAATCCTAGCTTATATGTCCTTTTTCTATTGAGATGGAACCAAAACATCGATGCTTGATTTGGGCTGAAAACAAACATTTTACTCTGCTACTTTTGGTTGAATGTGCATTCCAACTCCAAAAACACCAATTTTAAATAAGCCCAAGCAGAGCGTTATTATCATCTTTTTATGTAGATGGAAACCAAAACACCGTTTTGCTTCTGTTAGGAGTGATTCTGGTGCGCACCCAAAAAACACGATGCGAATTGAAATAAGCCCAATCAAAGCTTATTCGTCTTCTTTCTGCGCATATGGAAGCGAAAAGACGTTGTTTTTTATTTTGGTCTCGTTACATACACTATGCGATTTCTGCGTCTATGAGCATTAACACCATAGAACACGAAATTAGCGCAATTCAAGGTTCTTTCTATGTACATGGAAGCCAAATCAACCTCTTTTGCTTTGTTTAAGCTTATTACACTTTGCTATGTGTGGGTAAACGAACACCGAAAGAACAATCCAAGCTTATATGTCCTCTTTCTTTTGAGATGTAACAAAAATACCTATGCTTGATTTGGGCTGAAAATAAACATTTCACTCTGCTACTGTTGGTTGAATGTGCATTCCAACCCCAAAACCACCAATTTTAAATAAGGCCGAACAGAGCGTAATTATCATCTTTTTATGTAGATGGAAACCAAAACACCATTTTGCTTCTGTTAGGAGTGATTCTGGTGCGCACCCAAAAAACACCATGCGAATTGAAATAAGCCCAATCAAAGCTTATTCGTCTTCCTTCTACGCATACGGAAGCGATTAGAAGGTGTTTTGTTATTTTGGTCTCATTACATACACTATGCGATTTCTGCGTCTATGAGCATTAACACCATAGAAATTAGCGCAATTCAAGGTTCTTCTTTCTATGTAGATGGAACCCAAATCAACCTCTTTTGCTTTGTCTAAGCTTATTACACTTTGCTGTGTGTCGGTGAACGAACACCGAAAGAACAATCCAGGCTTATATGTCCTCTTTCTATTGAGATGGAACCAAAACACCTATGCTTGATTTGAGCTGAAAACAAACATTTCACTCTGCTACTTTTGGTTGAATGTGCATTCCAACCCCAAAACCACCAATTTTAAATAAGCCCAAACAGAGCGTTACTATCATCTTTTTATGTAGATGGAAACCAAAACACCGTTAAGAGTGATTCTGGTGCGCACCCAAAAAACACCATGCGAATTGAAATAAGCCCAATCAAAGCTTATTCGTCTTCTTTCTGCGCATATTGAAGCGATTAGAAGGTCTTTTGTTATTTTGGTCTCATTACATACACTGCGATTTCTGGGTCTATGAGCATTAACACCACAGAACACGACTTAAAATAAGCGAAATTCAAGATTCTTCTTTGTATGTAGCCAAATCAACCTGTTTTGTCTTGTTTAAGCCTATTACACTTCGCTTTGCTATTTGTGGGTAAATGAACACCAGAAGAACAACCCAAGCTTATTCGTACGCCTTCTATTGAGATGGAACTAAAACACCTATGCTTGATTTGGGCTGAAAACAAACATTTTACTCTGCTACTTTTGGTTGAATGTGCATTCCAACTCCAAAAACACCAATTTTAAATAAGCCCAAACAGAGCGTTACTATCATCTTTTTATGTAGATGGAAACCAAAACACCGTTTTGCTTTTGTTAGGAGTGATTCTGGTGCGCACCCAAAAAACACGATGCGAATTGAAATAAGCCCAATCAATGCTTATTCGTCTTCTTTCTACGCATATGGAAGCGAAAAGACGTTGTTTTGTTATTTTGGTCTCGTTACATACACTTTGCTATTTTTGGGTCAATGTGCATTAACACCATAGAACACGAAATTGGCGAAATCCATATTTTTCTTTCTATGTAGATGGAACCCAAATCAACCTGTTTTGCTGTGTTTAAGCTTATTACACTTTGCTATTTTTGGGTGAACGAACACCAAAAGAACAATCCTAGCTTATATGTCCTCTAGCTTTTGAGATGGAACCAAAACACCTATGCTTGATTTGGGCTGAAAACAAACATTTCACTCTTTGGCTACTTTTGGTTGAATGTGCATTCCAACTCCAAAAACACCAATTTTAAATAAGCCCAAGCAGAGCTTTACTATCATCTTTTTATGTAGATGGAAACCAAAACACCGTTTTGCTTCTGTTAGGAGTGATTCTGGTGCGCACCCAAAAAACACGATGCGAATTGAAATAAGCCCAATCAAAGCTTATTCGTCTTCTTTCTACGCATATGGAAGCGATTAGAAGGTGTTTTGTTATTTTAGTCTCATTACATACACTATGCGATTTCTGCGTCTATGAGCATTAACACCATAGAACACGAAATTAGCGCAATTCAAGGTTCTTCTTTCTATGTAGATGGAACCAAAATCAATCTCTTTTGCTTTGTTTAAGCTTATTACACTTTGCTATGTGTGGGTGAACGAACACCGAAAGAACAATCCAAGCTTATATGTCCTCTTTCTATTGAGATGGAACCAAAACACCTATGCTTGATTTGGGCTGAAAACCAACATTTCACTCTACTTTTGGTTGAATGTGCATTCCAACCCCAAAACCACCAATTTTAAATAATCCTAAACAGAGCGTTACTATCATCTTTTTATGTAGATGGAAACCAAAACACCGTTTTGCTTTTGTTAGGTGTGATTCTGGTGCGCACCCAAAAAACACGATGCGAATTGAAATAAGCCCAATCAATGCTTATTCGTCTTCTTTCTACGCATATGGAAGCGAGGAGACCAACTTTTATCGCAAGTTCATCAAAGGGTTCGCGAAGGAGACGGCGGCCATCACGGACACTCTCAGCTCCAAGAAGAAGAAGTTCACCTGGACGGACCAGACGGAGCAGTCCTTTCGGAGACTCAAGCGTCTCTTCGCGTCCGAAGAACAGCTGCTACATGGAAACCCCAGCAGACCAATGAGGGTTGAGACGGACGCCTCGGACAGAGCGGTGGGGTCCGTCCTGTTGCAGCAAGATCCGCAAGGGGAATGGAGGCCGTGCGCATTCTACTCCAGGAAACTCAGCAAGGCGGAACAGAACTACACCATCTGGGACAGGGAGTTGCTGGCCATTCATGCAGCTTTCAAGGCGTGGCGGCACTTCCTCGTTGGAGCCAGGCACACAGTGCAAGTCTGCACGGACCATAAGAACCTGGAGTACTGGCGCACGGCGCGGTTCCTGAACCAGAGACACATTCGCTGGGCGGAGTTCTTTGCGGATTTCGATTTCCGGATAGAATACATTCCGGGAGACAACAACGTCATGGCGGATGCACTATCCAGGAAGCCGCAGTATCTCGAGGAAGCGGCGCCGGTGGCGGCCAAGCACATTTTCGCACCGAAAGCTGCCGTGGACCTGGACGCGGTGCGTCGAGCGCTGCAGACGGATTCGTTCGCACAATCCAAGATGGAGGAGGTGCGAAAAGGCACAGCGAAGGATGACGAGTTCCAGATACGAGACGGACTGCTCATCCGCAAAGGGGCTCTCTACGTGCCCGGAGACGACCTCCGCGCGAAAGTCTTGCAGCAGCTACACGACGTGCCCAGCGCTGGGCACTTCGGCAAGGACAAGACGGCGGAATTAGTAACCAGAGACTTTTGGTGGCCCAAGGTGAGGGGAGAAGTCGCGGATTACGTCTCCAGGTGTGACACCTGCCAAAGGGCCAAGCCAGTACACAGGAAGCCGGCGGGTCTACTAGAACCCCTACAGACGCCGCTCGAACCGTGGGAGAAAGTGGCCCTGGACTTTGTCAAAGATCTGCCCAGCTTGCGAGGCAAAACAGCGGTGCTCGTGGTCGTAGACATGTTCACCAAGATGGCGCACTTTATTCCGTGCGCGAACGTGGCCACAGCAGAACAGACCGCCAAGCTGTTCATAGACCACGTGTTCAAAGCTCACGGCTTGCCGCGGTCCATCCTGTCCTCCGGGGTCGCCAATTCGTCTCAAGCTTCTGGCAGAAGCTGCTGGGCATCCTGAATGTCAAGATCAACTTAGCGTCGGCACGACACCCGCAGACCAACGGACAAGCGGAGAGGGTCAACGCCATCATGCAGCAGTACCTGCGATGCTACACCAATCAACAACCCTCGACCTGGGTGGACTACCTACCGCTGGCCGAGTTTGCCTAAAACAACACGAAGCACGGGTCTACAGGAGTGACACCGTTCTTCGCCAATAATGGGCGGCATCCCAGAACTTTCCCGGGGTTAGAGACGAAGGGGGAGGGGGAGCCAAGGGGAGCAGAGCACTTAGCAGCAGAGTTACAGGAGGTCCACGAGCAACTCCGAAGGCAATTGGAACTGGCGAAACACGCTTACATAATGCAGGCAGACAAGCACAGGAGGATCGGGGAGGACATCCAGGTGGGGGACTGGGTCTGTTTAGCAGCCCAGGCAGTGCCGGCCAGGACGCTAGCTAAGAGGAAGCTCAAACACAAGCAGCTGGGACCTTTCCAGGTCGCGGCGCAAATCAATCCAGTGGCCTTCCGGTTGACACTCCCGGAGGGCTCCAGAATGCACCCAGTCTTTCATAGGTCAGTGCTCACACCCTACAGGGAACCCCACAGGTTTCAGGCGACAGGGAACGCGCCAGAACCACTTAACGAATCTCCGAAGAGGGAGGGGTCACGGAGGGCGACGCCACTCAACGAGGTCATGGAGATTTTGGACTCGAGGTGGGGGGAAGAGGGGGTGGAATACCTCCTCGCCAGGGAAGGTACCCCAGCCAGTGCCAACAGGTGGGTACCGTGCTATGCCGTGGAGGAGCACTATCTTAAAGACGAGTTCCATGCACTCTTCCCACACAGACCTATGCCGGCAGAGTATTTCGACGACTGGCTCTTCACACCCACACTGTCAACCAGTACGTTCCAGGGTTTTTCATCAGCTGAAGAGACGACGCCGGACACAAGCTCCTCGGAGGGGTCTCTCTCGGGGTTTGCCACAGACCACTCCTATTGGTGGGACACTCAACCGGAGGTGGGGTGGCGCAGGGAGCTGCTGCGGGGACCTTTGCAAGCAGTCTCACCAGAGGTACCCGGGGGAGGGGAGGACATGGACGTGTTGGGGGAGGATCCTGGATTCGAGCACATCAGCAGAGAGATGGAAGCAGAGGAAATCGACGTCGACGAGCCCGTTGCAGTTGGGCCGGATCCAGTGGACCGGCTACACACCAGGGGGGTAGAATGGTATCCCGCACTCACACCCACAGGACTGGAGCACCCGGAACCCACACCCGAAGAGGGAGAGGGGGGAAGGGGGGGCTTTGAGGGGGGGATGGATGTCAGGGAATCAGGAGCAGGAGCACTGGGGAGAGAGGAATTGGAGAGCGAAGGGGAAGAATCCGAGGGCAGCGTAGGGGAGTATGACAGTGGCCCGAGAGATTCCATGAGCTTCTCCAGCGAATCAGAAGATTCCCAGAAGGGGGCGCCGATGGTCAGGGCAAGGGGGGTCCCAGGGGGGACGCACCAGAAACAAGGAGCCAGAGGGGAACCCCAAAGCAGCAGTGGAGGATCGGGACCAGTTTCCCCACCAGAGCGTAGTGGGGGGGAAGAGTCACATGTGTCAGGGGCAGTCTCTCCTCCAGAGAGGGAATCAAGGCTGACCACGCCTCCATCGGAGAGTGGGGGAACGGAAGGGAGGTCAGTTGCAGCTAGCCCCCCCGAAGGGGGAAGCAGTGACAGCAGCAGTGAAACGGTCAGGAGGAAAGCTGCTGGCTGGGCGCGCGCGCCAAGTTCAAATGTGCAGGCGCGCGGAACAGCAGGAGACCCGGATGGGGAACCAGCTCCTAAAGCCCGCCGGAGGGAGGGAGAAGGCTCAGGGGAATCAGCGGGAGAAGAGGCTAGAAAGGGCGGAACCCCGGCGGGCAGGCGGACCCAGAGGAGGAAGGAGCAGCGGAGAAGGTGGAGCAAGGCTAGAATCTTAAATTGGTGTCAAGGGGGAGGAGACTCAGACGGAGCATCAGCGGTCTGACAGTTGAGACGTAGAGCTGCGCGCTGCGGCTCTGGAAGTGAAACTGAACTGAAGACTTTTATACTTAACAACGAAGCAGCGTTGGTCCTTCGTGAGCTGGGACCTAGGGTAGCTCTGACAGGGGCGCCGATGGTCAGGGCAAGGGGGGTCCCGGGGGGACGCACCAGAAACAAGGAGCCAGAGGGGAACCCCAAGACAGCAGTGGAGGATCGGGACCAGTTTCCCCACCAGAGCGTAGTGGGGGGGAGGAGTCACATGTGTCAGGGCCAGCGTCTCCTCCAGAGAGGGAGTCAGGGCTGACCACGCCTCCATCGGAGAGTGGGGGAACGGAGGGGAGATCAGTTGCAGCTAGCCCACCCGAAGGGGGAAGCAGTGACAGCAGCAGTGAAACGGTCAGGAGGAAAGCTGCTGGCTGGGCGCGCGCGCCAAGTTCAAATGTGCAGGCGCGCTGGACAGCAGGAGACCCGGATGGGGAACCAGCTCCTAAAGCCCGCCGGAGGGAGGGAGAAGGCTCAGGGGAATCAGCGGGAGAAGAGGCTAGAAAGGGCGGAACCCCGGCGGGCAGGCGGACCCAGAGGAGGAAGGAGCAGCGGAGAAGGTGGAGCAAGGCTAGAATCTTAAATTGGTGTCAAGGGGGAGGAGACTCAGACGGAGCATCAGCGGTCAGACAGTTGAGACGTAGAGCTGCGCGCTGCGGCTCTGGAAGTGAAACTGAACTTCAATTAAGACTTTTATACTTAACAACGAAGCAGCGTTGGTCCTTTGTGAGCTGGGACCTAGGGTAGCTCTGACAGGGGCGCCGATGGTCAGGGCAAGGGGGGTCCCAGGGGGGACGCAGCAGAAACAAGGAGCCAGAGGGGAACCCCAAGACAGCAGTGGAGGATTGGGACCAGTTTTCCCACCAGAGCGTAGTGGGGGGGAGGAGTCACATGTGTCAGGGCCAGCGTCTCCTCCAGAGAGGGAGTCAGGGCTGACCACGCCTCCATCGGAGAATGGGGGAACGGAGGGGAGGTCAGTTGCAGCTAGCCCACCCGAAGGGGGAAGCAGTGACAGCAGCAGTGAAACGGTCAGGAGGAAAGCTGCTGGCTGGGCGCGCGCGCCAAGTTCAAATGTGCAGGCGTGCAGGACAGCAGGAGACCCGGATGAGGAACCAGCTCCTAAAGCCCGCCGGAGGGAGTTAGACAGCTCAGGGGAATCAGCGTCAGAGGAGGCTAGAAAGGGCGAGACCCCGGCGGGCAGGCAGACCTAGAGGAGGAAGGAGCAGCGGAGAAGGTGAAGCAAGGCTAGAATCTTAAATTGGTGTCAAGGGGGAGGAGACTCAGACGGAGCATCAGCGGTCTGACAGTTGAGACGTAGAGCTGCGCGCTGCGGCTCTGGAAGTGAAACTGAACTTCAATAAAGACTTTTATACTTAACAACGAAGCAGCGTTGGTCCTTTGTGAGCTGGGACCTAGGGTAGCTCTGACACTCATAGTGTATGTAATGAGACAAAAATAACAAAACAAGGTCCCCTCGCTTCCATATGCGTAGAAAGAAGACGAATAAGCATTGATTGGGCTTATTTCAATTCGCATCGTGTTTTTTGGGTGCGCACCAGAATCACACCTAATAAAAGCAAAACGGTGTTTTGGTTTCCATCTACATAAAAAGATGATAAAAACGCTCTGATTGGGCTTATTTAAAATTGTTGTTTTTTGTAGTTGGAATGCACATTCAACCAAAAATAGCAGTTTAATGTTTGTTTTCAGCCCAAATCAAGCATAGGTGTTTTGGTTCCATCTCAATAGAAAGAGGACATATAAGCTTGGATTGTTCTTTCGGTGTTCCTTCACCCACACATAGCAAAGTGTAATAAGCTTAAACAAAGCAAAAGAGGTTGATTTGGGTTCCATCTACATAGAAAGAAGAACCTTGAATTGCGCTAATCTCGTGATCTATGGTTTTAATGCCCAGAGACGCAGAAATCGCATAGTGTATGTAATGAGACCAAAATAACAAAACACCTTCTAATCGCTTCGATATGCGTAGAAAGAAGACGAATAAGCATTGACTCGGCTTATTTCAATTCGCATCGTGTTTTTTGGGTGCGCACCAGAATCACTCCTAACAAAAGCAAAACGGTGTTTTCGTTTCCATCTACATAAAAAGATGATAGTAACGCTCTGCTTGGGCTTATTTAAAATTGGTGTTTTTGGAGTTGGAATGCACATTCAACCAAAAGTAGCAGAGTAAAATGTTTGTTTTCAGCCCAAATCAAGCATAGGTGTTTTACTTCCATCTCAATAGAAGGCGTACGAATAAGCTTGGGTTGTTCTTCTGGTGTTCATTTGCCCACAAATAGCAAAGCGAAGGCTTAAACAAGGCAAAACAGGTTGATTTGGGTATCATCTACATACAAAGAAGAATCTTGAATTTCGCTTATTTTAAGTCGTGTTCTGTGGTGTTAATGCTCATAGACCCAGAAATCGCATAGTGTATGTAATGAGACCAAAATAACAAAACACCTTCTAATCGCTTCAATATGCGCAGAAAGAAGACGAATAAGCTTTGATTGGGCTTATTTCAATTCGCATGGTGTTTTTTGGGTGCGCACCAGAATCACTCCTAACAGAAGCAAAACGGTGTTTTGGTTTCCATCTACATAAAAAGATGATAGTAACGCTCTGTTTGGGCTTATTTAAAATTGGTGGTTTTGGGGTTGGAATGCCCATTCAACCAAAAGTAGCAGAGTGAAATGTTTGTTTTCAGCCCAAATCAAGCATAGGTGTTTTGGTTCCATCTCAATAGAGAGAGGGCATATAAGCTTGGATTGTTCTTTAGGTGTTCGTTCACCGACACATAGCAAAGTGTAATAAGCTTAAACAAAGCAAAAGAGGTTGATTTGGGTTCCATCTACATAGAAAGAAGAACCTTGAATTGCGCTAATTTCTATGCTGTTAATGCTCATAGACGCAGAAATCGCATAGTAATGAGACCAAAATAACAAAACACCTTCTAATCGCTTCCATATGCGTAGAAGGAAGACGAATAAGCTTTGATTGGGCTTATTTCAATTCGCATCGTGTTTTTTGGGTGCGCACCAGAATCACTCCTAACAAAAGCAAAACGGTGTTTTGGTTTCAATCTGCATAAAAAGATGATAATAACACTCTGATTGGGCTTATTTAAGATTTGTGTTTTGGGGGTTAGAATGCACATTGACCGAAAGATCGCACAGTGAAATCAACAAAGATTTATCAGCCCAAATCTAGCATAGCTGTTTTGGTTCCATAGTAGAAAGAGGTCATATAAGCTTGGATTGTTCTTTCAGTGTTGGTTCACCCACATAGCAAAGTGTAATAAGCTTAAACAAAGGAAAACAGGTTGATTTTGGTTCCATCTACATAGAAAGAAAAATCTTGGATTTCGTTTATTTCGTGCTATGGTGTTAATGCACATTGACCCAAAAATAGCAAAGTGTATGTAACGAGACCAAAATAACAAAACACCTTCTAATCGCTTCCATATGCGTAGAAAGAAGACGAATAAGCTTTGATTCGGCTTATTTCAATTCGCATCCTGTTGCCATCTACATAAAACGATGATAATAACGCCCTGCTTGGGCTTATTTAAAATTGGTGGTTTTGGAGTTGGAATGCACATTCAACCAAAGCAGTGAAATGTTATCAGCCCAAATCTAGCATAGGTGTTTTGGTTCCATCTCAATAGAAAGAGGACATATAAGCTTGGATTGTTCTTTTGGTGTTCGTTCACCCACACATAGCAAAGTGTAATAAGCTTAAAGAAAGCAAAACAGGTTCATTTTGGTTCCATCTACATAGAAAGAAAAATCTTGGATTTCGCTTATTTCGTGTTCTACGGTGTTAATGCACATTGACCCAAAAATAGCAAAGTGTATGTAACGAGACCAAAATAACAAAACACCTTCTAATCGCTTCCATATGCGTAGAAAGAAGACGAATAAGCATTGTTTGGGCTTATTTCAATTCGCATCGTGTTTTTGGGTGCGCACCAGAATCACTCCTAACAGAAGCAAAACGGTGTTTTGGTTTCCATCTACATAAAAAGATGATAGTAACGCTCTGTTTGGCCCTATTTAAAATTGGTGGTTTTGGGGTTGGAATGCATATTCTACCAAAAGTAGCATAGTGAAATGTTTGTTTTCAGCCCAAATCATGCATAGGTGTTTTGGTTCCATCTCAATAGAAAGAGGACATATAAGCTTGGATTGTTCTTTCGGTGTTGGTTCACCCACAAATAGCAAAGTGTAATAAGCTTAAACAAAGCAAAACAGGTTGATTTGGGTTCCTACATAGAAAGAAAAATATGGATTTCGCCAATTTCGTGTTCTATGGTGTTAATGCACATTGACCCAAAAATAGCAAAGTGTATGTAACGAGACCAAAATAACAAAACACCTTCTAATCGCTTCCATATGCGTAGAAAGAAGACGAATAAGCATTGACTCGGCTTATTTCAATTCGCATCGTGTTTTTTGGGTGCGCACCAGAATCACTCCTAACAAAAGCAAAACGGTGTTTTGTTTTCCATCTACATAAAAAGATGATAGTAACGCTCTCTGCTAACCAGGTGCAATCAATCAAATCAAAGTTGTCTATAAAAGCTGTAGGCTGAAGGGGCTCAGTGAGCTTCTTCACAAATGGAGGTACCATATGCTGTGAGACTGTCGGCCAGGGGTCTCTCTCGCTGCTCTACCAGGAGCTCCAGGCAGCTGAAGGGGAGATTGTTTGCGACTCCTCTCTAGTATGCTATAATTTGTGTTTTATATGCCTGCTGCTATCTGTTAACCTCCAAATCCAGAAATAACCCTGCCCTTGGCAGAACATATACAGTGCTTTTTTTCTGGGGGGGACGCAGGGGAATGCATACTCCTAAAACGTTTTGTGAATGTACTTTTGTCCATTTACTGTATTTATTTTTCCCGGTTTGAACTATAAAATGGTGATTTTCTTGAGTCAAAATGAGAGTACCCCCAATCATTTTCTTTAGAAAAGAAGCACTGCATATATACACACACATATACATATATCCATTTTATTCTTATATATTTACAAACGGACACCTATACCTAGGTATGTATATTCTTGTATATAAACTTCCGCGGCCCACCCACACCATCCCACCGCCAAGGGGCACGAGAGGAAGGCCACTGGGGGAGAAAGGCAGGTGAGGACGAGGCGGGGGGCAGGGCTGCCCCCTGGGGAGAGCGGGGTCGAGAGAGAGTGGGTGGGAGAAAGAGAGAGGGCCAGCCTGGCTTGGCACGCCTCTGCTGGCCCAACGTCGCACAGCCTCTTCCGCCCGTTTCCCTCCCCTTCCTGTGCTCATGCCTCTCCTCCCGTGGCACCTCCTTCCGGTAATCCTACCCTCGCCCAACATGGCGGCAGCACAGCCTCTTCCGCCCGTTTCCCTCCCCTTCCTGTGCTCATGCCTCTCCTCCCGTGACACCTTCTTCCGGTACCCCTGCCCTCGCCCAATATGGCGGCAGCACAGCCTCTTCCGCCCTTCCGAGCTAGGAGTGCAGAAAAAGGTGAAACTGCCATGAAAAGGAGAGGAGGAGTGAGTGTGAGTGAGTGAGTGAGTGAGTGAGTGAGTGAGACAGGGAGCATCCTAGAAGAGATGGAAGGGGAACCCAAGGGTCATCTAGTCCAACCCTCTGCAAAGAAGCTCAGAGCTACAATTCCCAGGTCTTCTTTGGGAATTCTATGGGAAGTAAGAGTTTCTACATTCATGAGCATTCACTCATGTTTTTACCTTTTATTGAAAGCGGCCACAAGTGACTTGGGTGGAGTATAAATAATAAAATTATATTGCTCCTGCTGCTGTTCTTCTCTTAGCCTAACTCAAATCCAACCCAATACCAAACCTTAACCCTAATGCTCACCCTAACTCAAATCTAATCCTCACTCTAACCCTAACCTTAACCCAAACCTAAGCCTCAGTCTAAACCTAAGCCTAATTTAACCCTAACCCTAAGTAATAAAATTATATTTCTCCTGCTGCTGTTCTTCTCTTACCGTAACTCAACCCCAACTCTAACTCTAACTCCTAATCCTAATCCAACTCAAACCCAACTCCCACTGTAACTCTAACCTTTACCCAAACCTAATCCTAAACACTTTGCTTCTTTTTGTGGTGTTTTGTGTTATTGCTTCATTTCGTAGGTCATGAGACTTTCTTTGTTTCTTGTGGTGTTGGTTCATTTAGCAGTTTTTTAATTGGCTTTTGTGTTTCTTTTGGTATTGCATCATTGTCAGAGACTGCCTCTAGGTCCCGGCTCACAAAGGACCAACGCTAGCCGGTAGAACGGAATAAAGTCTTTATTGAAGTATAGTTTCCATTTCCACATCTTAGCGTGCGTCTCTACGTCTATTCCCTAGATCGGCGAAGTCCCATCTGAATCTCCGCCTCCTGTACACCAGTTCAAGACCCTAGCCTTGCTCCACCTTTTGCGTCTCTCCTTTCGCCTCTGGGTCCTACCACCCCCCGGGGTTCCTTCCTTCCTGGATGCCTCGGATGCGGACCCTTCGGATTCCTCCCCCTCCCTTCGGCGGGCTTTAGGACCTGGCTCCCTTTCCGGGCTGCTCATTGCGCCTCCCTCTGGTACATTTGAACTTGGCGCGCGCGCGCTGTCTCCGACCCTCCTCTCTACCGTTTCCTCGCTCTCTGACGCAGGCGTGGCTGCTGCCGGAGAGCTGCCTGTCGCTGGTGCCTGGAACTCCTCCCCCCTGCTGCTCTCTGGTGGAGTAGCTGGTCCGGATTTCCAGCTGCTGCTCTCTGAATCCCCTCTGGTCCCTTCTTCCTGGGGTGCCCCTCTTGGTAACCCCCCAGCTCTGCCCACGGGAGCCCCTTTCTGTGAATCCTCCGATTCGCTGGACAGACTTAGAGATCTCGGACGGCTATCATCGCTAACCTCTCCTTCCGATTCCTCGCCATCCGTTCCCTCTGCTCCTGAACCCCTGACAATCATCTTCATAGGTTGTTTGGATTTCTGATTAATTTGCTTTGGATTTCTGGTAGCTCTGCTTCTTTATGATTTGTTTCTGTGTTTCTGGTGTTTTGGCTTGGTTATGTCATAAAATTGAAGAAATACCACCAGAAGCACAAAAACCAAGAAATATTCCCAAAATGAGGCAAAACCAGGAGACATGAAAACCAAGCCAAATCAATGGAAAAGAAACAATCTCACTCCAAACCGCAGAACCATTCAAAGTCAAAGAAGCAAAACAATTAAATGCAAAAAACAAGCAAAACCACCCCAAATTAAACAAATCAGCAGAAAACAAAAAAGAAGCAGTAAAGCCACCAATTATAAAGCAATGCCACAAGAAACTGGAAACCAGTTTTTAAAAAGCAAAACCAGAAACTCAACAAGCATGCAATTTATGGGAGTCCAAAAGCACTTCAAGCAACAGAAATTAACCAACATAGCATACTAGTTTTCACTTAGTCTTGGGTTTCTGGTGAATGTGCTTTGTTTGCAGCTGGCTTCATTTGTTTTCCATTGGTTTAGCTTGTTTTTTGGACTTTTGCTTTATTGCTTCTTTTGAGAAGTTTTCTTGTTTTTGCATTCTGGTGGTAATACTTTTGAATGCTTTGGGGGTTTCTGGTGAATCTGCTTTGTTTGGGATTGGTTGGCTTCTTTGTCAGTTTCCATTGATGTTGCTTTTACATGGTTCTTCTGCTTCTTTTCAGTAGGTTTTTGTGTTTTTAGTGGTTGACTTCATTGTTGGAATGGTCATTAGACATTTCTGGTGGTTTTGCTTCATTTCTGGTGGTTTTCCTTTTTTTCTTGGGTTTATCAGATCTCATACAAATTAATATTCTCAAAGGTGCAAAACCCAAAAAACCTAGAAATGAAGCAAACTCACCATAAATCCAGCACCCAATCTGTTATGTACTAACCTTGGATCCTAGAATGCAACAACTGATTGGTCTTTTCCTGCAGGCCAATCAGGCTCCAAGAGGGAAGCAGAGTTAGCCAGTCAGACGGGACTCATTCTGTAAATAATGTATATAAAAGCCTGAGGTTGGGGGGGGGGCAATAAAGAGCATGAAATACATACAAGACTCTGAGTATATTTCACAATCGTAATTTATATAAAAGAATCCATGAAACGAAAACCACCCCAAAAGAAACAAATTCAACATAATCCCAAAAATGAACCAGAAACAACAGAAACAAACCACATCCACCAAAGATGAGAAAACCAATTGAATAGAACCACAAGAAACCCACGCAGTAAACATCTCAGGGAAAAGCGAAATCACCCCCACACCATGCAAAACTAAGGTTTAACTGGCTTTGGGGTTTCTGCGAAATTTACTTTTCCCCTCTTGTTGGGGGTTTCTGGTGGTATTTCTTCTGCTTCTCACATTTCTGCTTCTTTTCAATTGGTTTTGGGATTCTGGTGAATTTGGTAATGATTTGCTTGAAGTCTCTGGCAATTTTCCTTTTTCATGAATTCCTTCCTTGTTGGGTTTCTGGTATCTCACTTTTGGTTTTCCCATTTCTCTTAGTTTTGCTACGTTTCAGGTAGTTTGCTTACTTTTTGGAATTATGCAGTCTCATAAAAATGGAGCAATATCATTAGAAGCTTAAAAAGCATGCAAAAAACCGGAGGAATGGCAGACGCAAGTGATAGACTACATGGAGATGGCTGAAATGACTGGCAGAATCCGTGACCAGGGAGAAGAATCGATGGAACAGGACTGGAAAAAGTTTAAGGACTATTTACAAAAATACTGTAAAATATTTGAGTGTTAATAGGATGTGGGAAGTAAAGGCAACAGGGTTTGTGTGACTTTGGTCAAAGGTGTGTGAAAAGAAGAATCTAAAAAAAGGATAAGGGGTTATGAACAGAACATTATCATGTCATACTCTATAAGATGAGGTACGGACTAAAATAATGGAAAATGGGGACATAATAATTAGAATATAAAATTAAGTATGGTTTAAACAAGGTTTTGAACTTGCTGAATTTGATTGGAATAAAGTGGAACACAAAAAAGGGGGATGTGAGGAGGTCAAGACAGAGGGGCATGGAACTTTATAAATCTAAGAAAGTGTGTATTTCTTTTTTATTTTTTTCTATTTTCTCTTTTTTTCTGTCATATATTTTTGTTTTTTTTGAGCTTTATGTATGGAAACGATACAATTTGAAATGATGAATTCTTTGTTTTGTAAAACTTTAATAAATATTGTCAGGGGTTCAGGAGCAGAGGGAACGGATGGCGAGGAATCGGAAGGAGAGGTTAGCGATGATAGCCGTCCGAGATCTCTAAGTCTGTCCAGCGAATCGGAGGATTCACAGAAAGGGGCCCCCGTGGGCAGAGCTGGGGGGTTACCAAGAGGGGCACCCCAGGAAGAAGGGACCAGAGGGGATTCAGAGAGCAGCAGCTGGAAATCCGGACCAGCTACTCCACCAGAGAGCAGCAGGGGGGAGGAGTTCCAGGCACCAGCGACAGGCAGCTCTCCGGCAGCAGCCACGCCTGCGTCAGAGAGCGAGGAAACGGTAGAGAGGAGGGTCGGAGACAGCGCGCGCGCGCCAAGTTCAAATGTACCAGAGGGAGGCGCAATGAGCAGCCCGGAAAGGGAGCCAGGTCCTAAAGCCCGCCGAAGGGAGGGGGAGGAATCCGAAGGGTCCGCATCCGAGGCATCCAGGAAGGAAGGAACCCCGGGGGGTGGTAGGACCCAGAGGCGAAAGGAGAGACGCAAAAGGTGGAGCAAGGCTAGGGTCTTGAACTGGTGTACAGGAGGCGGAGATTCAGATGGGACTTCGCCGATCTAGGGAATAGACGTAGAGACGCACGCTAAGATGTGGAAATGGAAACTATACTTCAATAAAGACTTTATTCCGTTCTACCGGCTAGCGTTGGTCCTTTGTGAGCCGGGACCTAGAGGCAGTCTCTGACAGTAAGTCCCATCTCTCAGAAGTTTTCATCAGTTCTCTTTGACTCAAGCGGCGTGTGGGGAGCGAAGCAGGGAGGAAAGAGGACTGGTGCCTTTGGAGCTCACAAAAGTCAAGCGACATGTCTACTGAAGAGCAAATTGCTTCCCTGCGAGAAGCGGTAACGCAGCTCAGCGCAGAGATAATCGCCTCCAGGAAAAGAGAGGATGAAGCGGCTGCTGCATGCCGAGATCTCCAAGCCAGGTTGGAAGTGCTTACTAAGCAGGCACAAACGGGTTCCAGATCCGAGGGAATCGGGTTGGGAAGGACTGGAGGCAGCATTGTATCTCACTTTGATGGGAATTTGCAGCAGTACCCCAATTTCCGAGCAGACGTGCAGTTTGCGCTGAAACTGCTGGAGAAAGTGTTTAGAGATGAGCAAGAAAAAGTGGGGTTTATCTTGTCTCATTTGCATGGAGAGGCGAAAGCATGTCTGCGCAATCTGTGGAGAGATATGGACCCAGCGCTCCAGAGTTCAGCTGCATTCATTAAAGCGATGGATTCTTGCTTTCTATCGAAAATAGACATTGACATTGCCCGTAAGGACATATTTGAGCTGAGACAAGGGAAAGCCAGCGTGAGGCAGTATCACTCCCGCTTTTTTGCATTGGTCAATGCCTTGGGGTGGGACAAGGATTCCCCCCCCGTTAGAGATCTTTATTGGGAAGGATTGAACCCCCAAATCAAGGATGAGATAGCGCGGGGGGAGAGACCCAAAAGCACCCAGGAAGTGGTGGACAGATCGCTTGCAGTGGGGGTGAGGCTGGAGGACCGCCCTTGGGACAGAGGAGAAGGGCGTTGGGGACGCACACCAGCCAGAGTGCCCTCCCTCTTGCCCAGGGATGTCGCGCGTGCGCAATCAACGCCTCCGCAAGCAGGGGGGGAGGAGCCAATGGAGATCGGCGGTGCTAGAGCTCATTCAGCCACCAGAGCCTTAACACCGGGAGCAGTCAAAACAAAGCAGCCTAGAGGGAACAGGAAGTGTTACATCTGTGACAGTTCGAAGCACATGGCGAAAGAGTGTCCCCAGAGGCTCCACAAGCACACTGCAGCTTCAATGACAGTAATGGGAGCAACTCAGCAAAGTGAACCACGGCAGGGAAACGGAAGCACTGGGGGCCAGCCAGGCGAGTCAGTGAAGAAGTCCCCAGAGATTTTGAAGCCCACGGATCCCCTCCCGCCCAAACCAGTGGTGCAGCTCACCGCATCGCTCCAGCTGCCCAGTGGTCTCACTTTAGAAGTGCCGATTACGATTGACTCTGGCAGTAATGCGGACTTTATCGCACTGGAATTCCTTCCACAACACAACATAGCGCTACTGCCAGCCACACTGCCCCTGAACGTTGTCACAGTGGATGGCAGGGAACTGCTAGGGGGGCAGGTGGTACAGCAGACACCACCTATGGTGATGCAAATTGGGAATCACCGAGAAGTAATCAGCTTCAACGTCACCCAATTGTCGGACACGCCAGTAGTTCTGGGAATGAGTTGGCTACACAGGCACAGCCCAGCATTGGCATGGTACCAACGCCAACTGACTTTTGGCTCCTCCTACTGTGCGGAACACTGCATTCTGCCTAGACCAGAAGGGGAGGAGGATGACCCACAGTTACATTTGGGCACGCTGCAAGCAGTACCTCTCAAGTATTCTGAATTTTTGGAGGTGTTCTGCGAGAAGGAAGCGGACAAGCTACCCCCCCACAGACCCTATGACTGCAAGATTGATCTCCTGCCGGGGGCGACGCTGCCAACAGGGAAACTGTATTCCATGTCTGAGGATGAACTGCAGGAACTTAGGGAGTTCATAGACCACAATTTGAAGCGCGGGTTCATCCGGGAGTCGAAAGCTGTAGGGGGCAGCCCAGTATTCTTTGTGAAGAAGCGAGACACGCCCCAGAAGAGGCTTGTAGTGGACTTTCGAATTTTGAACTCGAAAACCAAGCCCTCGTCCTTCCCCATGCCCAAAATAGACGACCTGCTCGCGACGGTAAGGAAAGGACGCGTTTTCACCAAGTTGGATCTGCGAGGCGCGTACAACCTGATTCGTGTGCGGGAGGGCGACGAGTGGAAGACGGCCATGTTCACACCACTGGGCACCTACGAATACAGAGTTATGCCCTTCGGATTACAAAATGGCTCTCACTGTTTTCAAGCCTTTATGCATCACGTGTTGGCGGGACTCCTTTACAAGAAGTGCGTATGCTTCCTGGACGACATCCTGATATTTTCTGAGTCGCGAGAGGCGCACGAGAGGGATGTCAGGGAGGTTCTGCAGAGACTAAAGGAGCACAGGCTGTACGCCAAGCTGGAGAAGTGCCAGTTCGACATGACGGAGGTGGATTTCCTGGGCTATAAACTGTCGGACAAGGGGCTCGCCATGGACAGCGCCAAGGTTCGCTCAGTATTGGACTGGAAAAGCCCGCGCAATCGGAAGGAAGTCCAGCGGTTTGTCGGCTTTGCCAACTTTTATCGCAAGTTCATCAAGGGGTTCGCTATGCAAACGGCGGCCATCACCGACACGCTCAGCTCCAAGAAGAAGAAGTTTCTCTGGACGGAGGAAGCGGAGCAGTCCTTTCAGAAACTCAAGCGTCTCTTCGCGTCCGAGGAGCAGCTGCTGCATGTGAATCCCAGCAGACCAATGAGGGTGGAGACAGACGCCTCAGACAGAGCCGTGGGAGCTGTACTGTTGCAACAAGACCAGCAGGGGGACTGGAGGCCGTGCGCCTTCTACTCAAGGAAGCTCAGCAAGTCGGAGCAGAATTACACCATCTGGGACAGGGAGTTGCTAGCCATCCATGCAGCGTTCAAGGCGTGGCGGCACTTCCTTATCGGAGCCAGACACACAGTGCAGGTCCGCACGGACCACAAGAATCTAGAGTACTGGCGCACGGCGAGGTTCCTGAATCAGAGGCACATTAGATGGGCAGAGTTCTTCGCGGACTTCGACTTCAAGATAGAGTACATCCCGGGTGACAACAACATCATGGCGGATGCCTTGTCCAGAAAGCCGCAATACCTCGAGGAGGAGGCACCGTCGGCAGCCAAGCACATTTTCGCACCGGAAGCGTGGGCTTGCGCTTCGGCGACCGTGGATCTGGACGCCGTACGTCGAGCGTTGCAGGAGGACCCCTTCGCGCAAGCCAAGATGGAGGAGGTGCACAAGGGCACGGTGAAGGACGACGAGTTCCAGATCAGAGACGGGTTGCTCATCCGCAAGGGAGCACTCTACGTGCCGGGGAATGACCTCCGCGCGAGGGTGCTGCAGCAGCTACACGACGCCCCCACTGCCGGGCACTTTGGCAGAGAAAAGACTGTAGAACTAGTGACCAGAGACTTTTGGTGGCCCAAGATGCGGGGGGAAGTAGCGGATTACGTCTCGAGATGCGACACCTGCCAAAGAGCCAAGTCAGTGCACAAACCGCCGGCGGGATTGCTGGAACCGTTGCAGACGCCGTCTGAGCCGTGGGAACGGGTGGCCCTGGACTTTGTCACGGATCTGCCCAGTTCGAGGGGAAAGACGGCAGTGCTTGTGGTGGTGGACATGTTTACCAAGATGGCACACTTCATCCCGTGTGCGAAGGTGGCCACGGCAGAACAGACCGCCAGGCTGTTCATAGACCACGTGTTTAAGGTCCACGGTCTGCCACGATCTATTCTATCCGACCGGGGGCGGCAGTTCATCTCGAACTTCTGGCAAAAGTTGATGGGCATCCTGAACGTCAAGATCAATCTAGCGTCGGCGAGACACCCGCAGACCAACGGACAAGCGGAGAGGGTCAACGCCATCATGCAGCAGTACCTGAGATGCTACGCCAATCAGCAGCCTAACACGTGGGTGGACTACCTGCCCCTCGCAGAGTTCGCTTACAACAATACGAAGCACGTGTCGACGGGGGTGACGCCGTTCTTCGCCAACAACGGGAGGCATCCCAGAACCTTCCCAGGTTTAGAGAGAGTGGGGGAGGGGGAGCCGCAGGCAGCGGAAGACTTAGCGTCAGAGTTGCAGGAAGTCCACGAACAGCTTAGGAGGCAGTTGGAACTGGCAAAGCACGCATACAAACTGCAGGCTGACAGACACAGGAGAGTAGGGGAAGACATACAGGTGGGAGACTGGGTTTGGTTAGCAGCGCAAGCAGTGCCGACCAGATCGTTGGCCAAGAAGAAGCTAGGGCATAAGCAGCTAGGGCCTGACCAAGTCCAGGCACAGGTCAATCCAGTGGCCTTCCGGTTAGCGCTTCCGGAGGGTTCCAGAATGCATCCGGTCTTCCATAGATCGGTGCTCACGCCCTACAAAGCACCGCATAGCTTTCACGAGCCAGGCACAGCACCAGATCCGCCCAGAGAAGGACCCAGGGAAAGGGGGTCGCCAAGAGGGGAGCGCATCAACGAAGCCACAGAGATTTTAGACTCGAGATGGGGGGAAGAGGGAGTAGAATACCTTCTTGCCAGAGAGGATACCCCGGCCAGCGCCAACAGTTGGGTGCCGGGCTATGCCTTGGACGAGCCTCTTCTCAAGGAAGAGTTTCATGCCATTTTCCCACACAGGCCCATGCCAGCCGAGTATTTCGATGACTGGCTCTTCACACCCACACTTTCAGGCAGCACGTTCCAGGGGTTCGACTCGGACGAGGAGACGGCACCACACATACGCTCTCCGGAAGGTTCACCCTCGGGTTCTGCCTCAGACCGCTCCTATTGGTGGGATAATCAACCAGAGGAGCAGTGGCGCAGGAAGTGGCTGGGGGGTCCCTGGCAGGCATCACCCTCAGAGGGGAACGGGGGAGAGATGGACATGGACGTGTTGGGGGAGGACGTGGGATTTGAACACGAAGGCAGGGAGATGGAAGCAGAGGAGATCGACGTCGACGAGCGCACGGAGGACGAGCCAGACCTGCCCGATGTAATGTACGACACGAGGGAAGAACTGTATCCGGCACTCACCTCTGCCACGACGGAGCACCCAGAACCCACACCGGAAGGAGGGGAGGGGGGAAGGGGGGGCTTCGAGGGGGGGATGGATGTCAGGGGTTCAGGAGCAGAGGGAACGGATGGCGAGGAATCGGAAGGAGAGGTTAGCGATGATAGCCGTCCGAGATCTCTAAGTCTGTCCAGCGAATCGGAGGATTCACAGAAAGGGGCCCCCGTGGGCAGAGCTGGGGGGTTACCAAGAGGGGCACCCCAGGAAGAAGGGACCAGAGGGGATTCAGAGAGCAGCAGCTGGAAATCCGGACCAGCTACTCCACCAGAGAGCAGCAGGGGGGAGGAGTTCCAGGCACCAGCGACAGGCAGCTCTCCGGCAGCAGCCACGCCTGCGTCAGAGAGCGAGGAAACGGTAGAGAGGAGGGTCGGAGACAGCGCGCGCGCGCCAAGTTCAAATGTACCAGAGGGAGGCGCAATGAGCAGCCCGGAAAGGGAGCCAGGTCCTAAAGCCCGCCGAAGGGAGGGGGAGGAATCCGAAGGGTCCGCATCCGAGGCATCCAGGAAGGAAGGAACCCCGGGGGGTGGTAGGACCCAGAGGCGAAAGGAGAGACGCAAAAGGTGGAGCAAGGCTAGGGTCTTGAACTGGTGTACAGGAGGCGGAGATTCAGATGGGACTTCGCCGATCTAGGGAATAGACGTAGAGACGCACGCTAAGATGTGGAAATGGAAACTATACTTCAATAAAGACTTTATTCCGTTCTACCGGCTAGCGTTGGTCCTTTGTGAGCCGGGACCTAGAGGCAGTCTCTGACAAATATGTATTTAAAAAAAAAAAAGCATGCAAAAAACCCCAGGCACTAACCCTAACCCTGAACATCCACCTACGTATCACCTGCCCTAACCCTAACCCTGATATTCTGGTCATCCATTGGGGATAACAATCTGGTGAGGTAAATTCAGTTGAGATCACTAAATATCTCCATCAGCTGTGCTTCCTCATCCCTGAGCTTATCATAGTTTGGTTTGGAATGTTGTAGAGGTGCTTATGGAGTGGGGGCAGCCTTCCTAAGAAGGTGGATGGGCAAGACATAAAGCTAATCATTCTACAACGACGTTTGTGTTTGAAAATGTGGCTGCTTATATCCCTCATGGCAGAATTATGTTCTGTGCCCCACAGTTGTATAGACCTGGTGGTATGCATCTTTCTGATTTGGGTTCTGACATGATTCTTAAGGATCTGCAAAGAGCTCTGTTTGAGCACTTGTGTGTTTGTGGGTGGAGGTGAACAAGCACACCTGCCCAGACTTAATTTGATTTGGTTACATTGGTCGAATCTGACTAGTTTTGCCGATCCTCAAGTTGTTATATTTAATAAATACAACCTATTTATCCACTTTTGGTTGTCTTGACTCTTCCTCCTGATGTGCTAGGAACCACTCGGTTTGGGGGGCGCTGCAAAACATGTGGTTTTTACTGCAAACATTTTGCCAGACTTTGGCCTTGATTTGGAGTGAATCAGACGATGTTGGGTTTTGGGGTGACCTTATGACCCCTGTCAGTTACTTGGTTTGTCGGGCAAAATGCTACAAAAATGCTACAATGTCTGGCAAATGCTACAAAACTTTTGCCAGACTTTGGCACCAGTTTGGAGTGAATCAGACAATGTTGGGTTTTGGATATTAATTATGAACCCCGGTTTGATGTATCAATTACTCTGTTTATGGGGTGTTACAAAATGTGGGGGTTTTGCTGCAAAACTTTTGCCAAACATCAGTTTTGATGGGATCCCAGATTTGGGGGTTTGTAGTTAAATGAAGCATTCTTTCAGTGCTTCTCGGGAAATGTGCAGTTTCCGTCAGATCAAACTAATACTACTGGATAAAATTATATGGTTGTTGATTATCAGACAGTTCTCCCATTTATCAAGGAAAACGTCTGTCAGAGCTACCCTAGGTCCCAGCTCACAAAGGACCAACGCTGCTTCGTTGTTAAGTATAAAAGTCTTTATTGAAGTTCAGTTTCACTTCCAGAGCCGCAGTGCGCAGCTCCACGTCTCAAGTGTCAGACCGCTGATGCTCCGTCTGAGTCTCCTCCCCCTTGACACCAATTTAAGATTCTAGCCTTGCTCCACCTTCTCCGCTGCTCCTTCCTCCTCTGGGTCCGCCTGCCCGCCGGGGTTCCGCCCTTTCTAGCCTCTTCTCCCGCTGATTCCCCTGAGCCTTCTCCCTCCCTCCGGCGGGCTTTAGGAGCTGGTTCCCCATCCGGGTCTCCTGCTGTTCCGCGCGCCTGCACATTTGAACTTGGCGCGCGCGCCCAGCCAGCAGCTTTCCTCCTGACCGTTCCACTGCTGCTGTCACTGCTTCCCCCTTTGGGGGGGCTAGCTGCAACTGACCTCCCCTCCGTTGGAGGCGTGGTCAGCCCTGACTCCCTCTCTGGAGGAGACACTGCCCCTGACACATGTGACTCTTCCCCCCCACTACGCTCTGGTGGGGAAACTGGTCCCGATCCTCCACTGCTGCTTTGGGGTTCCCCTCTGGCTCCTTGTTTCTGGTGCGTCCCCCCTGGGACCCCCCTTGCCCTGACCATCGGCGCCCCCTTCTGGGAATCTTCTGATTCGCTGGAGAAGCTCATGGAATCTCTCGGGCCACTGTCATACTCCCCTACGCTGCCCTCGGATTCTTCCCCTTCGCTCTCCCAATCCTCTCTCCCCAGTGCTCCTGCTCCTGATTTCCTGACACCTGCCCTTCCCCCAAGGTAAAAAGTACCAAGATGGGTAAAGTTATTGTAGCACCTAAGGAAGAAAACCCCACAAGCATTTCTTCCCCGGCCTGACGGTGAAATCATCAGCATCAAATAACGGACAATGTGTTGTCCCCTGGTGACACTCCTCAGCATCAGCCTGAAACAGCTGCTTTGTGGTCATCCCTACTTGAACTGGGGTTTCCTTTATTACATCCAGAATTTATTACATCCAGAATTTCAGCATGCATCTGCCAAAGCCAAAAGGGAGCCAGTGTTTTCTTGATTGGATCCATTCTGTTTACACAGTCAGACATTGTAGGCTACAAATGCATGGATTTTGCCTCCCCATATAGCTGGACTTGAATCACAGCCAGAAATATAGTGCCAGCAGAGATGAGTGAGAGAGAAAGGAGTGGGGGGGCGGATAGCAGTTCAGTTAAGAGGTAATAAAGATTGAAGCCTCAATAGAATGGAGAGTGGCAATTAGACTAACATGTGTCCAGGAATTCACTTGTAAATGATTGCATGGCAGTCTTGTTTAACCCACCTAGCTCCTCTGATGCACCATGGTTAAGATATATTCATGCCAAGTAGAGTCATCTTTAAAAGAATTGCAGGACTCTGAAGCAACTGAACTTAGCATTTGGCTATGGACACAGCAAGGACTTTGAAGCAAAGAACCTGCTCTGAGCTCAGAGAGAGAGAGGAGACTACTCGTAACATCTGTAAAGTGTGTGTATATAATGACGTATGTTGGAGTTGGCCTAGTAAATACAACTCTGCTGAATGGCTGTTTCGTGTGGTGAGCTTAATTGCCTGACTGAGCTTCTATGGCACCCAACATCCAACAGACCATTCTCATATGCCTATTTGTTGAGTAAAAGAGTTCACCTGAGCTGGAAGCTATGCTTACAACCTGGGACTGCAGTTTCTTTTCTGCACACTACATAGCCCGACAGAGCAAGCGTTCCTTGAAATGTGCTTTAAGTAGCTTCTCAGATAAGGCCTCCATCACAATAATTGTTTAGTACTGCGGGTCCTAAACAGTGGCCCACAAACCTCACTGCGTGTCTGTGAAGAATCCAAGGAGCAGGGACTGTGAATGGCAGATGCAGTGGCTGCTCCGAGGTCTGTCCACCAGGTGGGCAGGATGGACCAGAAGTGAAGGGTGGCAGGAGGCAATTGAAAGGAGTGGAGAGGACTAGAAGCGTGAAAGGCAGAGCAGGAAGGGAACAAATATAAACAAATAAAAGAAGCAATAAAAATACAGTTTCAAATCATCCAGCATAGCGAGTTACCATCACTACAAAATCTTCAGCTGGAACACCAGCCAGAATTCACTAAAATGCATCAATTACAGCAGAAATTCATTTTATCACACAATTAAGCTGCTAAACTGCCCATAGAGGTTTGGATAAAAAGAATCCATGGAAGGATCAAGATGTAATATCCTGCAGTGTGAAATTACTAGATTAGACCTAGAGCAAATTTTCTATTTTGGGAATCTCAAACAAAAATTCTTTTTAGAGAAAAGAATGAAGACACCCCCCAAAAAAAGAAAAAGAAAAGAAAAAAGAAATCTGTGAGTGAGTTCAGGAAGATAACACCAAGCATACAATAAAATGATGATGATGATGATGATGAATGGTGTTATCCTCTGCTCTGTCATGGAGATGTTATAAACATGCGAGCTCTGGGCCTAGTGTAGAGTGTCCTCAAGGTATGACTGGTTTGCAGGCATACAGGAATGTGTGCTCCTCTCTCCACCATCCTCTCATCCCTATTTTGGCTGTTCCACCGCTCCAGCCAGCAGCAGAGGAAGTAGATCCCTGGAGTATTGCCCAGCAAAACCAGAGTTTCTGCCAAATCAAAGCATTGTGCCTAAAGACAACCAAACTCTCTCTCTCACACACACGCAAACCCAACAGCAGCAGCAAAAATTGAAAAAGATAGTGTAGAAAGCTGATATCACAGCACAAATATTGCCACTGCCAGTAATATCATATTTTTGAACGGCTGTAACGCTACTCATATTTAACCTATGCTTCGTGTTATATTTCCTCTTTCCATACCGAATAGATGAAAGCATTTTTTTTATATACAAATAATACGCTACACATTGTTACCAGGATTGCCAAAATGACCATTGAGTAAAAATGACCTGGCTTGCTCCTGTGCATTTAAAACACTTTGATCTGCAGAAGGCTGCAGGTGGGGCCTTTTATGGCATGGTGCTAATTGTGATCACCTTTAGAGTAAAGTGCTGTTCCAGGGATAGCAACCCACACAAGCTCAAAAGTTAGCAACTGCCGAATAGGAATGCTGCAGAGTGATAAAAGGACTGTGGGAAGTTAGTGATGTCAGAGCTACAGCTGTGCCTTAACTTCAAGGTGACCTCCTTGTTTTTAGATCTTTGTCCTGTCCTATGCAGCCTCCTAGGGGAGTCAGCAACACCACACCTGCAGAATTACACATGGCTTCTGCCAGCATTCCATGTCTCTGGGTTGCTCTAGCCATTAGGCTCTAATGTACAGGCTAAGAGCAGTGTTAGAAACTGGAATAGAAAAGGTAGGAGCCATGTGGTTCCTGGAACCTGGGTTGTGGGTGCCAAAAAAGAATGTCTAGTCGCCATTTTTATTGTATTCATTTATTTGTTCACACTGGCTTTATTTTTGCACATGCAGGAAAATGAACCGTACAGTTCCTCACTTATTCCATGAATACTTATTATTTATTTTCCAAAACAAGACTGAGTTTCCTTTTCTCTGAATTCTTTTTAAATATAATGTTCAAGCTGTTCAGAAAACTACTATTATATGTGTGTTATGGGGCAAGTGGGGGCAGAGACAAACAAAACATTTTGAAGTTCAAATGTGTCTTTGCGGCATTCAGGCTAAAGCATCAACAATACATAGATTTTCTTTTTCTATTTTTGCCTTCAAGAACAGGGTTTGCAGAGGTTGGACTTACCAAAGAGCACTTGCCCCCAACTTGGATCTTGGCATCTAGGAATTCTCCCTTTTTATACTTATTTTTCTTTCTTGCCACCAACATGGTTAACTGATGTATTACCATCGCTCTTTCTCTAATACAAGATCTTTTAACAGACTCAAATAGTGTTACTTAATGACTCTACAGCTAAATCATATCCAGTTGGGACTTCATTTTCTCTTATTATATTAGATCAGAAGAAGCTTTTTGGGAACAAAGACCAAAATATGTCACATATCACCTTGGTTTCCTTTATATCTCCAACATAAATTGTTAGAACCCCTACAGATATTATTTGATCTTCATGGGTGTTAAATACCACCAGACAGTAAACTCATAAATGATTTCTTTCAAACTACTGCCAATAGTTTGCTGTAGAAGATTTTGCCAAATCCATTTCCATTCTGGGATATCATGCCATTAAAATATTGTACAACAGATCCTATTCTAAATGGTCAAATGCTGTTTCCACATCAAAAAAGTAAAATCCTGTATGACTGCTGCTGCTGCTCTGGTGGGTGCTGGGTAGACCGCTCCCCCTCCTGCCAACTCCATCGGGCCTAGGGGGCAGGGCCTGCACTCACCGCCACAGCTTAATAGGCCTGAGCAGCTCCTTGCAGCAAGTGACAAAAATGGTTTTAAATGTTTTAAGTGCTTTTAATTTGCTGCACCTTAAATGGTGGTTTTTAAATATAATATTGTATTATTGTATTTTTGCTTGGGGTGGGAGTTGTTTAATTTTAGTATAATTCTTTTTTGCTTTGTTTTAATGCTTTCTTTTTTGTTAAGTTATTATATAGTTTGTATTTTGCTTTTTAAGAGGAAGGGTCAGAACTGCCTGGGAGTGGGCCTCAGTCAATAGAATGGCTGGGGCAGGTTCCACAGGGGGGGATGTATTGGGAAACCCGATCTCAGTGATCACGGGCAGGAGGAGGAGTTACCCTAAGACCAGACCATGTCATTACCGAGGAGGCAGGCTTAGTTGTTGTTTGAGGACTATCCCTGCCTCCAGGTATGGTCCTGACTGGAAGGATACTGGAATCAGCAAGGGAAACCCACATGACCTGAAAGTGTTGCTGTGCAATGCCAGGTCAATGTTGAATAAAACCACTGCCATCCACGACCTGATTGTGGATGGAGGATTAGACCTGGCATGTGTGACAGAGACCTGGTTGGATGAAGCAGATGGGCCTGTCCTTGCCGCTGCTTGCCCACCAGGTTTCTCTTACACACAGCAACCCAGGTCATGTGGGCGGGGAGGGGGGGGGTTGCAGTGATTTTAAGAAAGTCATTAGTCTGCACCAGGCGTCCTATTGGGAAGACCCAGTTCTCTGAGTGCATGTTCTGGAAGTTGGGCTATAGGGGGAGTACAGGATTCCTATTGGTGTACCGACCTCCCGGCTGCACCAAGGATTCCCTGCCCGAGCTGCTTCAGATCGTGGTGGATATGCTCCTGGAGACGCCTAGCTTGGTTGTCCTAGGGGATTTTAACATCCATGCCAACGCAACCTTACATGGGGCCACTCAGGACTTCGTGGAAAGCATGGAAACTACAACTAATCCAGAATGCGGCAGCTAGACTGGTGACTGGGAGCGGCCGCGGAGACCACATAACACCGGTCTTGAAAGACCTACATTGGCTCCCAGTACGTTTCCGAGCACAATTCAAAGTGTTGGTGCTGACCTTTAAAGCCCTAAACGGCCTCGGTCCAGTATATCTGAAGGAGCGTCTCCTCCCGCATCGCTCTGCCCGGACACTGAGGTCCAGCTCTGAGGGCCTTCTGGCGGTTCCCTCACTGCGAGAGGCCAAGTTACAGGGAACCAGGCAGAAGGCCTTCTTGGTAGTGGCGCCCGCCCTGTGGAACGCCCTCCCATCAGATGTCAAAGCGATAAACATCTACCTGACATTCAGAAGACATCTGAAGGCAGCCCTGTTCAGGGAAGTTTTTAATATGTGACATTTTAGTGTATCTTTCATCTTTGTTGGAAGCCGCCCAGAGTGGCTGGGGAAACCCAGCCAGATGGGCGGAGTACAAATAATAAATTATTATTATTATTGTCAGAGCTACCCTAGGTCCCAGCTCACAAAGGACCAACGCTGCTTCGTTGTTAAGTATAAAAGTCTTTATTGAAGTTCAGTTTCACTTACAGAGCCGCAGCGCGCAGCTCTACGTCTCAACTGTCAGACCGCTGATGCTCCGTCTGAGTCTCCTCCCCCTTGACACCAATTTAAGATTCTAGCCTTGCTCCACCTTCTCCGCTGCTCCTTCCTCCTCTGGGTCCGCCAGCCCGCCGGGGTTCCGCCCTTTCTAGCCTCTTCTCCCGCTGATTCCCCTGAGCCTTCTCCCTCCCTCCGGCGGGCTTTAGGAGCTGGTTCCCCATCCGGGTCTCCTGCTGTTCCGCGCGCCTGCACATTTGAACTTGGCGCGCGCGCCCAGCCAGCAGCTTTCCTCCTGACCGTTTCACTGCTGCTGTCACTGCTTCCCCCTTCGGGGGGGCTAGCTGCAACTGACCTCCCTTCCGTTCCCCCACTCTCCGATGGAGGCGTGGTCAGCCCTGACTCCCTCTCTGGAAATATGTGACTCTTCCCCCCCACTACGCTCTGGTGGGGAAACTGGTCCCGATTATCCACTGCTGCTTTGGGGTTCCCCTCTGGCTCCTTGTTTCTGGTGCGTCCCCCCTGGGACCCCCCCTTGCCCTGACCATCGGCGCCCCCTTCTGGGAATCTTCTGATTCGCTGGAGAAGCTCATGGAATCTCTTGGGCCACTGTCATACTCCCCTACGCTGCCCTCGGATTCTTCCCCTTCGCTCTCCAATCCCTCTCTCCCCAGTGCTCCTGCTCCTGATTCCCTGACATCCATCCCCCCCTCGAAGCCCCCCCTTCCCCCTTCCCCCCTCTCCCTCTTCGGGTGTGGGTTCCGGGTGCTCCAGTCTTGTGGGTGTGAGTGCGGGATACCATTCTTCCCCCCTGGTGTGTAGCCGGTCCACTGGATCCGGCCCAACCGCAACGGGCTCGTCGACGTCGATTTCCTCTGCTTCCATCTCTCTGCTGATGTGCTCGAATCCAGGATCCTCCCCCAACACGTCCATGTCCTCCCCTCCCCCGGGTACCTCTGGTGAGACTGCTTGCAAAGGTCCCTGCAGCAGCTCCCTGCGCCACCCCACCTCCGGTTGAGTGTCCCACCAATAGGAGCGGTCTGTGGCAAACCCCGAGAGAGACCCCTCCGAGGAGCTAGTGTCCGGCGTCGTCTCTTCAGCTGATGAAAAACCCTGGAACGTACTGGCTGACAGTGTGGGTGTGAAGAGCCAGTCGTCGAAATACTCTGCCGGCATAGGTCTGTGTGTGAAGAGTGCATGGAACTCGTCTTTAAGATAGTGCTCCTCCACGGCATAGCACGGTACCCACCTGTTGGCACTGGCTTGGGTACCTTCCCTGGCGAGGAGGTATTCCACCCCCTCTTCCCCCCACCTCGAGTCCAAAATCTCCGTGACCTCGTTGAGTGGCGTCGCCCTCCGTGACCCCTCCCTCTTCGGAGATTCGTTAAGTGGGTCTGGCGCGTTCCCTGTTGCCTGAAACCTGTGGGGTTCCCTGTAGGGTGTGAGCACTGACCTATGAAAGACTGGGTGCATTCTGGAGCCCTCCGGGAGTGTCAACCGGAAGGCCACTGGATTGATTTGCGCCGCGACCTGGTAAGGTCCCAGCTGCTTGTGTTTGAGCTTCCTCTTAGCTAGCGTCCTGGCCGGCATTGCCTGGGCTGCTAACCAGACCCAGTCCCCCACCTGGATGTCCTCCCCGACCCTCCTGTGCTTGTCTGCCTGCATTTTGTAGGCGTGTTTCGCCAGTTCCAATTGCCTTCGGAGTTGCTCGTGGACCTCCTGTAACTCTGCTGCTAAGTGCTCTGCTCCCCTTGGCTCCCCCTCCCCCTTCGTCTCTAACCCCGGGAAAGTTCTGGGATGCCGCCCATTATTGGCGAAGAACGGTGTCACTCCTGTAGACCCGTGCTTCGTGTTGTTGTAGGCAAACTCGGCCAGCGGTAGGTAGTCCACCCAGGTCGAGGATTGTTGATTGGCGTAGCATCGTAGGTACTGCTGCATGATGGCGTTGACCCTCTCCGCTTGTCCGTTAGTCTGCGGGTGTCGTGCCGACGCTAAGTTGATCTTGACATTCAGGATGCCCAGCAGCTTCTGCCAGAAGCTCGAGACGAATTGGCGACCCCGGTCGGACAGGATGGACCGCGGCAAGCCGTGAGCTTTGAACACGTGGTCTATGAACAGCTTGGCGGTCTGTTCCGCTGTGGCCACCTTCGCGCACGGAATAAAGTGCGCCATCTTGGTGAACATGTCTACGACCACGAGCACCGCTGTTTTGCCTCGCAAGCTGGGCAGATCTGTGACAAAGTCCAGGGCCACTTTCTCCCACGGTTCGAGCGGCGTCTGGAGGGGTTCTAGTAGACCCGCCGGCTTCCTGTGTACTGGCTTGGCCCTTTGGCAGGTGTCACACCTGGAGACGTAATCCGCGACTTCTCCCCTCACCTTGGGCCACCAAAAGTCTCTGGTTACTAATTCCGCCGTCTTGTCCTTGCCGAAGTGCCCAGCGCTGGGTGCGTCGTGTAGCTGCTGCAAGACTTTCGCGCGGAGGTCGTCTCCGGGCACGTAGAGAGCCCCTCTGCGGATGAGCAGTCCTTCTCGTATCTGGAACTCGTCGTCCTTCGCTGTGCCTTTTCGCACCTCCTCCATCTTGGATTGTGCGAACGAATCTGTCTGCAGCGCTCGACGCACCGCGTCCAGGTCCACGGCAGCTGAAGCGCATGCCCACGCTTTCGGTGCGAAAATGTGCTTGGTCGCCACCGGCGCCGCTTCCTCGAGATACTGCGGCTTCCTGGATAGTGCATCCGTCATGAGGTTGTTGTCTCCCGGGATGTATTCTATCCGGAAATCGAAATCCGCAAAGAACTCCGCCCAGCGAATGTGTCTCTGGTTCAGGAACCGCGCCGTGCGCCAGTACTCCAGGTTCTTATGGTCCGTGCGGACTTGCACTGTGTGTCTGGCTCCGACGAGGAAGTGCCGCCACGCCTTGAAAGCTGCATGAATGGCCAGCAACTCCCTGTCCCAGATGGTGTAGTTCTGTTCCGCCTTGCTGAGTTTCCTGGAGTAGAATGCGCACGGCCTCCATTCCCCTTGCGGATCTTGCTGCAACAGGACGGCCTCCACCGCTCTGTCCGAGGCGTCCGTCTCAACCCTCATTGGTCTGCTGGGGTTTACATGTAGCAGCTGTTCTTCGGACGCGAAGAGACGCTTGAGTCTCCGAAAGGACTGCTCCGCCTGGTCCGTCCAGGTGAACTTCTTCTTCTTGGAGCTGAGAGTGTCCGTGATGGCCGCCGTCTACTTCGCGAACCCTTTGATGAACTTGCGATAAAAGTTGGCGAAGCCGACGAACTTCTGGACCTCCTTCCGATTGCGCGGGCTCTTCCAGTCCAACACCGCGCGGACCTTGGTGCTGTCCATGGCGAGTCCCTTGTCGGACAGCTTGTAGCCCAGGAAATCCACCTCCGTCATGTCGAACTGGCACTTCTCTAATTTGGCGTAAAGTCTGTGCTCCCGTAGCCTCTGCAGGACCTCCTTGACGTCCCTCTCGTGAGCCTCCTGCGATTCCGAGCAGACGCACTTCTTGTAGAGGAGTCCCGCTAACACGTGATGCATGAAAGCTTGGAAGGTATGGGAGCCATTTTGCAGACAAAAAGGCATTACGCGATATTCATAGGTGCCTAAAGGTGTAAACATGGCTGTCTTCCACTCATCGCCCTCCCGCATGCGTATAAGGTTGTACGCCCCTCGTAGATCCAACTTGGTGAAGATCCGTCCCTTCCTCACCGTCGCGAGCAGGTCATCGATCTTGGGCATGGGGAATGCTGCGGGCTTTGTTCACGCTGCGAGGTTTTTATGGCAGACGGAGCATACTGTAAGAGCTACCCTAGGTCCCAGCTCACAAAGGACCAACGCGGCTTCGTTGTTAAGTATAAAAGTCTTTATTGAAGTTCCGTTTCACTTCCAGAGCCGCAGCGCGCAGCTCCACGTCTCAAGTGTCAGACCGCTGATGCTCCGTCTGAGTCTCCTCCCCCTTGACACCAATTTAAGATTCTAGCCTTGCTCCACCTTCTCCGCTGCTCCTTCCTCCTCTGGGTCCGCCTGCCCGCCGGGGTTCCGCCCTTTCTAGCCTCTTCTCCCGCTGATTCCCCTGAGCCTTCTCCCTCCCTCCGGCGGGCTTTAGGAGCTGGTTCCCCATCCGGGTCTCCTGCTGTTCCGCACGCCTGCACATTTGAACTTGGCACGCGCGCCCAGCCAGCAGCTTTCCTCCTGACCGTTCCACTGCTGCTGTCACTGCTTCCCCCTTCGGGGGGCTAGCTGCAACTGACCTCCCCTCCGTTGGAGGCGTGGTCAGCCCTGACTCCCTCTCTGGAGGAGACACTGCCCCTGACACATGTGACTCTTCCCCCCCACTACGCTCTGGTGGGGAAACTGGTCCCGATCCTCCACTGCTGCTTTGGGGTTCCCTTCTGGCTCCTTGTTTCTGGTGCGTCCCCCCTGGGACCCCCCTTGCCCTGACCATCGGCGCCCCCTTCTGGGAATCTTCTGATTCGCTGGAGAAGCTCATGGAATCTCTCGGGCCACTGTCATACTCCCCTACGCTGCCCTCGGATTCTTCCCCTTCGCTTTCCCAATCCTCTCTCCCCAGTGCTCCTGCTCCTGATTCCCTGACAGGAACAATTGGACTTAATTTGTTTACAGGAAACCCATGTGGTAAGGCTCCATAGAAAAGTCCTTATTAACAAAAGATTGGGCCAAGAATTTATCTCATCGGACAAAGTCAAAAAGAGAGGAGTTGTTATCTATGCTAAAGAAAGCCTATCACCGAAATTTGTTTTTAAAGATGAACAAGGAAGATTTGTTGCAATCGAGATTCAATCACAAGGTGAAAAATATTTGATCGTAGGAGTGTATGCGCCAAACGAGGGGAAGTCTGAATTTTTTAAGAAATTGCATGAGACATTGTTGGACTATTTGGACTATAACATCATTATGATGGGAGATATGAATGGGGTGGTATCTACAAACATGGATAAGTCGCAGAGACAGGTGGTAACTAAAGATGGCAGATTACCAAAAACCTTTTTTGAATTGGCTGACAATATGGACTTGATTGACATTTGGAGAACTAAGAACCCCCTTGGAAGAGAGGGAACATTCTTCTCTGAAGACCTGGACAAGAATTGACCAAATATGGATAACTAGAGGACTGGCACCTAAGACACGAAAAGTGGAAATTTGCCCAAAAACTTGCTCCGACCATAATGCAGTGAAGGTGGAGATGAAACTAACGCCAATCGGTTCCTACAGATGGAGGATGAATGACACCCTGTTCAGAGACCAGGAGGTGATTAAGAAGGCCCAAAAAACTTTGAGAGATTACTTTGAGATAAATCTGAACACTACGGTTGAAAAAAGGACAATCTGGGACGCAGGCAAAGCGGTTATGAGAGGGTTTTTGATCCAACAGAATGTAATAAAGAAGAGAACCCAAAATGAGAAAAAAGATAAAATTTTGGAAAAAATAAAAGAAGGAGAGAAGAAATTAAGAGCGAAACCAAAATCGCAAGAGATTCTGAGAGAAATTAAGTTATATCAAGTACAGTATATGAAAATGATAAACCAGGAGGTGGAATGGAAAATTAAGCAGATGAGACAAAAGTCATTTGAATCGGCTAACAAATGTGGGAAACTGCTAGCATGGCAGATGAAGAAAAGACAGAAATTAAATACTATTACAAATTTGGAGGTAAATGGAAAGATCATACAGAATCCATTGGAAATTAGAAACTGTTTCCAGAGATATTTTAAACAACTATATACACAAGGGCCACAGAAAGAGGATGAGTTAGACCAATTCCTGAGGAAAAATGGACTACAAAAAATCTCTCAAGAAAAAAAGACAATGTTGAGTGATAAAATTACAGAACAGGAAGTGGAGGGTGCCATTCAGAATATGCAGTTGGGTAAATCTCCAGGACCAGACGGTTTAACCTCCAAATATTATAGAGTTTTGAAAGACTGGTTAATTCGGCCACTAAAGGAGGTCTGCAATGAGATCTTAGGCGCCGGAGTAGTGGCAGGAAGCCTATATTACACTTATACCGAAAACTGAGTCTGAAAAGACGCAACTTAAGAACTACCGCCCCATATCCCTGCTTAATGTGGATTACAAAATATTTGCTGATATTTTGGCTAATAGGTTAAAAAAAGTATTATGGGAAGAGATCCACAAGGACCAAGCTGGCTTTCTCCCGGGCAGACACTTGTCGGACAATACGAGGAACATAATTAACATTTTGGAGAAGCTGCAAGTGAACATAAATACCAAAGCAGTTTTAATTTTTATAGATGCGGAGAAAGCCTTTGACAACATTTCTTGGTGTTTTATGAAGAAAAATCTTCAGGGGATGGGGGTGGGCCAAGGGTTTGAGAATGGTATAAGTGCAATTTACTCAGAACAAAAGGCTAAACTAATTGTTAACAATGTGGTGACAGAGGAATTTAAGATAGAGAAAGGTACACGACAAGGCTGCCCAATCTCCCCATTGCTCTTTATTTCAGTCCTGGAGGTATTATTGAACATGATTAGAAGGGACCGTTTGATTAAAGGTATTCAGGTCGGAGCCAAGCAATACAAATTGAAAGCATTTGCAGATGACCTAGTTTTAACATTACAGGAGCCAGAATCTAGTTCGAAAAGGGTTTTGGAATTGATTCAAGAATTTGGTCAGGTGGCTGGTTTTAAGTTGAATAAGTCAAAAACTAAAGTTCTTGAGAAAAACTTAACACCGATTGAGAAAGAAAGGTTTCAGAAGGAGACAGGCCTAACAATAGTAAAGAAAGTTAAATATTTGGGGGTTAACATGACTGCTAAGAATTTAAACTTATTTAAAGATAACTATGAGAAATGTTGGTTAGAAGTGAAGAAAGATTTAGAGATATGGTCAAACCTAAAGCTTTCCTTGTTGGGCAGAATTGCGGCTATTAAGATGAATGTATTGCCAAAGATGTTATTTTTGTTTCAATCTCTGCAAATTTTGGACAAAATGGACTGTTTCAAGAAGTGGCAGAGAGATATTTCTAGATTTGTCTGGCAGGGCAAGAAGCCCAGAATAAAATTTAAAATACTAACTGACGCTAAAGAAAGAGGTGGATTTGCCCTGCCAGACCTGAAACTTTATTATGAATCGGCCGCATTTTGTTGGCTGAAAGAATGGCTGCTTCTTGAGAACACAGACATTTTGGACTTAGAAGGTTTCAATAACGTTTTTGGGTGGCATGCATATTTGTGGTACGACAAGGTTAAAGCTCATAAAGCATTCAAAAACCATATTGTCAGGAAAGCACTGTTTAATGTTTGGCTAAGATATAAAGACTTACTGGAGAATAAAACCCCAAGGTGGTTGTCACCAATGGAAGCAAAGGCACTGAAAAAGTCCAATATGGAGGCCAAATGGCCGAAATATTGGGAAATATTGGAACAAGAAGGAGATAAATTGAAATTGCAGAGTTTTGAGAAATTAAAAGACAAGGTGCGAGATTGGCTGCATTATTTTCAAATAAGAGAGGCCTATAATTTGGACAAAAAAATAGGTTTCCAGGTGGAAAAATCAAAATTGGAAACTGAATTGTTAGAACCTGTCAGGGGTTCAGGAGCAGAAGGGACGGATGGAGAGGAATCGGAGGGAGAAGTTAGCGACGAGAGCCGACCAAGGTCCCTAAGTCTCTCCAGCGAATCGGAGGATTCACAGAAAGGGGCTCCCGTGGGCAGAGCTGGGGGGTTGCCAAGAGGGGCACCTCAGGAAGGAGGGACCAGAGGGGATTCAGAGAGCAGCAGCTGGAGATCCGGACCAGCTACCCCACCGGAGAGCAGCAGCTGGAAATCCGGACCAGCTACGCCACCAGAGAGCAGCAGGGGGGAGGAGTTCCAGGCACCAGCGACAGGCAGCTCTCCGGCAGCAGCCACGCCTGCGTCAGAGAGCGAGGAAACGGTAGAGAGGAGGGTCGGAGACAGCGCGCGCGCGCCAAGTTCAAATGTAACAGAGGGAGGCGCAATGAGCAGCCCGGAAAGGGAGCCAGGTCCTAAAGCCCGCCGAAGGGAGGGGGAGGAATCCGAAGGGTCCGCATCCGAGGCATCCAGGAAGGAAGGAACCCCGGGGGGTGGTAGGACCCAGAGGCGAAAGGAGAGACGCAAAAGGTGGAGCAAGGCTAGGGTCTTGAACTGGTGTACAGGAGGCGGAGATTCAGATGGGACTTCGCCGATCTAGGGAATAGACGTAGAGACGCACGCTAAGATTTGGAAATGGAAACTATACTTCAATAAAGACTTTATACCGTTCTACCGGCTAGCGTTGGTCCTTTGTGAGCCGGGACCTAGAGGCAGTCTCTGACAGTAAGTCCCATCTCACAAAGTTTTCATCAGTTCTCTTTGACTCAAGCGACGTGTGGGGAGCGAAGCAGGGAGGAAAGAGGACTGGTGCCTTGGGAGCTCACAAGAGTCAAGCGACATGTCTACTGAAGAGCAAATTGCTTCCCTGCAAGAAGCGGTAACGCAGCTCAGCGCAGAGATACTCGCCTCCAGGAAAAGAGAGGATGAAGCGGCTGCTGCATGCCGAGATCTCCAAGCCAGGTTGGACGTGCTTACTAAGCAGGCACAAGCGGGGTCCAGATCCGAGGGGATCGGGTTGGGGAGGAGAGGAGGCAGCATTGTATCTCACTTCGATGGGAATTTACAGCAGTACCCCAATTTCCGAGCAGACGTGCAGTTTGCGCTGAAACTGCTGGAAAAAGAGTTTAGAGATGAGCAGGAAAAAGTGGGGTTTATCTTGTCTCATTTGCATGGAGACGCGAAAGCATGTCTGCGCAATCTGTGGAGAGATATGGACCCAGCGCTCCAGAGTTCAGCTGCATTCATTAAAGCGATGGATTCTTGCTTTCTATCGAAAATAGACATTGACATTGCCCGTAAGGACATATTTGGGCTGAGACAAGGGAAAGCCAGCGTGAGGCAGTATCACTCCCGCTTTTTTGCATTGGTCAATGCCTTGGGGTGGGACAAGGATTCCCCCCCCGTTAGAGATCTTTATTGGGAAGGATTGAACCCCCAAATCAAGGATGAGATAGCGCGGGGGGAGAGACCCAAAAGCACCCAGGAAGTGGTGGACAGATCGCTCGCAGTGGGGGTGAGGCTGGAGGACCGCCCATGGGACAGAGAAGAAGGGCGTTGGGGACGCACACCAGCCAGAGCGCCCTCCCTCTTGCCCAGGGATGTCGCGCGTGCGCAATCAACGCCTCCGCAAGCAGGGGGGGAGGAGCCAATGGAGATCGGCGGTGCTAGAGCTCAATCAGCCACCAGAGCCTTAACACCGGGAGCAGTCAAAACAAAGCAGCCTAGAGGGAACAGGAAGTGTTACATCTGTGAAAGTCCTAAGCACATGGCGAAAGAGTGTCCCCAGAGGCTCCACAAGCACACTGCAGCTTCAATGACAGTAATGGGAGCAACTCAGCAAAGTGAACCACAGCAGGGAAACGAAGGAGTCTGGCTGGAAACAGAAGCACTGGGGGCCAGCCAGGCGAGTCAGTAAAGAAGTCCCCAGAGATTTTGAAGCCCACGGATCCCCTCCCGCCCAAACCAGTGGTGCAGCTCACCGCATCGCTCCAGCTGCCCAGTGGTCTCACTTTAGAAGTGCCGATTACGATTGACTCTGGCAGTAATGCGGACTTTATCGCACTGGAATTCCTTCAACAACACAACATAGCGCTACTGCCAGCCACACTGCCCCTGAACGTTGTCACAGTGGATGGCAGGGAACTGCTAGGGGGGCAGGTGGTACAGCAGACACCACCTATGGTGATGCAAATTGGGAATCACCGAGAAGTAATCAGCTTCAACGTCACCCAATTGTCGGACACGCCAGTAGTTCTGGGAATGAGTTGGCTACACAGGCACAGCCCAGCATTGGCATGGTACCAACGCCAACTGACTTTTGGCTCCTCCTACTGTGCGGAACACTGCATTCTGCCTAGACCAGAAGGGGAGGAGGATGACCCACAGTTACATTTGGGCACGCTGCAAGCAGTACCTCTCAAGTATTCTGAATTTTTGGAGGTGTTCTGCGAGAAGGAAGCGGACAAGCTACCCCCCCACAGACCCTATGACTGCAAGATTGATCTCCTGCCGGGGGCGACGCTGCCGACAGGGAAACTGTATTCCATGTCTGAGGATGAACTGCAGGAACTTAGGGAGTTCATAGACCACAATTTGAAGCGCGGGTTCATCCGGGAGTCGAAAGCTGTAGGGGGCAGCCCAGTATTCTTTGTGAAGAAGCGAGACACGCCCCAGAAGAGGCTTGTAGTGGACTTTCGAATTTTGAACTCGAAAACCAAGCCCTCGTCCTTCCCCATGCCCAAAATAGACGACCTGCTCGCGACGGTAAGGAAAGGACGCGTTTTCACCAAGTTGGATCTGCGAGGCGCGTACAACCTGATTCGTGTGCGGGAGGGCGACGAGTGGAAGACGGCCATGTTCACACCACTGGGCACCTACGAATACAGAGTTATGCCCTTCGGATTACAAAATGGCTCTCACTGTTTTCAAGCCTTTATGCATCACGTGTTGGCGGGACTCCTTTACAAGAAGTGCGTATGCTTCCTGGACGACATCCTGATATTTTCTGAGTCGCGAGAGGCGCACGAGAGGGATGTCAGGGAAGTTCTGCAGAGACTAAAGGAGCACAGGCTGTACGCCAAGCTGGAGAAGTGCCAGTTCGACGTGACGGAGGTGGATTTCCTGGGCTATAAACTGTCGGACAAGGGGCTCGCCATGGACAGCGCCAAGGTTCGCTCAGTATTGGACTGGAAAAGCCCGCGCAATCGGAAGGAAGTCCAGCGGTTTGTCGGCTTTGCCAACTTTTATCGCAAGTTCATCAAGGGGTTCGCTATGCAAACGGCGGCCATCACCGACACGCTCAGCTCCAAGAAGAAGAAGTTTCTCTGGACGGAGGAAGCGGAGCAGTCCTTTCAGAAACTCAAGCGTCTCTTCGCGTCCGAGGAGCAGCTGCTGCATGTGAATCCCAGCAGACCAATGAGGGTGGAGACAGACGCCTCAGACAGAGCCGTGGGAGCTGTACTGTTGCAACAAGACCAGCAGGGGGACTGGAGGCCGTGCGCCTTCTACTCAAGGAAGCTCAGCAAGTCGGAGCAGAATTACACCATCTGGGACAGGGAGTTGCTAGCCATCCATGCAGCGTTCAAGGCGTGGCGGCACTTCCTTATCGGAGCCAGACACACAGTGCAGGTCCGCACGGACCACAAGAATCTAGAGTACTGGCGCACGGCGAGGTTCCTGAATCAGAGGCACATTAGATGGGCAGAGTTCTTCGCGGACTTCGACTTCAGGATAGAGTACATCCCGGGTGACAACAACATCATGGCGGATGCCTTGTCCAGAAAGCCGCAATACCTCGAGGAGGAGGCACCGTCGGCAGCCAAGCACATTTTCGCACCGGAAGCGTGGGCTTGCGCTTCGGCGACCGTGGATCTGGACGCCGTACGTCGAGCGTTGCAGGAGGACCCCTTCGCGCAAGCCAAGATGGAGGAGGTGCACAAGGGCACGGTGAAGGACGACGAGTTCCAGATCAGAGACGGGTTGCTCATCCGCAAGGGAGCACTCTACGTGCCGGGGAATGACCTCCGCGCGAGGGTGCTGCAGCAGCTACACGACGCCCCCACTGCCGGGCACTTTGGCAGAGAAAAGACTGTAGAACTAGTGACCAGAGACTTTTGGTGGCCCAAGATGCGGGGGGAAGTAGCGGATTACGTCTCGAGATGCGACACCTGCCAAAGAGCCAAGTCAGTGCACAAACCGCCGGCGGGATTGCTGGAACCGTTGCAGACGCCGTCTGAGCCGTGGGAACGGGTGGCCCTGGACTTTGTCACGGATCTGCCCAGTTCGAGGGGAAAGACGGCAGTGCTTGTGGTGGTGGACATGTTTACCAAGATGGCACACTTCATCCCGTGTGCGAAGGTGGCCACGGCAGAACAGACCGCCAGGCTGTTCATAGACCACGTGTTTAAGGTCCACGGTCTGCCACGATCTATTCTATCCGACCGGGGGCGGCAGTTCATCTCGAACTTCTGGCAAAAGTTGATGGGCATCCTGAACGTCAAGATCAATCTAGCGTCGGCGAGACACCCGCAGACCAACGGACAAGCGGAGAGGGTCAACGCCATCATGCAGCAGTACCTGAGATGCTACGCCAATCAGCAGCCTAACACGTGGGTGGACTACCTGCCCCTCGCAGAGTTCGCTTACAACAATACGAAGCACGTGTCGACGGGGGTGACGCCGTTCTTCGCCAACAACGGGAGGCATCCCAGAACCTTCCCAGGTTTAGAGAGAGTGGGGGAGGGGGAGCCGCAGGCAGCGGAAGACTTAGCGTCAGAGTTGCAGGAAGTCCACGAACAGCTTAGGAGGCAGTTGGAACTGGCCAAGCACGCATACAAACTGCAGGCTGACAGACACAGGAGAGTAGGGGAAGACATACAGGTGGGAGATTGGGTCTGGTTAGCAGCGCAAGCAGTGCCGACCAAATCGTTGGCCAAGAAGAAGCTAGGGCATAAGCAGCTAGGGCCTTACCAAGTCCAGGCACAGGTCAATCCAGTGGCCTTCCGGTTAGCGCTTCCGGAGGGTTCCAGAATGCATCCGGTGTTCCATAGATCGGTGCTCACGCCCTACAAAGCACCGCATAGATTTCAGGAGCCAGGCACAGCACCAGATCCGCCCAGAGAAGGACCCAGGGAAGGGGGGTCGCCAAGAGGGGAGCGCATCAACGAAGCCACAGAGATTTTAGACTCGAGATGGGGGGAAGAGGGAGTAGAATACCTTCTTGCCAGAGAGGATACCCCGGCCAGCGCCAACAGTTGGGTGCCGGGCTATGCCTTGGACGAGCCCCTTCTCAAGGAAGAGTTCCATGCCATTTTCCCACACAGGCCCATGCCAGCCGAGTATTTCGACGACTGGCTCTTCACACCCACACTTTCAGGCAGCACGTTCCAGGGGTTCGACTCGGACGAGGAGACGGCACCACACATACGCTCTCCGGAGGGTTCAACCTCGGGTTCTGCCTCAGACCGCTCCTATTGGTGGGATACTCAACCAGAGGAGCAGTGGCGCAGGAAGTGGCTGGGGGGTCCCTGGCAGGCATCACCCTCAGAGGGGAACGGGGGAGAGATGGACATGGACGTGTTGGGGGAGGACGTGGGATTTGAACACGAAGGCAGGGAGATGGAAGCAGAGGAGATCGACGTCGACGAGCGCACGGAGGACGAGCCAGACCTGCCCGATGTGATGTACGACACGGGGGAAGAACTGTATCCGGCACTCACCCCCGCCACGACGGAGCACCCAGAACCCACACCGGAAGGAGGGGAGGGGGGAAGGGGGGGCTTCGAGGGGGGGATGGATGTCAGGGGTTCAGGAGCAGAAGGGACGGATGGAGAGGAATCGGAGGGAGAAGTTAGCGACGAGAGCCGACCAAGGTCCCTAAGTCTCTCCAGCGAATCGGAGGATTCACAGAAAGGGGCTCCCGTGGGCAGAGCTGGGGGGTTGCCAAGAGGGGCACCTCAGGAAGGAGGGACCAGAGGGGATTCAGAGAGCAGCAGCTGGAGATCCGGACCAGCTACCCCACCGGAGAGCAGCAGCTGGAAATCCGGACCAGCTACGCCACCAGAGAGCAGCAGGGGGGAGGAGTTCCAGGCACCAGCGACAGGCAGCTCTCCGGCAGCAGCCACGCCTGCGTCGGAGAGCGAGGAAACGGTAGAGAGGAGGGTCGGAGACAGCGCGCGCGCGCCAAGTTCAAATGTAACAGAGGGAGGCGCAATGAGCAGCCCGGAAAGGGAGCCAGGTCCTAAAGCCCGCCGAAGGGAGGGGGAGGAATCCGAAGGGTCCGCATCCGAGGCATCCAGGAAGGAAGGAACCCCGGGGGGTGGTAGGACCCAGAGGCGAAAGGAGAGACGCAAAAGGTGGAGCAAGGCTAGGGTCTTGAACTGGTGTACAGGAGGCGGAGATTCAGATGGGACTTCGCCGATCTAGGGAATAGACGTAGAGACGCACGCTAAGATTTGGAAATGGAAACTATACTTCAATAAAGACTTTATACCGTTCTACCGGCTAGCGTTGGTCCTTTGTGAGCCGGGACCTAGAGGCAGTCTCTGACAAGACAGTTCTCCCATTTATCAAGGAAAACGTCTGTTATGGGTGGCTTTTGCTTGGTGTGTGTGACTGTTGACAGACAGATTTGAAAAGGAACACAGCTTCCTCTGTCTCACAGTGACTTACTGGCCTTTTTGATTATGCAGTCGGCTCGCAATACACTTCCAGCTGGATTCCGAGGACAGGAAATGATTCTGCTAAAGGCTTTCTGTGAATATACCGTATTTTTTGCTCTATAAGACTCACTTTTTCCCTCCTAAAAAGTAAGGGGAAATGTGTGTGCGTCTTATGGAGCGAATGTAGGCTGCGCAGCTATCACAGAAGCTGGAACAGCAATAGGGATTGCTGCTTTCACTGCGCAGTGATCCCTCTTGCTGTTTTGGCTTCTGAAATTCAGAATATATTTTTTTTCTTGTTTTCCTCCTCCAAAAACTAGGTGCGTCTTGTGGTCTGGTGCGTCTTATAGAGCGAAAAATACGGTAATTTCAGTTGATTTGTTTTAATGGTCACATAAAGGCACTTTCTTTGGTTATAAAATGATGTTGTGAGTCTTATATCTGAGCAGTCAATAAACTCCCTCCCCCACAGAAACGCTTGTCTTACTTCTTCTTCTTCTTGGCATCCATACTTACATGTTTGCATAAAGAAAGACTAACCCCACCCCGAACCCCACCTCCAGCTTTCATCTTATTATTCTAGTGACTAGTTACAGATAGGTAGCCGTGTTGGTCTGCCATAGTCAAAACAAAAAAATAAAAATAAAAATTTTTCCTTCCAGTAGCACCTTAAAGACCAACTAAGTTAGTTCTTGGTATGAGCTTTCGTGTGCATGCAGGTATCTGAAGAAGTGTGCATGCACACGAAAGCTCATACCAAGAACTAACTTAGTTGGTCTACTGGAAGGAAAAAAATTTTTTTGTTCTAGTGACTAGTCAGTGTTCATAGCAACACTTGCTTTTGTTACTAGACAAACTGCCCTGAAAGACAGTTACTATGAACTACATGTGTCGTCTTGATTGTTGTTGCTAGTTTCTGCAAAACACTTCTTTATCTTTCAACAAGAAATAAATGAATAGGAGGCTGCTCTAAGGAAGAAGTGTGATTGCATCTGGAATATCAGACTCTCTGTATTTTTATTTATTTACTTGATTTAGGGGTGGCCGCTTCACCCCCTGGCTAAGCCCATGTCCCCAACTAACTGAGCTTCTTGGGATCATCCTGCCATGCTGTGAGCTACTACATTATCCTGCAGTTTACAGAACCTTCCTTAGAGAATAAAAAACTGAGGCAAATTTCCAGTCTAAACAGGCTACACAAAAAGAAACAGCAGCGATTCTTTATGTATGACTTGTGCTTGAGCGCCTGATATCTCAGAAAATCAACATCAGTGTTAGGGTGGGTGGGTCAGGGCATTTCCAAAATGTTATGATAGATGGAGCCATGGATGTGGCCAAGGGGGGGCCAAATAAATAAAAATAAATAAAAATACATAGCTAACTGAGGTTCTGACCCCCTAACAAAAGGCCTGCCCCCACTAACAAAAATCCTGGCTACGCCCATGGATTAAGCCAACTACAGTAACTCTGGTTTTGTCCCCACCCAGAAGTGTAGCATGTGTGGGCCGTGGGGGCACAAATTTGTTTTTTTTTTAAATAAATTTTTATTAGAGTTTTACAAAAGAAAAAAATAAAAATTTACAGAATAAAAAAGAAACCACAGATAAAAATAGACAATACAAAAAAGAAAACACACAAAATACACAAAAAACAGCTAATTAAGAAAAAAAGAAATTAAAAAGATAAAACAAATCCATTTTTCTCAATATCCTCAAATTCATATGCTTATATCCTTGACCTCCTCACACCTCCCCCCTTTTGTGTTCCCATTTACATACTTAATTCAGCAAATTCTTACCCTTTTTCAAATATCTTAACTTTGTGTCATAACATATTATACCTCAATATTTTCAACCTTTTATCAATACATTTTTTTACATAATCTTATTAACTTTTGTCACTAGTTACCACTTATTACCAATCCAAGCATAATTTTAACATTCATTAATTTTACAGTATTTCCGAAGATAGTCTTTAAATTTCTTCCAGTCTTCTTCCACCAACTCTTCTCCCAGGTCTCGGATTCTGCCAGTCATTTCTGCCAATTCCATATAGTCCATCAGCTTCATCTGCCACTCTTCCAGGGTGGGTAGCTCTTGTGTCTTCCAATACTTTGCGATAAGAATTCTTGCTGCTGTTGTTGCATACATAAAGAAAGTTCTGTCCTTCTTTGGCACCAATTGGCCGACCATGCCCAAGAGAAAGGCCTCTGGCTTCTTAAGGAATGTATATTTAAATACTTTTTTCATTTCGTTATAAATCATCTCCCAGAAAGCCTTAATCTTTGGGCACGTCCACCAAAGGTGAAAGAATGTTCCTTCATTTTCTTTACACTTCCAACATTTATTATCGGGCAAATGATAGATTTTTGCAAGCTTGACTGGTGTCATGTACCACCTGTATATCATTTTCATAATATTCTCTCTTAGGGCATTACATGCCGTAAATTTCATACCTGTGGTCCACAACTGTTCCCAGTCAGCAAACATGATGTTATGACCAACATCTTGTGCCCATTTAATCATAGCAGATTTAACTGTTTCATCCTGCGTGTTCCATTTTAGCAGCAAGTTACACATTCTTGAAAGTGTTTTAGTTTTGGGTTCTGTCAGAGACTGCCTCTAGGTCCCGGCTCACAAAGGACCAACGCTAGCCGGTAGAACGGTATAAAGTCTTTATTGAAGTATAGTTTCCATTTCCAAATCTTAGCGTGCGTCTCTACGTCTATTCCCTAGATCGGCGAAGTCCCATCTGAATCTCCGCCTCCTGTACACCAGTTCAAGACCCTAGCCTTGCTCCACCTTTTGCGTCTCTCCTTTCGCCTCTGGGTCCTACCACCCCCCGGGGTTCCTTCCTTCCTGGATGCCTCGGATGCGGACCCTTCGGATTCCTCCCCCTCCCTTCGGCGGGCTTTAGGACCTGGCTCCCTTTCCGGGCTGCTCATTGCGCCTCCCTCTGTTACATTTGAACTTGGCGCGCGCGCGCTGTCTCCGACCCTCCTCTCTACCGTTTCCTCGCTCTCCGACGCAGGCGTGGCTGCTGCCGGAGAGCTGCCTGTCGCTGGTGCCTGGAACTCCTCCCCCCTGCTGCTCTCTGGTGGCGTAGCTGGTCCGGATTTCCAGCTGCTGCTCTCCGGTGGGGTAGCTGGTCCGGATCTCCAGCTGCTGCTCTCTGAATCCCCTCTGGTCCCTCCTTCCTGAGGTGCCCCTCTTGGCAACCCCCCAGCTCTGCCCACGGGAGCCCCTTTCTGTGAATCCTCCGATTCGCTGGAGAGACTTAGGGACCTTGGTCGGCTCTCGTCGCTAACTTCTCCCTCCGATTCCTCTCCATCCGTCCCTTCTGCTCCTGAACCCCTGACATCCATCCCCCCCTCGAAGCCCCCCCTTCCCCCCTCCCCTCCTTCCGGTGTGGGTTCTGGGTGCTCCGTCGTGGCGGGGGTGAGTGCCGGATACAGTTCTTCCCCCGTGTCGTACATCACATCGGGCAGGTCTGGCTCGTCCTCCGTGCGCTCGTCGACGTCGATCTCCTCTGCTTCCATCTCCCTGCCTTCGTGTTCAAATCCCACGTCCTCCCCCAACACGTCCATGTCCATCTCTCCCCCGTTCCCCTCTGAGGGTGATGCCTGCCAGGGACCCCCCAGCCACTTCCTGCGCCACTGCTCCTCTGGTTGAGTATCCCACCAATAGGAGCGGTCTGAGGCAGAACCCGAGGTTGAACCCTCCGGAGAGCGTATGTGTGGTGCCGTCTCCTCGTCCGAGTCGAACCCCTGGAACGTGCTGCCTGAAAGTGTGGGTGTGAAGAGCCAGTCGTCGAAATACTCGGCTGGCATGGGCCTGTGTGGGAAAATGGCATGGAACTCTTCCTTGAGAAGGGGCTCGTCCAAGGCATAGCCCGGCACCCAACTGTTGGCGCTGGCCGGGGTATCCTCTCTGGCAAGAAGGTATTCTACTCCCTCTTCCCCCCATCTCGAGTCTAAAATCTCTGTGGCTTCGTTGATGCGCTCCCCTCTTGGCGACCCCCCTTCCCTGGGTCCTTCTCTGGGCGGATCTGGTGCTGTGCCTGGCTCCTGAAATCTATGCGGTGCTTTGTAGGGCGTGAGCACCGATCTATGGAACACCGGATGCATTCTGGAACCCTCCGGAAGCGCTAACCGGAAGGCCACTGGATTGACCTGTGCCTGGACTTGGTAAGGCCCTAGCTGCTTATGCCCTAGCTTCTTCTTGGCCAACGATTTGGTCGGCACTGCTTGCGCTGCTAACCAGACCCAATCTCCCACCTGTATGTCTTCCCCTACTCTCCTGTGTCTGTCAGCCTGCAGTTTGTATGCGTGCTTGGCCAGTTCCAACTGCCTCCTAAGCTGTTCGTGGACTTCCTGCAACTCTGACGCTAAGTCTTCCGCTGCCTGCGGCTCCCCCTCCCCCACTCTCTCTAAACCTGGGAAGGTTCTGGGATGCCTCCCGTTGTTGGCGAAGAACGGCGTCACCCCCGTCGACACGTGCTTCGTATTGTTGTAAGCGAACTCTGCGAGGGGCAGGTAGTCCACCCACGTGTTAGGCTGCTGATTGGCGTAGCATCTCAGGTACTGCTGCATGATGGCGTTGACCCTCTCCGCTTGTCCGTTGGTCTGCGGGTGTCTCGCCGACGCTAGATTGATCTTGACGTTCAGGATGCCCATCAACTTTTGCCAGAAGTTCGAGATGAACTGCCGCCCCCGGTCGGATAGAATAGATCGTGGCAGACCGTGGACCTTAAACACGTGGTCTATGAACAGCCTGGCGGTCTGTTCTGCCGTGGCCACCTTCGCACACGGGATGAAGTGTGCCATCTTGGTAAACATGTCCACCACCACAAGCACTGCCGTCTTTCCCCTCGAACTGGGCAGATCCGTGACAAAGTCCAGGGCCACCCGTTCCCACGGCTCAGACGGCGTCTGCAACGGTTCCAGCAATCCCGCCGGCGGTTTGTGCACTGACTTGGCTCTTTGGCAGGTGTCGCATCTCGAGACGTAATCCGCTACTTCCCCCCGCATCTTGGGCCACCAAAAGTCTCTGGTCACTAGTTCTACAGTCTTTTCTCTGCCAAAGTGCCCGGCAGTGGGGGCGTCGTGTAGCTGCTGCAGCACCCTCGCGCGGAGGTCATTCCCCGGCACGTAGAGTGCTCCCTTGCGGATGAGCAACCCGTCTCTGATCTGGAACTCGTCGTCCTTCACCGTGCCCTTGTGCACCTCCTCCATCTTGGCTTGCGCGAAGGGGTCCTCCTGCAACGCTCGACGTACGGCGTCCAGATCCACGGTCGCCGAAGCGCAAGCCCACGCTTCCGGTGCGAAAATGTGCTTGGCTGCCGACGGTGCCTCCTCCTCGAGGTATTGCGGCTTTCTGGACAAGGCATCCGCCATGATGTTGTTGTCACCCGGGATGTACTCTATCCTGAAGTCGAAGTCCGCGAAGAACTCTGCCCATCTAATGTGCCTCTGATTCAGGAACCTCGCCGTGCGCCAGTACTCTAGATTCTTGTGGTCCGTGCGGACCTGCACTGTGTGTCTGGCTCCGATAAGGAAGTGCCGCCACGCCTTGAACGCTGCATGGATGGCTAGCAACTCCCTGTCCCAGATGGTGTAATTCTGCTCCGACTTGCTGAGCTTCCTTGAGTAGAAGGCGCACGGCCTCCAGTCCCCCTGCTGGTCTTGTTGCAACAGTACAGCTCCCACGGCTCTGTCTGAGGCGTCTGTCTCCACCCTCATTGGTCTGCTGGGATTCACATGCAGCAGCTGCTCCTCGGACGCGAAGAGACGCTTGAGTTTCTGAAAGGACTGCTCCGCTTCCTCCGTCCAGAGAAACTTCTTCTTCTTGGAGCTGAGCGTGTCGGTGATGGCCGCCGTTTGCATAGCGAACCCCTTGATGAACTTGCGATAAAAGTTGGCAAAGCCGACAAACCGCTGGACTTCCTTCCGATTGCGCGGGCTTTTCCAGTCCAATACTGAGCGAACCTTGGCGCTGTCCATGGCGAGCCCCTTGTCCGACAGTTTATAGCCCAGGAAATCCACCTCCGTCACGTCGAACTGGCACTTCTCCAGCTTGGCGTACAGCCTGTGCTCCTTTAGTCTCTGCAGAACTTCCCTGACATCCCTCTCGTGCGCCTCTCGCGACTCAGAAAATATCAGGATGTCGTCCAGGAAGCATACGCACTTCTTGTAAAGGAGTCCCGCCAACACGTGATGCATAAAGGCTTGAAAACAGTGAGAGCCATTTTGTAATCCGAAGGGCATAACTCTGTATTCGTAGGTGCCCAGTGGTGTGAACATGGCCGTCTTCCACTCGTCGCCCTCCCGCACACGAATCAGGTTGTACGCGCCTCGCAGATCCAACTTGGTGAAAACGCGTCCTTTCCTTACCGTCGCGAGCAGGTCGTCTATTTTGGGCATGGGGAAGGACGAGGGCTTGGTTTTCGAGTTCAAAATTCGAAAGTCCACTACAAGCCTCTTCTGGGGCGTGTCTCGCTTCTTCACAAAGAATACTGGGCTGCCCCCTACAGCTTTCGACTCCCGGATGAACCCGCGCTTCAAATTGTGGTCTATGAACTCCCTAAGTTCCTGCAGTTCATCCTCAGACATGGAATACAGTTTCCCTGTCGGCAGCGTCGCCCCCGGCAGGAGATCAATCTTGCAGTCATAGGGTCTGTGGGGGGGTAGCTTGTCCGCTTCCTTCTCGCAGAACACCTCCAAAAATTCAGAATACTTGAGAGGTACTGCTTGCAGCGTGCCCAAATGTAACTGTGGGTCATCCTCCTCCCCTTCTGGTCTAGGCAGAATGCAGTGTTCCGCACAGTAGGAGGAGCCAAAAGTCAGTTGGCGTTGGTACCATGCCAATGCTGGGCTGTGCCTGTGTAGCCAACTCATTCCCAGAACTACTGGCGTGTCCGACAATTGGGTGACGTTGAAGCTGATTACTTCTCGGTGATTCCCAATTTGCATCACCATAGGTGGTGTCTGCTGTACCACCTGCCCCCCTAGCAGTTCCCTGCCATCCACTGTGACAACGTTCAGGGGGAGTGCGGCTGGCAGTAGCGCTATGTTGTGTTGTTGAAGGAATTCCAGTGCGATAAAGTCCGCATTACTGCCAGAGTCAATCGTAATCGGCACTTCTAAAGTGAGACCACTGGGCAGCTGGAGCGATGCGGTGAGCTGCACCACTGGTTTGGGCGGGAGGGGATCCGTGGGCTTCAAAATCTCTGGGGACTTCTTTACTGACTCGCCTGGCTGGCCCCCAGTGCTTCTGTTTCCAGCCAGACTCCTTCGTTTCCCTGCTGTGGTTCACTTTGCTGAGTTGCTCCCATTACTGTCATTGAAGCTGCAGTGTGCTTGTGGAGCCTCTGGGGACACTCTTTCGCCATGTGCTTAGGACTTTCACAGATGTAACACTTCCTGTTCCCTCTAGGCTGCTTTGTTTTGACTGCTCCCGGTGTTAAGGCTCTGGTGGCTGATTGAGCTCTAGCACCGCCGATCTCCATTGGCTCCTCCCCCCCTGCTTGCGGAGGCGTTGATTGCGCACGCGCGACATCCCTGGGCAAGAGGGAGGGCGCTCTGGCTGGTGTGCGTCCCCAACGCCCTTCTTCTCTGTCCCATGGGCGGTCCTCCAGCCTCACCCCCACTGCGAGCGATCTGTCCACCACTTCCTGGGTGCTTTTGGGTCTCTCCCCCCGCGCTATCTCATCCTTGATTTGGGGGTTCAATCCTTCCCAATAAAGATCTCTAACGGGGGGGGAATCCTTGTCCCACCCCAAGGCATTGACCAGTGCAAAAAAGCGGGAGTGATACTGCCTCACGCTGGCTTTCCCTTGTCTCAGCCCAAATATGTCCTTACGGGCAATGTCAATGTCTATTTTCGATAGAAAGCAAGAATCCATCGCTTTAATGAATGCAGCTGAACTCTGGAGCGCTGGGTCCATATCTCTCCACAGATTGCGCAGACATGCTTTCGCGTCTCCATGCAAATGAGACAAGATAAACCCCACTTTTTCCTGCTCATCTCTAAACTCTTTTTCCAGCAGTTTCAGCGCAAACTGCACGTCTGCTCGGAAATTGGGGTACTGCTGTAAATTCCCATCGAAGTGAGATACAATGCTGCCTCCTCTCCTCCCCAACCCGATCCCCTCGGATCTGGACCCCGTTTGTGCCTGCTTAGTAAGCACGTCCAACCTGGCTTGGAGATCTCGGCATGCAGCAGCCGCTTCATCCTCTCTTTTCCTGGAGGCGAGTATCTCTGCGCTGAGCTGCGTTACCGCTTCTTGCAGGGAAGCAATTTGCTCTTCAGTAGACATGTCGCTTGACTCTTGTGAGCTCCCAAGGCACCAGTCCTCTTTCCTCCCTGCTTCGCTCCCCACACGCCGCTTGAGTCAAAGAGAACTGATGAAAACTTTACGAGATGGGACTTACTGTCAGAGACTGCCTCTAGGTCCCGGCTCACAAAGGACCAACGCTAGCCGGTAGAACGGTATAAAGTCTTTATTGAAGTATAGTTTCCATTTCCAAATCTTAGCGTGCGTCTCTACGTCTATTCCCTAGATCGGCGAAGTCCCATCTGAATCTCCGCCTCCTGTACACCAGTTCAAGACCCTAGCCTTGCTCCACCTTTTGCGTCTCTCCTTTCGCCTCTGGGTCCTACCACCCCCCGGGGTTCCTTCCTTCCTGGATGCCTCGGATGCGGACCCTTCGGATTCCTCCCCCTCCCTTCGGCGGGCTTTAGGACCTGGCTCCCTTTCCGGGCTGCTCATTGCGCCTCCCTCTGTTACATTTGAACTTGGCGCGCGCGCGCTGTCTCCGACCCTCCTCTCTACCGTTTCCTCGCTCTCCGACGCAGGCGTGGCTGCTGCCGGAGAGCTGCCTGTCGCTGGTGCCTGGAACTCCTCCCCCCTGCTGCTCTCTGGTGGCGTAGCTGGTCCGGATTTCCAGCTGCTGCTCTCCGGTGGGGTAGCTGGTCCGGATCTCCAGCTGCTGCTCTCTGAATCCCCTCTGGTCCCTCCTTCCTGAGGTGCCCCTCTTGGCAACCCCCCAGCTCTGCCCACGGGAGCCCCTTTCTGTGAATCCTCCGATTCGCTGGAGAGACTTAGGGACCTTGGTCGGCTCTCGTCGCTAACTTCTCCCTCCGATTCCTCTCCATCCGTCCCTTCTGCTCCTGAACCCCTGACATGTCTGATAATCAACAACCATATAATTTTATCCAGTAGTATTAGTTTGATCTGACGGAAACTGCACATTTCCCGAGAAGCACTGAAAGAATGCTTCATTTAACTACAAACCCCCAAATCTGGGATCCCATCAAAACTGATGTTTGGCAAAAGTTTTGCAGCAAAACCCCCACATTTTGTAACACCCCATAAACAGAGTAATTGATACATCAAACCGGGGTTCATAATTAATATCCAAAACCCAACATTGTCCGATTCACTCCAAACTGGTGCCAAAGTCTGGCAAAAGTTTTGTAGCATTTGCCAGACATTGTAGCATTTTTGTAGCATTTTGCCCGACAAACCAAGTAACTGACAGGGGTCATAAGGTCACCCCAAAACCCAACATCGTCTGATTCACTCCAAATCAAGGCCAAAGTCTGGCAAAATGTTTGCAGTAAAAACCGCATGTTTTGCAGCTCCCCCCAAACCGAGTGGTTCCTAGCACATCAGGAGGAAGAGTCAAGACAACCAAAAGTGGATAAATAGGTTGTATTTATTAAATATAACAACTTGAGGATCGGCAAAACTAGTCAGATTCGACCAATGTAACCAAATCAAATTAAGTCTGGGCAGGTGTGCTTGTTCACCTCCACCCACAAACACACAAGTGCTCAAACAGAGCTCTTTGCAGATCCTTAAGAATCATGTCAGAACCCAAATCAGAAAGATGCATACCACCAGGTCTATACAACTGTGGGGCACAGAACATAATTCTGCCATGAGGGATATAAGCAGCCACATTTTCAAACACAAACGTCGTTGTGATTAGCTTTATGTCTTGCCCATCCACCTTCTTAGGAAGGCTGCCCCCACTCCATAAGCACCTCTACAACATTCCAAACCAAACTATGATAAGCTCAGGGATGAGGAAGCACAGCTGATGGAGATATTTAGTGATCTCAACTGAATTTACCTCACCAGATTGTTATCCCCAAGATGGATGACCAGAATATCAGGGTTAGGGTTAGGGCAGGGGATACGTAGGTGGATGTTCAGGGTTAGGGTTAGTGCCTGGGGTTTTTTTCATGCTTTTTAAGCTTCTAATGATATTGCTCCATTTTTATGAGACTGCATAATTCCAAAAAGTAAGCAAACTACCTGAAACGTAGCAAAACTAAGAGAAATGGGAAAACCAAAAGTGAGATACCAGAAACCCAACAAGGAAGGAATTCATGAAAAAGGAAAATTGCCAGACAGAGACTTCAAGCAAATCATTACCAAATTCACCAGAATCCCAAAACCAATTGAAAAGAAGCAGAAATGTGAGAAGCAGAAGAAATACCACCAGAAACCCCCAACAAGAGGGGAAAAGTAAATTTCGCAGAAACCCCAAAGCCAGTTAAACCTTAGTTTTGCATGGTGTGGGGGTGATTTCGCTTTTCCCTGAGATGTTTACTGCGTGGGTTTCTTGTGGTTCTATTCAATTGGTTTTCTCATCTTTGGTGGATGTGGTTTGTTTCTGTTGTTTCTGGTTCATTTTTGGGATTATGTTGAATTTGTTTCTTTTGGGGTGGTTTTCGTTTCATGGATTCTTTTATATAAATTACGATTGTGAAATATACTCAGAGTCTTGTATGTATTTCATGCTCTTTATTGCCCCCCCCCCAACCTCAGGCTTTTATATACATTATTTACAGAATGAGTCCCGTCTGACTGGCTAACTCTGCTTCCCTCTTGGAGCCTGATTGGCCTGCAGGAAAAGACCAATCAGTTGTTGCATTCTAGGATCCAAGGTTAGTACATAACAGATTGGGTGCTGGATTTATGGTGAGTTTGCTTCATTTCTAGGTTTTTTTGGGTTTTGCACCTTTGAGAATATTAATTTGTATGAGATCTGATAAACCCAAGAAAAAAAGGAAAACCACCAGAAATGAAGCAAAACCACCAGAAATGTCTAATGACCATTCCAACAATGAAGTCAACCACTAAAAACACAAAAACCTACTGAAAAGAAGCAGAAGAACCATGTAAAAGCAACATCAATGGAAACTGACAAAGAAGCCAACCAATCCCAAACAAAGCAGATTCACCAGAAACCCCCAAAGCATTCAAAAGTATTACCACCAGAATGCAAAAACAAGAAAACTTCTCAAAAGAAGCAATAAAGCAAAAGTCCAAAAAACAAGCTAAACCAATGGAAAACAAATGAAGCCAGCTGCAAACAAAGCACATTCACCAGAAACCCAAGACTAAGTGAAAACTAGTATGCTATGTTGGTTAATTTCTGTTGCTTGAAGTGCTTTTGGACTCCCATAAATTGCATGCTTGTTGAGTTTCTGGTTTTGCTTTTTAAAAACTGGTTTCCAGTTTCTTGTGGCATTGCTTTGTAATTGGTGGCTTTACTGCTTCTTTTTTGTTTTCTGCTGATTTGTTTAATTTGGGGTGGTTTTGCTTGTTTTTTGCATTTAATTGTTTTGCTTCTTTGACTTTGAATGGTTCTGCGGTTTGGGGTGAGATTGTTTCTTTTCCATTGATTTGGCTTGGTTTTCATGTCTCCTGGTTTTGCCTCATTTTGGGAATATTTCTTGGTTTTTGTGCTTCTGGTGGTATTTCTTCAATTTTATGACATAACCAAGCCAAAACACCAGAAACACAGAAACAAATCATAAAGAAGCAGAGCTACCAGAAATCCAAAGCAAATTAATCAGAAATCCAAACAACCTATGAAGATGATGCAATACCAAAAGAAACACAAAAGCCAATTAAAAAACTGCTAAATGAACCAACACCACAAGAAACAAAGAAAGTCTCATGACCTACGAAATGAAGCAATAACACAAAACACCACAAAAAGAAGCAAAGTGTTTAGGATTAGGTTTGGGTAAAGGTTAGAGTTACAGTGGGAGTTGGGTTTGAGTTGGATTAGGATTAGGAGTTAGAGTTAGAGTTGGGGTTGAGTTACGGTAAGAGAAGAACAGCAGCAGGAGAAATATAATTTTATTACTTAGGGTTAGGGTTAAATTAGGCTTAGGTTTAGACTGAGGCTTAGGTTTGGGTTAAGGTTAGGGTTAGAGTGAGGATTAGATTTGAGTTAGGGTGAGCATTAGGGTTAAGGTTTGGTATTGGGTTGGATTTGAGTTAGGCTAAGAGAAGAACAGCAGCAGGAGCAATATAATTTTATTATTTATACTCCACCCAAGTCACTTGTGGCCGCTTTCAATAAAAGGTAAAAACATGAGCGCACTCTAAGTGAATGCTCATGAATGTAGAAACTCTTACTTCCCATAGAATTCCCAAAGAAGACCTGGGAATTGTAGCTCTGAGCTTCTTTGCAGAGGGTTGGACTAGATGACCCTTGGGTTCCCCTTCCATCTCTTCTAGGATGCTCCCTGTCTCACTCACTCACTCACACTCACTCCTCCTCTCCTTTTCATGGCAGTTTCACCTTTTTCTGCACTCCTAGCTCGGAAGGGCGGAAGAGGCTGTGCTGCCGCCATATTGGGCGAGGGCAGGGGTACCGGAAGAAGGTGTCACGGGAGGAGAGGCATGAGCACAGGAAGGGGAGGGAAACGGGCGGAAGAGGCTGTGCTGCCGCCATTTTGGGCGAGGGTAGGATTACCGGAAGGAGGTGCCACGGGAGGAGAGGCATGAGCACAGGAAGGGGAGGGAAACGGGCGGAAGAGGCTGTGCTGCCGCCATGTTGGGCGAGGGTAGGATTACCGGAAGGAGGTGCCACGGGAGGAGAGGCATGAGCACAGGAAGGGGAGGGAAACGGGCGGAAGAGGCTGTGCGACGTTGGGCCAGCAGAGGCGTGCCAAGCCAGGCTGGCCCTCTCTCTTTCTCCCACCCACTCTCTCTCGACCCCGCTCTCCCCAGGGGGCAGCCCTGCCCCCCGCCTCGTCCTCACCTGCCTTTCTCCCCCAGTGGCCTTCCTCTCGTGCCCCTTGGCGGTGGGATGGTGTGGGTGGGCCGCGGAAGTTTATATACAAGAATATACATACCTAGGTATAGGTGTCCGTTTGTAAATATATAAGAATAAAATGGATATATGTATATGTGTGTGTATATATGCAGTGCTTCTTTTCTAAAGAAAATGATTGGGGGTACTCTCATTTTGACTCAAGAAAATCACCATTTTATAGTTCAAACCGGGAAAAATAAATACAGTAAATGGACAAAAATACATTCACAAAATGTTTTAGGAGTATGCATTCCCCTGCGTCCCCCCCAGAAAAAAAGCACTGTATATGTTCTGCCAAGGGCAGGGTTATTTCTGGATTTGGAGCCAATAAGCACGCGAGTGGATGAAGAATAAGCAATGCTTTATTTGCATAAGGTTAACAGATAGCAGCAGGCATATAAAACACAAATTATAGCATACTAGAGAGGAGTCACAAACAATCTCCCCTTCAGCTGCCTGGAGCTCCTGGTAGAGCAGCGAGAGAGACCCCTGGCCGACAGTCTCACAGCATATGGTACCTCCATTTGTGAAGAAGCTCACTGAGCCCCTTCAGCCTACAGCTTTTATAGACAACTTTGATTTGATTGATTGCACCTGGTTAGCAGGCATCACTCATGATCAGCCTGGGACACCGGGTGCAACTAATGCAGAGCAGCTGAGAGTCTCCAACCCAATTCACTGCAACTGGGTATCCTCCCGAGTAGCCAATCAGAACACAGGGGACCCAGAAAACTCCTGACACAGGTGTGTGAAAAACAAATTATACTATCATGTTTTAGCAAACCTTAAACCGCGGGTGTAAAAGCGAAAGAGACATGTCATCTAACTCCTTGAATTTACAATGGTCTTCCGTGTTTCCACTACAGTATGTGTGTGTTACAGATAGGTAGCCGTGTTGGTCTGCCATAGTCAAAACAAAACAAAAAAAATTTTCTTCCAGTAGCACCTTAAAGACCAATTAAGTTAGTTCTTGGTATGAGCTTTCGTGTGCATGTGTGAAGAAGTGTGCATGCATAAGCCCAAACAGAGCGTTACTATCATCTTTTTATGTAGATGGGAACCAAAACACCGTTTTGCTTTTGTTAGGAGTGATTCTGGTGCGCACCCAAAAAACACGATGCGAATTGAAATAAGCCGAGTCAATGCTTATTCGTCTTCTTTCTACGCATATGGAAGCGATTAGAAGGTGTTTTGTTATTTTGGTCTCGTTACATACACTTTGCTATTTTTGGGTCAATGTGCATTAACACCATAGAACACGAAATTGGCGAAATCCATATTTTTCTTTCTATGTAGATGGAACCCAAATCAACCTCTTTTGCTTTGTCTAAGCTTATTACACTTTGCTATTTGTGGGTGAACCAACACCGAAAGAACAATCCAAGCTTATATGTCCTCTTTCTATTGAGATGGAACCAAAACACCTATGCTTGATTTGGGCTGAAAATAAACATTTCACTATGCTACTTTTGGTTGAATGTGCATTCCAACTCCAAAACCACCAATTTTAAATAAGCCCAAGCAGAGCGTTATTATCATCGTTTTATGTAGATGGAAACCAAAACACCATTTTGCTTCTGTTAGGAGTGATTCTGATGCGCACCCAAAAAACACGATGCGAATTGGAATAAGCCGAATCAAAGCTTATTCGTCTTCTTTCTACGCATATGGAAGCGATTAGAAGGTGTTTTGTTATTTTGGTCTCGTTACATACACTTTGCTATTTTTGGGTCAATGTGCATTAACACCATTTGGGTCAATGTGCATTAACACCATAGAACACGAAATAAACGAAATTCTATGTAGATAGAACCAAAATCAACCTGTTTTCCTTTGTTTAAGCTTATTACACTTTGCTATGTGGGTGAACCAACACTGAAAGAACAATCCAAGCTTATATGTCCTCTTTCTACTGAGATGGAACCAAAACACCTATGCTAGATTTGGGCTGATAACAAAGATTTCACTGTGCGATTTTTCGGTGAATGTGCATTCTAACCCCCAAAACACAAATCTTAAATGAGCCCAATCAGAGCGTTATTATCATCTTTTTATGTAGATGGAAACCAAAACACCGTTTTGCTTTTGTTAGGAGTGATTCTGGTGCGCACCCAAAGAACACCATGCGAATTGAAATAAGCCCAATCAAAGCTTATTCGTCTTCCTTCTACGCATATGGAAGCGATTAGAAGGTGTTTTGTTATTTTGGTCTCATTACATACACTATGCGATTTCTGCGTCTATGAGCATTAACACCATAGAAATTAGCGCAATTCAAGGTTCTTCTTTCTATGTAGATGGAACCCAAATCAACCTCTTTTGCTTTGTCTAAGCTTATTACACTTTGCTGTGTGTCGGTGAACGAACACCGAAAGAACAATCCAGGCTTATATGTCCTCTTTCTATTGAGATGGAACCAAAACACCTATGCTTGATTTGAGCTGAAAACAAACATTTCACTCTGCTACTTTTGGTTGAATGTGCATTCCAACCCCAAAACCACCAATTTTAAATAAGCCCAAACAGAGCGTTACTATCATCTTTTTATGTAGATGGAAACCAAAACACCGTTAAGAGTGATTCTGGTGCGCACCCAAAAAACACCATGCGAATTGAAATAAGCCCAATCAAAGCTTATTCGTCTTCTTTCTGCGCATATTGAAGCGATTAGAAGGTCTTTTGTTATTTTGGTCTCATTACATACACTGCGATTTCTGGGTCTATGAGCATTAACACCACAGAACACGACTTAAAATAAGCGAAATTCAAGATTCTTCTTTGTATGTAGCCAAATCAACCTGTTTTGTCTTGTTTAAGCCTATTACACTTCGCTTTGCTATTTGTGGGTAAATGAACACCAGAAGAACAACCCAAGCTTATTCGTACGCCTTCTATTGAGATGGAACTAAAACACCTATGCTTGATTTGGGCTGAAAACAAACATTTTACTCTGCTACTTTTGGTTGAATGTGCATTCCAACTCCAAAAACACCAATTTTAAATAAGCCCAAACAGAGCGTTACTATCATCTTTTTATGTAGATGGAAACCAAAACACCGTTTTGCTTTTGTTAGGAGTGATTCTGGTGCGCACCCAAAAAACACGATGCGAATTGAAATAAGCCCAATCAATGCTTATTCGTCTTCTTTCTACGCATATGGAAGCGAAAAGACGTTGTTTTGTTATTTTGGTCTCGTTACATACACTTTGCTATTTTTGGGTCAATGTGCATTAACACCATAGAACACGAAATTGGCGAAATCCATATTTTTCTTTCTATGTAGATGGAACCCAAATCAACCTGTTTTGCTGTGTTTAAGCTTATTACACTTTGCTATTTTTGGGTGAACGAACACCAAAAGAACAATCCTAGCTTATATGTCCTCTAGCTTTTGAGATGGAACCAAAACACCTATGCTTGATTTGGGCTGAAAACAAACATTTCACTCTTTGGCTACTTTTGGTTGAATGTGCATTCCAACTCCAAAAACACCAATTTTAAATAAGCCCAAGCAGAGCTTTACTATCATCTTTTTATGTAGATGGAAACCAAAACACCGTTTTGCTTCTGTTAGGAGTGATTCTGGTGCGCACCCAAAAAACACGATGCGAATTGAAATAAGCCCAATCAAAGCTTATTCGTCTTCTTTCTACGCATATGGAAGCGATTAGAAGGTGTTTTGTTATTTTAGTCTCATTACATACACTATGCGATGTCTGCGTCTATGAGCATTAACACCATAGAACACGAAATTAGCGCAATTCAAGGTTCTTCTTTCTATGTAGATGGAACCAAAATCAATCTCTTTTGCTTTGTTTAAGCTTATTACACTTTGCTATGTGTGGGTGAACGAACACCGAAAGAACAATCCAAGCTTATATGTCCTCTTTCTATTGAGATGGAACCAAAACACCTATGCTTGATTTGGGCTGAAAACCAACATTTCACTCTACTTTTGGTTGAATGTGCATTCCAACCCCAAAACCACCAATTTTAAATAATCCTAAACAGAGCGTTACTATCATCTTTTTATGTAGATGGAAACCAAAACACCGTTTTGCTTTTGTTAGGTGTGATTCTGGTGCGCACCCAAAAAACACGATGCGAATTGAAATAAGCCCAATCAATGCTTATTCGTCTTCTTTCTACGCATATGGAAGCGAGGAGACCAACTTTTATCGCAAGTTCATCAAAGGGTTCGCGAAGGAGACGGCGGCCATCACGGACACTCTCAGCTCCAAGAAGAAGAAGTTCACCTGGACGGACCAGACGGAGCAGTCCTTTCGGAGACTCAAGCGTCTCTTCGCGTCCGAAGAACAGCTGCTACATGGAAACCCCAGCAGACCAATGAGGGTTGAGACGGACGCCTCGGACAGAGCGGTGGGGTCCGTCCTGTTGCAGCAAGATCCGCAAGGGGAATGGAGGCCGTGCGCATTCTACTCCAGGAAACTCAGCAAGGCGGAACAGAACTACACCATCTGGGACAGGGAGTTGCTGGCCATTCATGCAGCTTTAAAGGCGTGGCGGCACTTCCTCGTTGGAGCCAGGCACACAGTGCAAGTCCGCACGGACCATAAGAACCTGGAGTACTGGCGCACGGCGCGGTTCCTGAACCAGAGACACATTCGCTGGGCGGAGTTCTTTGCGGATTTCGATTTCCGGATAGAATACATTCCGGGAGACAACAACGTCATGGCGGATGCACTATCCAGGAAGCCGCAGTATCTCGAGGAAGCGGCGCCGGTGGCGGCCAAGCACATTTTCGCACCGAAAGCTGCCGTGGACCTGGACGCGGTGCGTCGAGCGCTGCAGACGGATTCGTTCGCACAATCCAAGATGGAGGAGGTGCGAAAAGGCACAGCGAAGGACGACGAGTTCCAGATACGAGACGGACTGCTCATCCGCAAAGGGGCTCTCTACGTGCCCGGAGACGACCTCCGCGCGAAAGTCTTGCAGCAGCTACACGACGCGCTCAGCGCTGGGCACTTCGGCAAGGACAAAACGGCGGAATTAGTAACCAGAGACTTTTGGTGGCCCAAGGTGAGGGGAGAAGTCGCGGATTACGTCTCCAGGTGTGACACCTGCCAAAGGGCCAAGCCAGTACACAGGAAGCCGGCGGGTCTACTAGAACCCCTACAGACGCCGCTCGAACCGTGGGAGAAAGTGGCCCTGGACTTTGTCACAGATCTGCCCAGCTTGCGAGGCAAAACAGCGGTGCTCGTGGTCGTAGACATGTTCACCAAGATGGCGCACTTTATTCCGTGCGCGAAGGTGGCCACAGCAGAACAGACCGCCAAGCTGTTCATAGACCACGTGTTCAAAGCTCACGGCTTGCCGCTGTCCATCCTGTCCGACCGGGGTCGCCAATTCGTCTCGAGCTTCTGGCAGAAGCTGCTGGGCATCCTGAACGTCAAGATCAACTTAGCGTCGGCACGACACCCACAGACCAACGGACAAGCGGAGAGGGTCAACGCCATCATGCAGCAGTACCTGCGATGCTACGCCAATCAACAACCCTCGACCTGGGTGGACTACCTACCGCTGGCCGAGTTTGCCTACAACAACACGAAGCACGGGTCTACAGGAGTGACACCGTTCTTCGCCAATAATGGGCGGCATCCCAGAACTTTCCCGGGGTTAGAGACGAAGGGGGAGGGGGAGCCAAGGGGAGCAGAGCACTTAGCAGCAGAGTTACAGGAGGTCCACGAGCAACTCCGAAGGCAATTGAAACTGGCGAAACACGCCTACAAAATGCAGGCAGACAAGCACAGGAGGGTCGGGGAGGACATCCAGGTGGGGGACTGGGTCTGGTTAGCAGCCCAGGCAGTGCCGGCCAGGACGCTAGCTAAGAGGAAGCTCAAACACAAGCAGCTGGGACCTTACCAGGTCGCGGCGCAAATCAATCCAGTGGCCTTCCGGTTGACACTCCCGGAGGGCTCCAGAATGCACCCAGTCTTTCATAGGGTGCTCACACCCTACAGGGAACCCCACAGGTTTCAGGCGACAGGGAACGCGTCAGACCCACTTAACGAATCTCCGAAGAGGGAGGGGTCACGAAGGGCGACGCCACTCAACGAGGTCACAGAGATTTTGGACTCGAGGTGGGGGGAAGAGGGGGTGGAATACCTCCTCGCCAGGGAAGGTACCCCAGCCAGTGCCAACAGGTGGGTACCGTGCTATGCCGTGGAGGAGCACTATCTTAAAGACGAGTTCCATGCACTCTTCCCACACAGACCTATGCCGGCAGAGTATTTCGACGACTGGCTCTTCACACCCACACTGTCAGCCAGTACGTTCCAGGGTTTTTCATCAGCTGAAGAGACGACGCCGGACACTAGCTCCTCGGAGGGGTCTCTCTCGGGGTTTGCCACAGACCGCTCCTATTGGTGGGACACTCAACCGGAGGTGGGGTGGCGCAGGGAGCTGCTGCGGGGACCTTTGCAAGCAGTCTCACCAGAGGTACCCGGGGGAGGGGAGGACATGGACGTGTTGGGGGAGGATCCTGGATTCGAGCACATCAGCAGAGAGATGGAAGCAGAGGAAATCGACGTCGGCGAGCCCGTTGCGGTTGGGCCGGATCCAGTGGACCGGCTACACACCAGGGGGGAAGAATGGTATCCCGCACTCACACCCACAGGACTGGAGCACCGGGAACCCGCACCCGAAGAGGGAGAGGGGGGAAGGGGGGGCTTCGAGGGGGGGATGGATGTCAGGGAATCAGGAGCAGGAGCACTGGGGAAAGAGGAATTGGAGAGCGAAGGGGAAGAATCCGAGGGCAGCGTAGGGGAGTATGACAGTGGCCCGAGAGATTCCATGAGCTTCTCCAGCGAATCAGAAGATTCCCAGAAGGGGGCGCCGATGGTCAGGGCAAGGGGAGTCCCAGGGGGGACGCACCAGAATCAAGGAGCCAGAGGGGAACCCCAAAGCAGCAGTGGAGGATCGGGACCAGTTTCCCCACCAGAGCGTAGTGGGGGGGAAGAGTCGCATGTGTCAGGGGCAGTGTCTCCTCCAGAGAGGGAGTCAGGGCTGACCACGCCTCCATCGGAGAGTGGGGGAACAGAAGGGAGGTCAGTTGCAGCTAGCCCCCCCGAAGGGGGAAGCAGTGACAGCAGCAGTGAAACGGTCAGGAGGAAAGCTGCTGGCTGGGCGCGCGCGCCAAGTTCAAATGTGCAGGCGCGCGGAACAGCAGGAGACCCGGATGGGGAACCAGCTCCTAAAGCCCGCCGGAGGGAGGGAGAAGGCTCAGGGGAATCAGCGGGAGAAGAGGCTAGAAAGGGCGGAACCCCGGCGGGCAGGCGGACCCAGAGGAGGAAGGAGCAGCAGAGAAGGTGGAGCAAGGCTAGAATCTTAAATTGGTGTCAAGGGGGAGGGAGACTCAGACGGAGCATCAGCGGTCTGACAGTTGAGACGTAGAGCTGCGTGCTGCGGCTCTGGAAGTGAAACTGAACTTCAATAAAGACTTTTATACTTAACAACGAAGCAGCGTTGTTCCTTTGTGAGCTGGGACCTAGGGTAGCTCTGACACGCATAGTGTATGTAATGAGACAAAAATAACAAGGTCTCCTCGCTTCCATATGCGTAGAAAGAAGACGAATAAGCATTGATTGGGCTTATTTCAATTCGCATCGTGTTTTTTGGGTGCGCACCAGAATCACACCTAACAAAAGCAAAACGGTGTTTTGGTTTCCATCTACATAAAAAGATGATAGTAACGCTGTGTTTAGGATTATTTAAAATTGGTGGTTTTGGGTTTGGAATGCACATTCAACCAAAAGTAGAGTGAAATGTTGGTTTTCAGCCCAAATCAAGCATAGGTGTTTTGGTTCCATCTCAATAGAAAGAGGACATATAAGCTTGGATTGTTCTTTCGGTGTTCGTTCACCCACAAAGAGCAAAGTGTAATAAGCTTAAACAAGGCAAAACAGGTTGATTTGCGTTCCAAGCAGAACCTTTAATTGCGCTTATTTCAAGTCGTGTTCTTTGGTGTTAATGCACATAGAACCAGAAATGTGTATGTAACGAGTGTATGTAACGAGTGTATGTAACGAGACCAAAATAACAAAACAACGTCTTTTCGCTTCCATATGCGTAGAAAGAAGACGAATAAGCTTTGATTGGGCTTATTTCAATTCGCATCGTGTTTTTTGGGTGCGCAGCAGAATCACTCCTAACAGAAGCAAAACGGTGTTTTGGTTTCCATCTACATAAAACGATGATAATTACGCTCTGATTGGGCTTATTTTAAATTGATGTTTTTGGAGTTGGAATTCAACCAAAAATAGCAGAGTTTAATGTTTGTTTTCAGCCTAAATCAAGGATAGGTGTTTTGGTTCCATCTCAAAAGCTAGAGGACATATAAGATTGGATTGTTCTTTCGGTGTTCGTTCACCCACAAAGAGCAAAGCGAAGTGTAATAAGCTTAAACAAAGTAAAAGGGGTTGATTTGGGTTCCATCTACATAGAAAGAAAAATATTGGATTTCGCTAATTTCGTGTTCTATGGTGTTAATGCACATTGACCCAAAAATAGCAAAGTGTATGTAACGAGACCAAAATAACAAAACAACGTCCTTTCGCTTCCATATGCGTAGAAAGAAGACGAATAAGCATTGACTGGGCTTATTTCAATTCGCATCGTGTTTTTTGGGTGCGCACCAGAATCACTCCTAACAGAAGCAAAACGGTGTTTTGGTTTCCATCAACATAAAAACATGATAGTAACGCTCTGTTTGGGCTTATTTAAAATTGGTGGTTTTGGGGTTGGAATGCACATTCAACCAAAAGTAGCATAGTGAAATGTTTGTTTTCAGCCCAAATGAAGCATAGGTGTTTTGGTTCCATCTCAATAGAAAGAGGACATATAAGCTTGGATTGTTCTTTCGGTGTTCGTTCACCGACACATAGCAAAGTGTAATAAGCTTAAACAAAGCAAAAGAGGTTGATTTGGGTTCCATCTACATAGAAAGAAGAACCTTGAATTGCGCTAATTTCTATGGTGTTAATGCTCATAGACGCAGAAATCGCATAGTGTATGTAATGAGACCAAAATAACAAAACACCTTCTAATCGCTTCAATATGCGCAGAAAGAAGATGAATAAGCTTTGATTGGGCTTATTTCAATTCGCATCGTGTTTTTTGGGTGCGCACCAGAATCACTCCTAACAAAAGCAAAACGGTGTTTTGGCTTCCATCTACATAAAAACATGATAATAACGCTCTGGTTAGGCTCATTTAAGACTTGTGCTTTGGGGGGTTAGAATGCACATTCACCGAAAAATCGCACAGTGAAATCTTTGTTATCAGCCCAAATCTAGCATAGGTGTTTTGCTTCCATCTCAGTAGAAAGAGGACATTGTTCTTTTGGTGTTCGTTCACCCACACATAGCAAAGTGTAATAAGCTTAAACAAAGCAAAACAGGTTGATTTTGGTTCCATCTACATAGAAAGAAAAATCTTGGATTTCGCTTATTTCGTGTTCTATGGTGTTAATGCATATTGACCCAAAAATCGAAAACTGTATGTAACGAGACCAAAATAACAAAACACCTTCTAATCGCTTCCATATGCGTAGAAAGAAGACGAATAAGCATTGTTTGGGCTTATTTCAATTCGCATCGTGTTTTTGGGTGCGCACCAGAATCACTCCTAACAGAAGCAAAATGGTGTTTTGGTTTCCATCTACATAAAAAGATGATAATAACGCTCTGTTTGGCCCTATTTAAAATTGGTGGTTTTGGGGTTGGAATGCATATTCAACCAAAAGTAGCATAGTGAAATGTTTGTTTTCAGCCCAAATCAAGCATAGGTGTTTTGGTTCCATCTCAATAGAAAGAGGACATATAAGCTTGGATTGTTCTTTCGGTGTTGGTTCACCCACAAATAGCAAAGTGTAATAAGCTTAAACAAAGCAAAACAGGTTGATTTGGGTTCCATCTACAGAAAGAAAAATATGGATTTCGCCAATTTCGTGTTCTATGGTGTTAATGCACATTGACCCAAAAATAGCAAAGTGTATGTAACGAGACCAAAATAACAAAACACCTTCTAATCGCTTCCATATGCGTAGAAAGAAGACGAATAAGCATTGACTCGGCTTATTTCAATTCGCATCGTGTTTTTTGGGTGCGCACCAGAATCACTCCTAACAAAAGCAAAACGGTGTTTTGGTTCCCATCTACATAAAAAGATGATAGTAACGCTCTGTTTGGGCTTATGCATGCACACTTCTTCACACATGCACACGAAAGCTCATACCAAGAACTAACTTAATTGGTCTTTAAGGTGCTACTGGAAGAAATTTTGTTTTGTTTTGTTTTGACTATGGCAGACCAACACGGCTACCTATCTGTAACACACACATACTGTAGTGGAAACACGGAAGACCATTGTAAATTCAAGGAGTTAGATGACATGTCTCTTTCGCTTTTACATCCGCGGTTTAAGGTTTGCTAAAACATGATAGTATTATTTGTTTTTCACACACCTGTGTCAGGAGTTTTCTGGGTCCCCTGTGTTCTGATTGGCTACTCGGGAGGATACCCAGTTGCAGTGAATTGGGTTGGAGACTCTCAGCTGCTCTGCATTAGTTGCACCCGGTGTCCCAGGCTGATCATGAGTGATGCCTGCTAACCAGGTGCAATCAATCAAATCAAAGTTGTCTATAAAAGCTGTAGGCTGAAGGGGCTCAGTGAGCTTCTTCACAAATGGAGGTACCATATGCTGTGAGACTGTCGGCCAGGGGTCTCTCTCGCTGCTCTACCAGGAGCTCCAGGCAGCTGAAGGGGAGATTGTTTGCGACTCCTCTCTAGTATGCTATAATTTGTGTTTTATATGCCTGCTGCTATCTGTATGCAAATAAAGCATTGCTTATTCTTCATCCACTCGCGTGCTTATTGGCTCCAAATCCAGAAATAACCCTGCCCTTGGCAGAACATATACAGTGCTTTTTTTCTGGGGGGGACGCAGGGGAATGCATACTCCTAAAACATTTTGTGAATGTACTTTTGTCCATTTACTGTATTTATTTTTCCCGGTTTGAACTATAAAATGGTGATTTTCTTGAGTCAAAATGAGAGTACCCCCAATCATTTTCTTTAGAAAAGAAGCACTGCATATATACACACACATATACATATATCCATTTTATTTTTATATATTTACAAACGGACACCTATACCTAGGTATGTATATTCTTGTATATAAACTTCCGCGGCCCACCCACACCATCCCACCGCCAAGGGGCACGAGAGGAAGGCCACTGGGGGAGAAAGGCAGGTGAGGACGAGGCGGGGGGCAGGGCTGCCCCCTGGGGAGAGCGGGGTCGAGAGAGAGTGGGTGGGAGAAAGAGAGAGGGCCAGCCTGGCTTGGCACGCCTCTGCTGGCCCAACGTCGCACAGCCTCTTCCGCCCGTTTCCCTCCCCTTCCTGTGCTCATGCCTCTCCTCCCGTGGCACCTCCTTCCGGTAATCCTACCCTCGCCCAACATGGCGGCAGCACAGCCTCTTCCGCCCGTTTCCCTCCCCTTCCTGTGCTCATGCCTCTCCTCCGGTGACACCTTCTTCCGGTACCCCTGCCCTCGCCCAACATGGCGGCAGCACAGCCTCTTCCGCCCGTTTCCCTCCCCTTCCTGTGCTCATGCCTCTCCTCCGGTGACACCTTCTTCCGGTACCCCTGCCCTCGCCCAATATGGCGGCAGCACAGCCTCTTCCGCCCTTCCGAGCTAGGAGTGCAGAAAAAGGTGAAACTGCCATGAAAAGGAGAGGAGGAGTGAGTGTGAGTGAGTGAGTGAGTGAGTGAGTGAGACAGGGAGCATCCTAGAAGAGATGGAAGGGGAACCCAAGGGTCATCTAGTCCAACCCTCTGCAAAGAAGCTCAGAGCTACAATTCCCAGGTCTTCTTTGGGATTTCTATGGGAAGTAAGAGTTTCTACATTCATGAGCATTCACTTAGAGTGCGCTCATGTTTTTACCTTTTATTGAAAGCGGCCACAAGTGACTTGGGTGGAGTATAAATAATAAAATTATATTGCTCCTGCTGCTGTTCTTCTCTTAGCCTAACTCAAATCCAACCCAATACCAAACCTTAACCCTAATGCTCACCCTAACTCAAATCTAATCCTCACTCTAACCCTAACCTTAACCCAAACCTAAGCCTCAGTCTAAACCTAAGCCTAATTTAACCCTAACCCTAAGTAATAAAATTATATTTCTCCTGCTGCTGTTCTTCTCTTACCGTAACTCAACCCCAACTCTAACTCTAACTCCTAATCCTAATCCAACTCAAACCCAACTCTCACTGTAACTCTAACCTTTACCCAAACCTAATCCTAAACACTTTGCTTCTTTTTGTGGTGTTTTGTGTTATTGCTTCATTTCGTAGGTCATGAGACTTTCTTTGTTTCTTGTGGTGTTGGTTCATTTAGCAGTTTTTTAATTGGCTTTTGTGTTTCTTTTGGTATTGCATCATCTTCATAGGTTGTTTGGATTTCTGATTAATTTGCTTTGGATTTCTGGTAGCTCTGCTTCTTTATGATTTGTTTCTGTGTTTCTGGTGTTTTGGCTTGGTTATGTCATAAAATTGAAGAAATACCACCAGAAGCACAAAAACCAAGAAATATTCCCAAAATGAGGCAAAACCAGGAGACATGAAAACCAAGCCAAATCAATGGAAAAGAAACAATCTCACCCCAAACCGCAGAACCATTCAAAGTCAAAGAAGCAAAACAATTAAATGCAAAAAACAAGCAAAACCACCCCAAATTAAACAAATCAGCAGAAAACAAAAAAGAAGCGGTAAAGCCACCAATTACAAAGCAATGCCACAAGAAACTGGAAACCAGTTTTTAAAAAGCAAAACCAGAAACTCAACAAGCATGCAATTTATGGGAGTCCAAAAGCACTTCAAGCAACAGAAATTAACCAACATAGCATACTAGTTTTCACTTAGTCTTGGGTTTCTGGTGAATGTGCTTTGTTTGCAGCTGGCTTCATTTGTTTTCCATTGGTTTAGCTTGTTTTTTGGACTTTTGCTTTATTGCTTCTTTTGAGAAGTTTTCTTGTTTTTGCATTCTGGTGGTAATACTTTTGAATGCTTTGGGGGTTTCTGGTGAATCTGCTTTGTTTGGGATTGGTTGGCTTCTTTGTCAGTTTCCATTGATGTTGCTTTTACATGGTTCTTCTGCTTCTTTTCAGTAGGTTTTTGTGTTTTTAGTGGTTGACTTCATTGTTGGAATGGTCATTAGACATTTCTGGTGGTTTTGCTTCATTTCTGGTGGTTTTCCTTTTTTTCTTGGGTTTATCAGATCTCATACAAATTAATATTCTCAAAGGTGCAAAACCCAAAAAAACCTAGAAATGAAGCAAACTCACCATAAATCCAGCACCCAATCTGTTATGTACTAACCTTGGATCCTAGAATGCAACAACTGATTGGTCTTTTCCTGCAGGCCAATCAGGCTCCAAGAGGGAAGCAGAGTTAGCCAGTCAGACGGGACTCATTCTGTAAATAATGTATATAAAAGCCTGAGGTTGGGGGGGGGGGCAATAAAGAGCATGAAATACATACAAGACTCTGAGTATATTTCACAATCGTAATTTATATAAAAGAATCCATGAAACGAAAACCACCCCAAAAGAAACAAATTCAACATAATCCCAAAAATGAACCAGAAACAACAGAAACAAACCACATCCACCAAAGATGAGAAAACCAATTGAATAGAACCACAAGAAACCCACGCAGTAAACATCTCAGGGAAAAGCGAAATCACCCCCACACCATGCAAAACTAAGGTTTAACTGGCTTTGGGGTTTCTGCGAAATTTACTTTTCCCCTCTTGTTGGGGGTTTCTGGTGGTATTTCTTCTGCTTCTCACATTTCTGCTTCTTTTCAATTGGTTTTGGGATTCTGGTGAATTTGGTAATGATTTGCTTGAAGTCTCTGTCTGGCAATTTTCCTTTTTCATGAATTCCTTCCTTGTTGGGTTTCTGGTATCTCACTTTTGGTTTTCCCATTTCTCTTAGTTTTGCTACGTTTCAGGTAGTTTGCTTACTTTTTGGAATTATGCAGTCTCATAAAAATGGAGCAATATCATTAGAAGCTTAAAAAGCATGAAAAAAACCCCAGGCACTAACCCTAACCCTGAACATCCACCTACGTATCCCCTGCCCTAACCCTAACCCTGATATTCTGGTCATCCATCTTGGGGATAACAATCTGGTGAGGTAAATTCAGTTGAGATCACTAAATATCTCCATCAGCTGTGCTTCCTCATCCCTGAGCTTATCATAGTTTGGTTTGGAATGTTGTAGAGGTGCTTATGGAGTGGGGGCAGCCTTCCTAAGAAGGTGGATGGGCAAGACATAAAGCTAATCACAACGACGTTTGTGTTTGAAAATGTGGCTGCTTATATCCCTCATGGCAGAATTATGTTCTGTGCCCCACAGTTGTATAGACCTGGTGGTATGCATCTTTCTGATTTGGGTTCTGACATGATTCTTAAGGATCTGCAAAGAGCTCTGTTTGAGCACTTGTGTGTTTGTGGGTGGAGGTGAACAAGCACACCTGCCCAGACTTAATTTGATTTGGTTACATTGGTCGAATCTGACTAGTTTTGCCGATCCTCAAGTTGTTATATTTAATAAATACAACCTATTTATCCACTTTTGGTTGTCTTGACTCTTCCTCCTGATGTGCTAGGAACCACTCGGTTTGGGGGGAGCTGCAAAACATGCGGTTTTTACTGCAAACATTTTGCCAGACTTTGGCCTTGATTTGGAGTGAATCAGACGATGTTGGGTTTTGGGGTGACCTTATGACCCCTGTCAGTTACTTGGTTTGTCGGGCAAAATGCTACAAAAATGCTACAATGTCTGGCAAATGCTACAAAACTTTTGCCAGACTTTGGCACCAGTTTGGAGTGAATCGGACAATGTTGGGTTTTGGATATTAATTATGAACCCCGGTTTGATGTATCAATTACTCTGTTTATGGGGTGTTACAAAATGTGGGGGTTTTGCTGCAAAACTTTTGCCAAACATCAGTTTTGATGGGATCCCAGATTTGGGGGTTTGTAGTTAAATGAAGCATTCTTTCAGTGCTTCTCGGGAAATGTGCAGTTTCCGTCAGATCAAACTAATACTACTGGATAAAATTATATGGTTGTTGATTATCAGACAGTTCTCCCATTTATCAAGGAAAACGTCTGTTATGGGTGGCTTTTGCTTGGTGTGTGTGACTGTTGACAGACAGATTTGAAAAGGAACACAGCTTCCTCTGTCTCACAGTGACTTACTGGCCTTTTTGATTATGCAGTCGGCTCGCAATACACTTCCAGCTGGATTCCGAGGACAGGAAATGATTCTGCTAAAGGCTTTCTGTGAATATACCGTATTTTTTGCTCTATAAGACTCACTTTTTCCCTCCTAAAAAGTAAGGGGAAATGTGTGTGCGTCTTATGGAGCGAATGTAGGCTGCGCAGCTATCACAGAAGCTGGAACAGCAATAGGGATTGCTGCTTTCACTGCGCAGTGATCCCTCTTGCTGTTTTGGCTTCTGAAATTCAGAATATATTTTTTTTCTTGTTTTCCTCCTCCAAAAACTAGGTGCGTCTTGTGGTCTGGTGCGTCTTATAGAGCGAAAAATACGGTAATTTCAGTTGATTTGTTTTAATGGTCACATAAAGGCACTTTCTTTGGTTATAAAATGATGTTGTGAGTCTTATATCTGAGCAGTCAATAAACTCCCTCCCCCACAGAAACGCTTGTCTTACTTCTTCTTCTTCTTGGCATCCATACTTACATGTTTGCATAAAGAAAGACTAACCCCACCCCGAACCCCACCTCCAGCTTTCATCTTATTATTCTAGTGACTAGTTACAGATAGGTAGCCGTGTTGGTCTGCCATAGTCAAAACAAAAAAATAAAAATAAAAATTTTTCCTTCCAGTAGCACCTTAAAGACCAACTAAGTTAGTTCTTGGTATGAGCTTTCGTGTGCATGCAGGTATCTGAAGAAGTGTGCATGCACACGAAAGCTCATACCAAGAACTAACTTAGTTGGTCTACTGGAAGGAAAAAAATTTTTTTGTTCTAGTGACTAGTCAGTGTTCATAGCAACACTTGCTTTTGTTACTAGACAAACTGCCCTGAAAGACAGTTACTATGAACTACATGTGTCGTCTTGATTGTTGTTGCTAGTTTCTGCAAAACACTTCTTTATCTTTCAACAAGAAATAAATGAATAGGAGGCTGCTCTAAGGAAGAAGTGTGATTGCATCTGGAATATCAGACTCTCTGTATTTTTATTTATTTACTTGATTTAGGGGTGGCCGCTTCACCCCCTGGCTAAGCCCATGTCCCCAACTAACTGAGCTTCTTGGGATCATCCTGCCATGCTGTGAGCTACTACATTATCCTGCAGTTTACAGAACCTTCCTTAGAGAATAAAAAACTGAGGCAAATTTCCAGTCTAAACAGGCTACACAAAAAGAAACAGCAGCGATTCTTTATGTATGACTTGTGCTTGAGCGCCTGATATCTCAGAAAATCAACATCAGTGTTAGGGTGGGTGGGTCAGGGCATTTCCAAAATGTTATGATAGATGGAGCCATGGATGTGGCCAAGGGGGGGCCAAATAAATAAAAATAAATAAAAATACATAGCTAACTGAGGTTCTGACCCCCTAACAAAAGGCCTGCCCCCACTAACAAAAATCCTGGCTACGCCCATGGATTAAGCCAACTACAGTAACTCTGGTTTTGTCCCCACCCAGAAGTGTAGCATGTGTGGGCCGTGGGGGCACAAATTTGTTTTTTTTTTAAATAAATTTTTATTAGAGTTTTACAAAAGAAAAAAATAAAAATTTACAGAATAAAAAAGAAACCACAGATAAAAATAGACAATACAAAAAAGAAAACACACAAAATACACAAAAAACAGCTAATTAAGAAAAAAAGAAATTAAAAAGATAAAACAAATCCATTTTTCTCAATATCCTCAAATTCATATGCTTATATCCTTGACCTCCTCACACCTCCCCCCTTTTGTGTTCCCATTTACATACTTAATTCAGCAAATTCTTACCCTTTTTCAAATATCTTAACTTTGTGTCATAACATATTATACCTCAATATTTTCAACCTTTTATCAATACATTTTTTTACATAATCTTATTAACTTTTGTCACTAGTTACCACTTATTACCAATCCAAGCATAATTTTAACATTCATTAATTTTACAGTATTTCCGAAGATAGTCTTTAAATTTCTTCCAGTCTTCTTCCACCAACTCTTCTCCCAGGTCTCGGATTCTGCCAGTCATTTCTGCCAATTCCATATAGTCCATCAGCTTCATCTGCCACTCTTCCAGGGTGGGTAGCTCTTGTGTCTTCCAATACTTTGCGATAAGAATTCTTGCTGCTGTTGTTGCATACATAAAGAAAGTTCTGTCCTTCTTTGGCACCAATTGGCCGACCATGCCCAAGAGAAAGGCCTCTGGCTTCTTAAGGAATGTATATTTAAATACTTTTTTCATTTCGTTATAAATCATCTCCCAGAAAGCCTTAATCTTTGGGCACGTCCACCAAAGGTGAAAGAATGTTCCTTCATTTTCTTTACACTTCCAACATTTATTATCGGGCAAATGATAGATTTTTGCAAGCTTGACTGGTGTCATGTACCACCTGTATATCATTTTCATAATATTCTCTCTTAGGGCATTACATGCCGTAAATTTCATACCTGTGGTCCACAACTGTTCCCAGTCAGCAAACATGATGTTATGACCAACATCTTGTGCCCATTTAATCATAGCAGATTTAACTGTTTCATCCTGCGTGTTCCATTTTAGCAGCAAGTTACACATTCTTGAAAGTGTTTTAGTTTTGGGTTCTAACAATTCAGTTTCCAATTTTGATTTTTCCACCTGGAAACCTATTTTTTTGTCCAAATTATAGGCCTCTCTTATTTGAAAATAATGCAGCCAATCTCGCACCTTGTCTTTTAATTTCTCAAAACTCTGCAATTTCAATTTATCTCCTTCTTGTTCCAATATTTCCCAATATTTCGGCCATTTGGCCTCCATATTGGACTTTTTCAGTGCCTTTGCTTCCATTGGTGACAACCACCTTGGGGTTTTATTCTCCAGTAAGTCTTTATATCTTAGCCAAACATTAAACAGTGCTTTCCTGACAATATGGTTTTTGAATGCTTTATGAGCTTTAACCTTGTCGTACCACAAATATGCATGCCACCCAAAAACGTTATTGAAACCTTCTAAGTCCAAAATGTCTGTGTTCTCAAGAAGCAGCCATTCTTTCAGCCAACAAAATGCGGCCGATTCATAATAAAGTTTCAGGTCTGGCAGGGCAAATCCACCTCTTTCTTTAGCGTCAGTTAGTATTTTAAATTTTATTCTGGGCTTCTTGCCCTGCCAGACAAATCTAGAAATATCTCTCTGCCACTTCTTGAAACAGTCCATTTTGTCCAAAATTTGCAGAGATTGAAACAAAAATAACATCTTTGGCAATACATTCATCTTAATAGCCGCAATTCTGCCCAACAAGGAAAGCTTTAGGTTTGACCATATCTCTAAATCTTTCTTCACTTCTAACCAACATTTCTCATAGTTATCTTTAAATAAGTTTAAATTCTTAGCAGTCATGTTAACCCCCAAATATTTAACTTTCTTTACTATTGTTAGGCCTGTCTCCTTCTGAAACCTTTCTTTCTCAATCGGTGTTAAGTTTTTCTCAAGAACTTTAGTTTTTGACTTATTCAACTTAAAACCAGCCACCTGACCAAATTCTTGAATCAATTCCAAAACCCTTTTCGAACTAGATTCTGGCTCCTGTAATGTTAAAACTAGGTCATCTGCAAATGCTTTCAATTTGTATTGCTTGGCTCCGACCTGAATACCTTTAATCAAACGGTCCCTTCTAATCATGTTCAATAATACCTCCAGGACTGAAATAAAGAGCAATGGGGAGATTGGGCAGCCTTGTCGTGTACCTTTCTCTATCTTAAATTCCTCTGTCACCACATTGTTAACAATTAGTTTAGCCTTTTGTTCTGAGTAAATTGCACTTATACCATTCTCAAACCCTTGGCCCACCCCCATCCCCTGAAGATTTTTCTTCATAAAACACCAAGAAATGTTGTCAAAGGCTTTCTCCGCATCTATAAAAATTAAAACTGCTTTGGTATTTATGTTCACTTGCAGCTTCTCCAAAATGTTAATTATGTTCCTCGTATTGTCCGACAAGTGTCTGCCCGGGAGAAAGCCAGCTTGGTCCTTGTGGATCTCTTCCCATAATACTTTTTTTAACCTATTAGCCAAAATATCAGCAAATATTTTGTAATCCACATTAAGCAGGGATATGGGGCGGTAGTTCTTAAGTTGCGTCTTTTCAGACTCAGTTTTCGGTATAAGTGTAATATAGGCTTCCTGCCACTACTCCGGCGCCTAAGATCTCATTGCAGACCTCCTTTAGTGGCCGAATTAACCAGTCTTTCAAAACTCTATAATATTTGGAGGTTAAACCGTCTGGTCCTGGAGATTTACCCAACTGCATATTCTGAATGGCACCCTCCACTTCCTGTTCTGTAATTTTATCACTCAACATTGTCTTTTTTTCTTGAGAGATTTTTTGTAGTCCATTTTTCCTCAGGAATTGGTCTAACTCATCCTCTTTCTGTGGCCCTTGTGTATATAGTTGTTTAAAATATCTCTGGAAACAGTTTCTAATTTCCAATGGATTCTGTATGATCTTTCCATTTACCTCCAAATTTGTAATAGTATTTAATTTCTGTCTTTTCTTCATCTGCCATGCTAGCAGTTTCCCACATTTGTTAGCCGATTCAAATGACTTTTGTCTCATCTGCTTAATTTTCCATTCCACCTCCTGGTTTATCATTTTCATATACTGTACTTGATATAACTTAATTTCTCTCAGAATCTCTTGCGATTTTGGTTTCGCTCTTAATTTCTTCTCTCCTTCTTTTATTTTTTCCAAAATTTTATCTTTTTTCTCATTTTGGGTTCTCTTCTTTATTACATTCTGTTGGATCAAAAACCCTCTCATAACCGCTTTGCCTGCGTCCCAGATTGTCCTTTTTTCAACCGTAGTGTTCAGATTTATCTCAAAGTAATCTCTCAAAGTTTTTTGGGCCTTCTTAATCACCTCCTGGTCTCTGAACAGGGTGTCATTCATCCTCCATCTGTAGGAACCGATTGGCGTTAGTTTCATCTCCATCTTCACTGCATTATGGTCGGAGCAAGTTTTTGGGCAAATTTCCACTTTTCGTGTCTTAGGTGCCAGTCCTCTAGTTATCCATATTTGGTCAATTCTTGTCCAGGTCTTCAGAGAAGAATGTTCCCTCTCTTCCAAGGGGGTTCTTAGTTCTCCAAATGTCAATCAAGTCCATATTGTCAGCCAATTCAAAAAAGGTTTTTGGTAATCTGCCATCTTTAGTTACCACCTGTCTCTGCGACTTATCCATGTTTGTAGATACCACCCCATTCATATCTCCCATCATAATGATGTTATAGTCCAAATAGTCCAACAATGTCTCATGCAATTTCTTAAAAAATTCAGACTTCCCCTCGTTTGGCGCATACACTCCTACGATCAAATATTTTTCACCTTGTGATTGAATCTCGATTGCAACAAATCTTCCTTGTTCATCTTTAAAAACAAATTTCGGTGATAGGCTTTCTTTAGCATAGATAACAACTCCTCTCTTTTTGACTTTGTCCGATGAGATAAATTCTTGGCCCAATCTTTTGTTAATAAGGACTTTTCTATGGAGCCTTACCACATGGGTTTCCTGTAAACAAATTAAGTCCAATTGTTCCTTTTTCAATATATGAAATACTTTCCTCCTCTTCTCCGGGGAGTTAAAACCGTGAATATTCCAGCTTAATAATTGCAGAGACATGATGTGTTTATTTTAATTTCCTCCAGCTGCTCCCAAAAGCTCGTCCAGTTCTTGTGGTGGTATCTTTCTTTTTGATTTGTCAGGTCCCAAAGGTGGTGGTGCTATGTCTAAAACTCCTGGTCTCTGGTCTCTTGGCACTTCTGTCGCTTCTTTTTGTAAGTCTTCTTCGAAATCTCTCAAAAATCTTTCCTTGTCTTCCACTGATCTGATTCTAAACTTTTTCCCTTTAAAGGTAAAAGACAGTCCCTGGGGGAATTCCCATCTAAAGGCTATGCAGTTCCTTCTCAGTAGGGCCACCAAGTCTCCGTAATTGGTTCTCAAATCCAAAAGATATTTCGGTATATCCTTGAAAATCTCAACTCTGGAGTCGTTGATCTCTAGGGTCTTCTGAAAGTGTGCACTCAATATTTTATCCCTCTCTTCTTTCGAACGGAGGGTCACCAAACAGTCTCTCACCCTGTTTTTCCTCCCCCCTCTTCCAAGTCTAAAAGCGCTCACTATCTTGAAATCTTTTTCCAGCTCCAAATTCCAAAATTTCACAAATTCCTGTGTAAGATAGTCACTCAAATTGTCCTTTTCAAGTTCCGGCACGGCTCTGATCCTTAGGTTTGTCTGTTTTTCTTTCAATTCGATCATAGACAATAAAGCCTGATGATCCCCAATCTGTTTACGCATAGGTTTAATTTCTTCCTCCACAGCCACAACTTTTTCTTTTGCTTCCTCAGCTATTTTTCTAGTAGACGCAGATTCCTCCAGCAGTTTTTCAATGGCTTTTGTGTTTGAATTAATACTGGCTGTGTTCCCTTCAATTTTAGTTGATTGGTCTGAGACCTGTTTGCTTAGGCCTTCCAATTTCTCATAAATTTTATTCAGTACAGATGTAAATTCCCCTTCTGAGGCCATTCCTTTTATCTCGGTTTGCCCCGAATCTTCCTCCTGAGTCACAGGAAGGCCGGGCACAGATGCTCTACGTTGCTGGGAGACTGTACTAGACTGTTGCACTCTGCCCTTGGATCTTGTTGCTCTTTGTTCAGTCATCCCCTTTTATCTTTCAGTCAAGGTCGGTCCCACGGTCTGGCCTTACTGTGGAAATTCCCCAATGTCAGCAATGGAAAATTCCCCCAGCTAGATGCACTCTTTAATAGTCCTCTAGGGGGACACTGTAGCAGCCATAAAGTTCACAGTAACAAAGTACTTTCCTAAATTTCCATGTCCCCTCCATTATAAACAAGCAACAGTTTCCAATCCAAAGAAGACTCTGAAATGTATCACCTTGCAGAATTAAATCTTAAATGTAGCAATGTTCATAAGTAGTGCAAGTCCAAATGTAGCAGTTCATACACCTGGCAGTCCGTTCCCAGGGATTTCAAAAGACAGCTTTTTTTTTTAATTTTCCCAGAAGAAATAAAGTCACTTTCCTTGCTTTCCCCCCTCTCCTGATCTGGGGGGGGGGGGAATTCTTTCGTTTTAATGCTTGAATTTAAAGTTCTTAAGTCTCCACTTTGAAGTACTAGTGTAGAAACGTCTTTGCTTTGATCTGTTACAAAGCGGAAAGGCGGACTTCCTGTTTACACCTTCCCGCTTCAGTGCCAAATTCTCAGATTTTTTCTCTTCAAATCCAGTTCTTTTAAAATCACCTACTCACGGATAGTCGTTTAGCAGCCAAATTTTCACAGGAAAAAGGTCAGCGCTCTCCGGCAACAGCTACGCGGCTTCACCCCGCAGAAGCAGCAGTCGACTCATAGCACCGCGCCGCTCCCGTTACGCTCCGGAACCCCTTACGGGGCTCCCTCGCTGAATCGGGGGGCGCTAATGGTGCCCGCCGAGTCCCACGCTCGCAGGCTCCTTCTGCCTGCGATTTTCTTTTTTTTTTTTTAATAATTTTTTATTCAAGGTTTTTATAACAATAACAGACATATAACAAATACATAAACAGACAAAAACGAAAACAAAACAAAAAAAAACATGTACCATTTCATATCTTAATTTCTTATACCTTTCTTCCCCGACTTCCTCATGCCTCCCTTTTCTGTATTCCAAATTCTTATCAATTACTCAGCAAATCTTCCCTTATTTTAATTTAAATTTAATCTAATCTTCCTTATTCTCCTTGTCTTAACCCTTGCTAATAGTAACCGTTTACTTTCCAGTCCAACATCATTCTAACTTTCGTTAATTTTATAATATTTCTTTAAATAGTCCTTAAACTTTTTCCATTCTTCTTGCGCTGCTTCTCTTCCCTGGTTTCGGATTCTGCTCGTCATTTCTGCCAGGCCCATGTAGTCTATCACCTTCATCTGCCATTCTTCCAGTGTGGGTAGTTCTTGTGTCTTCCAGTACTTCGCAATAAGTATTCTAGCTGCTGTTGTAGCGTACAAAAAGAAGGTTATATCCATCTTTAACACCCCCTGTCCGACAATGCCCAAGAGAAAGGCCTCTGGTTTCTTAGGGAAAGTATATTTAAATACCTTTTTAAGTTCATTATAGATCATTTCCCAGAATGCCTTAATCTTCGGGCACGTCCACCAAAGGTGAAAGAATGTACCCTCCTTTTCTTTACATTTCCAACATTTATTATCAGGCAAGTGGTAGATCTTTGCAAGCTTGACTGGGGTTGTGTACCACCTATATATCATTTTCATAATGTTTTCTCTTAGAGCATTACATGCCGTAAATTTCATCCCGGTGGTCCACAACTTTTCCCAATCAGCAAACAAAATATTATGACCAATGTCCTGAGCCCATTTAATCATAGCTGATTTAACCGTTTCGTCTTGTGTATTCCATTTCAGCAGCAAGTTGTACATTTTTGACAAATTCTTAGTACTGGGTTCTAACAATTCTGTCTCCAATTTTGATTTTTCCACCTGGAAGCCAATTTTACTGTCCAATTTATACGCTTCATTTATTTGATGATAATGCAGCCAATCTCTCACCTTCCCTTTTAATTTCTCAAAACTCTGCAATCTCAATTTGTCCCCTTCCTTTTCCAAAATTTCCCAGTATCTTGGCCACTTCGACTCCATGTTTAACTTTTTAACTGCCTTAGCTTCCATTGGCGACAACCACCTTGGAGTTTTATTTTCCAGCAGATCTTTATATCTAATCCAAACATTTAATAGTGCTTTTCTGACAATATGGTTTTTAAAACTTTTGTGTGCTTTAACCTTGTCATACCACAAATATGCATGCCACCCAAAAATGTTATTAAAACCTTCCAAATCCAAAATGTCTGTGTTTTCAAGAAGTAGCCATTCTTTCAGCCAGCAGAAAGCTGCCGCTTCATAGTAGAGTTTAAAGTCTGGCAGGGCAAACCCCCCTCTTTCCTTTGAGTCCGTTAATATCTTAAATTTAATTCTGGGCCTCTTGCCCTGCCAGACAAATTTAGATATATCTTTTTGCCACTTCTTGAAACAGTCCATTTTTTCCATTATTTGCAATGCTTGAAACAAAAACAACATTCTTGGCAATACATTCATTTTTATAACTGCGATTCGACCTAACAAGGAAAGCTTTAAGTTTGACCAAATCTCCAAATCTTTTTTCACTTCTGTCCAAGTTTTTTCATAATTGTCTTTAAATAGGTTCACATTCTTAGCTGTCATGTTTATACCCAAATATTTCACTTTTTTAACCACAGTCAACCCTGTCTCATTCTGGAACCTTTCTTTTTCAGTCTGTGTTAAATTTTTCTCTAATACCTTTGTCTTTAACTTATTCAATTTGAATCCTGCCAATTGACCAAACTCTTGGATTATTTCCAAAGCTCTTTTCGTGCTAGCTTCTGGCTCTTGCATTGTAAGTACTAAGTCATCTGCAAATGCTCTCAATTTGTATTGTTTAGCTCCGACCTGAATCCCTTTAACCAACTGGTCCCTCCTAATCATATTAAGCAAAACCTCCAGGACCGATATAAAAAGTAGTGGGGAGATAGGGCACCCCTGACGTGTCCCTTTTTCAATCTTGAACTCTTCTGTTACCACGTTATTTACAATTAATTTTGCTTTCTGTTCAGAATATATTGCGCCTATACCATTCTCAAACCCTTGGCCTACCCCCATCCCCCGGAGGTTCTTCAACATAAAATTCCAAGAAATGTTGTCAAAGGCTTTCTCGGCATCCACAAATATCAAAACAGCCTTAGTGTTTATATTCACTTCCAACTTTTCCAAAATGTCAATTATATTCCTTACATTGTCCGACAAATGCCTTTTCGGGAGAAAGCCCGCTTGGTCCCCATGAATCTCCTCCATCAAAACTCTTTTCAATCTTTTTGCTAAAATATCAGCAAAAATTTTGTAATCCACATTTAGTAACGAGATGGGTCGGTAGTTTTTAAGTTGAGTCTTTTCAGTCTCTGTCTTTGGTATAAGTGTAATGTAGGCCTCTCTCCACGTATCGGGTGCCCTTCTCCCCTCCATAATCTCGTTACAGACTTCCTTCAAAGGTTGTATCAGTCCTTCCTTCAAAACTTTGTAGTATTTGGAAGTCAGTCCGTCCGGCCCGGGGGACTTGCCCAACGCCATGCCTTGAATGGCATCTTCTATTTCTTGTGCTGATATCTCCTGGTTCAAAATTAACTTACTTTCTTGTGAAACCTTTTTCAGCCCATTTTTCTCGAGGAATTGTTGTATGTCCATTTCTTTCTGCGGCCCTTGTGTATAAAGTTGTCTAAAGTAGTTCTGAAAGCAATTCCTAATTTCCGCTGGGTTACTTATATTCTTTCCTTCCACTTCTATATTTGTTACCGTGTTGAGTTTTTGTCTCTTCTTTATTTGCCAGGCCAACAGCTTGCCACATTTATCAGCAGATTCAAAGGTCTTTTGTCTCATTTGCTTGATTTTCCACTCTAATTCTTGATTCATCAGCTCCATATATTGTGTTTGATGGAATTTAATCTCTCTTAAAATCTCTTGCGATTTCGGCTTCGATCTTAATTTCTTTTCCCCTTCTTTTATCTTTTCCAAGATTTTTTCCTTCCTCTCATTTTGCTTTCTCTTCTTTAATGTATTTTGTTGTATCAAAAACCCCCTCATCACGGCTTTACTTGCGTCCCATACTATTCTTTTTTCTACTTTAGTCCTCAAGTTAATTTCGAAATAGTCTTTCAAAGTTTTTTGGGCCTTCTTGCAAATCTCCTCATCTCTGAATAAGTTGTCATTCATTCTCCATCTGAAAGAGCCAGTTGTTGTTTGCTTCATCACCATCTTTACTGCATTATGGTCGGAGAAGGTTTTTGGGCAGATTTCCACTTTCTTTATATTCGGCGCCATACTGCTAGTCACCCAGATTTGGTCAATCCTTGTCCATGTCATTTTGGCTTCAGAAAAGAAGGTTCCCTCTCTTTCTAATGGGTGTTTTGTTCTCCAAATGTCAATCAAGTCCATATTGTCAGTCATTTCAAAAAAAGTCTTTGGTAGTCTTCCATCTTTTGTTATTACCTGTCTTTGTGCTTTGTCCATATTTGTTGAAACTACTCCATTCATATCTCCCATCAAAATTAAGTTGTAATCCATATGGTCCATCAGAATTTCATGCAACTTCTTAAAAAATTCAGCTTTCCCTTCATTTGGTGCATAAATTCCCACTATCAGGTACTTTTCTCCTTGAGATTGAATTTCAATTGCCAGATATCTTCCTTGGTCATCTTTAAAGATTTGTTTCGGTTGCAACTTTTCTTTTGCATAGATCACCACTCCTCTCTTTTTTACTCTGTCTGAAGATATAAATTCTTGTCCCAATCTTTTATTTATTAATAATTTTCTATGTGCTCTTGTCACATGAGTCTCTTGTAAACAAATCAAGTCCAATTGGTCTTTCTTTAAAGCGTGGAATATATTTTTCCTCTTTCTGGGAATGTTCAACCCGTTACAATTCCAGGTTAGAAGTTGCAAAGCCATGATGGGATTATTTAACCCTTCCTCCTACAGCTCCCTGTTTTTGTTCCTCGTCTGTCGGTGGTTCCGTGTCCGTATCCAATGACGGATGCCCTTGTCCTGGAAATGTCTCTTTCTGTAGGTCTTCTTTGTGTTCTCCCAAGAACTTGTCTTTATCACTCACTGTCTTTATTCTTCTTTTCTTCCCCTTGTATTTAAAAGACAAGCCTTGGGGAAATTCCCACCTGAATGGTATGTAGTTCCTTTTCAGCAGTGTCACCAAGTCTTTGTAGAGTCCTCTTGCGTCCAAAATACTTTTGGGAATGTCTTTAAAAATCTCAATATGAAAATCTTCAATTCGAAGGGTTGTTTGGAAATGCAGGTTCAATATTTTGTCTCGCTCCTCCTTTGATCTTAGAGTTATTAAGCAGTCTCTGGGTCTATTCTTCCTCTGCTTTGCTCCCAATCTAAATGCGCTTTCTATCTTAAATTCTTCTTTGTCCAGCTCCTGCTTCCAAAAGTCAGAAAATTCTTTTGTCAAATAGTCCACCAGGTTATCTCCTTCCTTTTCCGGCACAAGTCTAATCCTTAGGTTCCTCTCCTTACGTTGCATATCCTGCATAGAGAGTGCCAGCTCATACTCATCTAGTTTCTTGTACACTGGTGGAAATTTTTCCTCAGCAGCAGTTGCAATTTCTTTAGCTTCCTCAGCTATCTTTCGTGTTGTAGATGAATCTTCCAATAGTTTCCCAATTGCTTCTGCATTTGAGTTCACTTTGTTCCCAAGGTCGGTTATGCTTTTTGTATTTAAATCAATTTTCCCAGAGATTTCTTCAATTTTCTTATTTGTTTCAGCAATTTGAACTTTAGTTTCTACACCTTGCTTTTTTAGTTCCTCCAATGAATCGTTTATCTTCTCCAAAACCTTAGCAAATGATTCTTCTGAAGACATTGTCTTCACTTTTGCCTTTGAGACAGCTGTAATTCCAGAGGCCCCTGTTACAGAAGCCCTTCTTTGCTTGGAAAGATCCACTTTGTATTGTCTGCCAGATCTCAAGGTTGCTTCTTGTGAATCCTCTTTCTCTTTACCATCTGCCATAACAAAGTCTTTTAGTCAAGGTCATTCCCACACTCTTATGCTGTCAGACAAAGTTCTCAGATTTTAAACTCCACTTGTTGCTGAAACAATTTATAAATCCTCTAGAGGGCGTAAAATCAGTTTTTTACTTTCTAATTAGTCCCACATTCTCCAGAAAATTAAACAAAGGTCTTTCTAGTCCGTTTCAATTATTCTTTTCTCTTTCTGGAGGTTTCAAATCAATAATGTTCTGCAAGTATCTTTACTTTGCAACAAAATACATATTTCAAGTTGAGAGTAGCCAAAGTCAGTCAAAGATACTTTTTTACCTTCTTGTAGCAACAGTCCTTAGCCGGTGCTTTTTCTCCGGCAGTCCGATCCCCAGGTAGAAGAGCAGCGGTAAATAACTCAATTTCTTTTAAATTGGCAGGAAAATACTTTCAAGTCTTCTTCCCCCCCCCCCTCCTGCCTTCGGGGAGGGAGTTCTTTGCTTGGTGTTGAATTTCTTAGTTCCCGCACTCTCCTTTCCAGCGGTTACAGCTTAAATGCCTTTCGCTTTGATCTTGCTGCAGAACGGAAAGCAGACTTCCTTTTTGGTGCTTGTCCGTCTCGGTACCCAATTTCTTAAAATTTAGTGTCCAATTTAGGTTTAGAAGTCAATCCTACTCACGGATAGTTGTTCTTTTTAGTCCAAATTTACCGGAAGAAGTCAGCGCTCTCCGCTAATGGCGACGCGGCTTCGCTTCGCAGGCTGGGTGAAAGCGACTCTCAGCACCGCTCCAAAACCCCTCCGCTGATCCGCAGCCTTTAAAAAGGCTATTTCACAGCGTCGGGGGGGCGCAAAGGTGCCCGCCGAGTCTCCAGTTCACAGGCTACGCGCCTGTGATTTTTGAGGGTCCCCGCTCCGCCGTAGCTGTCAGGACCCGAACCTACGAAGCAGATCTCTCCCGGAGCTCCGGGAGAAATCCGCCATTAAGCGCTGGCGCTAACCGGAAGTCCTGCCTGCGATTTTCAGCCGGGTCTCCCCTTCGCCGTAGCGGACAGACCCACTTTCTGCGGAGCTTCCCCCTCCTACTCAGAAGGAGACCGCCATTGCCGTTGGCGCCGCCTCCGGAAGTCGTGGGGGCACAAATTTGTGGCAGGGGGCACAAACAGGTGCCCCCACAGCAGGCTCCCTCATTGGTGCCTGGCTCCACGTGAAAAGGAGCTGACCTAAGCTGCTGTGCTTCTGCTGGCCACAGCTCTGTCCTTAGGTTAGGCCTGTCCTGGGGAAGAGAGCAGGAGGGTGGGTGGCCGCAGTGCACCTCACTCCCAGTCACAGCAGCAGCTCCGCCTCCGGGTCACGTCTGACCTGGCACACTCAAGCTTCCCTGCCCCTCTCCTCCCCTGGACATGTGGGGAATGCCCCTTCCCCCTCGTTGAGTTCTGCAAAGGCAGCCCTGAGACTGAGGAGGAAAGAGCTCACTGCTCATGCCAACCCTAGAGAGGATGTAAGAAAGAAGCAGGCTGTTGGAGGACAGCCGAGAAACAATTGAGCTTGGTGGAGCAGTGCCCCAGTCCCCCTTAAGGACAAGCCTCCGCAAGAAGGAATTTTAAATGGTGAAAGACAGGAGTGCCTGGCGTGCTCTGATCCATGGGGTCACGAAGAGTCGTACACGACTAAACGACTAAACAACACAATATTGGCATGGGAACTACAATAGCTCAATGTTGCAATTTGTCTACCCTACTTAATATTTACCATTAAGGAAAGTATAAAGTCATGGAGTAAATCCTTTTCAGCTTGTTGATAGATTCACAAACAAGCACGAGTTCACAGCCATTTGCACAGAGCATATATTCCCCTCCAGTTCCCTCCACTTTCTCCTCCTCCTCAAGAGTCCTGCCCCATGTTGAGTTTCCTGAGCATGAACAGAAAGCTCCTGTCTTGGGACTCTTTTGGACTCTTGGCACCCTTCCCAGGAAAAGGGGATGAGAAGCCAAGCGGGGTTGAGAAGCCTTGCGGTTCAGCATGTTCAAGATGTGTTACAACCAAATGAGATAAGAGTCAGTTCTCAGGCTTGCTTTGACAGAGCCTATTCATTAGCTTTTTGAAGCCTTCTCGTACTGATAAAAGTAACATTTTGCCTATGCATCTTGTGAGAAAGCAGAGAAAAACTTTAGCTGTGGATTTTTGGAAGAGAGAAAGGGAATTTTGGACAGGCCTAGGTGGGGTCACCTGTCCTCACCTCCTGGACAGGCCTAGGTGGGGTCACCTGTCCTCACCTCCTTCAGGTCAACCAGGACAACCTCACAATGATCCTGTGTTATGTCAGGGGGCTCAGGGAGAAAGTCTCCTTTGGTAACTTGCAAAGCAGCTTTTTCACACAGAAGGTCCCATTACACCAACAAATGGTTGTTGTATTGTTACTTGTGCTGCAAAAATGTGTAGAGGCCACAGTACAGAACAGGACACAGCCACATCTAGCAGAATGTCTGGCAGAGGTTTTGCCTTTGCAAAGTGTTTTTGGAATATGAGGAATGGCAATATAATGCTATTCAGTATCTGTCAGTGGGACCATGCATATTTATTCCAATTCTGCTTCCTTCCCCACTGCCTTTCATCCCTTTATTGGCCCTTACTCCTCCTGCACTGATAAGGAATGGCACAAATAGGCCAAGAGCATTGCCTGTGTAACTGCTACCTGTTATTACTGCAATCCTATAAGGACTTGAGAGCAGGCCCTGGTCAACTGACGCCTTATTCACACTGTGGCAATAAACTTACATCTGGGCTATAGCATTTCAGACTGCATCCTGCACCATACAAATAAATATTCTTCCATAGGAAACTAGCAGGTGAGGGATGAACTAGAACCCTTCTCCCTGACATGTTAGATTTTCTGGGTTTTTTTGCACACACAAAGCCTCCAGACTGCCTCCAAACTGTCAATGTTTTGCAGGAGGAATTATTCAAGTGCACACCAGAATTCTAGGTCTGCACAATTAAAGCAGGTTAAAGCTCTCTTTTGCCCTTGTCCAACAAATCCACTTAAAAAACAACAGACTTTTTTTGGTTTGAAAAGTGATGAAGAAATGCAATGATATGTGTGGGATGAACAAATGATTTTGTGGAAACACCACGCAACCAAATCAAGATGAATGATAATTGTCATAGAAGTGGCTCAGAAATAAATCAGAACGAGTGTTCAATAAAGACTGAACGTAAGCTACCACGTAAACTTCCTGCAACTAAATATGGATGAATGCCAAATAAGCAGGTCAAGTAGAGGAGCCCTCAAATAAAGGATTGGGCTATAAATGTGGGCAGTGCCAGTGGAACCAGGAAATTCTACCTAAATCTCTAAATTCTTACACAGAAACCTTAGCCATTGCCTTCCTTGTCTGTGATTTCCATAATTAACGTACAGGGGACTTTACAGTGTTTTGCAGTCCCTTTAATATAGCTTTTGCATGTGTCACATACATCAAACTTAAACCAAGATGTTTCTTTGGTATTCATTCTGCTTGTGCCAGCTCTCTTCCTGCACAGGAAGGAAAAAAGCAGGGAGCCCCACTCTGACTTGAATGTTCATTTACCTCAACAGCTGCAGGTACTTGAACCACACTTTCTGCAGCGTCCACAGCCTCTCATACAATGGAAGAAATTAGCTGAGAAACAAACCAGGATTGAATGCATGCTAAATGTTTGTTAATTGTCATATTTCCTGTTATGTACTGAAGTTCTCACCCTGGGCCAGCAGGGGGATACTGTAGATAGTTATGCAAATGAAGGATTGAAAAGTGACGTTCAGTGATTGGATAGTTTTGTATGCAAATGAAGGATCAAAAAGTGACGTTCAGTGATTGGATAGTTTTAGAAAATGGCAACAGTTACATTGTTCTGGAGCTCTATATAAGCAGGCTGACTGAGCTCCTCAGCTTAGTTCTGTTCCAGCTTATAAAATAAAGAGCTGCTTTGGAGAAATCGCTGTGTCATCTGCTATGTCAACCCACAACTTAACATTTCCATTTTGCAGCGTGCTATCAATGCACCATCCATCTGCAATCACCCCTTTAATTACACGCTGCTCCAAAGGCCTCTCAAATGGCAAAGATCTTCTTGTTCACGGTGACCATCACTCTGCTTTTTGTTCTGACAAAACATAAAAGAGTTGTTTCCTCCCTCACCCTGCTGTGCCCAGTTCCTTATGCTAATTTATAAAGAGCCAAGTCAACTGTTTGTTTTAATGAAGGTTGAGGACCAAAAAGGGGTGAGGAGGCAATAAAGAATAGAAGTTTTATCACTGCACAAGCTAGGAAGCATGAGTCTCTTATCATAAGCACAGGCTGGGGAAAGAGGAGGGCCCAGTTTCCGGTAACAAACCTTGTTCTGCAGGAGGCTTTTACTACTTGATAGCATGTTCTTGCAATGCCTACAACTTGAGGCCTAGTTCTCACTGGGGTGCTGGGCCTGTTTCTGGGCTCCTGGCCTCAGACTGCAGGCAGAATCTCATGACTGAATCCTCCATCGTGTTAACACCACTTCCCTCTATGTCAAAAACCAGCATGCCGGGGAGAAAAGTTCTTTTCTAAGCTTCTTCCCAACATTCTAATTTTCTGGGTCACCTCGGAGTCCTGCATCCAACAGCCTAGTGCTGACAGAAAGTTCTCTGATTCCTAGTGTATTTGTTGACATTTTACAAACTGATAAAAACCTGGGTTGTGCCTCGAGACAGAGCAGTAAATGGTGCTATAGGGGGCCCACCACGTAATACCACCAATTAATAATGTGGCGGATCCACTCCTCTAACTGCCCACTATAAAATGTAGTGCACCCACCTCACGGCACACCAATTCCACAAATTTCTACAATTTACCACAGATTATGTAGCGGGGGGACTTGTGTGAGGGAAAACGCAATGATTTAGAGTCTGTATCAGGGACTGGGCAGAGGAGGAATGGTGGAGACAGTATAGATTTACAACAGTGGTTTGTGGGAGGTCACAGCTCAGAGGCAGATGAGGGAGAAAGTTGGAAAATACTGTAACACCATTATCCAAGAGGCTGGGTTCTATAGCCTCTCACTGTTAAGATTGAAATTAATAATAATTATTATTATTATAATTAAGAAATGATGGTATGAAACTTTCCCTTGTCTTTATACATTCCTGGACAACCAGCTGGGAGCCGCTGACAGCATCATGACACTCAGGCAGGAGTTGAACAAACAAACAAGAAAAGTTTATTGAAAAAATAGGTTTATGAAACAAAGTGGGTCAGGAAATGTGTTCTTTCAGGTAGAAGTTAACTTGTTTACTCTAACTTTAAGATGTCTTGGGCTTAAACGCAATACTATAGCCACAGACTCTAGTCTGACTCTGCTGTCCATCACAGGTGCCTGCCCTTCCCCCAAGGTAAAAAGTACCAAGATGGGTAAAGTTATTGTAGCACCTAAGGAAGAAAACCCCACAAGCATTTCTTCCCCGGCCTGACGGTGAAATCATCAGCATCAAATAACGGACAATGTGTTGTCCCCTGGTGACACTCCTCAGCATCAGCCTGAAACAGCTGCTTTGTGGCCATCCCTACTTGAACTGGGGTTTCCTTTATTACATCCAGAATTTATTACATCCAGAATTTCAGCATGTGTCAGCGCTGCCCAAGGTCCCAGCTCACACAAGACCAACGCTGCTCCTTGCCCAAGTTTAAAAGTCTTTATTGAAGTTCAGTCTCATTTCTAGACGCGCAGCGCGCAACGCTACATCTGTCCGTCAGACCGTAGAACTCCCATCTGAATCTCCTCCCCCCTGACACCAGCTTACGATTCTAGCCTTACTCCACCTCTTCCTCTGTTCCTTCTTTCTCTGGGTCCTTCTGCTAGTCGGAGTCTCAGCCCTCCGAGATTCTTCTGACGCTGATTCTCCCGACTCCTCCCCCCCCCCTTTCGGGCTTTAGGACCTGGCTCCCAATCCGGGTTTTCTGCTGTCCCGCGCTCCTCCACATTTGAACTTGGCGCGCGCGCGCAGCCTCCCACTTTCCTTCTGACCGTTACACTTGTGTCACTGCTCCCCCTTTCGGGGAGGCTAACTGGACCTGGCCTTCCCTCCGTCTCCCCACTCCCCGATGGAGGAGAAGCTGGTCCTGACTCACGTGACTCTTCCCCCCCACTGTGCTCTGGTGGGGGAACTGGCCCTACTGCTCCGCTACTCCCTTGGGACTCCCCTCTGGTTCCTTGTTTATGGATCGTCCCCTCTGGGATTCGCCTCGCCCTTACCATAGGCGCCCCCTCCTGGGAATCTTCAGATTCGCTGGAGAAGCTCATGGAATCCCTCGGTCCACTGTCATATTCCCCTATGCTCCCCTCTGATTCCTCTCCTCCGCTCTCTATTTGCTCTCTCCCCTGCTCTTCTGCTCCTGAGCCTCTGACATCCATCCCCCCTCGAAGCCCCCCCTTCCCCCCTCCCCCTCTTCGGGTGTGGGTTCCAGGTGCTGCAGCGCTGGGGGTGTGAGTGCTGGCTTCCGTTCTCTCCCCCTGGTGTGCAACCGGCCAGCGGGATCAGGCCCCCCCACGATGGGTTCGTCGACGTCGACTTCCTCTGCTTCCATTTCTCTGCTGTCGTGCTCAAAACCAAGATCCTCCCCCCACACGTCCATGTCCTCCTCTCCCCCCGGTCCCTCGGGTGAGGCTGTGTGCAAGGGCCCCCTCAGCAGTTCCCTGCTCCACCCCACTTCTGGTTGAGTGTCCCACCAATAGGAGCGGTCTGTGGCAAACCCCGAGAGCGACCCCTCCGGGGAGCTCTTCCCCGGCGTCGGCTCCTCATCTGAGGAGAAACCCTGGAACGTGCTGGCTGACTGTGGGTGTGAAAAGCCAGTCGTCGAAATACTCCTCCGGCATGGGTCTGTGTGGGAAGATCGAATGGAACTCGTCTTTGAGGTAGTGCTCCTCCACGGCGTAACACGGCACCCACTCGTTGGCGCTGGCCGGAGTACCCTCCCTGGCGAGGAGATATTCAACTCCCTCTTCCCCCCATCTGGAGTCCAAAATCTGTGTGACCTCGTTGAGTGGGATCGCCCTCTGTGGTCCCTCCCCTGTTGGCGATGGGCTACGTGGAGCTGGTGCGGTCCCTGGCGCCTGAAACCTGTGGGGCGCCTTGTAAGGCGTGAGCACTGACCTGTGAAAGACTGGGTGCATTCTGGAGCCCTCCGGGAGTGTCAACCGGTAGGCCACTGGATTGATTTGTGCCGCGACCTGGTAAGGTCCCATCTGCTTGTGTCCTAGCTTCCTCTTAGCTAGCGTTCTGGCCGGCACTGCCTGAGCTGCTAACCAGACCCAGTCCCCTACCTGTATGTCTTCCCCAACCCTCCTGTGCCTGTCTGCCTGCATCTTGTAGGCGTGTTTCGCGAGTTCCAAGTGCCTTCAGAGTTGCTCATGGACCTCCTGTAACTCTGCGGCTAAGTGCTCTGCCCCCCGTGGCCCCCCTCTGCCTCGGTCTCCAACCCCGGGAAGGTTCTGGGGTGGCGCCCATTGTTGGCGAAGAACGGTGTCACCCCTGTAGACCCGTGCTTCGTGTTGTTGTAGGCAAACTCGGCTAGCGGTAGGTAGTCCACCCAGGTCGAGGGCTGTTGATTGGCGTAGCATCGCAGGTACTGCTGCATGATGGCGTTGACCCTCTCCGCTTGTCCGTTGGTCTGCGGGTGTCGTGCCGACGCTAAGTTGATCTTGACGTTCAGGATGCCCAGCAGCTTCTGCCAGAAGTTCGAGATGAATTGGCGGCCCCGGTCGGACAGGATGGACCGCGGCAGGTCGTGAGCTTTGAACACGTGGTCTATGAACAACTTGGCGGTCTGTTCCGCTGTGGCCACCTTCGCGCACGGAATGAAATGCGCCATCTTGGTGAAGAGGGCTACGACCACGAGTACCGCTGTTTTGCCGCGCGAACTGGGCAGATCTGTAACAAAGTCCAGGGCCACTTTCTCCCATGGTTCGAGCGGCGTCTGCAGCGGTTCCAGCAGACCTGCCGGCTTCCTGTGTACTGGCTTGGCCCTTTGGCAGGTGTCACACCTGGAAACGTAATCCGCAACTTCTCCCCGCACCTTGGGCCACCAAAAGTCCCTGGTTACTAATTCCGCCGTCTTGTCCTTGCCAAAGTGCCCAGCGCTGGGCGCGTCGTGCAACTGCTGCAAAACTCTCGCGCGAAGGTCGTCTCCCGGTACGTAGAGAGCCCCTTTGTGGAAGAGTAGTCCGTCGCGTATCTGGAACTCGTCGTCCCTCGCTGTGCCGTTTCGCACCTCCTCCATCTTGGATTGCGCAAACGAATCCGCCTGTAGCGCGCGACGGACTGCGTCCAGGTCCACTGCGGCTGAAGCGCACGCCCACACCTCTGGTGCGAAAATGTGTTTGGCCGCTGCCGGAGCCGCTTCCTCGAGATACTGCGGCTTCCTGGATAGCGCATCCGCCATGACGTTGTTGTCTCCCGGGATGTATTCTATCCGGAAATCGAAATCTGCAAAGAACTCCGCCCAGCGGATGTGTCTCTGGTTCAGGAACTTCGCCGTGCGCCAGTACTCCAGGTTCTTGTGGTCCGTGCGGACCTGCACTGTGTGTCTGGCTCCGACGAGGAAGTGCCGCCACGCCTTGAAGGCTGCATGAATGGCCAGCAACTCCCTGTCCCAGATGGTGTAGTTCTGCTCCGACGTGCTGAGCTTCCTGGAGTAGAATGCGCACGGTCTCCAGTCCCCTTGCGGATCTTGCTGCAACAGGACCGCCCCCACCGCTCTGTCCGAGGCGTCCGTTTCAACCCTCATCGGTTTGCTGGGGTTTACGTGTAGCAGCTGTTCTTCGGACGCGAAGAGACGCTTGAGCCTCCGAAAGGACTGCTCCGCCTGGTCCGTCCAGGTGAACTTCTTCTTCTTGGAGCTGAGGGTGTCCGTGATGGCCGCCGTCTCCTTCGCGAACCCCTTGATGAACTTGCGATAAAAGTTGGCGAAACCGACGAACTTCTGGACCTCCTTCCGGTTGCGCGGGCTCTTCCAGTCCAACACTGAGCGGACCTTGGCGCTGTCCATGGCAATTCCCTTGTCGGACAGCTTGTAGCCCAGGAAATCCACCTCTGTCGTGTCGAACTGGCACTTCTCCAGTTTGGCATAAAGCCTGTGCTCCCGTAGTCTCTGCAGGACCTCCTTGACGTCCTCCTCGTGCGCCTCCTGCGAGTCCGAAAAGATCAGGATATCATCTAAAAAGCAGACGCACTTCTTGTAGAGGAGTCCCGCTAGCACGTGGTGCATGAAAGCTTGGAAACAATGGGAGCCATTCTGGAGACCAAACGGCATGACTCTGTATTCATAGGTTCCTAAAGGCGTAAACATGGCTGTCTTCCACTCGTCGCCCTCCCGCATGCGTATAAGGTTGTAGGCCCCTCGTAGATCCAACTTGGTGAAGATCCGTCCCTTCCTCACCGTCGCGAGCAGGTCGTCAATTTTGGGCATGGGGAATGCTGTGGGCTTTGTCCTGGAATTGATGATTCTATAATCCACTATGAGCCTCCGTTCGGGCGTGTCTCTCTTCTTCACGAAAAACACGGGACTGCCCCCCACTGCTTTGGATTCCCGGATGAATCCCCGCTTCAAATTGCGATCTATGAACTCCCTGAGTTCTTGCATTTCGTCTTCAGACATGGAGTACAGTCTCCCAGTCGGCAGCGTCGCCCCTGGCAGGAGGTCAATCTTGCAGTCGTAGGGTCTGTGGGGAGGCAGCTTGTCTGCTTCCTTCTCGCAGAAGACTTCCAAAAAGGCCTTGTACTTGTTGGGCACCGCTTGCACCATGCCTAGGTGTAGCTGCGGTGCATGCTCTTGCCCCTCTTCTTCCTGGTAGGTCTGGATGCAGTGCGCTGCGCAGTAGGAAGAGCAGAAGGTCAATTGCCGCTGGTACCACGCTAATGCCGGGCTGTGCCTATCCAGCCAACTCATGCCCAACACTATGGGCGTGTCCGACAGGTGGGTGACGTTGAAACTGATGACTTCGCGGTGGTTCCCAATTTGCATCACCAGAGGCGGTGTCTGCTGTACCACCTCTCCTCCCAGTATCTTCCTGCCATCTACCGTGACAACATTTAGGGGCGTCGTGGCTGGCAGGAGTGCTATGCGATGCTGCTTGACGAAGTCCAACCCTACAAAGTCTGCGTTGCTACCAGAGTCAATGGTAATAGGGACCTCCAGGGTGAGCCCATCGGGCAGCTGGAGCGATGCAGTGAGTTGCACCACTGGTTTGGGTGGGAGGGGGTCTGTGGGCTGCAAAATCTCTGGGGACTGCTTCACTGACTCGCCTGGTTGAGCCCCAGAGCCTCCATCTCCAACCAGGCGTCGCCTTTTCCCTGCTGCTCTACTCCCTGCTGAATTCCTCCTTTAACAGTTGCTGAGGCTGCAGTGTGCTTCTGGAGCCTCTGGGGACACTCTTTCGCCATGTGCTGTGCACTGTCGCAGATGTAACACTTCCTGCTCCCTCTAGGAGCCTTCGCCTTGACTGCTCCTGGTGTTTGGGCTCTGCTTGCTGTCTGAGCCCTTGCACCTCCGATTTCCATTGGCTCCTCTCCACTCATCAGAGGAGGCGTGGACTGAGCGCGCTCTGTCTCTCTGGGTAGGAAGGGAGTCGTTCTAACTGACGTGTTTGCTCTTCGCCCCTCCTCCCTGCTCCACGGGCGTTCTTCCAGGCGCACCCCAATTGCGAGCGCCCTTTGGACTACTTCTGCTGTATTTTGGGGTCTCTCTCCCCTGGCCAGCTCATCTTTCACGGCTCCATTCAGCCCCTCCCAGAACAGATCCCTGACGGCAGCTGAGTCCTTCTGCCAGCCCAGCACATTTACTAACCCAAAAAAGCGGGAATGATACTGGCGCACCGTCGCTCTTCCTTGTCGCAATCCATGCATTTCCCTTCTAGCGACATCCACATCCACCGTTGATTTAAAGCAAGCGTCCATGGCTCCAATAAAAGCGCTTGAATCTTTGAGGGCGGGGTCATTTTCGCGTAGCAAGGTTCGCAGCCACGACTTAGCTTCCCCATGCAGATGAGTGATTATGAAACCCACTTTCTCCTCCTCATCTCTAAAATCTTTCCGAAGCAAATTGAGCGCGAAGACTACTTCTGCTCTGAAGTTAGGGTACTGATGCAGGTTCCCGTCAAAATGGGTCACAAGGCTCGCCCCCCCTTTTCCGAGGCTAACTCCCTCCGGCTTGGCTCCCAGCTGCCCCTCCTTTCCCCATTTGTCCCACCTGGCTTGCAGATCCTGGCAGAGCGCAGCTGTGTCTTCTTCTTTTTTCTTAGACGCAGCCAATTCTGCGTAGAGCGTTGACACCGCTTCCTGCAATTGCTTGACTTTTTCCTCAGTCGTCATCTTTGCCTATCTCCGTGAGCTTGCAGAGTTTAGTGAGATGGGAGTTACTGTCAGCGCTGCCCAAGGTCCCAGCTCACACAAGACCAACGCTGCTCCTTGCCCAAGTTTAAAAGTCTTTATTGAAGTTCAGTCTCATTTCTAGACGCGCAGCGCGCAAGGCTACATCTATCCGTCAGACCGTAGAACTCCCATCTGAATCTCCTCCCCCCTGACACCAGCTTACGATTCTAGCCTTACTCCACCTCTTCCTCTGTTCCTTCTTTCTCTGGGTCCTTCTGCTAGTCGGAGTCTCAGCCCTCCGAGATTCTTCTGACGCTGATTCTCCCGACTCCTCCCCCCCCCTCTTTCGGGCTTTAGGACCTGGCTCCCAATCCGGGTTTTCTGCTGTCCCGCGCTCCTCCACATTTGAACTTGGCGCGCGCGCGCAGCCTCCCACTTTCCTTCTGACCGTTACACTTGTGTCACTGCTCCCCCTTTCGGGGAGGCTAACTGGACCTGGCCTTCCCTCCGTCTCCCCACTCCCCGATGGAGGAGAAGCTGGTCCTGACTCACGTGACTCTTCCCCCCCACTGTGCTCTGGTGGGGGAACTGGCCCTACTGCTCCGCTACTCCCTTGGGACTCCCCTCTGGTTCCTTGTTTATGGATCGTCCCCTCTGGGATTCGCCTCGCCCTTACCATAGGCGCCCCCTCCTGGGAATCTTCAGATTCGCTGCAGAAGCTCATGGAATCCCTCGGTCCACTGTCATATTCCCCTACGCTCCCCTCTGATTCCTCTCCTCCGCTCTCTATTTGCTCTCTCCCCTACTCTTCTGCTCCTGAGCCTCTGACAGCATGCATCTGCCAAAGCCAAAAGGGAGCCAGTGTTTTCTTGATTGGATCCATTCTGTTTACACAGTCAGACATTGTAGGCTACAAATGCATGGATTTTGCCTCCCCATATAGCTGGACACAGCCATATAGTTGAATCACAGCCAGAAATATAGTGCCAGCAGAGATGAGTGAGAGAGAAAGGAGTGGGGGGGCGGATAGCAGTTCAGTTAAGAGGTAATAAAGATTGAAGCCTCAATAGAATGGAGAGTGGCAATTAGACTAACATGTGTCCTGGAATTCACTTGTAAATGATTGCATGGCAGTCTTGTTTAACCCACCTAGCTCCTCTGATGCACCATGGTTAAGATATATTCATGCCAAGTAGAGTCATCTTTAAAAGAATTGCAGGACTCTGAAGCAACTGAACTTAGCATTTGGCTATGGACACAGCAAGGACTTTGAAGCAAAGAACCTGCTCTGAGCTCAGAGAGAGAGAGGAGACTACTCGTAACATCTGTAAAGTGTGTGTATATAATGACGTATGTTGGAGTTGGCCTAGTAAATACAACTCTGCTGAATGGCTGTTTCGTGTGGTGAGCTTAATTGCCTGACTGAGCTTCTATGGCACCCAACATCCAACAGACCATTCTCATATGCCTATTTGTTGAGTAAAAGAGTTCACCTGAGCTGGAAGCTATGCTTACAACCTGGGACTGCAGTTTCTTTTCTGCACACTACATAGCCCGACAGAGCAAGCGTTCCTTGAAATGTGCTTTAAGTAGCTTCTCAGATAAGGCCTCCATCACAATAATTGTTTAGTACTGCGGGTCCTAAACAGTGGCCCACAAACCTCACTGCGTGTCTGTGAAGAATCCAAGGAGCAGGGACTGTGAATGGCAGATGCAGTGGCTGCTCCGAGGTCTGTCCACCAGGTGGGCAGGATGGACCAGAAGTGAAGGGTGGCAGGAGGCAATTGAAAGGAGTGGAGAGGACTAGAAGCGTGAAAGGCAGAGCAGGAAGGGAACAAATATAAACAAATAAAAGAAGCAATAAAAATACAGTTTCAAATCATCCAGCATAGCGAGTTACCATCACTACAAAATCTTCAGCTGGAACACCAGCCAGAATTCACTAAAATGCATCAATTACAGCAGAAATTCATTTTATCACACAATTAAGCTGCTAAACTGCCCATAGAGGTTTGGATAAAAAGAATCCATGGAAAGATCAAGATGTAATATCCTGCAGTGTGAAATTACTAGATTAGACCTAGAGCAAATTTTCTATTTTGGGAATCTCAAACAAAAATTCTTTTTAGAGAAAAGAATGAAGACACCCCCCAAAAAAAGAAAAAGAAAAGAAAAAAGAAATCTGTGAGTGAGTTCAGGAAGATAACACCAAGCATACAATAAAATGATGATGATGATGATGAATGGTGTTATCCTCTGCTCTGTCATGGAGATGTTATAAACATGCGAGCTCTGGGCCTAGTGTAGAGTGTCCTCAAGGTATGACTGGTTTGCAGGCATACAGGAATGTGTGCTCCTCTCTCCACCATCCTCTCATCCCTATTTTGGCTGTTCCACCGCTCCAGCCAGCAGCAGAGGAAGTAGATCCCTGGAGTATTGCCCAGCAAAACCAGAGTTTCTGCCAAATCAAAGCATTGTGCCTAAAGACAACCAAACTCTCTCTCTCACACACACGCAAACCCAACAGCAGCAGCAAAAATTGAAAAAGATAGTGTAGAAAGCTGATATCACAGCACAAATATTGCCACTGCCAGTAATATCATATTTTTGAACGGCTGTAACGCTACTCATATTTAACCTATGCTTCGTGTTATATTTCCTCTTTCCATACCGAATAGATGAAAGCATTTTTTTTATATACAAATAATACGCTACACATTGTTACCAGGATTGCCAAAATGACCATTGAGTAAAAATGACCTGGCTTGCTCCTGTGCATTTAAAACACTTTGATCTGCAGAAGGCTGCAGGTGGGGCCTTTTATGGCATGGTGCTAATTGTGATCACCTTTAGAGTAAAGTGCTGTTCCAGGGATAGCAACCCACACAAGCTCAAAAGTTAGCAACTGCCGAATAGGAATGCTGCAGAGTGATAAAAGGACTGTGGGAAGTTAGTGATGTCAGAGCTACAGCTGTGCCTTAACTTCAAGGTGACCTCCTTGTTTTTAGATCTTTGTCCTGTCCTATGCAGCCTCCTAGGGGAGTCAGCAACACCACACCTGCAGAATTACACATGGCTTCTGCCAGCATTCCATGTCTCTGGGTTGCTCTAGCCATTAGGCTCTAATGTACAGGCTAAGAGCAGTGTTAGAAACTGGAATAGAAAAGGTAGGAGCCATGTGGTTCCTGGAACCTGGGTTGTGGGTGCCAAAAAAGAATGTCTAGTCGCCATTTTTATTGTATTCATTTATTTGTTCACACTGGCTTTATTTTTGCACATGCAGGAAAATGAACCGTACAGTTCCTCACTTATTCCATGAATACTTATTATTTATTTTCCAAAACAAGACTGAGTTTCCTTTTCTCTGAATTCTTTTTAAATATAATGTTCAAGCTGTTCAGAAAACTACTATTATATGTGTGTTATGGGGCAAGTGGGGGCAGAGACAAACAAAACATTTTGAAGTTCAAATGTGTCTTTGCGGCATTCAGGCTAAAGCATCAACAATACATAGATTTTCTTTTTCTATTTTTGCCTTCAAGAACAGGGTTTGCAGAGGTTGGACTTACCAAAGAGCACTTGCCCCCAACTTGGATCTTGGCATCTAGGAATTCTCCCTTTTTATACTTATTTTTCTTTCTTGCCACCAACATGGTTAACTGATGTATTACCATCGCTCTTTCTCTAATACAAGATCTTTTAACAGACTCAAATAGTGTTACTTAATGACTCTACAGCTAAATCATATCCAGTTGGGACTTCATTTTCTCTTATTATATTAGATCAGAAGAAGCTTTTTGGGAACAAAGACCAAAATATGTCACATATCACCTTGGTTTCCTTTATATCTCCAACATAAATTGTTAGAACCCCTACAGATATTATTTGATCTTCATGGGTGTTAAATACCACCAGACAGTAAACTCATAAATGATTTCTTTCAAACTACTGCCAATAGTTTGCTGTAGAAGATTTTGCCAAATCCATTTCCATTCTGGGATATCATGCCATTAAAATATTGTACAACAGATCCTATTCTAAATGGTCAAATGCTGTTTCCACATCAAAAAAGTAAAATCCTGTATGACTGCTGCTGCTGCTCTGGTGGGTGCTGGGTAGACCGCTCCCCCTCCTGCCAACTCCATCGGGCCTAGGGGGCAGGGCCTGCACTCACCGCCACAGCTTAATAGGCCTGAGCAGCTCCTTGCAGCAAGTGACAAAAATGGTTTTAAATGTTTTAAGTGCTTTTAATTTGCTGCACCTTAAATGGTGGTTTTTAAATATAATATTGTATTATTGTATTTTTGCTTGGGGTGGGAGTTGTTTAATTTTAGTATAATTCTTTTTTGCTTTGTTTTAATGCTTTCTTTTTTGTTAAGTTATTATATAGTTTGTATTTTGCTTTTTAAGAGGAAGGGTCAGAACTGCCTGGGAGTGGGCCTCAGTCAATAGAATGGCTGGGGCAGGTTCCACAGGGGGGGATGTATTGGGAAACCCGATCTCAGTGATCACGGGCAGGAGGAGGAGTTACCCTAAGACCAGACCATGTCATTACCGAGGAGGCAGGCTTAGTTGTTGTTTGAGGACTATCCCTGCCTCCAGGTATGGTCCTGACTGGAAGGATACTGGAATCAGCAAGGGAAACCCACATGACCTGAAAGTGTTGCTGTGCAATGCCAGGTCAATGTTGAATAAAACCACTGCCATCCACGACCTGATTGTGGATGGAGGATTAGACCTGGCATGTGTGACAGAGACCTGGTTGGATGAAGCAGATGGGCCTGTCCTTGCCGCTGCTTGCCCACCAGGTTTCTCTTACACACAGCAACCCAGGTCATGTGGGCGGGGAGGGGGGGGGTTGCAGTGATTTTAAGAAAGTCATTAGTCTGCACCAGGCGTCCTATTGGGAAGACCCAGTTCTCTGAGTGCATGTTCTGGAAGTTGGGCTATAGGGGGAGTACAGGATTCCTATTGGTGTACCGACCTCCCGGCTGCACCAAGGATTCCCTGCCCGAGCTGCTTCAGATCGTGGTGGATATGCTCCTGGAGACGCCTAGCTTGGTTGTCCTAGGGGATTTTAACATCCATGCCAACGCAACCTTACATGGGGCCACTCAGGACTTCGTGGAAAGCATGGAAACTACAACTAATCCAGAATGCGGCAGCTAGACTGGTGACTGGGAGCGGCCGCGGAGACCACATAACACCGGTCTTGAAAGACCTACATTGGCTCCCAGTACGTTTCCGAGCACAATTCAAAGTGTTGGTGCTGACCTTTAAAGCCCTAAACGGCCTCGGTCCAGTATATCTGAAGGAGCGTCTCCTCCCCCATCGCTCTGCCCGGACACTGAGGTCCAGCTCCGAGGGCCTTCTGGCGGTTCCCTCACTGCGAGAGGCCAAGTTACAGGGAACCAGGCAGAAGGCCTTCTTGGTAGTGGCGCCCGCCCTGTGGAACGCCCTCCCATCAGATGTCAAAGCGATAAACATCTACCTGACATTCAGAAGACATCTGAAGGCAGCCCTGTTCAGGGAAGTTTTTAATATGTGACATTTTAGTGTATCTTTCATCTTTGTTGGAAGCCGCCCAGAGTGGCTGGGGAAACCCAGCCAGATGGGCGGAGTACAAATAATAAATTATTATTATTATTGTCAGAGCTACCCTAGGTCCCAGCTCACAAAGGACCAACGCTGCTTCGTTGTTAAGTATAAAAGTCTTTATTGAAGTTCAGTTTCACTTCCAGAGCCGCAGCGCGCAGCTCTACGTCTCAACTGTCAGACCGCTGATGCTCCGTCTGAGTCTCCGCCCCCTTGACACCAATTTAAGATTCTAGCCTTGCTCCACCTTCTCCGCTGCTCCTTCCTCCTCTGGGTCCGCCAGCCCGCCGGGGTTCCGCCCTTTCTAGCCTCTTCTCCCGCTGATTCCCCTGAGCCTTCTCCCTCCCTCCGGCGGGCTTTAGGAGCTGGTTCCCCATCCGGGTCTCCTGCTGTTCCGCGCGCCTGCACATTTGAACTTGGCACGCGCGCCCAGCCAGCAGCTTTCCTCCTGACCGTTTCACTGCTGCTGTCACTGCTTCCCCCTTCGGGGGGGCTAGCTGCAACTGACCTCCCTTCCGTTCCCCCACTCTCCGATGGAGGCGTGGTCAGCCCTGACTCCCTCTCTGGAGGAGACACTGCCCCTGAAATATGTGACTCTTCCCCCCCACTACGCTCTGGTGGGGAAACTGGTCCCGATTATCCACTGCTGCTTTGGGGTTCCCCTCTGGCTCCTTGTTTCTAGTGCGTCCCCCCTGGGACCCCCCTTGCCCTGACCATCGGCGCCCCCTTCTGGGAATCTTCTGATTCGCTGGAGAAGCTCATGGAATCTCTCGGGCCACTGTCATACTCCCCTACGCTGCCCTCGGATTCTTCCCCTTCGCTCTCCAATCCCTCTCTCCCCAGTGCTCCTGCTCCTGATTCCCTGACATCCATCCCCCCCTCGAAGCCCCCCCTTCCCCCTTCCCCCCTCTCCCTCTTCGGGTGTGGGTTCCGGGTGCTCCAGTCCTGTGGGTGTGAGTGCGGGATACCATTCTTCCCCCCTGGTGTGTAGCCGGTCCACTGGATCCGGCCCAACCGCAACGGGCTCGTCGACGTCGATTTCCTCTGCTTCCATCTCTCTGCTGATGTGCTCGAATCCAGGATCCTCCCCCAACACGTCCATGTCCTCCCCTCCCCCGGGTACCTCTGGTGAGACTGCTTGCAAAGGTCCCTGCAGCAGCTCCCTGCGCCACCCCACCTCCGGTTGAGTGTCCCACCAATAGGAGCGGTCTGTGGCAAACCCCGAGAGAGACCCCTCCGAGGAGCTAGTGTCCGGCGTCGTCTCTTCAGCTGATGAAAAACCCTGGAACGTACTGGCTGACAGTGTGGGTGTGAAGAGCCAGTCGTCGAAATACTCTGCCGGCATAGGTCTGTGTGTGAAGAGTGCATGGAACTCGTCTTTAAGATAGTGCTCCTCCACGGCATAGCACGGTACCCACCTGTTGGCACTGGCTGGGGTACCTTCCCTGGCGAGGAGGTATTCCACCCCCTCTTCCCCCCACCTCGAGTCCAAAATCTCCGTGACCTCGTTGAGTGGCGTCGCCCTCCGTGACCCCTCCCTCTTCGGAGATTCGTTAAGTGGGTCTGGCGCGTTCCCTGTTGCCTGAAACCTGTGGGGTTCCCTGTAGGGTGTGAGCACTGACCTATGAAAGACTGGGTGCATTCTGGAGCCCTCCGGGAGTGTCAACCGGAAGGCCACTGGATTGATTTGCGCCGCGACCTGGTAAGGTCCCAGCTGCTTGTGTTTGAGCTTCCTCTTAGCTAGCGTCCTGGCCGGCACTGCCTGGGCTGCTAACCAGACCCAGTCCCCCACCTGGATGTCCTCCCCGACCCTCCTGTGCTTGTCTGCCTGCATTTTGTAGGCGTGTTTCGCCAGTTCCAATTGCCTTCGGAGTTGCTCGTGGACCTCCTGTAACTCTGCTGCTAAGTGCTCTGCTCCCCTTGGCTCCCCCTCCCCCTTCGTCTCTAACCCCGGGAAAGTTCTGGGATGCCGCCCATTATTGGCGAAGAACGGTGTCACTCCTGTAGACCCGTGCTTCGTGTTGTTGTAGGCAAACTCGGCCAGCGGTAGGTAGTCCACCCAGGTCGAGGGTTGTTGATTGGCGTAGCATCGTAGGTACTGCTGCATGATGGCGTTGACCCTCTCCGCTTGTCCGTTAGTCTGCGGGTGTCGTGCCGACGCTAAGTTGATCTTGACGTTCAGGATGCCCAGCAGCTTCTGCCAGAAGCTCGAGACGAATTGGCGACCCCGGTCGGACAGGATGGACCGCGGCAAGCCGTGAGCTTTGAACACGTGGTCTATGAACAGCTTGGCGGTCTGTTCCGCTGTGGCCACCTTCGCGCACGGAATAAAGTGCGCCATCTTGGTGAACATGTCTACGACCACGAGCACCGCTGTTTTGCCTCGCGAGCTGGGCAGATCTGTGACAAAGTCCAGGGCCACTTTCTCCCACGGTTCGAGCGGCGTCTGTAGGGGTTCTAGTAGACCCGCCGGCTTCCTGTGTACTGGCTTGGCCCTTTGGCAGGTGTCACACCTGGAGACGTAATCCGCGACTTCTCCCCTCACCTTGGGCCACCAAAAGTCTCTGGTTACTAATTCCGCCGTCTTGTCCTTGCCGAAGTGCCCAGCGCTGGGTGCGTCGTGTAGCTGCTGCAAGACTTTCGCGCGGAGGTCGTCTCCGGGCACGTAGAGAGCCCCTCTGCGGATGAGCAGTCCTTCTCGTATCTGGAACTCGTCGTCCTTCGCTGTGCCTTTTCGCACCTCCTCCATCTTGGATTGTGCGAACGAATCCGTCTGCAGCGCTCGACGCACCGCGTCCAGGTCCACGGCAGCTGAAGCGCATGCCCACGCTTTCGGTGCGAAAATGTGCTTGGCCGCCACCGGCGCCGCTTCCTCGAGATACTGCGGCTTCCTGGATAGTGCATCCGCCATGACGTTGTTGTCTCCCGGGATGTATTCTATCCGGAAATCGAAATCCGCAAAGAACTCCGCCCAGCGAATGTGTCTCTGGTTCAAGAACCGCGCCGTGCGCCAGTACTCCAGGTTCTTATGGTCCGTGCGGACTTGCACTGTGTGTCTGGCTCCGACGAGGAAGTGCCGCCACGCCTTGAAAGCTGCATGAATGGCCAGCAACTCCCTGTCCCAGATGGTGTAGTTCTGTTCCGCCTTGCTGAGTTTCCTGGAGTAGAATGCGCACGGCCTCCATTCCCCTTGCGGATCTTGCTGCAACAGGACGGCCCCCACCGCTCTGTCCGAGGCGTCCGTCTCAACCCTCATTGGTCTGCTGGGGTTTACATGTAGCAGCTGTTCTTTGGACGCGAAGAGACGCTTGAGTCTCCGAAAGGACTGCTCCGCCTGGTCCGTCCAGGTGAACTTCTTCTTCTTGGAGCTGAGAGTGTCCGTGATGGCCGCCGTCTCCTTCGCGAACCCTTTGATGAACTTGCGATAAAAGTTGGCGAAGCCGACGAACTTCTGGACCTCCTTCCGATTGCGCGGGCTCTTCCAGTCCAACACCGCGCGGACCTTGGTGCTGTCCATGGCGAGTCCCTTGTCGGACAGCTTGTAGCCCAGGAAATCCACCTCCGTCATGTCGAACTGGCACTTCTCTAATTTGGCGTAAAGTCTGTGCTCCCGTAGCCTCTGCAGGACCTCCTTGACGTCCCTCTCGTGAGCCTCCTGCAATTCCGAGAAGACCAGGATGTCGTCCAGGAAGCAGACGCACTTCTTGTAGAGGAGTCCCGCTAACACGTGATGCATGAAAGCTTGGAAGGTATGGGAGCCATTTTGCAGACAAAAAGGCATTACGCGATATTCATAGGTGCCTAAAGGTGTAAACATGGCTGTCTTCCACTCATCGCCCTCCCGCATGCGTATAAGGTTGTACGCCCCTCGTAGATCCAACTTGGTGAAGATCCGTCCCTTCCTCACCGTCGCGAGCAGGTCGTCGATCTTGGGCATGGGGAATGCTGCAGGCTTTGTTTTGGAATTTATGATCCTATAATCAACTATGAGCCTGCGTTGGGGCGTGTCCTTCTTCTTCACGAAAAACACGGGACTGCCCCCCACTGCTTTAGATTCTTGGATGAACCCCCGCTTCAAGTTGTGATCTATGAACTCCTTGAGTTCTTGCAGTTCTTTCACCTGGCTCTCTGTAGCCATCTTTGCCTATCTTCGTGAGCTCGCAAAACACCAAGTCTTGCCCCTCGCTGCACCAACTCACGCTGCGAGGTTTTTATGGCAGACGGAGCATACTGTCAGAGCTACCCTAGGTCCCAGCTCACAAAGGACCAACGCTGCTTCGTTGTTAAGTATAAAAGTCTTTATTGAAGTTCAGTTTCACTTCCAGAGCCGCAGCGCGCAGCTCCACGTCTCAAGTGTCAGACCGCTGATGCTCCGTCTGAGTCTCCTCCCCCTTGACACCAATTTAAGATTCTAGCCTTGCTCCACCTTCTCCGCTGCTCCTTCCTCCTCTGGGTCCGCCTGCCCGCCGGGGTTCCGCCCTTTCTAGCCTCTTCTCCCGCTGATTCCCCTGAGCCTTCTCCCTCCCTCCGGCGTGTTTTAGGAGCTGGTTCCCCATCCGGGTCTCCTGCTGTTCCGCACGCCTGCACATTTGAACTTGGCGCGCGCGCCCAGCCAGCAGCTTTCCTCCTGACCGTTCCACTGCTGCTGTCACTGCTTCCCCCTTCGGGGGGCTAGCTGCAACTGACCTCCCCTCCGTTGGAGGCGTGGTCAGCCCTGACTCCCTCTCTGGAGGAGACACTGCCCCTGACACATGTGACTCTTCCCCCCCACTACGCTCTGGTGGGGAAACTGGTCCCGATCCTCCACTGCTGCTTTGGGGTTCCCCTCTGGCTCCTTGTTTCTGGTGCGTCCCCCCTGGGACCCCCCTTGCCCTGACCATCGGCGCCCCCTTCTGGGAATCTTCTGATTCGCTGGAGAAGCTCATGGAATCTCTCGGGCCACTGTCATACTCCCCTACGCTGCCCTCGGATTCTTCCCCTTCGCTCTCCCAATCCTCTCTCCCCAGTGCTCCTGCTCCTGATTCCCTGACAGGAACAATTGGACTTAATTTGTTTACAGGAAACCCATGTGGTAAGGCTCCATAGAAAAGTCCTTATTAACAAAAGATTGGGCCAAGAATTTATCTCATCGGACAAAGTCAAAAAGAGAGGAGTTGTTATCTATGCTAAAGAAAGCCTATCACCGAAATTTGTTTTTAAAGATGAACAAGGAAGATTTGTTGCAATCGAGATTCAATCACAAGGTGAAAAATATTTGATTGTAGGAGTGTATGCACCAAACGAGGGGAAGTCTGAATTTTTTAAGAAATTGCATGAGACATTGTTGGACTATTTGGACTATAACATCATTATGACGGGAGATATGAATGGGGTGGTATCTACAAACATGGATAAGTCGCAGAGACAGGTGGTAACTAAAGATGGCAGATTACCAAAAACCTTTTTTGAATTGGCTGACAATATGGACTTGATTGACATTTGGAGAACTAAGAACCCCCTTGGAAGAGAGGAAACATTCTTCTCTGAAGACCTGGACAAGAATTGACCAAATATGGATAACTAGAGGACTGGCACCTAAGACACGAAAAGTGGAAATTTGCCCAAAAACTTGCTCCGACCATAATGCAGTGAAGATGGAGATGAAACTAACGCCAATCGGTTCCTACAGATGGAGGATGAATGACACCCTGTTCAGAGACCAGGAGGTGATTAAGAAGGCCCAAAAAACTTTGAGAGATTACTTTGAGATAAATCTGAACACTACGGTTGAAAAAAGGACAATCTGGGACGCAGGCAAAGCGGTTATGAGAGGGTTTTTGATCCAACAGAATGTAATAAAGAAGAGAACCCAAAATGAGAAAAAAGATAAAATTTTGGAAAAAATAAAAGAAGGAGAGAAGAAATTAAGAGCGAAACCAAAATCGCAAGAGATTCTGAGAGAAATTAAGTTATATCAAGTACAGTATATGAAAATGATAAACCAGGAGGTGGAATGGAAAATTAAGCAGATGAGACAAAAGTCATTTGAATCGGCTTACAAATGTGGGAAACTGCTAGCATGGCAGATGAAGAAAAGACAGAAATTAAATACTATTACAAATTTGGAGGTAAATGGAAAGATCATACAGAATCCATTGGAAATTAGAAACTGTTTCCAGAGATATTTTAAACAACTATATACACAAGGGCCACAGAAAGAGGATGAGTTAGACCAATTCCTGAGGAAAAATGGACTACAAAAAATCTCTCAAGAAAAAAAGACAATGTTGAGTGATAAAATTACAGAACAGGAAGTGGAGGGTGCCATTCAGAATATGCAGTTGGGTAAATCTCCAGGACCAGACGGTTTAACCTCCAAATATTATAGAGTTTTGAAAGACTGGTTAATTCGGCCACTAAAGGAGGTCTGCAATGAGATCTTAGGCGCCGGAGTCGTGGCAGGAAGCCTATATTACACTTATACCGAAAACTGAGTCTGAAAAGACGCAACTTAAGAACTACCGCCCCATATCCCTGCTTAATGTGGATTACAAAATATTTGCTGATATTTTGGCTAATAGGTTAAAAAAAAGTATTATGGGAAGAGATCCACAAGGACCAAGCTGGCTTTCTCCCGGGCAGACACTTGTCGGACAATACGAGGAACATAATTAACATTTTGGAGAAGCTGCAAGTGAACATAAATACCAAAGCAGTTTTAATTTTTATAGATGCGGAGAAAGCCTTTGACAACATTTCTTGGTGTTTTATGAAGAAAAATCTTCAGGGGATGGGGGTGGGCCAAGGGTTTGAGAATGGTATAAGTGCAATTTACTCAGAACAAAAGGCTAAACTAATTGTTAACAATGTGGTGACAGAGGAATTTAAGATAGAGAAAGGTACACGACAAGGCTGCCCAATCTCCCCATTGCTCTTTATTTCAGTCCTGGAGGTATTATTGAACATGATTAGAAGGGACCGTTTGATTAAAGGTATTCAGGTCGGAGCCAAGCAATACAAATTGAAAGCATTTGCAGATGACCTAGTTTTAACATTACAGGAGCCAGAATCTAGTTCGAAAAGGGTTTTGGAATTGATTCAAGAATTTGGTCAGGTGGCTGGTTTTAAGTTGAATAAGTCAAAAACTAAAGTTCTTGAGAAAAACTTAACACTGATTGAGAAAGAAAGGTTTCAGAAGGAGACAGGCCTAACAATAGTAAAGAAAGTTAAATATTTGGGGGTTAACATGACTGCTAAGAATTTAAACTTATTTAAAGATAACTATGAGAAATGTTGGTTAGAAGTGAAGAAAGATTTAGAGATATGGTCAAACCTAAAGCTTTCCTTGTTGGGCAGAATTGCGGCTATTAAGATGAATGTATTGCCAAAGATGTTATTTTTGTTTCAATCTCTGCAAATTTTGGACAAAATGGACTGTTTCAAGAAGTGGCAGAGAGATATTTCTAGATTTGTCTGGCAGGGCAAGAAGCCCAGAATAAAATTTAAAATACTAACTGACGCTAAAGAAAGAGGTGGATTTGCCCTGCCAGACCTGAAACTTTATTATGAATCGGCCGCATTTTGTTGGCTGAAAGAATGGCTGCTTCTTGAGAACACAGACATTTTGGACTTAGAAGGTTTCAATAACGTTTTTGGGTGGCATGCATATTTGTGGTACGACAAGGTTAAAGCTCATAAAGCATTCAAAAACCATATTGTCAGGAAAGCACTGTTTAATGTTTGGCTAAGATATAAAGACTTACTGGAGAATAAAACCCCAAGGTGGTTGTCACCAATGGAAGCAAAGGCACTGAAAAAGTCCAATATGGAGGCCAAATGGCCGAAATATTGGGAAATATTGGAACAAGAAGGAGATAAATTGAAATTGCAGAGTTTTGAGAAATTAAAAGACAAGGTGCGAGATTGGCTGCATTATTTTCAAATAAGAGAGGCCTATAATTTGGACAAAAAAATAGGTTTCCAGGTGGAAAAATCAAAATTGGAAACTGAATTGTTAGAACCCAAAACTAAAACACTTTCAAGAATGTGTAACTTGCTGCTAAAATGGAACACGCAGGATGAAACAGTTAAATCTGCTATGATTAAATGGGCACAAGATGTTGGTCATAACATCATGTTTGCTGACTGGGAACAGTTGTGGACCACAGGTATGAAATTTACGGCATGTAATGCCCTAAGAGAGAATATTATGAAAATGATATACAGGTGGTACATGACACCAGTCAAGCTTGCAAAAATCTATCATTTGCCCGATAATAAATGTTGGAAGTGTAAAGAAAATGAAGGAACATTCTTTCACCTTTGGTGGACGTGCCCAAAGATTAAGGCTTTCTGGGAGATGATTTATAACGAAATGAAAAAAGTATTTAAATATACATTCCTTAAGAAGCCAGAGGCCTTTCTCTTGGGCATGGTCGGCCAATTGGTGCCAAAGAAGGACAGAACTTTCTTTATGTATGCAACAACAGCAGCAAGAATTCTTATCGCAAAGTATTGGAAGACACAAGAGCTACCCACCCTGGAAGAGTGGCAGATGAAGCTGATGGACTATATGGAATTGGCAGAAATGACTGGCAGAATCCGAGACCTGGGAGAAGAGTTGGTGGAAGAAGACTGGAAGAAATTTAAAGACTATCTTCGGAAATACTGTAAAATTAATGAATGTTAAAATTATGCTTGGATTGGTAATAAGTGGTAACTAGTGACAAAAGTTAATAAGATTATGTAAAAAAATGTATTGATAAAAGGTTGAAAATATTGAGGTATAATATGTTATGACACAAAGTTAAGATATTTGAAAAAGGGTAAGAATTTGCTGAATTAAGTATGTAAATGGGAACACAAAAGGGGGGAGGTGTGAGGAGGTCAAGGATATAAGCATATGAATTTGAGGATATTGAGAAAAATGGATTTGTTTTATCTTTTTAATTTCTTTTTTTCTTAATTAGCTGTTTTTTGTGTATTTTGTGTGTTTTCTTTTTTGTATTGTCTATTTTTATCTGTGGTTTCTTTTTTATTCTGTAAATTTTTATTTTTTTCTTTTGTAAAACTCTAATAAAAATTTATTTAAAAAAAAAACAAATTTGTGCCCCCACGGCCCACACATGCTACACTTCTGGGTGGGGACAAAACCAGAGTTACTGTAGTTGGCTTAATCCATGGGCGTAGCCAGGATTTTTGTTAGTGGGGGCAGGCCTTTTGTTAGGGGGTCAGAACCTCAGTTAGCTATGTATTTTTATTTATTTTTATTTATTTGGCCCCCCCTTGGCCACATCCATGGCTCCATCTATCATAACATTTTGGAAATGCCCTGACCCACCCACCCTAACACTGATGTTGATTTTCTGAGATATCAGGCGCTCAAGCACAAGTCATACATAAAGAATCGCTGCTGTTTCTTTTTGTGTAGCCTGTTTAGACTGGAAATTTGCCTCAGTTTTTTATTCTCTAAGGAAGGTTCTGTAAACTGCAGGATAATGTAGTAGCTCACAGCATGGCAGGATGATCCCAAGAAGCTCAGTTAGTTGGGGACATGGGCTTAGCCAGGGGGTGAAGCGGCCACCCCTAAATCAAGTAAATAAATAAAAATACAGAGAGTCTGATATTCCAGATGCAATCACACTTCTTCCTTAGAGCAGCCTCCTATTCATTTATTTCTTGTTGAAAGATAAAGAAGTGTTTTGCAGAAACTAGCAACAACAATCAAGACGACACATGTAGTTCATAGTAACTGTCTTTCAGGGCAGTTTGTCTAGTAACAAAAGCAAGTGTTGCTATGAACACTGACTAGTCACTAGAACAAAAAAATTTTTTTCCTTCCAGTAGACCAACTAAGTTAGTTCTTGGTATGAGCTTTCGTGTGCATGCACACTTCTTCAGATACCTGCATGCACACGAAAGCTCATACCAAGAACTAACTTAGTTGGTCTTTAAGGTGCTACTGGAAGGAAAAATTTTTATTTTTATTTTTTTGTTTTGACTATGGCAGACCAACACGGCTACCTATCTGTAACTAGTCACTAGAATAATAAGATGAAAGCTGGAGGTGGGGTTCGGGGTGGGGTTAGTCTTTCTTTATGCAAACATGTAAGTATGGATGCCAAGAAGAAGAAGAAGTAAGACAAGCGTTTCTGTGGGGGAGGGAGTTTATTGACTGCTCAGATATAAGACTCACAACATCATTTTATAACCAAAGAAAGTGCCTTTATGTGACCATTAAAACAAATCAACTGAAATTACCGTATTTTTCGCTCTATAAGACGCACCAGACCACAAGACGCACCTAGTTTTTGGAGGAGGAAAACAAGAAAAAAAATATATTCTGAATTTCAGAAGCCAAAACAGCAAGAGGGATCACTGCGCAGTGAAAGCAGCAATCCCTATTGCTGTTCCAGCTTCTGTGATAGCTGCGCAGCCTACATTCGCTCCATAAGACGCACACACATTTCCCCTTACTTTTTAGGAGGGAAAAAGTGAGTCTTATAGAGCAAAAAATACGGTATATTCACAGAAAGCCTTTAGCAGAATCATTTCCTGTCCTCGGAATCCAGCTGGAAGTGTATTGCGAGCCGACTGCATAATCAAAAAGGCCAGTAAGTCACTGTGAGACAGAGGAAGCTGTGTTCCTTTTCAAATCTGTCTGTCAACAGTCACACACACCAAGCAAAAGCCACCCATAACAGACGTTTTCCTTGATAAATGGGAGAACTGTCTGATAATCAACAACCATATAATTTTATCCAGTAGTATTAGTTTGATCTGACGGAAACTGCACATTTCCCGAGAAGCACTGAAAGAATGCTTCATTTAACTACAAACCCCCAAATCTGGGATCCCATCAAAACTGATGTTTGGCAAAAGTTTTGCAGCAAAACCCCCACATTTTGTAACACCCCATAAACAGAGTAATTGATACATCAAACCGGGGTTCATAATTAATATCCAAAACCCAACATTGTCCGATTCACTCCAAACTGGTGCCAAAGTCTGGCAAAAGTTTTGTAGCATTTGCCAGACATTGTAGCATTTTTGTAGCATTTTGCCCGACAAACCAAGTAACTGACAGGGGTCATAAGGTCACCCCAAAACCCAACATCGTCTGATTCACTCCAAATCAAGGCCAAAGTCTGGCAAAATGTTTGCAGTAAAAACCGCATGTTTTGCAGCTCCCCCCAAACCGAGTGGTTCCTAGCACATCAGGAGGAAGAGTCAAGACAACCAAAAGTGGATAAATAGGTTGTATTTATTAAATATAACAACTTGAGGATCGGCAAAACTAGTCAGATTCGACCAATGTAACCAAATCAAATTAAGTCTGGGCAGGTGTGCTTGTTCACCTCCACCCACAAACACACAAGTGCTCAAACAGAGCTCTTTGCAGATCCTTAAGAATCATGTCAGAACCCAAATCAGAAAGATGCATACCACCAGGTCTATACAACTGTGGGGCACAGAACATAATTCTGCCATGAGGGATATAAGCAGCCACATTTTCAAACACAAACGTCGTTGTAGAATGATTAGCTTTATGTCTTGCCCATCCACCTTCTTAGGAAGGCTGCCCCCACTCCATAAGCACCTCTACAACATTCCAAACCAAACTATGATAAGCTCAGGGATGAGGAAGCACAGCTGATGGAGATATTTAGTGATCTCAACTGAATTTACCTCACCAGATTGTTATCCCCAAGATGGATGACCAGAATATCAGGGTTAGGGTTAGGGCAGGGGATACGTAGGTGGATGTTCAGGGTTAGGGTTAGTGCCTGGGGTTTTTTTCATGCTTTTTAAGCTTCTAATGATATTGCTCCATTTTTATGAGACTGCATAATTCCAAAAAGTAAGCAAACTACCTGAAACGTAGCAAAACTAAGAGAAATGGGAAAACCAAAAGTGAGATACCAGAAACCCAACAAGGAAGGAATTCATGAAAAAGGAAAATTGCCAGACAGAGACTTCAAGCAAATCATTACCAAATTCACCAGAATCCCAAAACCAATTGAAAAGAAGCAGAAATGTGAGAAGCAGAAGAAATACCACCAGAAACCCCCAACAAGAGGGGAAAAGTAAATTTCGCAGAAACCCCAAAGCCAGTTAAACCTTAGTTTTGCATGGTGTGGGGGTGATTTCGCTTTTCCCTGAGATGTTTACTGCATGGGTTTCTTGTGGTTCTATTCAATTGGTTTTCTCATCTTTGGTGGATGTGGTTTGTTTCTGTTGTTTCTGGTTCATTTTTGGGATTATGTTGAATTTGTTTCTTTTGGGGTGGTTTTCGTTTCATGGATTCTTTTATATAAATTACGATTGTGAAATATACTCAGAGTCTTGTATGTATTTCATGCTCTTTATTGCCCCCCCCCAACCTCAGGCTTTTATATACATTATTTACAGAATGAATCCCGTCTGACTGGCTAACTCTGCTTCCCTCTTGGAGCCTGATTGGCCTGCAGGAAAAGACCAATCAGTTGTTGCATTCTAGGATCCAAGGTTAGTACATAACAGATTGGGTGCTGGATTTATGGTGAGTTTGCTTCATTTCTAGGTTTTTTTGGGTTTTGCACCTTTGAGAATATTAATTTGTATGAGATCTGATAAACCCAAGAAAAAAAGGAAAACCACCAGAAATGAAGCAAAACCACCAGAAATGTCTAATGACCATTCCAACAATGAAGTCAACCACTAAAAACACAAAAACCTACTGAAAAGAAGCAGAAGAACCATGTAAAAGCAACATCAATGGAAACTGACAAAGAAGCCAACCAATCCCAAACAAAGCAGATTCACCAGAAACCCCCAAAGCATTCAAAAGTATTACCACCAGAATGCAAAAACAAGAAAACTTCTCAAAAGAAGCAATAAAGCAAAAGTCCAAAAAACAAGCTAAACCAATGGAAAACAAATGAAGCCAGCTGCAAACAAAGCACATTCACCAGAAACCCAAGACTAAGTGAAAACTAGTATGCTATGTTGGTTAATTTCTGTTGCTTGAAGTGCTTTTGGACTCCCATAAATTGCATGCTTGTTGAGTTTCTGGTTTTGCTTTTTAAAAACTGGTTTCCAGTTTCTTGTGGCATTGCTTTGTAATTGGTGGCTTTACTGCTTCTTTTTTGTTTTCTGCTGATTTGTTTAATTTGGGGTGGTTTTGCTTGTTTTTTGCATTTAATTGTTTTGCTTCTTTGACTTTGAATGGTTCTGCGGTTTGGGGTGAGATTGTTTCTTTTCCATTGATTTGGCTTGGTTTTCATGTCTCCTGGTTTTGCCTCATTTTGGGAATATTTCTTGGTTTTTGTGCTTCTGGTGGTATTTCTTCAATTTTATGACATAACCAAGCCAAAACACCAGAAACACAGAAACAAATCATAAAGAAGCAGAGCTACCAGAAATCCAAAGCAAATTAATCAGAAATCCAAACAACCTATGAAGATGATGCAATACCAAAAGAAACACAAAAGCCAATTAAAAAACTGCTAAATGAACCAACACCACAAGAAACAAAGAAAGTCTCATGACCTACGAAATGAAGCAATAACACAAAACACCACAAAAAGAAGCAAAGTGTTTAGGATTAGGTTTGGGTAAAGGTTAGAGTTACAGTGAGAGTTGGGTTTGAGTTGGATTAGGATTAGGAGTTAGAGTTAGAGTTGGGGTTGAGTTACGGTAAGAGAAGAACAGCAGCAGGAGAAATATAATTTTATTACTTAGGGTTAGGGTTAAATTAGGCTTAGGTTTAGACTGAGGCTTAGGTTTGGGTTAAGGTTAGGGTTAGAGTGAGGATTAGATTTGAGTTAGGGTGAGCATTAGGGTTAAGGTTTGGTATTGGGTTGGATTTGAGTTAGGCTAAGAGAAGAACAGCAGCAGGAGCAATATAATTTTATTATTTATACTCCACCCAAGTCACTTGTGGCCGCTTTCAATAAAAGGTAAAAACATGAGCGCACTCTAAGTGAATGCTCATGAATGTAGAAACTCTTACTTCCCATAGAAATCCCAAAGAAGACCTGGGAATTGTAGCTCTGAGCTTCTTTGCAGAGGGTTGGACTAGATGACCCTTGGGTTCCCCTTCCATCTCTTCTAGGATGCTCCCTGTCTCACTCACTCACTCACTCACTCACTCTCACTCCTCCTCTCCTTTTCATGGCAGTTTCACCTTTTTCTGCACTCCTAGCTCGGAAGGGCGGAAGAGGCTGTGCTGCCGCCATATTGGGCGAGGGCAGGGGTACCGGAAGAAGGTGTCACGGGAGGAGAGGCATGAGCACAGGAAGGGGAGGGAAACGGGCGGAAGAGGCTGTGCTGCCGCCATGTTGGGCGAGGGTAGGATTACCGGAAGGAGGTGCCACGGGAGGAGAGGCATGAGCACAGGAAGGGGAGGGAAACGGGCGGAAGAGGCTGTGCGACGTTGGGCCAGCAGAGGCGTGCCAAGCCAGGCTGGCCCTCTCTCTTTCTCCCACCCACTCTCTCTCGACCCCGCTCTCCCCAGGGGGCAGCCCTGCCCCCCGCCTCGTCCTCACCTGCCTTTCTCCCCCAGTGGCCTTCCTCTCGTGCCCCTTGGCGGTGGGATGGTGTGGGTGGGCCGCGGAAGTTTATATACAAGAATATACATACCTAGGTATAGGTGTCCGTTTGTAAATATATAAAAATAAAATGGATATATGTATATGTGTGTGTATATATGCAGTGCTTCTTTTCTAAAGAAAATGATTGGGGGTACTCTCATTTTGACTCAAGAAAATCACCATTTTATAGTTCAAACCGGGAAAAATAAATACAGTAAATGGACAAAAGTACATTCACAAAATGTTTTAGGAGTATGCATTCCCCTGCGTCCCCCCCCAGAAAAAAAGCACTGTATATGTTCTGCCAAGGGCAGGGTTATTTCTGGATTTGGAGCCAATAAGCACGCGAGTGGATGAAGAATAAGCAATGCTTTATTTGCATAAGGTTAACAGATAGCAGCAGGCATATAAAACACAAATTATAGCATACTAGAGAGGAGTCGCAATCTCCCCTTCAGCTGCCTGGAGCTCCTGGTAGAGCAGCGAGAGAGACCCCTGGCCGACAGTCTCACAGCATATGGTACCTCCATTTGTGAAGAAGCTCACTGAGCCACTTCAGCCTACAGCTTTTATAGACAACTTTGATTTGATTGATTGCACCTGGCATCACTCATGATCAGCCTGGGACACCGGGTGCAACTAATGCAGAGCAGCTGAGAGTCTCCAACCCAATTCACTGCAACTGGGTATCCTCCCGAGTAGCCAATCAGAACACAGGGGACCCAGAAAACTCCTGACACAGGTGTGTGAAAAACAAATTATACTATCATGTTTTAGCAAACCTTAAACCGCGGATGTAAAAGCGAAAGAGACATGTCATCTAACTCCTTGAATTTACAATGGTCTTCCGTGTTTCCACTACAGTATGTGTGTGTTACAGATAGGTAGCCGTGTTGGTCTGCCATAGTCAAAACAAAACAAAAATTTTTTTCTTCCAGTAGCACCTTAAAGACCAATTAAGTTAGTTCTTGGTATGAGCTTTCGTGTGCATGTGTGAAGAAGTGTGCATGCATAAGCCCAAACAGAGCGTTACTATCATCTTTTTATGTAGATGGGAACCAAAACACCGTTTTGCTTTTGTTAGGAGTGATTCTGGTGCGCACCCAAAAAACACGATGCGAATTGAAATAAGCCGAGTCAATGCTTATTCGTCTTCTTTCTACGCATATGGAAGCGATTAGAAGGTGTTTTGTTATTTTGGTCTCGTTACATACACTTTGCTATTTTTGGGTCAATGTGCATTAACACCATAGAACACGAAATTGGCGAAATCCATATTTTTCTTTCTATGTAGATGGAACCCAAATCAACCTGTTTTGCTTTGTTTAAGCTTATTACACTTTGCTATTTGTGGGTGAACCAACACCGAAAGAACAATCCAAGCTTATATGTCCTCTTTCTATTGAGATGGAACCTATGCTTGATTTGGGCTGAAAACAAACATTTCACTATGCTACTTTTGGTTGAATATGCATTCCAACCCCAAAACCACCAATTTTAAATAGGGCCAAACAGAGCGTTATTATCATCTTTTTATGTAGATGGAAACCAAAACACCATTTTGCTTCTGTTAGGAGTGATTCTGGTGCGCACCCAAAAACACGATGCGAATTGAAATAAGCCCAAACAATGCTTATTCGTCTTCTTTCTACGCATATGGAAGCGATTAGAAGGTGTTTTGTTATTTTGGTCTCGTTACATACACTATGCGATTTCTGCGTCTATGAGCATTAACACCATAGAACACGAAATAAGCGAAATCCAAGATTTTTCTTTCTATGTAGATGGAACCAAAATCAACCTGTTTTGCTTTGTTTAAGCTTATTACACTTTGCTATGTGTGGGTGAACGAACACCAAAAGAACAATGTCCTCTTTCTACTGAGATGGAACCAAAACACCTATGCTAGATTTGGGCTGAAAACAAACATTTCACTATGCTACTTTTGGTTGAATATGCGTTCCAACCCCAAAACCACCAATTTTAAATAGGGCCAAACAGAGCGTTATTATCATCTTTTTATGTAGATGGAAACCAAAACACCATTTTGCTTCTGTTAGGAGTGATTCTGGTGCGCACCCAAAAACACGATGCGAATTGAAATAAGCCCAAACAATGCTTATTCGTCTTCTTTCTGCGCATATTGAAGCGATTAGAAGGTGTTTTGTTATTTTGGTCTCATTACATACACTATGCGATTTCTGCGTCTATGAGCATTAACACGATAGAAATTAGCGCAATTCAAGGTTCTTCTTTCTATGTAGATGGAACCCAAATCAACCTCTTTTGCTTTGTTTAAGCTTATTACACTTTGCTATGTGTCGGTGAACAAACACCGAAAGAACAATCCAAGCTTATATGTCCTCTTTCTATTGACATGGAACCAAAACACCTATGCTTCATTTGGGCTGAAAACAAACATTTCAGTCTGCTACTTTTGGTTGAATGTGCATTCCAACCCCAAAACCACCAATTTTAAATAAGCCCAAACACAGCGTTACTATCATCTTTTTATGTTGATGGAAACCAAAACACCGTTTTGCTTCTGTTAGGAGTGATTCTGGTGCGCACCCAAAAAACACGATGCGAATTGAAATAAGCCCAGTCAATGCTTATTCGTCTTCTTTCTACGCATATGGAAGCGAAAGGACGTTGTTTTGTTATTTTGGTCTCGTTACATACACTTTGCTATTTTTGGGTCAATGTGCATTAACACCATAGAACACGAAATTAGCGAAATCCAATATTTTTCTTTCTATGTAGATGGAACCCAAATCAACCCCTTTTACTTTGTTTAAGCTTATTACACTTCACTTTGCTCTTTGTGGGTGAAGGAACACCGAAAGAACAATCCAATCTTATATGTCCTCTAGCTTTTGAGATGGAACCAAAACACCTATCCTTGATTTAGGCTGAAAACAAACATTAAACTCTGCTATTTTTGGTTGAATTCCAACTCAAAAAACATCAATTTAAAATAAGCCCAATCAGAGCGTAATTATCATCGTTTTATGTAGATGGAAACCAAAACACCGTTTTGCTTCTGTTAGTAGTGATTCTGCTGCGCACCCAAAAAACACGATGCGAATTGAAATAAGCCCAATCAAAGCTTATTCGTCTTCTTTCTACGCATATGGAAGCGAAAAGACGTTATTTTATTTTATGTTATTTTGGTCTCGTTACATACACTATGCGATTTCTGGTTCTATGTGCATTAACACCAAAGAACACGACTTGAAATAAGCGCAATTCAAGGTTCTGCTTTCTATGTAGATGGAACGCAAATCAACCTGTTTTGCCTTGTTTAAGCTTATTACACTTTGCTCTTTGTGGGTGAACGAACACTGAAAGAACAATCCAAGCTTATATGTCCTCTTTCTATTGAGATGGAACCAAAACACCTATGCTTGATTTGGGCTGAAAACCAACATTTCACTCTACTTTTGGTTGAATGTGCATTCCAACCCCAAAACCACCAATTTTAAATAATCCTAAACACAGCGTTACTATCATCTTTTTATGTAGATGGAAACCAAAACACCGTTTTGCTTTTGTTAGGTGTGATTCTGGTGCGCACCCAAAAAACACGATGCGAATTGAAATAAGCCCAATCAATGCTTATTCGTCTTCTTTCTACGCATATGGAAGCGAGGAGACCTTGTTATTTTTGTCTCATTACATACACTATGCGTGTCAGAGCTACCCTAGGTCCCAGCTCACAAAGGACCAACGCTGCTTCGTTGTTAAGTATAAATGTCTTTATTGAAGTTCAGTTTCACTTCCAGAGCCGCAGCGCGCAGCTCTACGTCTCAACTGTCAGACCGCTGATGCTCCGTCTGAGTCTCCTCCCCCTTGACACCAATTTAAGATTCTAGCCTTGCTCCACCTTCTTCGCTGCTCCTTCCTCCTCTGCGTCCGCCTGCCCGCCGGGGTTCCGCCCTTTCTAGCCTCTTCTCCCGCTGATTCCCCTGAGCCTTCTCCCTCCCTCCGGCGGGCTTTAGGAGCTGGTTCCCCATCCGGGTCTCCTGCTGTTCCGCGCGCCTGCACATTTGAACTTGGCGCGCGCGCCCAGCCAGCAGCTTTCCTCCTGACCGTTTCACTGCTGCTGTCACTGCTTCCCCCTTCAGGGGGCTAGCTGCAACTGACCTCCCTTCTGTTCCCCCACTCTCCGATGGAGGCGTGGTCAGCCCTGACTCCCTCTCTGGAGGAGACACTGCCCCTGACACATGCGACTCTTCCCCCCCACTACCCTCTGGTGGGGAAACTGGTCCCGATCCTCCACTGCTGCTTTGGGGTTCCCCTCTGGCTCCTTGTTTCTGGTGCGTCCCCCCTGGGACCCCCCTTGCCCTGACCATCGGCGCCCCCTTCTGGGAATCTTCTGATTCGCTGGAGAAGCTCATGGAATCTCTCGGGCCACTGTCATACTCCCCTACGCTGCCCTCGGATTCTTCCCCTTCGCTCTCCAATTCCTCTCTCCCCAGTGCTCCTGTTCCTGATTCCCTGACATCCATCCCCCCCTCGAAGCCCCCCCTTCCCCCCTCTCCCTCTTCGGGTGTGGGTTCCGGGTGCTCCAGTCCTGTGGGTGTGAGTACGGGATACCATGGATACCATTCTTCCCCCCTGGTGTGTAGCCGGTCCACTGGATCCGGCCCAACCGCAACGGGCTCGCCGACGTCGATTTCCTCTGCTTCCATCTCTCTGCTGATGTGCTCGAATCCAGGATCCTCCCCCAACACGTCCATGTCCTCCCCTCCCCCAGGTACCTCTGGTGAGACTGCTTGCAAAGGTCCCCGCAGCAGCTCCCTGCGCCACCCCACCTCCGGTTGAGTGTCCCACCAATAGGAGCGGTCTGTGGCAAACCCCGAGAGAGACCCCTCCGAGGAGCTAGTGTCCGGTGGCGTCTCTTCAGCTGATGAAAAACCTTGGAACGTACTGGCTGACAGTGTGGGTGTGAAGAGCCAGTCGTCGAAATACTCAGCCGGCATAGGTCTGTGTGGGAAGAGTGCATGGAACTCGTCTTTAAGATAGTGCTCCTCCACGGCATAGCATGGTACCCACCTGTTGGCACTGGCTGGGGTACCTTCCCTGGCGAGGAGGTATTCCACCCCCTCTTCCCCCCACCTCGAGTCCAAAATCTCCGTGACCTCGTTGAGTGGCGTCGCCCTCCGTGACCCCTCCCTCTTCGGAGATTCGTTAAGTGGGTCTGGCGCGTTCCCTGTCGCCTGAAACCTGTGGGGTTCCCTGTAGGGTGTGAGCACTGACCTATGAAAGACTGGGTGCATTCTGGAGCCCTCCGGGAGTGTCAACCGGAAGGCCACTGGATTGATTTGCGCCGCGACCTGGTAAGGTCCCAGCTGCTTGTGTTTGAGCTTCCTCTTAGCTAGCGTCCTGGCCGGCACTGCCTGGGCTGCTAACCAGACCCAGTCCCCCACCTGGATGTCCTCCCCGACCCTCCTGTGCTTGTCTGCCTGCATTTTGTAGGCGTGTTTCGCCAGTTCCAATTGCCTTCGGAGTTGCTCGTGGACCTCCTGTAACTCTGCTGCTAAGTGCTCTGCTCCCCTTGGCTCCCCCTCCCCCTTCGTCTCTAACCCCGGGAAAGTTCTGGGATGCCGCCCATTATTGGCGAAGAACGGTGTCACTCCTGTAGACCCGTGCTTCGTGTTGTTGTAGGCAAACTCGGCCAGCGGTAGGTAGTCCACCCAGGTTGAGGGTTGTTGATTGGCGTAGCATCGCAGGTACTGCTGCATGATGGCGTTGACCCTCTCCGCTTGTCCGTTGGTCTGCGGGTGTCGTGCCGACGCTAAGTTGATCTTGACGTTCAGGATGCCCAGCAGTTTCTGCCAGAAGCTCGAGACGAATTGGCGACCCCGGTCGGACAGGATGGACCGCGGCAAGCCGTGAGCTTTGAACACGTGGTCTATGAACAGCTTGGCGGTCTGTTCCGCTGTGGCCACCTTCGCGCACGGAATAAAGTGCGCCATCTTGGTGAACATGTCTACGACCATGAGCACCGCTGTTTTGCCTCGCAAGCTGGGCAGATCTGTGACAAAGTCCAGGGCCACTTTCTCCCACGGTTCGAGCAGCGTCTGTAGGGGTTCTAGTAGACCCGCCGGCTTCCTGTGTACTGGCTTGGCCCTTTGGCAGGTGTCACACCTGGAGACGTAATCCGCAACTTCTCCCCTCACCTTGGGCCACCAAAAGTCTCTGGTTACTAATTCCGCCGTTTTGTCCTTGCCGAAGTGCCCAGCGCTGGGCGCGTCGTGTAGCTGCTGCAAGACTTTCGCGCGGAGGTCGTCTCCGGGCACGTAGAGAGCCCCTTTGCGGATGAGCAGTCCGTCTCGTATCTGGAACTCGTCGTCCTTCGCTGTGCCTTTTCGCACCTCCTCCATCTTGGATTGTGCGAACGAATCCGTCTGCAGCGCTCGACGCACCGCGTCCAGGTCCACGGCAGCTTTCGGTGCGAAAATGGGCTTGGCCGCCACTGGCGCCGCTTCCTCGAGATACTGCGGCTTCCTGGATAGTGCATCCGCCATGACGTTGTTGTCTCCCGGAATGTATTCTATCCGGAAATCTAAATCCGCAAAGAACTCCGCCCAGCGAATGTGTCTCTGGTTCAGGAACCGCGCCGTGCGCCAGTACTCCAGGTTCTTATGGTCCGTGCGGACTTGCACTGTGTGCCTGGCTCCAACGAGGAAGTGCCGCCACGCCTTGAAAGCTGCATGAATGGCCAGCAACTCCCTGTCCCAGATGGTGTAGTTCTGTTCCGCCTTGCTGAGTTTCCTGGAGTAGAATGCGCACGGCCTCCATTCCCCTTGCGGATCTTGCTGCAACAGGACGGCCTCCACCGCTCTGTCCGAGGCGTCCGTCTCAACCCTCATTGGTCTGCTGGGGTTTCCATGTAGCAGCTGTTCTTCGGACGCGAAGAGACGCTTGAGTCTCCGAAAGGACTGCTCCGTCTGGTCCGTCCAGGTGAACTTCTTCTTCTTGGAGCTGAGAGTGTCCGTGATGGCCGCCGTCTCCTTCGCGAACCCTTTGATGAACTTGCGATAAAAGTTGGCGAAGCCGACTGTCAGGGAATCAGGAGCAGGAGCACTGGGGAGAGAGGGATTGGAGAGCGAAGGGGAAGAATCCGAGGGCAGCGTAGGGGAGTATGACAGTGGCCCGAGAGATTCCATGAGCTTCTCCAGCGAATCAGAAGATTCCCAGAAGGGGGCGCCGATGTCAGGGCAAGGGGGGTCCCAGGGGGGACGCACCAGAAACAAGGAGCCAGAGGGGAACCCCAAAGTAGCAGTGGAGGATCGGGACCAGTTTCCCCACCAGAGCGTAGTGGGGGGGAAGAGTCACATGTGTCAGGGGCAGTGTCTCCTGCAGAGAGGGAGTCAGGGCTGACCACGCCTCCATCGGAGAGTGGGGGAACGGAAGGGAGGTCAGTTGCAGCTAGCCCCCCCTGAAGGGGGAAGCAGTGACAGCAGCAGTGAAACGGTCAGGAGGAAAGCTGCTGGCTGGGCGCGCGCGCCAAGTTCAAATGTGCAGGCGCGCGGAACAGCAGGAGACCCGGATGGGGAACCAGCTCCTAAAGCCCGCCGGAGGGAGGGAGAAGGCTCAGGGGAATCAGCGGGAGAAGAGGCTAGAAAGGGCGGAACCCCGGCGGGCAGGCGGACCCAGAGGAGGAAGGAGCAGCAGCGGAGAAGGTGGAGCAAGGCTAGAATCTTAAATTGGTGTCAAGGGGGAGGAGACTCAGACGGAGCATCAGCGGTCTGACAGTTGAGACGTAGAGCTGCGCGCTGCGGCTCTGGAAGTGAAACTGAACTTCAATAAAGACATTTATACTTAACAACGAAGCAGCGTTGGTCCTTTGTGAGCTGGGACCTAGGGTAGCTCTGACACGCATAGTGTATGTAATGAGACAAAAATAACAAAACAAGGTCTCCTCGCTTCCATATGCGTAGAAAGAAGACGAATAAGCATTGATTGGGCTTATTTCAATTCGCATCGTGTTTTTTGGGTGCGCACCAGAATCACACCTAACAAAAGCAAAACGGTGTTTTGGTTTCCATCTACATAAAAAGATGATAGTAACGCTCTGTTTAGGATTATTTAAAATTGGTGGTTTTGGGGTTGGATTGCACATTCAACCAAAAGTAGAGTGAAATGTTGGTTTTCAGCCCAAATCAAGCATAGGTGTTTTGGTTCCATCTCAATAGAAAGAGGACATATAAGCTAGGATTGTTCTTTCGGTGTTCGTTCACCCACAAAGAGCAAAGTGTAATAAGCTTAAACAAAGCAAAAGAGATTGATTTTGGTTCCATCTACATAGAAAGAAGAACCTTGAATTGCGCTAATTTCGTGTTCTATGGTGTTAATGCTCATAGACGCAGAAATCGCATAGTGTATGTAATGAGACCAAAATAACAAAACACCTTCTAATCGCTTCCATATGCGTAGAAAGAAGACGAATAAGCTTTGATTGGGCTTATTTCAATTCGCATCGTGTTTTTTGGGTGCGCACCAGAATCACTCCTAACAGAAGCAAAACGGTGTTTTGGTTTCCATCTACATAAAAAGATGATAGTAACGCTCTGCTTGGGCTTATTTAAAATTGGTGTTTTTGGAGTTGGAATGCACATTCAACCAAAAGTAGCCAAAGAGTGAAATGTTTGTTTTCAGCCCAAATCAAGCATAGGTGTTTTGGTTCCATCTCAAAAGCTAGAGGACATATAAGCTAGGATTGTTCTTTTGGTGTTCGTTCTCCCAAAAATAGCAAAGTGTAATAAGCTTAAACACAGCAAAACAGGTTGATTTGGGTTCCATCTACATAGAAAAAAATATGGATTTCGCCAATTTCGTGTTCTATGGTGTTAATGCACATTGACCCAAAAATAGCAAAGTGTATGTAACGAGACCAAAATAACAAAACACCTTCTAATCGCTTCCATATGTGTAGAAAGAAGACGAATAAGCTTTGATTGGGCTTAGTTCAATTCGCATCGTGTTTTTTGGGTGCGCACGGGAATCACTCCTAACAGAAGCAAAACGGTGTTTTGGTTTCCATCTACATAAAACGATGATAAAAACGCTCTGATTGGGCTTATTTAAAATTGGTGTTTTTGGAGTTGGAATGCACATTCAACCAAAAATAGCAGTTTAATGTTTGTTTTTAGCCCAAATCAAGCATAGGTGTTTTGGTTCCATCTCAATAGAAAGAGGACATATAGGCTTGGATTGTTCTTTGGTGTTCGTTCACCGACACATAGCAAAGTGTAATTAGCTTATACAAGGCAAAACAGGTTGATTTGGGTTCCATCTACATAGAAAGCAGAACCTTGAATTGCGCTTATTTCAAGTCGTGTTCTTTGGTGTTAATGCACATCGACACAAAAATCGCATAGTGTATGTAATGAGACAAAAATAACAAAACAACGTCTTTTCGCTTCCATATGCGTAGAAAGAAGACGAATAAGCATTGATTGGGCTTATTTCAATTCGCATCGTGTTTTTTGGATGCGCACCAGAATCACTCTTAACGAAAGCAAAACGGTGTTTTGGTTTCAATCTACATAAAAAGATGATAGTAACGCTCTGTTTGGGCTTATTTAAAATTGGTGTTTTTGGAGTTGGAATGCACATTCAACCAAAAGTAGCAGAGTAAAATGTATGTTTTCAGCCCAAATCAAGCATAGGTGTTTTAGTTCCATCTCAATAGAAGGCGTACGAATAAGCTTGGGTTGTTCTTCTGGTGTTTATTTACCCACAAATAGCAAAGCGAAGTGTAATAGGCTTAAACAAGACAAAACAGGTTGATTTGGCTACATACAAAGAAGAATCTTGAATTTCGCTTATTTTAAGTCGTGTTCTGTGGTGTTAATGCTCATAGACCCAGAAATCGCAGTGTATGTAATGAGACCAAAATAACAAAAGACCTTCTAATCGCTTCAATATGCGCAGAAAGAAGACGAATAAGCTTTGATTGGGCTTATTTCAATTCGCATGGTGTTTTTTGGGTGCGCACCAGAATCACTCTTAACGGTGTTTTGGTTTCCATCTACATAAAAAGATGATAGTAACGCTCTGTTCGGCCTTATTTAAAATTGGTGGTTTTGGGGTTGGAATGCACATTCAACCAAAAGTAGCAGAGTGAAATGTTTGTTTTCAGCCCAAATCAAGCATAGGTGGTTTGGTTCCATCTCAATAGAAAGAGGACATATAAGCTTGGATTGTTCTTTCGGTGTTCGTTCACCCACACACAGCAAAGTGTAATAAGCTTAAACAAAGCAAAAGAGGTTGATTTGGGTTCCATCTACATAGAAGAACCTTGAATTGCGCTAATTTCTATGGTAATGCTCATAGACGCAGAAATCGCATAGTGTATGTAATGAGACCAAAATAACAAAACACCTTCTAATCGCTTCCATATGCGTAGAAGGAAGACGAATAAGCTTTGATTGGGCTTATTTCAATTCGCATGGTGTTTTTTGGGTGCGCACCAGAATCACTCCTAACAGAAGCAAAACGGTGTTTTGGTTTCCATCTACATAAAGAGATGATAATAACGCTCTGATTGGGCTCATTTAAGATTTGTGTTTTGGGGGTTAGAATGCACATTCACCGAAAAATCGCACAGTGAAATCTTTGTTATCAGCCCAAATCTAGCATAGGTGTTTTGGTTCCATCTCAGTAGAAAGAGGACATATAAGCTTGGATTGTTCTTTCAGTGTTGGTTCACCCACATAGCAAAGTGTAATAAGCTTAAACAAAGGAAAACAGGTTGATTTTGGTTCTATCTACATAGAAAGAAAAATCTTGGATTTCGTTTATTTCGTGTTCTATGGTGTTAATGCACATTGACCCAAAAATAGCAAAGTGTATGTAACGAGACCAAAATAACAATACACCTTCTAATCGCTTCCATATGCGTAGAAAGAAGACGAATAAGCTTTGATTCGGCTTATTTCAATTCGCATCGTGTTTTTTGGGTGCGCACCAGAATCACTCCTAACAGAAGCAAAATGGTGTTTTGGCTTCCATCTACATAAAACGATGATAATAACGCTCTGCTTGGGCTTATTTAAAATTGGTGTTTTTGGAGTTGGAATGCACATTCAACCAAAAGTAGCAGTGAAATGTTTGTTATCAGCCCAAATCTAGCATAGGTGTTTTGGTTCCATCTCAATAGAAAGAGGACATTGTTCTTTTGGTGTTCGTTCACCCACATAGCAAAGTGTAATAAGCTTAACCAAAGCAAAACAGGTTGATTTTGGTTCCATCTACATAGAAAGAAAAATCTTGGATTTCGCTTATTTCGTGTTCTATGGTGTTAATGCACATTGACCCAAAAATCGAAAACTGTATGTAACGAGACCAAAATAACAAAACACCTTCTAATCGCTTCCATATGCGTAGAAAGAAGACGAATAAGCATTGTTTGGGCTTATTTCAATTCGCATCGTGTTTTTGGGTGCGCACCAGAATCACTCCTAACAAGCAAAATGGTGTTTTGGTTTCCATCTACATAAAAAGATGATAATAACGCTCTGTTTGGCCCTATTTAAAATTGGTGGTTTTGGGGTTGGAATGCACATTCAACCAAAAGTAGCATAGTGAAATGTTTATTTTCAGCCCAAATCAAGCATAGGTGTTTTGGTTCCATCTCAATAGAAAGAGGACATATAAGCTTGGATTGTTCTTTCGGTGTTGGTTCACCCACAAATAGCAAAGTGTAATAAGCTTAAACAAAGCAAAACAGGTTGATTTGGGTTCCATCTACATAGAAAGAAAAATATGGATTTCGCCAATTTCGTGTTCTATGGTGTTAATGCACATTGACCCAAAAATAGCAAAGTGTATGTAACGAGACCAAAATAACAAAACACCTTCTAATCGCTTCCATATGCGTAGAAAGAAGACGAATAAGCATTGACTCGGCTTATTTCAATTCGCATCGTGTTTTTTGGGTGCGCACCAGAATCACTCCTAACAGAAGCAAAATGGTGTTTTGGTTCCCATCTACATAAAAAGATGATAGTAACGCTCTGTTTGGGCTTATGCATGCACACTTCTTCACACATGCACACGAAAGCTCATACCAAGAACTAACTTAATTGGTCTTTAAGGTGCTACTGGAAGAAAAATTTTTTTGTTTTGTTTTGACTATGGCAGACCAACACGGCTACCTATCTGTAACACACACATACTGTAGTGGAAACACGGAAGACCATTGTAAATTCAAGGAGTTAGATGACATGTCTCTTTCGCTTTTACATCCGCGGTTTAAGGTTTGCTAAAACATGATAGTATAATTTGTTTTTCACACACCTGTGTCAGGAGTTTTCTGGGTCCCCTGTGTTCTGATTGGCTACTCGGGAGGATACCCAGTTGCAGTGAATTGGGTTGGAGACTCTCAGCTGCTCTGCATTAGTTGCACCCGGTGTCCCAGGCTGATCATGAGTGATGCCTGCTAACCAGGTGCAATCAATCAAATCAAAGTTGTCTATAAAAGCTGTAGGCTGAAGGGGCTCAGTGAGCTTCTTCACAAATGGAGGTACCATATGCTGTGAGACTGTCGGCCAGGGGTCTCTCTCGCTGCTCTACCAGGAGCTCCAGGCAGCTGAAGGGGAGATTGTTTGCGACTCCTCTCTAGTATGCTATAATTTGTGTTTTATATGCCTGCTGCTATCTGTTAACCTTATGCAAATAAAGCATTGCTTATTCTTCATCCACTCGCGTGCTTATTTGCTCCAAATCCAGAAATAACCCTGCCCTTGGCAGAACATATACAGTGCTTTTTTTCTGGGGGGGACGCAGGGGAATGCATACTCCTAAAACATTTTGTGAATGTACTTTTGTCCATTTACTGTATTTATTTTTCCCGGTTTGAACTATAAAATGGTGATTTTCTTGAGTCAAAATGAGAGTACCCCCAATCATTTTCTTTAGAAAAGAAGCACTGCATATATACACACACATATACATATATCCATTTTATTTTTATATATTTACAAACGGACACCTATACCTAGGTATGTATATTCTTGTATATAAACTTCCGCGGCCCACCCACACCATCCCACCGCCAAGGGGCACGAGAGGAAGGCCACTGGGGGAGAAAGGCAGGTGAGGACGAGGCGGGGGGCAGGGCTGCCCCCTGGGGAGAGCGGGGTCGAGAGAGAGTGGGTGGGAGAAAGAGAGAGGGCCAGCCTGGCTTGGCACGCCTCTGCTGGCCCAACGTCGCACAGCCTCTTCCGCCCGTTTCCCTCCCCTTCCTGTGCTCATGCCTCTCCTCCCGTGGCACCTCCTTCCGGTAATCCTACCCTCGCCCAACATGGCGGCAGCACAGCCTCTTCCGCCCATTTCCCTCCCCTTCCTGTGCTCATGCCTCTCCTCCCGTGACACCTTCTTCCGGTACCCCTGCCCTCGCCCAATATGGCGGCAGCACAGCCTCTTCCGCCCTTCCGAGCTAGGAGTGCAGAAAAAGGTGAAACTGCCATGAAAAGGAGAGGAGGAGTGAGAGTGAGTGAGTGAGTGAGTGAGTGAGTGAGTGAGTGAGACAGGGAGCATCCTAGAAGAGATGGAAGGGGAACCCAAGGGTCATCTAGTCCAACCCTCTGCAAAGAAGCTCAGAGCTACAATTCCCAGGTCTTCTTTGGGATTTCTATGGGAAGTAAGAGTTTCTACATTCATGAGCATTCACTTAGAGTGCGCTCATGTTTTTACCTTTTATTGAAAGCGGCCACAAGTGACTTGGGTGGAGTATAAATAATAAAATTATATTGCTCCTGCTGCTGTTCTTCTCTTAGCCTAACTCAAATCCAACCCAATACCAAACCTTAACCCTAATGCTCACCCTAACTCAAATCTAATCCTCACTCTAACCCTAACCTTAACCCAAACCTAAGCCTCAGTCTAAACCTAAGCCTAATTTAACCCTAACCCTAAGTAATAAAATTATATTTCTCCTGCTGCTGTTCTTCTCTTACCGTAACTCAACCCCAACTCTAACTCTAACTCCTAATCCTAATCCAACTCAAACCCAACTCCCACTGTAACTCTAACCTTTACCCAAACCTAATCCTAAACACTTTGCTTCTTTTTGTGGTGTTTTGTGTTATTGCTTCATTTCGTAGGTCATGAGACTTTCTTTGTTTCTTGTGGTGTTGGTTCATTTAGCAGTTTTTTAATTGGCTTTTGTGTTTCTTTTGGTATTGCATCATCTTCATAGGTTGTTTGGATTTCTGATTAATTTGCTTTGGATTTCTGGTAGCTCTGCTTCTTTATGATTTGTTTCTGTGTTTCTGGTGTTTTGGCTTGGTTATGTCATAAAATTGAAGAAATACCACCAGAAGCACAAAAACCAAGAAATATTCCCAAAATGAGGCAAAACCAGGAGACATGAAAACCAAGCCAAATCAATGGAAAAGAAACAATCTCACCCCAAACCGCAGAACCATTCAAAGTCAAAGAAGCAAAACAATTAAATGCAAAAAACAAGCAAAACCACCCCAAATTAAACAAATCAGCAGAAAACAAAAAAGAAGCAGTAAAGCCACCAATTACAAAGCAATGCCACAAGAAACTGGAAACCAGTTTTTAAAAAGCAAAACCAGAAACTCAACAAGCATGCAATTTATGGGAGTCCAAAAGCACTTCAAGCAACAGAAATTAACCAACATAGCATACTAGTTTTCACTTAGTCTTGGGTTTCTGGTGAATGTGCTTTGTTTGCAGCTGGCTTCATTTGTTTTCCATTGGTTTAGCTTGTTTTTTGGACTTTTGCTTTATTGCTTCTTTTGAGAAGTTTTCTTGTTTTTGCATTCTGGTGGTAATACTTTTGAATGCTTTGGGGGTTTCTGGTGAATCTGCTTTGTTTGGGATTGGTTGGCTTCTTTGTCAGTTTCCATTGATGTTGCTTTTACATGGTTCTTCTGCTTCTTTTCAGTAGGTTTTTGTGTTTTTAGTGGTTGACTTCATTGTTGGAATGGTCATTAGACATTTCTGGTGGTTTTGCTTCATTTCTGGTGGTTTTCCTTTTTTTCTTGGGTTTATCAGATCTCATACAAATTAATATTCTCAAAGGTGCAAAACCCAAAAAACCTAGAAATGAAGCAAACTCACCATAAATCCAGCACCCAATCTGTTATGTACTAACCTTGGATCCTAGAATGCAACAACTGATTGGTCTTTTCCTGCAGGCCAATCAGGCTCCAAGAGGGAAGCAGAGTTAGCCAGTCAGACGGGACTCATTCTGTAAATAATGTATATAAAAGCCTGAGGTTGGGGGGGGGGCAATAAAGAGCATGAAATACATACAAGACTCTGAGTATATTTCACAATCGTAATTTATATAAAAGAATCCATGAAACGAAAACCACCCCAAAAGAAACAAATTCAACATAATCCCAAAAATGAACCAGAAACAACAGAAACAAACCACATCCACCAAAGATGAGAAAACCAATTGAATAGAACCACAAGAAACCCACGCAGTAAACATCTCAGGGAAAAGCGAAATCACCCCCACACCATGCAAAACTAAGGTTTAACTGGCTTTGGGGTTTCTGCGAAATTTACTTTTCCCCTCTTGTTGGGGGTTTCTGGTGGTATTTCTTCTGCTTCTCACATTTCTGCTTCTTTTCAATTGGTTTTGGGATTCTGGTGAATTTGGTAATGATTTGCTTGAAGTCTCTGTCTGGCAATTTTCCTTTTTCATGAATTCCTCCCTTGTTGGGTTTCTGGTATCTCACTTTTGGTTTTCCCATTTCTCTTAGTTTTGCTACGTTTCAGGTAGTTTGCTTACTTTTTGGAATTATGCAGTCTCATAAAAATGGAGCAATATCATTAGAAGCTTAAAAAGCATGCAAAAAACCCCAGGCACTAACCCTAACCCTGAACATCCACCTACGTATCCCCTGCCCTAACCCTAACCCTGATATTCTGGTCATCCATCTTGGGGATAACAATCTGGTGAGGTAAATTCAGTTGAGATCACTAAATATCTCCATCAGCTGTGCTTCCTCATCCCTGAGCTTATCATAGTTTGGTTTGGAATGTTGTAGAGGTGCTTATGGAGTGGGGGCAGCCTTCCTAAGAAGGTGGATGGGCAAGACATAAAGCTAATCATTCTACAACGACGTTTGCGTTTGAAAATGTGGCTGCTTATATCCCTCATGGCAGAATTATGTTCTGTGCCCCACAGTTGTATAGACCTGGTGGTATGCATCTTTCTGATTTGGGTTCTGACATGATTCTTAAGGATCTGCAAAGAGCTCTGTTTGAGCACTTGTGTGTTTGTGGGTGGAGGTGAACAAGCACACCTGCCCAGACTTAATTTGATTTGGTTACATTGGTCGAATCTGACTAGTTTTGCCGATCCTCAAGTTGTTATATTTAATAAATACAACCTATTTATCCACTTTTGGTTGTCTTGACTCTTCCTCCTGATGTGCTAGGAACCACTCGGTTTGGGGGGAGCTGCAAAACATGCGGTTTTTACTGCAAACATTTTGCCAGACTTTGGCCTTGATTTGGAGTGAATCAGACGATGTTGGGTTTTGGGGTGACCTTATGACCCCTGTCAGTTACTTGGTTTGTTGGGCAAAATGCTACAAAAATGCTACAATGTCTGGCAAATGCTACAAAACTTTTGCCAGACTTTGGCACCAGTTTGGAGTGAATCGGACAATGTTGGGTTTTGGATATTAATTATGAACCCCGGTTTGATGTATCAATTACTCTGTTTATGGGGTGTTACAAAATGTGGGGGTTTTGCTGCAAAACTTTTGCCAAACATCAGTTTTGATGGGATCCCAGATTTGGGGGTTTGTAGTTAAATGAAGCATTCTTTCAGTGCTTCTCGGGAAATGTGCAGTTTCCGTCAGATCAAACTAATACTACTGGATAAAATTATATGGTTGTTGATTATCAGACAGTTCTCCCATTTATCAAGGAAAACGTCTGTTATGGGTGGCTTTTGCTTGGTGTGTGTGACTGTTGACAGACAGATTTGAAAAGGAACACAGCTTCCTCTGTCTCACAGTGACTTACTGGCCTTTTTGATTATGCAGTCGGCTCGCAATACACTTCCAGCTGGATTCCGAGGACAGGAAATGATTCTGCTAAAGGCTTTCTGTGAATATACCGTATTTTTTGCTCTATAAGACTCACTTTTTCCCTCCTAAAAAGTAAGGGGAAATGTGTGTGCGTCTTATGGAGCGAATGTAGGCTGCGCAGCTATCACAGAAGCTGGAACAGCAATAGGGATTGCTGCTTTCACTGCGCAGTGATCCCTCTTGCTGTTTTGGCTTCTGAAATTCAGAATATATTTTTTTTCTTGTTTTCCTCCTCCAAAAACTAGGTGCGTCTTGTGGTCTGGTGCGTCTTATAGAGCGAAAAATACGGTAATTTCAGTTGATTTGTTTTAATGGTCACATAAAGGCACTTTCTTTGGTTATAAAATGATGTTGTGAGTCTTATATCTGAGCAGTCAATAAACTCCCTCCCCCACAGAAACGCTTGTCTTACTTCTTCTTCTTCTTGGCATCCATACTTACATGTTTGCATAAAGAAAGACTAACCCCACCCCGAACCCCACCTCCAGCTTTCATCTTATTATTCTAGTGACTAGTTACAGATAGGTAGCCGTGTTGGTCTGCCATAGTCAAAACAAAAAAAAAAAAATAAAAAATTTTCCTTCCAGTAGCACCTTAAAGACCAACTAAGTTAGTTCTTGGTATGAGCTTTCGTGTGCATGCAGGTATCTGAAGAAGTGTGCATGCACACGAAAGCTCATACCAAGAACTAACTTAGTTGGTCTACTGGAAGGAAAAATTTTTTTTTGTTCTAGTGACTAGTCAGTGTTCATAGCAACACTTGCTTTTGTTACTAGACAAACTGCCCTGAAAGACAGTTACTATGAACTACATGTGTCGTCTTGATTGTTGTTGCTAGTTTCTGCAAAACACTTCTTTATCTTTCAACAAGAAATAAATGAATAGGAGGCTGCTCTAAGGAAGAAGTGTGATTGCATCTGGAATATCAGACTCTCTGTATTTTTATTTATTTACTTGATTTAGGGGTGGCCGCTTCACCCCCTGGCTAAGCCCATGTCCCCAACTAACTGAGCTTCTTGGGATCATCCTGCCATGCTGTGAGCTACTACATTATCCTGCAGTTTACAGAACCTTCCTTAGAGAATAAAAAACTGAGGCAAATTTCCAGTCTAAACAGGCTACACAAAAAGAAACAGCAGCGCTTCTTTATGTATGACTTGTGCTTGAGCGCCTGATATCTCAGAAAATCAACATCAGTGTTAGGGTGGGTGGGTCAGGGCATTTCCAAAATGTTATGATAGATGGAGCCATGGATGTGGCCAAGGGGGGGGCAAATAAATAAAAATAAATAAAAATACATAGCTAACTGAGGTTCTGACCCCCTAACAAAAGGCCTGCCCCCACTAACAAAAATCCTGGCTACGCCCATGGATTAAGCCAACTACAGTAACTCTGGTTTTGTCCCCACCCAGAAGTGTAGCATGTGTGGGCCGTGGGGGCACAAATTTGTTTTTTTTTTTAAATAAATTTTTATTAGAGTTTTACAAAAGAAAAAAATAAAAATTTACAGAATAAAAAAGAAACCACAGATAAAAATAGACAATACAAAAAAGAAAACACACAAAATACACAAAAAACAGCTAATTAAGAAAAAAAGAAATTAAAAAGATAAAACAAATCCATTTTTCTCAATATCCTCAAATTCATATGCTTATATCCTTGACCTCCTCACACCTCCCCCCTTTTGTGTTCCCATTTACATACTTAATTCAGCAAATTCTTACCCTTTTTCAAATATCTTAACTTTGTGTCATAACATATTATACCTCAATATTTTCAACCTTTTATCAATACATTTTTTTACATAATCTTATTAACTTTTGTCACTAGTTACCACTTATTACCAATCCAAGCATAATTTTAACATTCATTAATTTTACAGTATTTCCGAAGATAGTCTTTAAATTTCTTCCAGTCTTCTTCCACCAACTCTTCTCCCAGGTCTCGGATTCTGCCAGTCATTTCTGCCAATTCCATATAGTCCATCAGCTTCATCTGCCACTCTTCCAGGGTGGGTAGCTCTTGTGTCTTCCAATACTTTGCGATAAGAATTCTTGCTGCTGTTGTTGCATACATAAAGAAAGTTCTGTCCTTCTTTGGCACCAATTGGCCGACCATGCCCAAGAGAAAGGCCTCTGGCTTCTTAAGGAATGTATATTTAAATACTTTTTTCATTTCGTTATAAATCATCTCCCAGAAAGCCTTAATCTTTGGGCACGTCCACCAAAGGTGAAAGAATGTTCCTTCATTTTCTTTACACTTCCAACATTTATTATTGGGCAAATGATAGATTTTTGCAAGCTTGACTGGTGTCATGTACCACCTGTATATCATTTTCATAATATTCTCTCTTAGGGCATTACATGCCGTAAATTTCATACCTGTGGTCCACAACTGTTCCCAGTCAGCAAACATGATGTTATGACCAACATCTTGTGCCCATTTAATCATAGCAGATTTAACTGTTTCATCCTGCGTGTTCCATTTTAGCAGCAAGTTACACATTCTTGAAAGTGTTTTAGTTTTGGGTTCTAACAATTCAGTTTCCAATTTTGATTTTTCCACCTGGAAACCTATTTTTTTGTCCAAATTATAGGCCTCTCTTATTTGAAAATAATGCAGCCAATCTCGCACCTTGTCTTTTAATTTCTCAAAACTCTGCAATTTCAATTTATCTCCTTCTTGTTCCAATATTTCCCAATATTTCGGCCATTTGGCCTCCATATTGGACTTTTTCAGTGCCTTTGCTTCCATTGGTGACAACCACCTTGGGGTTTTATTCTCCAGTAAGTCTTTATATCTTAGCCAAACATTAAACAGTGCTTTCCTGACAATATGGTTTTTGAATGCTTTATGAGCTTTAACCTTGTCGTACCACAAATATGCATGCCACCCAAAAACGTTATTGAAACCTTCTAAGTCCAAAATGTCTGTGTTCTCAAGAAGCAGCCATTCTTTCAGCCAACAAAATGCGGCCGATTCATAATAAAGTTTCAGGTCTGGCAGGGCAAATCCACCTCTTTCTTTAGCGTCAGTTAGTATTTTAAATTTTATTCTGGGCTTCTTGCCCTGCCAGACAAATCTAGAAATATCTCTCTGCCACTTCTTGAAACAGTCCATTTTGTCCAAAATTTGCAGAGATTGAAACAAAAATAACATCTTTGGCAATACATTCATCTTAATAGCCGCAATTCTGCCCAACAAGGAAAGCTTTAGGTTTGACCATATCTCTAAATCTTTCTTCACTTCTAACCAACATTTCTCATAGTTATCTTTAAATAAGTTTAAATTCTTAGCAGTCATGTTAACCCCCAAATATTTAACTTTCTTTACTATTGTTAGGCCTGTCTCCTTCTGAAACCTTTCTTTCTCAATCGGTGTTAAGTTTTTCTCAAGAACTTTAGTTTTTGACTTATTCAACTTAAAACCAGCCACCTGACCAAATTCTTGAATCAATTCCAAAACCCTTTTCGAACTAGATTCTGGCTCCTGTAATGTTAAAACTAGGTCATCTGCAAATGCTTTCAATTTGTATTGCTTGGCTCCGACCTGAATACCTTTAATCAAACGGTCCCTTCTAATCATGTTCAATAATACCTCCAGGACTGAAATAAAGAGCAATGGGGAGATTGGGCAGCCTTGTCGTGTACCTTTCTCTATCTTAAATTCCTCTGTCACCACATTGTTAACAATTAGTTTAGCCTTTTGTTCTGAGTAAATTGCACTTATACCATTCTCAAACCCTTGGCCCACCCCCATCCCCTGAAGATTTTTCTTCATAAAACACCAAGAAATGTTGTCAAAGGCTTTCTCCGCATCTATAAAAATTAAAACTGCTTTGGTATTTATGTTCACTTGCAGCTTCTCCAAAATGTTAATTATGTTCCTCGTATTGTCCGACAAGTGTCTGCCCGGGAGAAAGCCAGCTTGGTCCTTGTGGATCTCTTCCCATAATACTTTTTTTAACCTATTAGCCAAAATATCAGCAAATATTTTGTAATCCACATTAAGCAGGGATATGGGGCGGTAGTTCTTAAGTTGCGTCTTTTCAGACTCAGTTTTCGGTATAAGTGTAATATAGGCTTCCTGCCACGACTCCGGCGCCTAAGATCTCATTGCAGACCTCCTTTAGTGGCCGAATTAACCAGTCTTTCAAAACTCTATAATATTTGGAGGTTAAACCGTCTGGTCCTGGAGATTTACCCAACTGCATATTCTGAATGGCACCCTCCACTTCCTGTTCTGTAATTTTATCACTCAACATTGTCTTTTTTTCTTGAGAGATTTTTTGTAGTCCATTTTTCCTCAGGAATTGGTCTAACTCATCCTCTTTCTGTGGCCCTTGTGTATATAGTTGTTTAAAATATCTCTGGAAACAGTTTCTAATTTCCAATGGATTCTGTATGATCTTTCCATTTACCTCCAAATTTGTAATAGTATTTAATTTCTGTCTTTTCTTCATCTGCCATGCTAGCAGTTTCCCACATTTGTTAGCCGATTCAAATGACTTTTGTCTCATCTGCTTAATTTTCCATTCCACCTCCTGGTTTATCATTTTCATATACTGTACTTGATATAACTTAATTTCTCTCAGAATCTCTTGCGATTTTGGTTTCGCTCTTAATTTCTTCTCTCCTTCTTTTATTTTTTCCAAAATTTTATCTTTTTTCTCATTTTGGGTTCTCTTCTTTATTACATTCTGTTGGATCAAAAACCCTCTCATAACCGCTTTGCCTGCGTCCCAGATTGTCCTTTTTTCAACCGTAGTGTTCAGATTTATCTCAAAGTAATCTCTCAAAGTTTTTTGGGCCTTCTTAATCACCTCCTGGTCTCTGAACAGGGTGTCATTCATCCTCCATCTGTAGGAACCGATTGGCGTTAGTTTCATCTCCACCTTCACTGCATTATGGTCGGAGCAAGTTTTTGGGCAAATTTCCACTTTTCGTGTCTTAGGTGCCAGTCCTCTAGTTATCCATATTTGGTCAATTCTTGTCCAGGTCTTCAGAGAAGAATGTTCCCTCTCTTCCAAGGGGGTTCTTAGTTCTCCAAATGTCAATCAAGTCCATATTGTCAGCCAATTCAAAAAAGGTTTTTGGTAATCTGCCATCTTTAGTTACCACCTGTCTCTGCGACTTATCCATGTTTGTAGATACCACCCCATTCATATCTCCCATCATAATGATGTTATAGTCCAAATAGTCCAACAATGTCTCATGCAATTTCTTAAAAAATTCAGACTTCCCCTCGTTTGGCGCATACACTCCTACGATCAAATATTTTTCACCTTGTGATTGAATCTCGATTGCAACAAATCTTCCTTGTTCATCTTTAAAAACAAATTTCGGTGATAGGCTTTCTTTAGCATAGATAACAACTCCTCTCTTTTTGACTTTGTCCGATGAGATAAATTCTTGGCCCAATCTTTTGTTAATAAGGACTTTTCTATGGAGCCTTACCACATGGGTTTCCTGTAAACAAATTAAGTCCAATTGTTCCTGTCAGGGAATCAGGAGCAGGAGCACTGGGGAGAGAGGATTGGGAAAGCGAAGGGGAAGAATCCGAGGGCAGCGTAGGGGAGTATGACAGTGGCCCGAGAGATTCCATGAGCTTCTCCAGCGAATCAGAAGATTCCCAGAAGGGGGCGCCGATGGTCAGGGCAAGGGGGGTCCCAGGGGGGACGCACCAGAAACAAGGAGCCAGAAGGGAACCCCAAAGCAGCAGTGGAGGATCGGGACCAGTTTCCCCACCAGAGCGTAGTGGGGGGGAAGAGTCACATGTGTCAGGGGCAGTGTCTCCTCCAGAGAGGGAGTCAGGGCTGACCACGCCTCCAACGGAGGGGAGGTCAGTTGCAGCTAGCCCCCCGAAGGGGGAAGCAGTGACAGCAGCAGTGGAACGGTCAGGAGGAAAGCTGCTGGCTGGGCGCGCGTGCCAAGTTCAAATGTGCAGGCGTGCGGAACAGCAGGAGACCCGGATGGGGAACCAGCTCCTAAAGCCCGCCGGAGGGAGGGAGAAGGCTCAGGGGAATCAGCGGGAGAAGAGGCTAGAAAGGGCGGAACCCCGGCGGGCAGGCGGACCCAGAGGAGGAAGGAGCAGCGGAGAAGGTGGAGCAAGGCTAGAATCTTAAATTGGTGTCAAGGGGGAGGAGACTCAGACGGAGCATCAGCGGTCTGACACTTGAGACGTGGAGCTGCGCGCTGCGGCTCTGGAAGTGAAACGGAACTTCAATAAAGACTTTTATACTTAACAACGAAGCCGCGTTGGTCCTTTGTGAGCTGGGACCTAGGGTAGCTCTTACAGTATGCTCCGTCTGCCATAAAAACCTCGCAGCGTGAACAAAGCCCGCAGCATTCCCCATGCCCAAGATCGATGACCTGCTCGCGACGGTGAGGAAGGGACGGATCTTCACCAAGTTGGATCTACGAGGGGCGTACAACCTTATACGCATGCGGGAGGGCGATGAGTGGAAGACAGCCATGTTTACACCTTTAGGCACCTATGAATATCGCGTAATGCCTTTTTGTCTGCAAAATGGCTCCCATACCTTCCAAGCTTTCATGCATCACGTGTTAGCGGGACTCCTCTACAAGAAGTGCGTCTGCTCGGAATCGCAGGAGGCTCACGAGAGGGACGTCAAGGAGGTCCTGCAGAGGCTACGGGAGCACAGACTTTACGCCAAATTAGAGAAGTGCCAGTTCGACATGACGGAGGTGGATTTCCTGGGCTACAAGCTGTCCGACAAGGGACTCGCCATGGACAGCACCAAGGTCCGCGCGGTGTTGGACTGGAAGAGCCCGCGCAATCGGAAGGAGGTCCAGAAGTTCGTCGGCTTCGCCAACTTTTATCGCAAGTTCATCAAAGGGTTCGCGAAGTAGACGGCGGCCATCACGGACACTCTCAGCTCCAAGAAGAAGAAGTTCACCTGGACGGACCAGGCGGAGCAGTCCTTTCGGAGACTCAAGCGTCTCTTCGCGTCCGAAGAACAGCTGCTACATGTAAACCCCAGCAGACCAATGAGGGTTGAGACGGACGCCTCGGACAGAGCGGTGGAGGCCGTCCTGTTGCAGCAAGATCCGCAAGGGGAATGGAGGCCGTGCGCATTCTACTCCAGGAAACTCAGCAAGGCGGAACAGAACTACACCATCTGGGACAGGGAGTTGCTGGCCATTCATGCAGCTTTCAAGGCGTGGCGGCACTTCCTCGTCGGAGCCAGACACACAGTGCAAGTCCGCACGGACCATAAGAACCTGGAGTACTGGCGCACGGCGCGGTTCCTGAACCAGAGACACATTCGCTGGGCGGAGTTCTTTGCGGATTTCGATTTCCGGATAGAATACATCCCGGGAGACAACAACCTCATGACGGATGCACTATCCAGGAAGCCGCAGTATCTCGAGGAAGCGGCGCCGGTGGCGACCAAGCACATTTTCGCACCGAAAGCGTGGGCATGCGCTTCAGCTGCCGTGGACCTGGACGCGGTGCGTCGAGCGCTGCAGACAGATTCGTTCGCACAATCCAAGATGGAGGAGGTGCGAAAAGGCACAGCGAAGGACGACGAGTTCCAGATACGAGAAGGACTGCTCATCCGCAGAGGGGCTCTCTACGTGCCCGGAGACGACCTCCGCGCGAAAGTCTTGCAGCAGCTACACGACGCACCCAGCGCTGGGCACTTCGGCAAGGACAAGACGGCGGAATTAGTAACCAGAGACTTTTGGTGGCCCAAGGTGAGGGGAGAAGTCGCGGATTACGTCTCCAGGTGTGACACCTGCCAAAGGGCCAAGCCAGTACACAGGAAGCCGGCGGGTCTACTAGAACCCCTCCAGACGCCGCTCGAACCGTGGGAGAAAGTGGCCCTGGACTTTGTCACAGATCTGCCCAGCTTGCGAGGCAAAACAGCGGTGCTCGTGGTCGTAGACATGTTCACCAAGATGGCGCACTTTATTCCGTGCGCGAAGGTGGCCACAGCGGAACAGACCGCCAAGCTGTTCATAGACCACGTGTTCAAAGCTCACGGCTTGCCGCGGTCCATCCTGTCCGACCGGGGTCGCCAATTCGTCTCGAGCTTCTGGCAGAAGCTGCTGGGCATCCTGAACGTCAAGATCAACTTAGCGTCGGCACGACACCCGCAGACTAACGGACAAGCGGAGAGGGTCAACGCCATCATGCAGCAGTACCTACGATGCTACGCCAATCAACAATCCTCGACCTGGGTGGACTACCTACCGCTGGCCGAGTTTGCCTACAACAACACGAAGCACGGGTCTACAGGAGTGACACCGTTCTTCGCCAATAATGGGCGGCATCCCAGAACTTTCCCGGGGTTAGAGACGAAGGGGGAGGGGGAGCCAAGGGGAGCAGAGCACTTAGCAGCAGAGTTACAGGAGGTCCACGAGCAACTCCGAAGGCAATTGGAACTGGCGAAACACGCCTACAAAATGCAGGCAGACAAGCACAGGAGGGTCGGGGAGGACATCCAGGTGGGGGACTGGGTCTGGTTAGCAGCCCAGGCAATGCCGGCCAGGACGCTAGCTAAGAGGAAGCTCAAACACAAGCAGCTGGGACCTTACCAGGTCGCGGCGCAAATCAATCCAGTGGCCTTCCGGTTGACACTCCCGGAGGGCTCCAGAATGCACCCAGTCTTTCATAGGTCAGTGCTCACACCCTACAGGGAACCCCACAGGTTTCAGGCAACAGGGAACGCGCCAGACCCACTTAACGAATCTCCGAAGAGGGAGGGGTCACGGAGGGCGACGCCACTCAACGAGGTCACGGAGATTTTGGACTCGAGGTGGGGGGAAGAGGGGGTGGAATACCTCCTCGCCAGGGAAGGTACCCCAGCCAGTGCCAACAGGTGGGTACCGTGCTATGCCGTGGAGGAGCACTATCTTAAAGACGAGTTCCATGCACTCTTCACACACAGACCTATGCCGGCAGAGTATTTCGACGACTGGCTCTTCACACCCACACTGTCAGCCAGTACGTTCCAGGGTTTTTCATCAGCTGAAGAGACGACGCCGGACACTAGCTCCTCGGAGGGGTCTCTCTCGGGGTTTGCCACAGACCGCTCCTATTGGTGGGACACTCAACCGGAGGTGGGGTGGCGCAGGGAGCTGCTGCAGGGACCTTTGCAAGCAGTCTCACCAGAGGTACCCGGGGGAGGGGAGGACATGGACGTGTTGGGGGAGGATCCTGGATTCGAGCACATCAGCAGAGAGATGGAAGCAGAGGAAATCGACGTCGACGAGCCCGTTGCGGTTGGGCCGGATCCAGTGGACCGGCTACACACCAGGGGGGAAGAATGGTATCCCGCACTCACACCCACAGGACTGGAGCACCCGGAACCCACACCCGAAGAGGGAGAGGGGGGAAGGGGGAAGGGGGGGCTTCGAGGGGGGGATGGATGTCAGGGAATCAGGAGCAGGAGCACTGGGGAGAGAGGGATTGGAGAGCGAAGGGGAAGAATCCGAGGGCAGCGTAGGGGAGTATGACAGTGGCCCGAGAGATTCCATGAGCTTCTCCAGCGAATCAGAAGATTCCCAGAAGGGGGCGCCGATGGTCAGGGCAAGGGGTGTCCCAGGGGGGACGCACCAGAAACAAGGAGCCAGAGGGGAACCCCAAAGCAGCAGTGGATAATCGGGACCAGTTTCCCCACCAGAGCGTAGTGGGGGGGAAGAGTCACATATTTCAGGGGCAGTGTCTCCTCCAGAGAGGGAGTCAGGGCTGACCACGCCTCCATCGGAGAGTGGGGGAACGGAAGGGAGGTCAGTTGCAGCTAGCCCCCCCGAAGGGGGAAGCAGTGACAGCAGCAGTGAAACGGTCAGGAGGAAAGCTGCTGGCTGGGCGCGCGCGCCAAGTTCAAATGTGCAGGCGCGCGGAACAGCAGGAGACCCGGATGGGGAACCAGCTCCTAAAGCCCGCCGGAGGGAGGGAGAAGGCTCAGGGGAATCAGCGGGAGAAGAGGCTAGAAAGGGCGGAACCCCGGCGGGCTGGCGGACCCAGAGGAGGAAGGAGCAGCGGAGAAGGTGGAGCAAGGCTAGAATCTTAAATTGGTGTCAAGGGGGAGGAGACTCAGACGGAGCATCAGCGGTCTGACAGTTGAGACGTAGAGCTGCGCGCTGCGGCTCTGGAAGTGAAACTGAACTTCAATAAAGACTTTTATACTTAACAACGAAGCAGCGTTGGTCCTTTGTGAGCTGGGACCTAGGGTAGCTCTGACAATAATAATAATAATTTATTATTTGTACTCCGCCCATCTGGCTGGGTTTCCCCAGCCACTCTGGGCGGCTTCCAACAAAGATGAAAGATACACTAAAATGTCACATATTAAAAACTTCCCTGAACAGGGCTGCCTTCAGATGTCTTCTGAATGTCAGGTAGATGTTTATCGCTTTGACATCTGATGGAAGGGCGTTCCACAGGGCGGGCGCCACTACCAAGAAGGCCTTCTGCCTGGTTCCCTGTAACTTGGCCTCTCGCAGTGAGGGAACCGCCAGAAGGCCCTCAGAGCTGGACCTCAGTGTCCGGGCAGAGCGATGGGGGAGGAGACGCTCCTTCAGATATACTGGACCGAGGCCGTTTAGGGCTTTAAAGGTCAGCACCAACACTTTGAATTGTGCTCGGAAACGTACTGGGAGCCAATGTAGGTCTTTCAAGACCGGTGTTATGTGGTCTCCGCGGCCGCTCCCAGTCACCAGTCTAGCTGCCGCATTCTGGATTAGTTGTAGTTTCCATGCTTTCCACGAAGTCCTGAGTGGCCCCATGTAAGGTTGCGTTGGCATGGATGTTAAAATCCCCTAGGACAACCAAGGTAGGCGTCTCCAGGAGCATATCCACCACGATCTGAAGCAGCTCGGGCAGGGAATCCTTGGTGCAGCCGGGAGGTCGGTACACCAATAGGAATCCTGTACTCCCCCTATAGCCCAACTTCCAGAACATGCACTCAGAGAACTGGGTCTTCCCAATAGGACGCCTGGTGCAGACTAATGACTTTCTTAAAATCACTGCAACCCCCCCCCCTCCCCGCCCACATGACCTGGGTTGCTGTGTGTAAGAGAAACCTGGTGGGCAAGCAGCGGCAAGGACAGGCCCATCTGCTTCATCCAACCAGGTCTCTGTCACACATGCCAGGTCTAATCCTCCATCCACAATCAGGTCGTGGATGGCAGTGGTTTTATTCAACATTGACCTGGCATTGCACAGCAACACTTTCAGGTCATGTGGGTTTCCCTTGCTGATTCCAGTATCCTTCCAGTCAGGACCATACCTGGAGGCAGGGATAGTCCTCAAACAACAACTAAGCCTGCCTCCTCGGTAATGACATGGTCTGGTCTTAGGGTAACTCCTCCTCCTGCCCGTGATCACTGAGATCGGGTTTCCCAATACATCCCCCCCTGTGGAACCTGCCCCAGCCATTCTATTGACTGAGGCCCACTCCCAGGCAGTTCTGACCCTTCCTCTTAAAAAGCAAAATACAAACTATATAATAACTTAACAAAAAAGAAAGCATTAAAACAAAGCAAAAAAGAATTATACTAAAATTAAACAACTCCCACCCCAAGCAAAAATACAATAATACAATATTATATTTAAAAACCACCATTTAAGGTGCAGCAAATTAAAAGCACTTAAAACATTTAAAACCATTTTTGTCACTTGCTGCAAGGAGCTGCTCAGGCCTATTAAGCTGTGGCGGTGAGTGCAGGCCCTGCCCCCTAGGCCCGATGGAGTTGGCAGGAGGGGGAGCGGTCTACCCAGCACCCACCAGAGCAGCAGCAGCAGTCATACAGGATTTTACTTTTTTGATGTGGAAACAGCATTTGACCATTTAGAATAGGATCTGTTGTACAATATTTTAATGGCATGATATCCCAGAATGGAAATGGATTTGGCAAAATCTTCTACAGCAAACTATTGGCAGTAGTTTGAAAGAAATCATTTATGAGTTTACTGTCTGGTGGTATTTAACACCCATGAAGATCAAATAATATCTGTAGGGGTTCTAACAATTTATGTTGGAGATATAAAGGAAACCAAGGTGATATGTGACATATTTTGGTCTTTGTTCCCAAAAAGCTTCTTCTGATCTAATATAATAAGAGAAAATGAAGTCCCAACTGGATATGATTTAGCTGTAGAGTCATTAAGTAACACTATTTGAGTCTGTTAAAAGATCTTGTATTAGAGAAAGAGCGATGGTAATACATCAGTTAACCATGTTGGTGGCAAGAAAGAAAAATAAGTATAAAAAGGGAGAATTCCTAGATGCCAAGATCCAAGTTGGGGGCAAGTGCTCTTTGGTAAGTCCAACCTCTGCAAACCCTGTTCTTGAAGGCAAAAATAGAAAAAGAAAATCTATGTATTGTTGATGCTTTAGCCTGAATGCCGCAAAGACACATTTGAACTTCAAAATGTTTTGTTTGTCTCTGCCCCCACTTGCCCCATAACACACATATAATAGTAGTTTTCTGAACAGCTTGAACATTATATTTAAAAAGAATTCAGAGAAAAGGAAACTCAGTCTTGTTTTGGAAAATAAATAATAAGTATTCATGGAATAAGTGAGGAACTGTACGGTTCATTTTCCTGCATGTACAAAAATAAAGCCAGTGTGAACAAATAAATGAATACAATAAAAATGGCGACTAGACATTCTTTTTTGGCACCCACAACCCAGGTTCCAGGAACCACATGGCTCCTACCTTTTCTATTCCAGTTTCTAACACTGCTCTTAGCCTGTACATTAGAGCCTAATGGCTAGAGCAACCCAGAGACATGGAATGCTGGCAGAAGCCATGTGTAATTCTGCAGGTGTGGTGTTGCTGACTCCCCTAGGAGGCTGCATAGGACAGGACAAAGATCTAAAAACAAGGAGGTCACCTTGAAGTTAAGGCACAGCTGTAGCTCTGACATCACTAACTTCCCACAGTCCTTTTATCACTCTGCAGCATTCCTATTCGGCAGTTGCTAACTTTTGAGCTTGTGTGGGTTGCTATCCCTGGAACAGCACTTTACTCTAAAGGTGATCACAATTAGCACCATGCCATAAAAGGCCCCACCTGCAGCCTTCTGCAGATCAAAGTGTTTTAAATGCACAGGAGCAAGCCAGGTCATTTTTACTCAATGGTCATTTTGGCAATCCTGGTAACAATGTGTAGCGTATTATTTGTATATAAAAAAAATGCTTTCATCTATTCGGTATGGAAAGAGGAAATATAACACGAAGCATAGGTTAAATATGAGTAGCGTTACAGCCGTTCAAAAATATGATATTACTGGCAGTGGCAATATTTGTGCTGTGATATCAGCTTTCTACACTATCTTTTTCAATTTTTGCTGCTGCTGTTGGGTTTGCGTGTGTGTGAGAGAGAGAGTTTGGTTGTCTTTAGGCACAATGCTTTGATTTGGCAGAAACTCTGGTTTTGCTGGGCAATACTCCAGGGATCTACTTCCTCTGCTGCTGGCTGGAGCGGTGGAACAGCCAAAATAGGGATGAGAGGATGGTGGAGAGAGGAGCACACATTCCTGTATGCCTGCAAACCAGTCATACCTTGAGGACACTCTACACTAGGCCCAGAGCTCGCATGTTTATAACATCTCCATGACAGAGCAGAGGATAACACCATTCATCATCATCATTTTATTTTATGCTTGGTGTTATCTTCCTGAACTCACTCACAGATTTCTTTTTTCTTTTCTTTTTCTTTTTTTGGGGTGTGTCTTCATTCTTTTCTCTAAAAAGAATTTTTGTTTGAGATTCCCAAAATAGAAAATTTGCTCTAGGACTAATCTAGTAATTTCACACTGCAGGATATTACATCTTGATCCTTCCATGGATTCTTTTTATCCAAACCTCTATGGGCAGTTTAGCAGCTTAATTGTGTGATAAAATGAATTTCTGCTGTAATTGATGCATTTTAGTGAATTCTGGCTGGTGTTCCAGCTGAAGATTTTGTAGTGATGGTAACTCGCTATGCTGGATGATTTGAAACTGTATTTTTATTGCTTCTTTTATTTGTTTATATTTGTTCCCTTCCTGCTCTGCCTTTCACGCTTCTAGTCCTCTCCACTCCTTTCAATTGCCTCCTGCCACCCTTCACTTCTGGTCCATCCTGCCCACCTGGTGGACAGACCTCGGAGCAGCCACTGCATCTGCCATTCACAGTCCCTGCTCCTTGGATTCTTCACAGACACGCAGTGAGGTTTGTGGGCCACTGTTTAGGACCCGCAGTACTAAACAATTATTGTGATGGAGGCCTTATCTGAGAAGCTACTTAAAGCACATTTCAAGGAACGCTTGCTCTGTCGGGCTATGTAGTGTGCAGAAAAGAAACTGCAGTCCCAGGTTGTAAGCATAGCTTCCAGCTCAGGTGAACTCTTTTACTCAACAAATAGGCATATGAGAATGGTCTGTTGGATGTTGGGTGCCATAGAAGCTCAGTCAGGCAATTAAGCTCACCACACGAAACAGCCATTCAGCAGAGTTGTATTTACTAGGCCAACTCCAACATACGTCATTATATACACACACTTTACAGATGTTACGAGTAGTCTCCTCTCTCTCTCTGAGCTCCGAGCAGGTTCTTTGCTTCAAAGTCCTTGCTGTGTCCATAGCCAAATGCTAAGTTCAGTTGCTTCAGAGTCCTGCAATTCTTTTAAAGATGACTCTACTTGGCGTGAATATATCTTAACCATGGTGCATCAGAGGAGCTAGGTGGGTTAAACAAGACTGCCATGCAATCATTTACAAGTGAATTCCTGGACACATGTTAGTCTAATTGCCACTCTCCATTCTATTGAGGCTTCAATCTTTATTACCTCTTAACTGAACTGCTATCCGCCCCCCCCCACTCCTTTCTCTCTCACTCATCTCTGCTGGCACTATATTTCTGGCTGTGATTCAAGTCCAGCTATATGGGGAGGCAAAATCCATGCATTTGTAGCCTACAATGTCTGACTGTGTAAACAGAATGGATCCAATCAAGAAAACACTGGCTCCCTTTTGGCTTTGGCAGATGCATGCTGAAATTCTGGATGTAATAAATTCTGGATGTAATAAAGGAAACCCCAGTTCAAGTAGGGATGACCACAAAGCAGCTGTTTCAGGCTGATGCTGAGGAGTGTCACCAGGGGACAACACATTGTCCGTTATTTGATGCTGATGATTTCACCGTCAGGCCGGGGAAGAAATGCTTGTGGGGTTTTCTTCCTTAGGTGCTACAATAACTTTACCCATCTTGGTACTTTTTACCTTGGGGGAAGGGCAGGCACCTGTGATGGACAGCAGAGTCAGACTAGAGTCTGTGGCTATAGTATTGTGTTTAAGCCCAAGACATCTTAAAGTTAGAGTAAACAAGTTAACTTCTACCTGAAAGAACACATTTCCTGACCCACTTTGTTTCATAAACCTATTTTTTCAATAAACTTTTCTTGTTTGTTTGTTCAACTCCTGCCTGAGTGTCATGATGCTGTCAGCAGCTCCCAGCTGGTTGTCCAGGAATGTATAAAGACAAGGGAAAGTTTCATACCATCATTTCTTAATTATAATAATAATAATTATTATTAATTTCAATCTTAACAGTGAGAGGCTATAGAACCCAGCCTCTTGGATAATGGTGTTACAGTATTTTCCAACTTTCTCCCTCATCTGCCTCTGAGCTGTGACCTCCCACAAACCACTGTTGTAAATCTATACTGTCTCCACCATTCCTCCTCTGCCCAGTCCCTGATACAGACTCTAAATCATTGCGTTTTCCCTCACACAAGTCCCCCCGCTACATAATCTGTGGTAAATTGTAGAAATTTGTGGAATTGGTGTGCCGTGAGGTGGGTGCACTACATTTTATAGTGGGCAGTTAGAGGAGTGGATCCGCCACATTATTAATTGGTGGTATTACGTGGTGGGCCCCCTATAGCACCATTTACTGCTCTGTCTCGAGGCACAACCCAGGTTTTTATCAGTTTGTAAAATGTCAACAAATACACTAGGAATCAGAGAACTTTCTGTCAGCACTAGGCTGTTGGATGCAGGACTCCGAGGTGACCCAGAAAATTAGAATGTTGGGAAGAAGCTTAGAAAAGAACTTTTCTCCCCGGCATGCTGGTTTTTGACATAGAGGGAAGTGGTGTTAACACGATGGAGGATTCAGTCATGAGATTCTGCCTGCAGTCTGAGGCCAGGAGCCCAGAAACAGGCCCAGCACCCCAGTGAGAACTAGGCCTCAAGTTGTAGGCATTGCAAGAACATGCTATCAAGTAGTAAAAGCCTCCTGCAGAACAAGGTTTGTTACCGGAAACTGGGCCCTCCTCTTTCCCCAGCCTGTGCTTATGATAAGAGACTCATGCTTCCTAGCTTGTGCAGTGATAAAACTTCTATTCTTTATTGCCTCCTCACCCCTTTTTGGTCCTCAACCTTCATTAAAACAAACAGTTGACTTGGCTCATTATAAATTAGCATAAGGAACTGGGCACAGCAGGGTGAGGGAGGAAACAACTCTTTTATGTTTTGTCAGAACAAAAAGCAGAGTGATGGTCACCGTGAACAAGAAGATCTTTGCCATTTGAGAGGCCTTTGGAGCAGCGTGTAATTAAAGGGGTGATTGCAGATGGATGGTGCATTGATAGCACGCTGCAAAATGGAAATGTTAAGTTGTGGGTTGACATAGCAGATGACACAGCGATTTCTCCAAAGCAGCTCTTTATTTTATAAGCTGGAACAGAACTAAGCTGAGGAGCTCAGTCAGCCTGCTTATATAGAGCTCCAGAACAATGTAACTGTTGCCATTTTCTAAAACTATCCAATCACTGAACGTCACTTTTTGATCCTTCATTTGCATACAAAACTATCTAATCACTGAACGTCACTTTTTGATCCTTCATTTGCATAACTATCTACAGTATCCCCCTGCTGGCCCAGGGTGAGAACTTCAGTACATAACACCCCTCCCCACTGAGATAAGGCGTTAGTTACAATCGTAATGGTTTCCTTATATACAGCACTTCACGTAATGGTTCAATTAGGCACAAAAGCATATCGGTTACATTTCCCATACTTAGACCAACAGTGATACATGTCCAACAACATAGTCCTTTAAATAAGTTGGGCGCTTAGAAACTCTGCCAGACCGCCGGGGACTGGTAGCCAAGTCCGGGGGCCACATAATTCTTGCTGAGGCTGTGGTGACCCTAGGTGGCGTTGAAACCAAATCCCCTGGATCCGCTGCTGTGGGTAGAGCCTCCGCAAGTGGAGTGGTCTGAGCCTGTGGTAAGTCTGGCAGACCCTCTGAAGCGGCTTGGTTCGGCTCCACGCTGGCAGTTTGCGAGGGAGGTGTAGGTGGAGCCTCGCCATCTGTAAGTGTCTCTTCTGGAGCCAAGATCGCAGTTGGGGGCACCACGGTAGTGTCCAAGTCCCCAACCCTGCGCCTAAGCTGGTCTATGTGCCGGCGCCACAAGCGCCCGTCTTCGAGTGCCACCTGGTACGAGCAAGGTCCAGTGACTCCCACTACTGTGGCTGGCACCCAAGGAATGTCCCCCACATAGTTCCGGGCAAAGACCTGGTTTCCTGGAACAAATGACCGTGGCACGTTGGCACAGCCTGGGGGTTCGGCCATGGCAAAGTCCGGGTGCAACTGGTCGAGCAGTGACCTGAGGCGGCGGCCCATAAGCAGTTCAGCAGGACTCCGCCCTGGGGCCGCATGAGGGGTGATGTGTTGCACGAACAAGTATTCGGCAACCCGCTTGTGCCAGTCTCCCCGGTCCAGGCGCGCCAGTGCCTCTTTTGCCGAGCGCACCATTCTCTCTGCTTGCCAGGATGGATGAAATGGTGCCGTTAGGGCATGGCGGATGCCCAGTCCCAAAAGTGCCTCAAAAGGGGCACTCAAAAGTGCCTGACGTGAACTGCGGTCCGTTGTCGGAGACAAGGACATCAGGACACCCATGCGTCGCAAACAGGCCTCACAGCACCCGGATGACGGCCTCGGTAGTGGGAGAGAGCATCAGGGCCACCTCCAGCCATTTGGAATAGGTGTCCACCACTACCATAAAGGTCCGCCCGTGAAAGGGGCTGGCCAGATCGATGTGTACCCTCAACCAGGGTGTCTTTGGCGTCTCCCAGGTGTGTCCCTTAGCTGCCGGTGTTAAGTTGTGGGTTGACATAGCAGACGACAAAGTGATTTCTCCAAAGCAGCTCTTTATTTTGTAAGCTGGAACAGAACTAAGCTGAGGAGCTCAGTCAGCCTGCTTATACAGGGCTCCAGAACAATGTAACTGTTGCCATTTTCTAAAACTATCCAATCACTGAACGTCACTTTTTGATCCTTCATTTGCATACAAAACTATCCAATCACTGAACGTCACTTTTCAATCCTTCATTTGCATAACTATCTACAGTATCCCCCTGCTGGCCCAGGGTGAGAACTTCAGTACATAACAGGAAATATGACAATTAACAAACATTTAGCATGCATTCAATCCTGGTTTGTTTCTCAGCTAATTTCTTCCATTGTATGAGAGGCTGTGGACGCTGCAGAAAGTGTGGTTCAAGTACCTGCAGCTGTTGAGGTAAATGAACATTCAAGTCAGAGTGGGGCTCCCTGCTTTTTTCCTTCCTGTGCAGGAAGAGAGCTGGCACAAGCAGAATGAATACCAAGGAAACATCTTGGTTTAAGTTTGATGTATGTGACACATGCAAAAGCTATATTAAAGGGACTGCAAAACACTGTAAAGTCCCCTGTACGTTAATTATGGAAATCACAGACAAGGAAGGCAATGGCTAAGGTTTCTGTGTAAGAATTTAGAGATTTAGGTAGAATTTCCTGGTTCCACTGGCACTGCCCACATTTATAGCCCAATCCTTTATTTGAGGGCTCCTCTACTTGACCTGCTTATTTGGCATTCATCCATATTTAGTTGCAGGAAGTTTACGTGGTAGCTTACGTTCAGTCTTTATTGAACACTCGTTCTGATTTATTTCTGAGCCACTTCTATGACAATTATCATTCATCTTGATTTGGTTGCGTGGTGTTTCCACAAAATCATTTGTTCATCCCACACATATCATTGCATTTCTTCATCACTTTTCAAACCAAAAAAAGTCTGTTGTTTTTTAAGTGGATTTGTTGGACAAGGGCAAAAGAGAGCTTTAACCTGCTTTAATTGTGCAGACCTAGAATTCTGGTGTGCACTTGAATAATTCCTCCTGCAAAACATTGACAGTTTGGAGGCAGTCTGGAGGCTTTGTGTGTGCAAAAAAAATCAGAAAATCTAACATGTCAGGGAGAAGGGTTCTAGTTCATCCCTCACCTGCTAGTTTCCTATGGAAGAATATTTATTTGTATGGTGCAGGATGCAGTCTGAAATGCTATAGCCCAGATGTAAGTTTATTGCCACAGTGTGAATAAGGCGTCAGTTGACCAGGGCCTGCTCTCAAGTCCTTATAGGATTGCAGTAATAACAGGTAGCAGTTACACAGGCAATGCTCTTGGCCTATTTGTGCCATTCCTTATCAGTGCAGGAGGAGTAAGGGCCAATAAAGGGATGAAAGGCAGTGGGGAAGGAAGCAGAATTGGAATAAATATGCATGGTCCCACTGACAGATACTGAATAGCATTATATTGCCATTCCTCATATTCCAAAAACACTTTGCAAAGGCAAAACCTCTGCCAGACATTCTGCTAGATGTGGCTGTGTCCTGTTCTGTACTGTGGCCTCTACACATTTTTGCAGCACAAGTAACAATACAACAACCATTTGTTGGTGTAATGGGACCTTCTGTGTGAAAAAGCTGCTTTGCAAGTTACCAAAGGAGACTTTCTCCCTGAGCCCCCTGACATAACACAGGATCATTGTGAGGTTGTCCTGGTTGACCTGAAGGAGGTGAGGACAGGTGACCCCACCTAGGCCTGTCCAGGAGGTGAGGACAGGTGACCCCACCTAGGCCTGTCCAAAATTCCCTTTCTCTCTTCCAAAAATCCACAGCTAAAGTTTTTCTCTGCTTTCTCACAAGATGCATAGGCAAAATGTTACTTTTATCAGTACGAGAAGGCTTCAAAAAGCTAATGAATAGGCTCTGTCAAAGCAAGCCTGAGAACTGACTCTTATCTCATTCGGTTGTGACACATCTTGAACATGCTGAACCGCAAGGCTTCTCAACCCCGCTTGGCTTCTCATCCCCTTTTCCTGGGAAGGGTGCCAAGAGTCCAAAAGAGTCCCAAGACAGGAGCTTTCTGTTCATGCTCAGGAAACTCAACATGAGGCAGGACTCTTGAGGAGGAGGAGAAAGCGGAGGGAACTGGAGGGGAATATATGCTCTGTGCAAATGGCTGTGAACTCGTGCTTGTTTGTGAATCTATCAACAAGCTGAAAAGGATTTACTCCATGACTTTATACTTTCCTTAATGGTAAATATTAAGTAGGGTAGACAAATTGCAACATTGAGCTATTGTAGTTCCCATGCCAATATTGTGTTGTTTAGTCGTTTAGTCGTGTACGACTCTTCGTGACCCCATGGATCAGAGCACGCCAGGCACTCCTGTCTTTCACCATTTAAAATTCCTTCTTGCGGAGGCTTGTCCTTAAGGGGGACTGGGGCACTGCTCCACCAAGCTCAATTGTTTCTCGGCTGTCCTCCAACAGCCTGCTTCTTTCTTACATCCTCTCTAGGGTTGGCATGAGCAGTGAGCTCTTTCCTCCTCAGTCTCAGGGCTGCCTTTGCAGAACTCAACGAGGGGGAAGGGGCATTCCCCACATGTCCAGGGGAGGAGAGGGGCAGGGAAGCTTGAGTGTGCCAGGTCAGACGTGACCCGGAGGCGGAGCTGCTGCTGTGACTGGGAGTGAGGTGCACTGCGGCCACCCACCCTCCTGCTCTCTTCCCCAGGACAGGCCTAACCTAAGGACAGAGCTGTGGCCAGCAGAAGCACAGCAGCTTAGGTCAGCTCCTTTTCACGTGGAGCCAGGCACCAATGAGGGAGCCTGCTGTGGGGGCACCTGTTTGTGCCCCCTGCCACAAATTTGTGCCCCCACGACTTCCGGAGGCGGCGCCAACGGCAATGGCGGTCTCCTTCTGAGTAGGAGGGGGAAGCTCCGCAGAAAGTGGGTCTGTCCGCTACGGCGAAGGGGAGACCCGGCTGAAAATCGCAGGCAGGACTTCCGGTTAGCGCCAGCGCTTAATGGCGGATTTCTCCCGGAGCTCCGGGAGAGATCTGCTTCGTAGGTTCGGGTCCTGACAGCTACGGCGGAGCGGGGACCCTCAAAAATCACAGGCGCGTAGCCTGTGAACTGGAGACTCGGCGGGCACCTTTGCGCCCCCCCGATGCTGTGAAATAGCCTTTTTAAAGGCTGCGGATCAGCGGAGGGGTTTTGGAGCGGTGCTGAGAGTCGCTTTCACCCAGCCTGCGAAGCGAAGCCGCGTCGCCATTAGCGGAGAGCGCTGACTTCTTCCGGTAAATTTGGACTAAAAAGAACAACTATCCGTGAGTAGGATTGACTTCTAAACCTAAATTGGACACTAAATTTTAAGAAATTGGGTACCGAGACGGACAAGCACCAAAAAGGAAGTCTGCTTTCCGTTCTGCAGCAAGATCAAAGCGAAAGGCATTTAAGCTGTAACCGCTGGAAAGGAGAGTGCGGGAACTAAGAAATTCAACACCAAGCAAAGAACTCCCTCCCCGAAGGCAGGAGGGGGGGGGGGAAGAAGACTTGAAAGTATTTTCCTGCCAATTTAAAAGAAATTGAGTTATTTACCGCTGCTCTTCTACCTGGGGATCGGACTGCCGGAGAAAAAGCACCGGCTAAGGACTGTTGCTACAAGAAGGTAAAAAAGTATCTTTGACTGACTTTGGCTACTCTCAACTTGAAATATGTATTTTGTTGCAAAGTAAAGATACTTGCAGGACATTATTGATTTGAATCCTCCAGAAAGAGAAAAGAATAATTGAAACGGACTAGAAAGACCTTTGTTTAATTTTCTGGAGAATGTGGGACTAATTAGAAAGTAAAAAACTGATTTTACGCCCTCTAGAGGATTTATAAATTGTTTCAGCAACAAGTGGAGTTTAAAATCTGAGAACTTTGTCTGACAGCATAAGAGTGTGGGAATGACCTTGACTAAAAGACTTTGTTATGGCAGATGGTAAAGAGAAAGAGGATTCACAAGAAGCAACCTTGAGATCTGGCAGACAATACAAAGTGGATCTTTCCAAGCAAAGAAGGGCTTCTGTAACAGGGGCCTCTGGAATTACAGCTGTCTCAAAGGCAAAAGTGAAGACAATGTCTTCAGAAGAATCATTTGCTAAGGTTTTGGAGAAGATAAACGATTCATTGGAGGAACTAAAAAAGCAAGGTGTAGAAACTAAAGTTCAAATTGCTGAAACAAATAAGAAAATTGAAGAAATCTCTGGGAAAATTGATTTAAATACAAAAAGCATAACCGACCTTGGGAACAAAGTGAACTCAAATGCAGAAGCAATTGGGAAACTATTGGAAGATTCATCTACAACACGAAAGATAGCTGAGGAAGCTAAAGAAATTGCAACTGCTGCTGAGGAAAAATTTCCACCAGTGTACAAGAAACTAGATGAGTATGAGCTGGCACTCTCTATGCAGGATATGCAACGTAAGGAGAGGAACCTAAGGATTAGACTTGTGCCGGAAAAGGAAGGAGATAACCTGGTGGACTATTTGACAAAAGAATTTTCTGACTTTTGGAAGCAGGAGCTGGACAAAGAAGAATTTAAGATAGAAAGCGCATTTAGATTGGGAGCAAAGCAGAGGAAGAACAGACCCAGAGACTGCTTAATAACTCTAAGATCAAAGGAGGAGCGAGACAAAATATTGAACCTGCATTTCCAAACAACCCTTCGAATTGAAGATTTTCATATTGAGATTTTTAAAGACATTCCCAAAAGTATTTTGGACGCAAGAGGACTCTACAAAGACTTGGTGACACTGCTGAAAAGGAACTACATACCATTCAGGTGGGAATTTCCCCAAGGCTTGTCTTTTAAATACAAGGGGAAGAAAAGAAGAATAAAGACAGTGAGTGATAAAGACAAGTTCTTGGGAGAACACGAAGAAGACCTACAGAAAGAGACATTTCCAGGACAAGGGCATCCGTCATTGGATACGGACACGGAACCACCGACAGACGAGGAACAAAAACAGGGAGCTGTAGGAGGAAGGGTTAAATAATCCCATCATGGCTTTGCAACTTCTAACCTGGAATTGTAACGGTTTGAACATTCCCAGAAAGAGGAAAAATATATTCCACGCTTTAAAGAAAGACCAATTGGACTTGATTTGTTTACAAGAGACTCATGTGACAAGAGCACATAGAAAATTATTAATAAATAAAAGATTGGGACAAGAATTTATATCTTCAGACAGAGTAAAAAAGAGAGGAGTGGTGATCTATGCAAAAGAAAAGTTGCAACCGAAACAAATCTTTAAAGATGACCAAGGAAGATATCTGGCAATTGAAATTCAATCTCAAGGAGAAAAGTACCTGATAGTGGGAATTTATGCACCAAATGAAGGGAAAGCTGAATTTTTTAAGAAGTTGCATGAAATTCTGATGGACCATATGGATTACAACTTAATTTTGATGGGAGATATGAATGGAGTAGTTTCAACAAATATGGACAAAGCACAAAGACAGGTAATAACAAAAGATGGAAGACTACCAAAGACTTTTTTTGAAATGACTGACAATATGGACTTGATTGACATTTGGAGAACAAAACACCCATTAGAAAGAGAGGGAACCTTCTTTTCTGAAGCCAAAATGACATGGACAAGGATTGACCAAATCTGGGTGACTAGCAGTATGGCGCCGAATATAAAGAAAGTGGAAATCTGCCCAAAAACCTTCTCCGACCATAATGCAGTAAAGATGGTGATGAAGCAAACAACAACTGGCTCTTTCAGATGGAGAATGAATGACAACTTATTCAGAGATGAGGAGATTTGCAAGAAGGCCCAAAAAACTTTGAAAGACTATTTCGAAATTAACTTGAGGACTAAAGTAGAAAAAAGAATAGTATGGGACGCAAGTAAAGCCGTGATGAGGGGGTTTTTGATACAACAAAATACATTAAAGAAGAGAAAGCAAAATGAGAGGAAGGAAAAAATCTTGGAAAAGATAAAAGAAGGGGAAAAGAAATTAAGATCGAAGCCGAAATCGCAAGAGATTTTAAGAGAGATTAAATTCCATCAAACACAATATATGGAGCTGATGAATCAAGAATTAGAGTGGAAAATCAAGCAAATGAGACAAAAGACCTTTGAATCTGCTGATAAATGTGGCAAGCTGTTGGCCTGGCAAATAAAGAAGAGACAAAAACTCAACACGGTAACAAATATAGAAGTGGAAGGAAAGAATATAAGTAACCCAGCGGAAATTAGGAATTGCTTTCAGAACTACTTTAGACAACTTTATACACAAGGGCCGCAGAAAGAAATGGACATACAACAATTCCTCGAGAAAAATGGGCTGAAAAAGGTTTCACAAGAAAGTAAGTTAATTTTGAACCAGGAGATATCAGCACAAGAAATAGAAGATGCCATTCAAGGCATGGCGTTGGGCAAGTCCCCCGGGCCGGACGGACTGACTTCCAAATACTACAAAGTTTTGAAGGAAGGACTGATACAACCTTTGAAGGAAGTCTGTAACGAGATTATGGAGGGGAGAAGGGCACCCGATACGTGGAGAGAGGCCTACATTACACTTATACCAAAGACAGAGACTGAAAAGACTCAACTTAAAAACTACCGACCCATCTCGTTACTAAATGTGGATTACAAAATTTTTGCTGATATTTTAGCAAAAAGATTGAAAAGAGTTTTGATGGAGGAGATTCATAGGGACCAAGCGGGCTTTCTCCCGAAAAGGCATTTGTCGGACAATGTAAGGAATATAATTGACATTTTGGAAAAGTTGGAAGTGAATATAAACACTAAGGCTGTTTTGATATTTGTGGATGCCGAGAAAGCCTTTGACAACATTTCTTGGAATTTTATGTTGAAGAACCTCCGGGGGATGGGGGTAGGCCAAGGGTTTGAGAATGGTATAGGCGCAATATATTCTGAACAGAAAGCAAAATTAATTGTAAATAACGTGGTAACAGAAGAGTTCAAGATTGAAAAAGGGACACGTCAGGGGTGCCCTATCTCCCCACTACTTTTTATATCGGTCCTGGAGGTTTTGCTTAATATGATTAGGAGGGACCAGTTGGTTAAAGGGATTCAGGTCGGAGCTAAACAATACAAATTGAGAGCATTTGCAGATGACTTAGTACTTACAATGCAAGAGCCAGAAGCTAGCACGAAAAGAGCTTTGGAAATAATCCAAGAGTTTGGTCAATTGGCAGGATTCAAATTGAATAAGTTAAAGACAAAGGTATTAGAGAAAAATTTAACACAGACTGAAAAAGAAAGGTTCCAGAATGAGACAGGGTTGACCGTGGTTAAAAAAGTGAAATATTTGGGTATAAACATGACAGCTAAGAATGTGAACCTATTTAAAGACAATTATGAAAAAACTTGGACAGAAGTGAAAAAAGATTTGGAGATTTGGTCAAACTTAAAGCTTTCCTTGTTAGGTCGAATCGCAGTTATAAAAATGAATGTATTGCCAAGAATGTTGTTTTTGTTTCAAGCATTGCAAATAATGGAAAAAATGGACTGTTTCAAGAAGTGGCAAAAAGATATATCTAAATTTGTCTGGCAGGGCAAGAGGCCCAGAATTAAATTTAAGATATTAACGGACTCAAAGGAAAGAGGGGGGTTTGCCCTGCCAGACTTTAAACTCTACTATGAAGCGGCAGCTTTCTGCTGGCTGAAAGAATGGCTACTTCTTGAAAACACAGACATTTTGGATTTGGAAGGTTTTAATAACATTTTTGGGTGGCATGCATATTTGTGGTATGACAAGGTTAAAGCACACAAAAGTTTTAAAAACCATATTGTCAGAAAAGCACTATTAAATGTTTGGATTAGATATAAAGATCTGCTGGAAAATAAAACTCCAAGGTGGTTGTCGCCAATGGAAGCTAAGGCAGTTAAAAAGTTAAACATGGAGTCGAAGTGGCCAAGATACTGGGAAATTTTGGAAAAGGAAGGGGACAAATTGAGATTGCAGAGTTTTGAGAAATTAAAAGGGAAGGTGAGAGATTGGCTGCATTATCATCAAATAAATGAAGCGTATAAATTGGACAGTAAAATTGGCTTCCAGGTGGAAAAATCAAAATTGGAGACAGAATTGTTAGAACCCAGTACTAAGAATTTGTCAAAAATGTACAACTTGCTGCTGAAATGGAATACACAAGACGAAACGGTTAAATCAGCTATGATTAAATGGGCTCAGGACATTGGTCATAATATTTTGTTTGCTGATTGGGAAAAGTTGTGGACCACCGGGATGAAATTTACGGCATGTAATGCTCTAAGAGAAAACATTATGAAAATGATATATAGGTGGTACACAACCCCAGTCAAGCTTGCAAAGATTTACCACTTGCCTGATAATAAATGTTGGAAATGTAAAGAAAAGGAGGGTACATTCTTTCACCTTTGGTGGACGTGCCCGAAGATTAAGGCATTCTGGGAAATGATCTATAATGAACTTAAAAAGGTATTTAAATATACTTTCCCTAAGAAACCAGAGGCCTTTCTCTTGGGCATTGTCGGACAGGGGGTGTTAAAGATGGATATAACCTTCTTTTTGTACGCTACAACAGCAGCTAGAATACTTATTGCGAAGTACTGGAAGACACAAGAACTACCCACACTGGAAGAATGGCAGATGAAGGTGATAGACTACATGGGCCTGGCAGAAATGACGAGCAGAATCCGAAACCAGGGAAGAGAAGCAGCGCAAGAAGAATGGAAAAAGTTTAAGGACTATTTAAAGAAATATTATAAAATTAACGAAAGTTAGAATGATGTTGGACTGGAAAGTAAACGGTTACTATTAGCAAGGGTTAAGACAAGGAGAATAAGGAAGATTAGATTAAATTTAAATTAAAATAAGGGAAGATTTGCTGAGTAATTGATAAGAATTTGGAATACAGAAAAGGGAGGCATGAGGAAGTCGGGGAAGAAAGGTATAAGAAATTAAGATATGAAATGGTACATGTTTTTTTTTGTTTTGTTTTCGTTTTTGTCTGTTTATGTATTTGTTATATGTCTGTTATTGTTATAAAAACCTTGAATAAAAAATTATTAAAAAAGAAAAAGAAAATCGCAGGCAGAAGGAGCCTGCGAGCGTGGGACTCGGCGGGCACCATTAGCGCCCCCCGATTCAGCGAGGGAGCCCCGTAAGGGGTTCCGGAGCGTAACGGGAGCGGCGCGGTGCTATGAGTCGACTGCTGCTTCTGCGGGGTGAAGCCGCGTAGCTGTTGCCGGAGAGCGCTGACCTTTTTCCTGTGAAAATTTGGCTGCTAAACGACTATCCGTGAGTAGGTGATTTTAAAAGAACTGGATTTGAAGAGAAAAAATCTGAGAATTTGGCACTGAAGCGGGAAGGTGTAAACAGGAAGTCCGCCTTTCCGCTTTGTAACAGATCAAAGCAAAGACGTTTCTACACTAGTACTTCAAAGTGGAGACTTAAGAACTTTAAATTCAAGCATTAAAACGAAAGAATCCCCCCCCCCCAGATCAGGAGAGGGGGGAAAGCAAGGAAAGTGACTTTATTTCTTCTGGGAAAATTAAAAAAAAAAGCTGTCTTTTGAAATCCCTGGGAACGGACTGCCAGGTGTATGAACTGCTACATTTGGACTTGCACTACTTATGAACATTGCTACATTTAAGATTTAATTCTGCAAGGTGATACATTTCAGAGTCTTCTTTGGATTGGAAACTGTTGCTTGTTTATAATGGAGGGGACATGGAAATTTAGGAAAGTACTTTGTTACTGTGAACTTTATGGCTGCTACAGTGTCCCCCTAGAGGACTATTAAAGAGTGCATCTAGCTGGGGGAATTTTCCATTGCTGACATTGGGGAATTTCCACAGTAAGGCCAGACCGTGGGACCGACCTTGACTGAAAGATAAAAGGGGATGACTGAACAAAGAGCAACAAGATCCAAGGGCAGAGTGCAACAGTCTAGTACAGTCTCCCAGCAACGTAGAGCATCTGTGCCCGGCCTTCCTGTGACTCAGGAGGAAGATTCGGGGCAAACCGAGATAAAAGGAATGGCCTCAGAAGGGGAATTTACATCTGTACTGAATAAAATTTATGAGAAATTGGAAGGCCTAAGCAAACAGGTCTCAGACCAATCAACTAAAATTGAAGGGAACACAGCCAGTATTAATTCAAACACAAAAGCCATTGAAAAACTGCTGGAGGAATCTGCGTCTACTAGAAAAATAGCTGAGGAAGCAAAAGAAAAAGTTGTGGCTGTGGAGGAAGAAATTAAACCTATGCGTAAACAGATTGGGGATCATCAGGCTTTATTGTCTATGATCGAATTGAAAGAAAAACAGACAAACCTGAGGATCAGAGCCGTGCCGGAACTTGAAAAGGACAATTTGAGTGACTATCTTACACAGGAATTTGTGAAATTTTGGAATTTGGAGCTGGAAAAAGATTTCAAGATAGTGAGCGCTTTTAGACTTGGAAGAGGGGGGAGGAAAAACAGGGTGAGAGACTGTTTGGTGACCCTCCGTTCGAAAGAAGAGAGGGATAAAATATTGAGTGCACACTTTCAGAAGACCCTAGAGATCAACGACTCCAGAGTTGAGATTTTCAAGGATATACCGAAATATCTTTTGGATTTGAGAACCAATTACGGAGACTTGGTGGCCCTACTGAGAAGGAACTGCATAGCCTTTAGATGGGAATTCCCCCAGGGACTGTCTTTTACCTTTAAAGGGAAAAAGTTTAGAATCAGATCAGTGGAAGACAAGGAAAGATTTTTGAGAGATTTCGAAGAAGACTTACAAAAAGAAGCGACAGAAGTGCCAAGAGACCAGAGACCAGGAGTTTTAGACATAGCACCACCACCTTTGGGACCTGACAAATCAAAAAGAAAGATACTACCGCAAGAACTGGACGAGCTTTTGGGAGCAGCTGGAGGAAATTAAAATAAACACATCATGTCTCTGCAATTATTAAGCTGGAATATTCACGGTTTTAACTCCCCGGAGAAGAGGAGGAAAGTATTTCATATATTGAAAAAGGAACAATTGGACTTAATTTGTTTACAGGAAACCCATGTGGTAAGGCTCCATAGAAAAGTCCTTATTAACAAAAGATTGGGCCAAGAATTTATCTCATCGGACAAAGTCAAAAAGAGAGGAGTTGTTATCTATGCTAAAGAAAGCCTATCACCGAAATTTGTTTTTAAAGATGAACAAGGAAGATTTGTTGCAATCGAGATTCAATCACAAGGTGAAAAATATTTGATTGTAGGAGTGTATGCACCAAACGAGGGGAAGTCTGAATTTTTTAAGAAATTGCATGAGACATTGTTGGACTATTTGGACTATAACATCATTATGATGGGAGATATGAATGGGGTGGTATCTACAAACATGGATAAGTCGCAGAGACAGGTGGTAACTAAAGATGGCAGATTACCAAAAACCTTTTTTGAATTGGCTGACAATATGGACTTGATTGACATTTGGAGAACTAAGAACCCCCTTGGAAGAGAGGGAACATTCTTCTCTGAAGACCTGGACAAGAATTGACCAAATATGGATAACTAGAGGACTGGCACCTAAGACACGAAAAGTGGAAATTTGCCCAAAAACTTGCTCCGACCATAATGCAGTGAAGGTGGAGATGAAACTAACGCCAATCGGTTCCTACAGATGGAGGATGAATGACACCCTGTTCAGAGACCAGGAGGTGATTAAGAAGGCCCAAAAAACTTTGAGAGATTACTTTGAGATAAATCTGAACACTACGGTTGAAAAAAGGACAATCTGGGACACAGGCAAAGCGGTTATGAGAGGGTTTTTGATCCAACAGAATGTAATAAAGAAGAGAACCCAAAATGAGAAAAAAGATAAAATTTTGGAAAAAATAAAAGAAGGAGAGAAGAAATTAAGAGCGAAACCAAAATCGCAAGAGATTCTGAGAGAAATTAAGTTATATCAAGTACAGTATATGAAAATGATAAACCAGGAGGTGGAATGGAAAATTAAGCAGATGAGACAAAAGTCATTTGAATCGGCTAACAAATGTGGGAAACTGCTAGCATGGCAGATGAAGAAAAGACAGAAATTAAATACTATTACAAATTTGGAGGTAAATGGAAAGATCATACAGAATCCATTGGAAATTAGAAACTGTTTCCAGAGATATTTTAAACAACTATATACACAAGGGCCACAGAAAGAGGATGAGTTAGACCAATTCCTGAGGAAAAATGGACTACAAAAAATCTCTCAAGAAAAAAAGACAATGTTGAGTGATAAAATTACAGAACAGGAAGTGGAGGGTGCCATTCAGAATATGCAGTTGGGTAAATCTCCAGGACCAGACGGTTTAACCTCCAAATATTATAGAGTTTTGAAAGACTGGTTAATTCGGCCACTAAAGGAGGTCTGCAATGAGATCTTAGAGGGGGAAAAGGCGCCGGAGTCGTGGCAGGAAGCCTATATTACACTTATACCGAAAACTGAGTCTGAAAAGACGCAACTTAAGAACTACCGCCCCATATCCCTGTTTAATGTGGATTACAAAATATTTGCTGATATTTTGGCTAATAGGTTAAAAAAAGTATTATGGGAAGAGATCCACAAGGACCAAGCTGGCTTTCTCCCGGGCAGACACTTGTCGGACAATACGAGGAACATAATTAACATTTTGGAGAAGCTGCAAGTGAACATAAATACCAAAGCAGTTTTAATTTTTATAGATGCGGAGAAAGCCTTTGACAACATTTCTTGGTGTTTTATGAAGAAAAATCTTCAGGGGATGGGGGTGGGCCAAGGGTTTGAGAATGGTATAAGTGCAATTTACTCAGAACAAAAGGCTAAACTAATTGTTAACAATGTGGTGACAGAGGAATTTAAGATAGAGAAAGGTACACGACAAGGCTGCCCAATCTCCCCATTGCTCTTTATTTCAGTCCTGGAGGTATTATTGAACATGATTAGAAGGGACCGTTTGATTAAAGGTATTCAGGTCGGAGCCAAGCAATACAAATTGAAAGCATTTGCAGATGACCTAGTCAGGAGCCAGAATCTAGTTCGAAAAGGGTTTTGGAATTGATTCAAGAATTTGGTCAGGTGGCTGGTTTTAAGTTGAATAAGTCAAAAACTAAAGTTCTTGAGAAAAACTTAACACCGATTGAGAAAGAAAGGTTTCAGAAGGAGACAGGCCTAACAATAGTAAAGAAAGTTAAATATTTGGGGGTTAACATGACTGCTAAGAATTTAAACTTATTTAAAGATAACTATGAGAAATGTTGGTTAGAAGTGAAGAAAGATTTAGAGATATGGTCAAACCTAAAGCTTTCCTTGTTGGGCAGAATTGCGGCTATTAAGATGAATGTATTGCCAAAGATGTTATTTTTGTTTCAATCTCTGCAAATTTTGGACAAAATGGACTGTTTCAAGAAGTGGCAGAGAGATATTTCTAGATTTGTCTGGCAGGGCAAGAAGCCCAGAATAAAATTTAAAATACTAACTGACGCTAAAGAAAGAGGTGGATTTGCCCTGCCAGACCTGAAACTTTATTATGAATCGGCCGCATTTTGTTGGCTGAAAGAATGGCTGCTTCTTGAGAACACAGACATTTTGGACTTAGAAGGTTTCAATAACGTTTTTGGGTGGCATGCATATTTGTGGTACGACAAGGTTAAAGCTCATAAAGCATTCAAAAACCATATTGTCAGGAAAGCACTGTTTAATGTTTGGCTAAGATATAAAGACTTACTGGAGAATAAAACCCCAAGGTGGTTGTCACCAATGGAAGCAAAGGCACTGAAAAAGTCCAATATGGAGGCCAAATGGCCGAAATATTGGGAAATATTGGAACAAGAAGGAGATAAATTGAAATTGCAGAGTTTTGAGAAATTAAAAGACAAGGTGCGAGATTGGCTGCATTATTTTCAAATAAGAGAGGCCTATAATTTGGACAAAAAAATAGGTTTCCAGGTGGAAAAATCAAAATTGGAAACTGAATTGTTAGAACCCAAAACTAAAACACTTTCAAGAATGTGTAACTTGCTGCTAAAATGGAACACGCAGGATGAAACAGTTAAATCTGCTATGATTAAATGGGCACAAGATGTTGGTCATAACATCATGTTTGCTGACTGGGAACAGTTGTGGACCACAGGTATGAAATTTACGGCATGTAATGCCCTAAGAGAGAATATTATGAAAATGATATACAGGTGGTACATGACACCAGTCAAGCTTGCAAAAATCTATCATTTGCCCGATAATAAATGTTGGAAGTGTAAAGAAAATGAAGGAACATTCTTTCACCTTTGGTGGACGTGCCCAAAGATTAAGGCTTTCTGGGAGATGATTTATAACGAAATGAAAAAAGTATTTAAATATACATTCCTTAAGAAGCCAGAGGCCTTTCTCTTGGGCATGGTCGGCCAATTGGTGCCAAAGAAGGACAGAACTTTCTTTATGTATGCAACAACAGCAGCAAGAATTCTTATCGCAAAGTATTGGAAGACACAAGAGCTACCCACCCTGGAAGAGTGGCAGATGAAGCTGATGGACTATATGGAATTGGCAGAAATGACTGGCAGAATCCGAGACCTGGGAGAAGAGTTGGTGGAAGAAGACTGGAAGAAATTTAAAGACTATCTTCGGAAATACTGTAAAATTAATGAATGTTAAAATTATGCTTGGATTGGTAATAAGTGGTAACTAGTGACAAAAGTTAATAAGATTATGTAAAAAAATGTATTGATAAAAGGTTGAAAATATTGAGGTATAATATGTTATGACACAAAGTTAAGATATTTGAAAAAGGGTAAGAATTTGCTGAATTAAGTATGTAAATGGGAACACAAAAGGGGGGAGGTGTGAGGAGGTCAAGGATATAAGCATATGAATTTGAGGATATTGAGAAAAATGGATTTGTTTTATCTTTTTAATTTCTTTTTTTCTTAATTAGCTGTTTTTTGTGTATTTTGTGTGTTTTCTTTTTTGTATTGTCTATTTTTATCTGTGGTTTCTTTTTTATTCTGTAATTTTTTATTTTTTTCTTTTGTAAAACTCTAATAAAAATTTATTTAAAAAAAAACAAATTTGTGCCCCCACGGCCCACACATGCTACACTTCTGGGTGGGGACAAAACCAGAGTTACTGTAGTTGGCTTAATCCATGGGCGTAGCCAGGATTTTTGTTAGTGGGGGCAGGCCTTTTGTTAGGGGGTCAGAACCTCAGTTAGCTATGTATTTTTATTTATTTTTATTTATTTGGCCCCCCCTTGGCCACATCCATGGCTCCATCTATCATAACATTTTGGAAATGCCCTGACCCACCCACCCTAACACTGATGTTGATTTTCTGAATTATCAGGCGCTCAAGCACAAGTCATACATAAAGAATCGCTGCTGTTTCTTTTTGTGTAGCCTGTTTAGACTGGAAATTTGCCTCAGTTTTTTATTCTCTAAGGAAGGTTCTGTAAACTGCAGGATAATGTAGTAGCTCACAGCATGGCAGGATGATCCCAAGAAGCTCAGTTAGTTGGGGACATGGGCTTAGCCAGGGGGTGAAGCGGCCACCCCTAAATCAAGTAAATAAATAAAAATACAGAGAGTCTGATATTCCAGATGCAATCACACTTCTTCCTTAGAGCAGCCTCCTATTCATTTATTTCTTGTTGAAAGATAAAGAAGTGTTTTGCAGAAACTAGCAACAACAATCAAGACGACACATGTAGTTCATAGTAACTGTCTTTCAGGGCAGTTTGTCTAGTAACAAAAGCAAGTGTTGCTATGAACACTGACTAGTCACTAGAACAAAAAAAATTTTTTCCTTCCAGTAGACCAACTAAGTTAGTTCTTGGTATGAGCTTTCGTGTGCATGCACACTTCTTCAGATACCTGCATGCACACGAAAGCTCATACCAAGAACTAACTTAGTTGGTCTTTAAGGTGCTACTGGAAGGAAAAATTTTTATTTTATTTTTTGTTTTGACTATGGCAGACCAACACGGCTACCTATCTGTAACTAGTCACTAGAATAATAAGATGAAAGCTGGAGGTGGGGTTCGGGGTGGGGTTAGTCTTTCTTTATGCAAACATGTAAGTATGGATGCCAAGAAGAAGAAGAAGTAAGACAAGCGTTTCTGTGGGGGAGGGAGTTTATTGACTGCTCAGATATAAGACTCACAACATCATTTTATAACCAAAGAAAGTGCCTTTATGTGACCATTAAAACAAATCAACTGAAATTACCGTATTTTTCGCTCTATAAGACGCACCAGACCACAAGACGCACCTAGTTTTTGGAGGAGGAAAACAAGAAAAAAAATATATTCTGAATTTCAGAAGCCAAAACAGCAAGAGGGATCACTGCGCAGTGAAAGCAGCAATCCCTATTGCTGTTCCAGCTTCTGTGATAGCTGCGCAGCCTACATTCGCTCCATAAGACGCACACACATTTCCCCTTACTTTTTAGGAGGGAAAAAGTGAGTCTTATAGAGCAAAAAATACGGTATATTCACAGAAAGCCTTTAGCAGAATCATTTCCTGTCCTCGGAATCCAGCTGGAAGTGTATTGCGAGCCGACTGCATAATCAAAAAGGCCAGTAAGTCACTGTGAGACAGAGGAAGCTGTGTTCCTTTTCAAATCTGTCTGTCAACAGTCACACACACCAAGCAAAAGCCACCCATAACAGACGTTTTCCTTGATAAATGGGAGAACTGTCTGATAATCAACAACCATATAATTTTATCCAGTAGTATTAGTTTGATCTGACGGAAACTGCACATTTCCCGAGAAGCACTGAAAGAATGCTTCATTTAACTACAAACCCCCAAATCTGGGATCCCATCAAAACTGATGTTTGGCAAAAGTTTTGCAGCAAAACCCCCACATTTTGTAACACCCCATAAACAGGGTAATTGATACATCAAACCGGGGTTCATAATTAATATCCAAAACCCAACATTGTCCGATTCACTCCAAACTGGTGCCAAAGTCTGGCAAAAGTTTTGTAGCATTTGCCAGACATTGTAGCATTTTTGTAGCATTTTGCCCGACAAACCAAGTAACTGACAGGGGTCATAAGGTCACCCCAAAACCCAACATCGTCTGATTCACTCCAAATCAAGGCCAAAGTCTGGCAAAATGTTTGCAGTAAAAACCGCATGTTTTGCAGCTCCCCCCAAACCGAGTGGTTCCTAGCACATCAGGAGGAAGAGTCAAGACAACCAAAAGTGGATAAATAGGTTGTATTTATTAAATATAACAACTTGAGGATCGGCAAAACTAGTCAGATTCGACCAATGTAACCAAATCAAATTAAGTCTGGGCAGGTGTGCTTGTTCACCTCCACCCACAAACACACAAGTGCTCAAACAGAGCTCTTTGCAGATCCTTAAGAATCATGTCAGAACCCAAATCAGAAAGATGCATACCACCAGGTCTATACAACTGTGGGGCACAGAACATAATTCTGCCATGAGGGATATAAGCAGCCACATTTTCAAACACAAACGTCGTTGTAGAATGATTAGCTTTATGTCTTGCCCATCCACCTTCTTAGGAAGGCTGCCCCCACTCCATAAGCACCTCTACAACATTCCAAACCAAACTATGATAAGCTCAGGGATGAGGAAGCACAGCTGATGGAGATATTTAGTGATCTCAACTGAATTTACCTCACCAGATTGTTATCCCCAAGATGGATGACCAGAATATCAGGGTTAGGGTTAGGGCAGGGGATACGTAGGTGGATGTTCAGGGTTAGGGTTAGTGCCTGGGGTTTTTTGCATGCTTTTTAAGCTTCTAATGATATTGCTCCATTTTTATGAGACTGCATAATTCCAAAAAGTAAGCAAACTACCTGAAACGTAGCAAAACTAAGAGAAATGGGAAAACCAAAAGTGAGATACCAGAAACCCAACAAGGAAGGAATTCATGAAAAAGGAAAATTGCCAGACAGAGACTTCAAGCAAATCATTACCAAATTCACCAGAATCCCAAAACCAATTGAAAAGAAGCAGAAATGTGAGAAGCAGAAGAAATACCACCAGAAACCCCCAACAAGAGGGGAAAAGTAAATTTCGCAGAAACCCCAAAGCCAGTTAAACCTTAGTTTTGCATGGTGTGGGGGTGATTTCGCTTTTCCCTGAGATGTTTACTGCGTGGGTTTCTTGTGGTTCTATTCAATTGGTTTTCTCATCTTTGGTGGATGTGGTTTGTTTCTGTTGTTTCTGGTTCATTTTTGGGATTATGTTGAATTTGTTTCTTTTTGGGTGGTTTTCGTTTCATGGATTCTTTTATATAAATTACGATTGTGAAATATACTCAGAGTCTTGTATGTATTTCATGCTCTTTATTGCCCCCCCCCAACCTCAGGCTTTTATATACATTATTTACAGAATGAGTCCCGTCTGACTGGCTAACTCTGCTTCCCTCTTGGAGCCTGATTGGCCTGCAGGAAAAGACCAATCAGTTGTTGCATTCTAGGATCCAAGGTTAGTACATAACAGATTGGGTGCTGGATTTATGGTGAGTTTGCTTCATTTCTAGGTTTTTTGGGTTTTGCACCTTTGAGAATATTAATTTGTATGAGATCTGATAAACCCAAGAAAAAAAGGAAAACCACCAGAAATGAAGCAAAACCACCAGAAATGTCTAATGACCATTCCAACAATGAAGTCAACCACTAAAAACACAAAAACCTACTGAAAAGAAGCAGAAGAACCATGTAAAAGCAACATCAATGGAAACTGACAAAGAAGCCAACCAATCCCAAACAAAGCAGATTCACCAGAAACCCCCAAAGCATTCAAAAGTATTACCACCAGAATGCAAAAACAAGAAAACTTCTCAAAAGAAGCAATAAAGCAAAAGTCCAAAAAACAAGCTAAACCAATGGAAAACAAATGAAGCCAGCTGCAAACAAAGCACATTCACCAGAAACCCAAGACTAAGTGAAAACTAGTATGCTATGTTGGTTAATTTCTGTTGCTTGAAGTGCTTTTGGACTCCCATAAATTGCATGCTTGTTGAGTTTCTGGTTTTGCTTTTTAAAAACTGGTTTCCAGTTTCTTGTGGCATTGCTTTGTAATTGGTGGCTTTACTGCTTCTTTTTTGTTTTCTGCTGATTTGTTTAATTTGGGGTGGTTTTGCTTGTTTTTTGCATTTAATTGTTTTGCTTCTTTGACTTTGAATGGTTCTGCGGTTTGGGGTGAGATTGTTTCTTTTCCATTGATTTGGCTTGGTTTTCATGTCTCCTGGTTTTGCCTCATTTTGGGAATATTTCTTGGTTTTTGTGCTTCTGGTGGTATTTCTTCAATTTTATGACATAACCAAGCCAAAACACCAGAAACACAGAAACAAATCATAAAGAAGCAGAGCTACCAGAAATCCAAAGCAAATTAATCAGAAATCCAAACAACCTATGAAGATGATGCAATACCAAAAGAAACACAAAAGCCAATTAAAAAACTGCTAAATGAACCAACACCACAAGAAACAAAGAAAGTCTCATGACCTACGAAATGAAGCAATAACACAAAACACCACAAAAAGAAGCAAAGTGTTTAGGATTAGGTTTGGGTAAAGGTTAGAGTTACAGTGGGAGTTGGGTTTGAGTTGGATTAGGATTAGGAGTTAGAGTTAGAGTTGGGGTTGAGTTACGGTAAGAGAAGAACAGCAGCAGGAGAAATATAATTTTATTACTTAGGGTTAGGGTTAAATTAGGCTTAGGTTTAGACTGAGGCTTAGGTTTGGGTTAAGGTTAGGGTTAGAGTGAGGATTAGATTTGAGTTAGGGTGAGCATTAGGGTTAAGGTTTGGTATTGGGTTGGATTTGAGTTAGGCTAAGAGAAGAACAGCAGCAGGAGCAATATAATTTTATTATTTATACTCCACCCAAGTCACTTGTGGCCGCTTTCAATAAAAGGTAAAAACATGAGCGCACTCTAAGTGAATGCTCATGAATGTAGAAACTCTTACTTCCCATAGAATTCCCAAAGAAGACCTGGGAATTGTAGCTCTGAGCTTCTTTGCAGAGGGTTGGACTAGATGACCCTTGGGTTCCCCTTCCATCTCTTCTAGGATGCTCCCTGTCTCACTCACTCACTCACTCACTCACTCACTCACTCACACTCACTCCTCCTCTCCTTTTCATGGCAGTTTCACCTTTTTCTGCACTCCTAGCTCGGAAGGGCGGAAGAGGCTGTGCTGCCGCCATATTGGGCGAGGGCAGGGGTACCGGAAGAAGGTGTCACCGGAGGAGAGGCATGAGCACAGGAAGGGGAGGGAAACGGGCGGAAGAGGCTGTGCTGCCGCCATGTTGGGCGAGGGTAGGATTACCGGAAGGAGGTGCCACGGGAGGAGAGGCATGAGCACAGGAAGGGGAGGGAAACGGGCGGAAGAGGCTGTGCGACGTTGGGCCAGCAGAGGCGTGCCAAGCCAGGCTGGCCCTCTCTCTTTCTCCCACCCACTCTCTCTCGACCCCGCTCTCCCCAGGGGGCAGCCCTGCCCCCCGCCTCGTCCTCACCTGCCTTTCTCCCCCAGTGGCCTTCCTCTCGTGCCCCTTGGCGGTGGGATGGTGTGGGTTGGCCGCGGAAGTTTATATACAAGAATATACATACCTAGGTATAGGTGTCCGTTTGTAAATATATAAAAATAAAATGGATATATGTATATGTGTGTGTATATATGCAGTGCTTCTTTTCTAAAGAAAATGATTGGGGGTACTCTCATTTTGACTCAAGAAAATCACCATTTTATAGTTCAAACCGGGAAAAATAAATACAGTAAATGGACAAAAGTACATTCACAAAATGTTTTAGGAGTATGCATTCCCCTGCGTCCCCCCCAGAAAAAAGCACTGTATATGTTCTGCCAAGGGCAGGGTTATTTCTGGATTTGGAGCCAATAAGCACGCGAGTGGATGAAGAATAAGCAATGCTTTATTTGCATAAGGTTAACAGATAGCAGCAGGCATATAAAACACAAATTATAGCATACTAGAGAGGAGTCGCAAACAATCTCCCCTTCAGCTGCCTGGAGCTCCTGGTAGAGCAGCGAGAGAGACCCCTGGCCGACAGTCTCACAGCATATGGTACCTCCATTTGTGAAGAAGCTCACTGAGCCCCTTCAGCCTACAGCTTTTATAGACAACTTTGATTTGATTGATTGCACCTGGTTAGCAGGTGTCAGGGCTACCCTAGGTCCCAGCTCACAAAGGACCAACGCTGCTTCGTTGTTAAGTATAAAAGCCTTTATTGAAGTTCAGTTTCACTTCCAGAGCCGCAGCGCGCAGCCCCACGTCTAAAGTGTCAGACCACTGATGCTCCGTCTGAGTCTCCTCCCCCTTGACACCAATTTAAGAGTCTAGCCTTGCTCCACCTTCTCCGCTGCTCCTTCCTCCTCTGGGTCCGCCTGCCCGCCGGGGTTCCGCCCTTTCTAGCCTCTTCTCCCGCTGATTCCCCTGAGCCTTCTCCCTCCCTCCGGCGGGCTTTAGGAGCTGGTTCCCCATCCGGGTCTCCTGCTGTTCCGCGCGCCTGCACATTTGAACTTGGCGCGCGCGCCCAGCCAGCAACTTTCCTCCTGACCGTTCCACTGCTGCTGTCACTGCTTCCCCCATCGGGGGGGCTAGCTGCAACTGACCTCCCCTCCGTTGGAGGCGTGGTCAGCCCTGACTCCCTCTCTGGAGGAGACACTGCTCCTGACACATGTGACTCCTCCCCCCCACTACGCTCTGGTGGGGAAACTGGTCCTGATCCTCCACTGCTGCTTTGGGGTTCCCCTCTGGCTCCTTGTTTCTGGTGCGTCCCCCCTGGGACCCCCCTTGCCCTGACCATCGGCGCCCCCTTCTGGGAATCTTCTGATTCGCTGGAGAAGCTCATGGAATCTCTCGGCCCACTGTCATACTCCCCTACGCTGCCCTCGGATTCTTCCCCTTCGCTCTCCCAATCCTCTCTCCCCAGTGCTCCTGCTCCTGATTCCCTGACATCCATCCCCCCCTCGAAGCCCCCCCTTCCCCCCTCCCCCTCTTCGGGTGTGGGTTCCGGGTGCTCCAGTCCAGTGGGTGTGAGTGCGGGATACCATTCTTCCCCCCTGGTGTGTAGCCGGTCCACTGGATCCGGCCCAACCGCAACGGGCTCGTCGACGTCGATTTCCTCTGCTTCCATCTCTCTGCTGATGTGCTCGAATCCAGGATCCTCCCCCAACACGTCCATGTCCTCCCCTCCCCCGGGTACCTCTGGTGAGACAGCTTGCAAAGGTCCCCGCAGCAGCTCCCTGCGCCACCCCACCTCCGGTTGAGTGTCCCACCAATAGGAGCGGTCTGTGGCAAACCCCGAGAGAGACCCCTCCGAGGAGCTAGTGTCTGGCGTCGTCTCTTCAGCTGATGAAAAACCCTGGAACGTACTGGCTGACAGTGTGGGCGTGAAGAGCCAGTCGTCGAAATACTCTGCCGGCATAGGTCTGTGTGGGAAGAGTGCATGGAACTCGTCTTTAAGATAGTGCTCCTCCACGGCATAGCACGGTACCCACCTGTTGGCACTGGCTGGGGTACCTTCCCTGGCGAGGAGGTATTCCACCCCCTCTTCCCCCCACCTCGAGTCCAAAATCTCCGTGACCTCGTTGAGTGGCGTCGCCCTCCGTGACCCCTCCCTCTTCGGAGATTCACTAAGTGTGTCTGGCGCGTTCCCTGTCGCCTGAAACCTGTGGGGTTCCCTGTAGGGTGTGAGCACTGACCTATGAAAGACTGGGTGCATTCTGGAGCCCTCCGGGAGTGTCAACCGGAAGGCCACTGGATTGATTTGCGCCGCGACCTGGTAAGGTCCCAGCTGCTTGTGCTTGAGCTTCCTCTTAGCTAGCGTCCTGGCCGGCACTGCCTGGGCTGCTAACCAGACCCAGTCCCCCACCTGGATGTCCTCCCCGACCCTCCTGTGCTTGTCTGCCTGCATTTTGTAGGCGTGTTTCGCCAGTTCCAATTGCCTGCGGAGTTGCTCGTGGACCTCCTGTAACTCTGCTGCTAAGTGCTCTGCTCCCCTTGGCTCCCCCTCCCCCTTCGTCTCTAACCCTGGGAAAGTTCTGGGATGCCGCCCATTATTGGCGAAGAACGGTGTCACTCCCGTAGACCCGTGCTTCGTGTTGTTGTAGGCAAACTCGGCCAGCGGTAGGTAGTCCACCCAGGTCGAGGGTTGTTGATTGGCGTAGCATCGCAGGTACTGCTGCATGATGGCGTTGACCCTCTCCGCTTGTCCGTTGGTCTGCGGGTGTCGTGCCGACGCTAAGTTGATCTTGACGTTCAGGATGCCCAGCAGCTTCTGCCAGAAGCTCGAGACGAATTGGCGACCCCGGTCGGACAGGATGGACCGCGGCAAGCCGTGAGCTTTGAACACGTGGTCTATGAACAGCTTGGCGGTCTGTTCCGCTGTGGCCACCTTCGCGCACGGAATAAAGTGTGCCATCTTGGTGAACATGTCTACGACCACGAGCACCGCTGTTTTGCCTCGCGAGCTGGGCAGATCTGTGACAAAGTCCAGGGCCACTCTCTCCCACGGTTCGAGCGGCGTCTGTAGGGGTTCTAGTAGACCCGCTGGCTTCCTGTGTACTGGCTTGGCCCTTTGGCAGGTGTCACACCTGGAGACGTAATCCGCGACTTCTCCCCTCACCTTGGGCCACCAAAAGTCTCTGGTTACTAATTCCGCCGTTTTGTCCTTGCCGAAGTGCCCAGCGCTGGGCGCGTCGTGTAGCTGCTGCAAGACTTTCGCGCGGAGGTCGTCTCCGGGCACGTAGAGAGCCCCTTTGCGGATGAGCAGTCCGTCTCGTATCTGGAACTCGTCGTCCTTCGCTGTGCCTCTTCGCACCTCCTCCATCTTGGATTGTGCGAACGAATCCGTCTGCAGCGCTCGACGCACCGCGTCCAGGTCCACGGCAGCTGAAGCGCACGCCCACGCTTTCGGTGCGAAAATGTGCTTGGCCGCCACCGGCGCCGCTTCCTCGAGATACTGCGGCTTCCTGGATAGTGCATCCGCCATGACGTTGTTGTCTCCCGGGATGTATTCTATCCGGAAATCGAAATCCGCAAAGAACTCCGCCCAGCGGATGTGTCTCTGGTTCAGGAACCGCGCCGTGCGCCAGTACTCCAGGTTCTTATGGTCCGTGCGGACTTGCACTGTGTGTCTGGCTCCAACGAGGAAGTGCCGCCACGCCCTGAAAGCTGCATGAATGGCCAGCAACTCCCTGTCCCAGATGGTGTAGTTCTGTTCCGCCTTGCTGAGTTTCCTGGAGTAGAATGCGCACGGCCTCCATTCCCCTTGCGGATCTTGCTGCAACAGGACGGCCCCCACTGCTCTGTCTGAGGCGTCCGTCTCAACCCTCATTGGTCTGCTGGGGTTTACATGTAGCAGCTGTTCTTCGGACGCGAAGAGACGCTTGAGTCTCCGAAAGGACTGCTCCGCCTGGTCCGTCCAGGTGAACTTCTTCTTCTGGGAGCTGAGGGTGTCCGTGATGGCCGCCGTCTCCTTCGCGAACCCTTTGATGAACTTGCGATAAAAGTTGGCGAAGCCGACGAACCTCTGGACCTCCTTCCGATTGCGCGGGCTCTTCCAGTCCAACACCGCGCGGACCTTGGCGCTGTCCATGGCGAGTCCCTTGTCGGACAGCTTGTAGCCCAGAAAATCCACCTCCGTCATGTCGAACTGGCACTTCTCTAATTTGGCGTAAAGTCTGTGCTCCCGTAGCCTCTGCAGGACCTCCTTGACGTCCCTCTCGTGAGCCTCCTGCGATTCCGAGAAGATCAGGATATCGTCCAGGAAGCAGACGCACTTCTTGTAGAGGAGTCCCGCTAACACGTGATGCATGAAAGCTTGGAAGGTATGGGAGCCATTTTGCAGACCAAAAGGCATTACGCGATATTCATAGGTGCCTAAAGGTGTAAACATGGCTGTCTTCCACTCATCGCCCTCCCGCATGCGTATAAGGTTGTACGCCCCTCGTAGATCCAACTTGGTGAAGATCCGTCCCTTCCTCACCGTCGCGAGCAGGTCGTCGATCTTGGGCATGGGGAATGCTGCGGGCTTTGTTTTGGAATTTATGGTCCTAAAATCCACTATGAGTCTCCGTTGGGGCGTGTCCTTCTTCTTCACGAAAAACACGGGACTGCCCCCCACTGCTTTAGATTCTTGGATGAACCCCCGCTTCAAGTTGTGATCTATGAACTCCCTGAGTTCTTGCAGTTCATCTTCAGACATGGAATACAGTTTCCCAGTCGGCAGCGTCGCTCCCGGCAGGAGGTCAATCTTGCAGTCGTAAGGCCTGTGGGGAGGCAGCTTATCCGCTTCCCTCTCGCAGAAGACCTCCAAAAACTCCTTGTACTTGTTGGGTACCGCTTGCACCATGCCTAGGTGTAGCTGCGGTTCATCCTCTTGCCCCTCCTCCTCCTGGCGGGTCTGGATGCAGTGTTCTGCGCAGTAGGAGGAACAGAAGGTCAACTGCCGCTGGTACCATGCCAATGCCGGGCTGTGCCTATCCAGCCAACTCATACCCAACACTATGGGCGTGTCCGACAGGTGGGTGACGTTGAAGCTGATGACTTCGCGGTGGTTTCCAATTTGCATCACCATCGGTGGTGTTTGCTGTACCACCTCTCCTCCCAGTAGCTTCCTGCCATCGACCGTGACGACGTTTAGGGGCATCGTGGCTGGCATGAGTGCTATGCGATGTTGCTTGATAAAGTCCACTCCAATAAAGTCTGCGTTGCTCCCAGAGTCAATGGTTATTGGTACTTGCATGGTGTGCCCATTGGGCAACTGGAGCGATGCGGTGAGTTGCACCACTGGTTTGGGTGGGAGGGGGTCTGTGGGCTGTAAAATCTCTGGGGACTGCTTCACTGACTTGCCTGGTTGGGCCCCAGTGGCTCTGTTTCCAACCAGGCTTCTTCTTCCCCCTGCAGCTGTTTCAGCTGCTCACCTGTTCCCTTTACTGTTGCTGAGGCTGCAGTGTGCTTCTGGAGCCTCTGGGGACACTCTTTGGCCATGTGCTGTGCACTGTCGCAGATGTAACACTTCCTGGTCCCTCTAGGAGCCTTCCCCTTGACTGCTCCCGGTGTTTGGGCTCTGCTGGCAGTCTGAGCCCTTGCACCACCAATCTCCATCGGCTCTTCTCCCCTTCCCAAAGGAGGCATGGACAGCGCCCGCCCCGCCTCTCTGGGAAAGAAAGGGGTTGTCCTGGCTGGGGTGCTTCCCTTACGTCCTTCCAGGCGCACACCAATTGCCAACGCTCTTTGGGCAACTTCTTGGGTATTTTGGGGTCTTTCTCCTCTTGCCAGTTCATCTTTCACCTCTCCACTTAGCCCCTCCCAGAACAGGTCTCTGACAGCAATGGAGTCCTTCTCCCAGCCCAGCACGTTCAGTAAGGCAAAAAAGCGCGAGTGATACTGCCTCACCGTCGCTTTCCCTTGCTGTAGTCCATGCATTTCCCTCCGAGCAATATCTACATCTACCGTAGATTTAAAGCAAGCGTCCATAGCTTTGATAAATGCATCGGAATCTTTGAGGGCAGGGTCTTTTTCGCGCCACAAATTCCGCAGCCACGCTTTTGCTTCCCCATGCAAATGAGTGATTATGAAGCCCACCTTCTCTTCCTCATCTCTAAAGTCTTTCCGAAGCAAATTGAGCGCGTAAACCACGTCAGCTCTGAAGTTAGGGTATTGCTGCAGGTTCCCATCAAAGTGCGCCACCAGGCTGCCCCCCCTCTTCCCGAGGCCAACTCCCTCCGGTTTGGGTCCTGGCAGCCCCTCTTTCCCCCAACGGTCCCACCTGGCTTGCAGATCCCGGCAGAGCGCTACTGCTTCTTCTTCTCTTTTCCTGGATGCTGCTACTTCCGCGTAAAGCGTCGTGACTGCTTCTTGCAGTTCTTTCACCTGGCTCTCTGTAGTCATCTTTGCCTATCTTCGTGAGCTCGCAAAACACCAAGTCTTGCCCCTCGCTGCACCAACTCACGCTGCGAGGTTTTTATGAGAGACGGAGCATACTGTCAGGGCTACCCTAGGTCCCAGCTCACAAAGGACCAACGCTGCTTCGTTGTTAAGTATAAAAGCCTTTATTGAAGTTCAGTTTCACTTCCAGAGCCGCAGCGCGCAGCCCCACGTCTAAAGTGTCAGACCACTGATGCTCCGTCTGAGTCTCCTCCCCCTTGACACCAATTTAAGAGTCTAGCCTTGCTCCACCTTCTCCGCTGCTCCTTCCTCCTCTGGGTCCGCCTGCCCGCCGGGGTTCCGCCCTTTCTAGCCTCTTCTCCCGCTGATTCCCCTGAGCCTTCTCCCTCCCTCCGGCGGGCTTTAGGAGCTGGTTCCCCATCCGGGTCTCCTGCTGTTCCGCGCGCCTGCACATTTGAACTTGGCGCGCGCGCCCAGCCAGCAACTTTCCTCCTGACCGTTCCACTGCTGCTGTCACTGCTTCCCCCATCGGGGGGGCTAGCTGCAACTGACCTCCCCTCCGTTGGAGGCGTGGTCAGCCCTGACTCCCTCTCTGGAGGAGACACTGCTCCTGACACATGTGACTCCTCCCCCCCACTACGCTCTGGTGGGGAAACTGGTCCTGATCCTCCACTGCTGCTTTGGGGTTCCCCTCTGGCTCCTTGTTTCTGGTGCGTCCCCCCTGGGACCCCCCTTGCCCTGACCATCGGCGCCCCCTTCTGGGAATCTTCTGATTCGCTGGAGAAGCTCATGGAATCTCTCGGCCCACTGTCATACTCCCCTACGCTGCCCTCGGATTCTTCCCCTTCGCTCTCCCAATCCTCTCTCCCCAGTGCTCCTGCTCCTGATTCCCTGACAGCAGGCATCACTCATGATCAGCCTGGGACACCGGGTGCAACTAATGCAGAGCAGCTGAGAGTCTCCAACCCAATTCACTGCAACTGGGTATCCTCCCGAGTAGCCAATCAGAACACAGGGGACCCAGAAAACTCCTGACCCAGGTGTGTGAAAAACAAATAATACTATCATGTTTTAGCAAACCTTAAACCGCGGATGTAAAAGCGAAAGAGACATGTCATCTAACTCCTTGAATTTACAATGGTCTTCCGTGTTTCCACTACAGTATGTGTGTGTTACAGATAGGTAACACACGTGTTGGTCTGCCATAGTCAAAACAAAACAAAATTTTTTTTCTTCCAGTAGCACCTTAAAGACCAATTAAGTTAGTTCTTGGTATGAGCTTTCGTGTGCATGTGTGAAGAAGTGTGCATGCATAAGCCCAAACAGAGCGTTACTATCATCTTTTTATGTAGATGGGAACCAAAACACCGTTTTGCTTTTGTTAGGAGTGATTCTGGTGCGCACCCAAAAAACACGATGCGAATTGAAATAAGCCGAGTCAATGCTTATTCGTCTTCTTTCTACGCATATGGAAGCGATTAGAAGGTGTTTTGTTATTTTGGTCTCGTTACATACACTTTGCTATTTTTGGGTCAATGTGCATTAACACCATAGAACACGAAATTGGCGAAATCCATATTTTTCTTTCTATGTAGATGGAACCAAAATCAACCTGTTTTGCTTTGTTTAAGCTTATTACACTTTGCTATGTGTGGGTGAACGAACACCAAAAGAACAATCCAAGCTTATATGTCCTCTTTCTATTGAGATGGAACCAAAACACCTATGCTAGATTTGGGCTGATAACAAACATTTTACTCTGCTACTTTTGGTTGAATGTGCATTCCAACTCCAAAAACACCAATTTTAAATAAGCCCAAACAGAGCGTTATTATCATCTTTTTATGTAGATGGAAACCAAAACACCGTTTTGCTTCTGTTAGGAGTGATTCTGGTGCGCCCCCAAAAAACACGATGCGAATTGAAATAAGCCGAATCAAAGCTTATTCGTCTTCTTTCTACGCATATGGAAGCTATTAGAAGGTGTTTTGTTATTTTGGTCTCGTTACATACACTTTGCGATTTTTGGGTCAATATGCATTAGCACCATAGAACACGAATTAAGCGAAATCCAATATTTTTCTTTCTATGTAGACGGAACCCAAATCAACCTGTTTTGCTTTGTTTAAGATTTATTACACTTTGCTATGTGTGGCTGAACGAACACTGAAAAAACAATCCAATCTTATATGTCCTCTATCTTTTGAGATGGAACCAAAACACCTATCCTTGATTTAGGCTGAAAACAAACATTAAACTCTGCTATTTTTGGTTGAATGTGCATTCCAACTCCAAAAACATCAATTTAAAATAAGCCCAATCAGAGTGTTATTATCATCTGTCAGGGAATCAGGAGCAGGAGCACTGGGGAATCCGAGGGCAGCGTAGGGGAGTATGACAGTGGCCCGAGAGATTCCACGAGCTTCTCCAGCGAATCAGAAGATTCCCAGAAGGGGGCGCCGATGGTCAGGGCAAGGGGGGTCCCAGGGGGGACGCACCAGAAACAAGGAGCCAGAGGGGAACCCCAAAGCAGCAGTGGAGGATCGGGACCAGTTTCCCCACCAGAGTGTAGTGGGGGGGAAGAGTCACATGTGTCAGGGCCAGCGTCTCCTCCAGAGAGGGAGTCAGGGCTGACCACGCCTCCATCGGAGAGTGGGGGAACGGAAGGGAGGTCAGTTGCAGCTAGCCCCCCCGAAGGGGGAAGCAGTGACAGCAGCAGTGGAACGGTCAGGAGGAAAGCTGCTGGCTGGGCGCGCGCGCCAAGTTCAAATGTGCAGGCGCGCGGAACAGCAGGAGACCCGGATGGGGAACCAGCTCCTAAAGCCCGCCGGAGGGAGGGAGAAGGCTCAGGGGAATCAGCGGGAGAAGAGGCTAGAAAGGGCGGAACCCCGGCGGGCAGGCGGACCCAGAGGAGGAAGGAGCAGCGGAGAAGGTGGAGCAAGGCTAGAATCTTAAATTGGTGTCAAGGGGGAGGAGACTCAGACGGAGCATCAGCGGTCTGACACTTGAGACGTGGAGCTGCGCGCTGCGGGTCTGGAAGTGAAACTGAACTTCAATAAAGACTTTTATACTTAACAACGAAGCAGCCTTGGTCCTTTGTGAGCTGGGACCTAGGGTAGCTCTGACAGTATGCTCCGTCTCTCATAAAAACCTCGCAGCGTGAGTTGGTGCAGCGTGGGGCAAGACTTGGTGTTTTGCGAGCTCACGAAGATAGGCAAAGATGACTACAGAGAGCCAGGTGAAAGAACTGCAAGAAGCAGTCACAACGCTTTACGCAGAAGTAGCAGCATCCAGGAAAAGAGAAGAAGAAGCAGTAGCGCTCTGCCGGGATCTGCAGGCCAGGTGGGACCGTTGGGGGAAAGAGGGGCTGCCAGGACCCAAACCGGAGGGAGTTGGCCTCGGGAAGAGGGGGGGCAGCCTAGTAGTCCACTTCGATAGGAACCTGCAGCAATACCCTAACTTCAGAGCTGACGTGGTTTACGCGCTCAATTTGCTTCGGAAGGACTTTAGAGATGAGGAAGAGAAAGTGGGCTTCATAATCACTCATTTGCATGGGGAAGCAAAAGCTTGGCTGCGGAATTTGTGGCGCGAAGAAGACCCTGCCCTCAAAGATTCCGATGCATTTATCAAAGCTATGGACGCTTGCTTTAAATCTACGGTAGATGTAGATGTTGCTCGGAGGGAAATGCATGGACTACAGCAAGGGAAAGCGACGGTGAGGCAATATCACTCACGCTTTTTTGCCTTATTGAACGTGCTGGGCTGGGAGAAGGACTCTATTGCTGTCAGAGACCTGTTCTGGGAGGGGCTAAGTGGAGAGGTGAAAGATGAGCTGGCAAGAGGGGAACGACCGCAAAGCACCCAATAAGTTGCCCAAAGAGCGTTGGCGATTGGTGTGCGCCTGGAAGGACGCCCTTGGAGCAGGGAGGAAGGAGGTAAGGCAAGCACCCCAGCCAGGACAACCCCCTTCCTATCCAGAGAGACAGGGCGGGCGCTATCCATGCCTCCATTGGGAAGGGGAGAAGAGCCGATGGAGATAGGTGGTGCCAGGGCTCAGACTGCCAGCAGAGCCCAAACACCGGGAGCAGTCAAGGCGAAGGCTCCTAGAGGGACCAGGAAGTGCTACATCTGCGACAGTGCTCAGCACATGGCCAAAGAGTGTCCCCAGAGGCTCCAGAAGCACACTCAGCAACAGTAACAGTAAAGGGAACAAGTCAGCAGCCGAAACAGCTGCAGGGGGAAGAAGACGCCTGGTTGGAAACAGAGCCACTGGGGCCCAACCAGGCAAGTCAGTGAAGCAGTCCCCAGAGATTTTACAGCCCACAGACCCCCTCCCACCCAAACCAGTGGTGCAACTCACCGCATCGCTCCAGTTGCCCAATGGGCACACCATGCAAGTACCAATAACCATTGACTCTGGGAGCAACGCAGACTTTATAGGAGTGGACTTTATCAAGCAACATCGCATAGCACTCATGCCAGCCACGATGCCCCTAAACGTCGTCACGGTCGATGGCAGGAAGCTACTGGTGGTACAGCAAACACCACCGATGGTGATGCAAATTGGAAACCACCGCGAAGTCATCAGCTTCAACGTCACCCACCTGTCAGACACGCCCATAGTGTTGGGTATGAGTTGGCTGGATAGGCACAGCCCGGCATTAGCATGGTACCAGCGGCAATTGACCTTCTGCTCCTCCTACTGCGCAGAACACTGCATCCAGACCCGCCAGGAGGAGGAGGGGCAAGAGGATGAACCGCAGTTACACCTAGGCATGGTGCAAGCGGTACCCAACAAGTACAAGGAGTTTTTGGAGGTCTTCTGCGAGAGGGAAGCGGATAACCTGCCTCCCCACAGGCCTTACGACTGCAAGATTGACCTCCTGCCGGGAGCGACGCTGCCGACTGGGAAACTGTATTCCGTGTCTGAAGACGAACTGCAAGAACTCAAGGAGTTCATAGATCACAACTTGAAGCGGGGGTTCATCCAAGAATCTAAAGCAGTGGGGGGCAGTCCCGTGTTTTTCGTGAAGAAGAAGGACACGCCCCAACGCAGGCTCATAGTTGATTATAGGATCATAAATTCCAAAACAAAGCCCGCAGCATTCCCCATGCCCAAGATCGACGACCTGCTCGCGACGGTGAGGAATGGACGGATCTTCACCAAGTTGGATCTACGAGGGGCGTACAACCTTATACGCATGCGGGAGGGCGATGAGTGGAAGACAGCCATGTTTACACCTTTAGGCACCTATGAATATCGCGTAATGCCTTTTGGTCTGCAAAATGGCTCCCATACCTTCCAAGCTTTCATGCATCACGTGTTAGCGGGACTCCTCTACAAGAAGTGCGTTTGCTTCCTGGACGACATCCTGGTCTTCTCGGAATCGCAGGAGGCTCACGAGAGGGACGTCAAGGAGGTCCTGCAGAGGCTACGGAAGCACAGACTTTACGCCAAATTAGAGAAGTGCCAGTTCGACATGACGGAGGTGGATTTCCTGGGCTACAAGCTGTCCGACAAGGGACTCGCCATGGACAGCACCAAGGTCCGCGCGGTGTTGGACTGGAAGAGCCCGCGCAATCGGAAGGAGGTCCAGAAGTTCGTCGGCTTCGCCAACTTTTATCGCAAGTTCATCAAAGGGTTCGCGAAGGAGACGACGGCCATCATGGACACCCTCAGCTCCAAGAAGAAGAAGTTCACCTGGACGGACCAGGCGGAGCAGTCCTTTCGGAGACTCAAGCGTCTCTTCGCGTCCGAAGAACAGCTGCTACATGTAAACCCCAGCAGACCAATGAGGGTTGAGACGGACGCCTCGGACAGAGCGGTGGGGGCCGTCCTGTTGCAGCAAGATCCGCAAGGGGAATGGAGGCTGTGCACATTCTACTCCAGGAAACTCAGCAAGGCGGAACAGAACTACACCATCTGGGACAGGGAGTTGCTGGCCATTCATGCAGCTTTCAAGGCGTGGCGGCACTTCCTCGTTGGAGCCAGACAGACAGTGCAAGTCCGCACGGACCATAAGAACCTGGAGTACTGGCGCACGGCGCGGTTCCTGAACCAGAGACACATTCGCTGGGCGGAGTTCTTTGCGGATTTCGATTTCCGGATAGAATACATCCCGGGAGACAACAACGTCATGGCGGATGCACTATCCAGGACGCCGCAGTATCTCGAGGAAGCGGCGCCGGTGGCGGCCAAGCACATTTTCGCACCGAAAGCGTGGGCGTGCGCTTCAGCTGCCGTGGACCTGGACGCGGTGCGTCGAGCGCTGCAGACGGAGTTGCAGCTAGCCCCCCCGAAGGGGGAAGCAGTGACAGCAGCAGTGAAACGGTCAGGAGGAAAGCTGCTGGCTGGGCGCACGCGCCAAGTTCAAATGTGCAGGCGCGCGGGACAGCAGGAGACCCGGATGGGGAACCAGCTCCTAAAGCCCGCCGGAGGGAGGGAGACGGCTCAGGGGAATCAGCGTCAGAGGAGGCTAGAAAGGGCGAGACCCCGGCGGGGAGGAATCAGCGTCAGAGGAGGCTAGAAAGGGCGAGACCCCGGCGGGGAGGCGGACCCAGAGGAGGAAAGAGCAGCGGAAAAGGTGGAGCAAGGCTAGAATATTAAATTGGTGTCAAGGGGGTGGAGACTCAGATGGAGCATCAGCGGTCTAACGGTTGAGACGTAGAGCTGCGCGCTGTGGCTCTGGAAGTGAAACTGAACTTGAATAAAGACTTTTGTACTTAACAATGAAGCAGCGTTGGTCCTTTGTGAGCTGGGACCTAGGGTAGCTCTGACAGGTTCCAATTCCATAAAAAGAAGATGATAAACTTATGATTGGGCTTATTTCAAATTGCTGTTTTGGGGTTAGAATGCACATTCACCCAAAAATCACCATGTGAAATGTATGTTATCAGCTCTAATAAAGCATAGGTGCTTTGGTTCCAGCTCAATTGAAAGAGGACGAATAAGCTTTGATTTTTATTTCGGTGTTCATTCATCCACAAATTGCAAAGCGAAGTGTAATGAGCCAAAACAAAGCAAAACAGGTTGTTTTCGGTTCCATCTACACAGAAAGAAGAATCTTGCATGTCGCTTATTTCAAGTCGTTTTCTTTGGTGTAAATGAACATTGACCCTAAAATCGCAAAGTGTATGTAACGAGACCAAAAAAATAAAACACCCTCTTTTCGCTTCCATATGCATAGAAAGAAGACGAATAAGCTTTGATTGGTCTTCTTTCAATTCGCATGGTGTCTTTTGGCTGTGCTCCAGAATCGCCCGCACCCCAAGCAAAAAGGTGTTTTGGGTTCCAATTCCATAAAAGGAAGATGATAAAGTTATGATTGGGCTTATTTCAAATTGCTGTTTTTCGGGTTAGAATGCACATTCACCCAAAAATCACCATGTGAAATGTATGTTATCAGCTCTAATAAAGCATAGGTGTTTGGTTCCATCTCAATAGAAAGAGGACGAATAAGCTTTGATTTTTATTTCGGTGTTCATTCATCCACAAATTGCAAAGCGAAGTGTAATGAGCCAAAACAAAGCAAAACAGGTTGTTTTGGGTTCCATCTACACAGAAAGATCTTGCATGTCGCTTATTTCAAGTCGTTTTCTTTGGTGTAAATACACATTGACCCTGAAATCGCAAAGTGTATGTAACGACCAAAATAACAAAACACCCTCTTTTCGCTTCCATATGCATAGAAAGAAGACGAATAAGCTTTGATTGGTCTTATTTCAATTCGCATGGTGTTTTTTGGGTGTGCTCCAGAATCGCCCGCAACCCAAGCAAAAAGCTGTTTTGGGTTCCAATTCCATAAAAGGAAGATGATAACGTTATGATTGGGCTTATTTCAAATTGTTGTTTTTGGGGTTAGAATGCACATTCACCCAAAAATCACAATGTGAAATGTTTGTTATCAGCTCAAATAAAGCATAGGTGCTTTGGTTCCATCTCAATAGAAAGAGGACGAATAAGCTTTGATTTTTATTTCGGTGTTCATTCATCCACAAATTGCAAAGCGAAGTGTAATGAGCCCAAAACAAAGCAAAACAGGTTGTTTTCGGTTCCATCTACACAGAAAGGAGAATCTTGCATGTCGCTTATTTCAAGTCGTTTTCTTTGGTGTAAATGCACATTGACCCTGAAATCGCAAAGTGTATGTAACGAGACCAAAATAACAAAACACCCTCTTTTCGCTTCCATATGCATAGAAAGAAGACGAATAAGCTTTGATTGGTCTTATTTCAATTCGCATGGTGTTTTTTGGGTGTGCTCCAGAATCGCCCGCATCCCAAGCAAAAAGCTGTTTTGGGTTCCAATTCCATAAAATGAAGATGATAGTTATGATTGGGCTTATTTCAAATTGCTGTTTTTCGGGTTTTTTCACCCAAAAATCACCATGTGAAATGTATGTTATCAGCTCTAATAAAGCATAGGTGTTTGGTTCCATCTCAATAGAAAGAGGACGAATAAGCTTTGATTTTTATTTCGGTGTTCATTCATCCACAAATTGAAAAGCGAAGTGTAATGAGCCAAAACAAAGCAAAACAGGTTGTTTTGGGTTCCATCTACACAGAAAGATCTTGCATGTCGCTTATTTCAAGTCGTTTTCTTTGGTGTAAATACACATTGACCCTGAAATCGCAAAGTGTATGTAACTAGACCAAAATAACAAAACACCCTCTTTTCGCTTCCATATGCATAGAAAGAAGACGAATAAGCTTTGATTGGTCTTATTTCAATTCGCATGGTGTTTTTTGGGTGTGCTCCAGAATCTCCCGCAACCCAAGCAAAAAGGTGTTTTGGGTTCCAATTCCATAAAATGAAGATGATGGTTATGATTGGGCTTATTTCAAATTGCTGTTTTTGGGGTTAGAATGCACATTCACCCAAAAATCACCATGTGAAATGTATGTTATCAGCTCTAATAAAGCATAGGTGCTTTGCTTCCATCTCAATAGAAAGAGGACGAATAAGCTTTGATTTTTATTTCGGTGTTCATTCATCCACAAATTGCAAAGCGAAGTGTAATGAGCCAAAAAAAAGCAAAACAGGTTGTTTTGGGGTCCATCTACACAGAAAGAAGAATCTTGCATGTCGCTTATTTCGTCGTTTTCTTTGGTGTAAAGGCACATTGACCCTGAAATCGCAAAGTGTATGTAACGAGACCAAAAAAACAAAACACCCTCTTTTCGCTTCCATATGCATAGAAAGAAGACGAATAAGCTTTGATTGGTCTTATTTCAATTCGCATGGTGTTTTTTGGGTGTGCTCCAGAATCGCCCGCTTCCCAAGCAAAAAGCTGTTTTGGGTTCCAATTCCATAAAAGGAAGATGATAAAGTTATGATTGGGCTTATTTCAAATTGCTGTTTTTCGGGTTAGAATGCACATTCACCCAAAAATCACCATGTGAAATGTATGTTATCAGCTCTAATAAAGCATAGGTGTTTGGTTCCATCTCAATAGAAAGAGGACGAATAAGCTTTGATTTTTATTTCGGTGTTCATTCATCCACAAATTGCAAAGCGAAGTGTAATGAGCCAAAACAAAGCAAAACAGGTTGTTTTGGGTTCCATCTACACAGAAAGATCTTGCATGTCGCTTATTTCGTTTTCTTTGGTGTAAATACACATTGACCCTGAAATCGCAAAGTGTATGTAACTAGACCAAAATAACAAAACACCCTCTTTTCGCTTCCATATGCATAGAAAGAAGACGAATAAGCTTTGATTGGTCTTATTTCAATTCGCATGGTGTTTTTTGGGTGTGCTCCAGAATCGCCCGCAACCCAAGCAAAAAGCTGTTTTGGGTTCCAATTCCATAAAAGGAAGATGATAACGTTATGATTGGGCTTATTTCAAATTGTTGTTTTTGGGGTTAGAATGCACATTCACCCAAAAATCACAATGTGAAATGTTTGTTATCAGCTCAAATAAAGCATAGGTGCTTTGGTTCCATCTCAATAGAAAGAGGACGAATAAGCTTTGATTTTTATTTCGGTGTTCATTCATCCACAAATTGCAAAGCGAAGTGTAATGAGCCCAAAACAAAGCAAAACAGGTTGTTTTCGGTTCCATCTACACAGAAAGGAGAATCTTGCATGTCGCTTATTTCAAGTCGTTTTCTTTGGTGTAAATGCACATTGACCCTGAAATCGCAAAGTGTATGTAACGAGACCAAAATAACAAAACACCCTCTTTTCGCTTCCATATGCATAGAAAGAAGACGAATAAGCTTTGATTGGTCTTATTTCAATTCGCATGGTGTTTTTTGGGTGTGCTCCAGAATCGCCCGCATCCCAAGCAAAAAGCTGTTTTGGGTTCCAATTCCATAAAATGAAGATGATAGTTATGATTGGGCTTATTTCAAATTGCTGTTTTTCGGGTTTTTTCACCCAAAAATCACCATGTGAAATGTATGTTATCAGCTCTAATAAAGCATAGGTGCTTTGCTTCCATCTCAATAGAAAGAGGACGAATAAGCTTTGATTTTTATTTCGGTGTTCATTCATCCACAAATTGCAAAGCGAAGTGTAATGAGCCCAAAACAAAGCAAAACAGGTTGTTTTGGGTTCCATCTACACAGAAAGAAGAATCTTGCATGTCGCTTATTTCAAGTCGTTTTCTTTGGTGTAAATGCACCTTGACCCTGAAATCGCAAAGTATATGTAACGAGACCAAAAAAACAAAACACCCTCTTTTCGCTTCCATATGCATAGAAAGAAGACGAATAAGCGTTGATTGGTCTTATTTCAATTCGCATGGTGTTTTTTGGGTGTGCTCCAGAATCGCCCGCAACCCAAGCAAAAAGCTGTTTTGGGTTCCAATTCCATGAAAGGAAGATGATAAAGTTATGATTGGGCTTATTTCAAATTGCTGTTTTTCGGGTTAGAATGCACATTCAACCAAAAATCACCATGTGAAATGTATGTTATCAGCTCAAATAAAGCATAGGTGCTTTGGTTCCATCTCAATAGAAATAGGACGAATAAGCTTTGATTTTTATTTCGGTGTTCATTCATCCACAAATTGCAGAACGAAGTGTAATGAGCCAAAACAAAGCAAAACAGGTTGTTTTGGGTTCCATCTACACAGAAAGAAGAATCTTGCATGTCGCTTATTTCAAGTCGTTTTCTTTGGTGTAAATGCATCTTGACACTGAAATCGCAAAGTGTATGTAACGATACCAAAAAAACAAAACACCCTCTTTTCGCTTCCATATGCATAGAAAGAAGACGAATAATCTTTGATTGGTCTTATTTCAATTCGCATGGTGTTTTTTGGGTGTGCTCTAGAATCGCCCGCAACCAAAGCAAAAAGCTGTTTTGGGTTCCAATTCCATAAAAGGAAGATGATAACGTTATGATTGGGCTTATTTCAAATTGTTGTTTTTGGGGTTAGAATGCACATTCACCCAAAAATCACAATGTGAAATGTTTGTTATCAGCTCAAATAAAGCATAGGTGCTTTGGTTCCATCTCAATAGAAAGAGGACGAATAAGCTTTGATTTTTATTTCGGTGTTCATTCATCCACAAATTGCAAAGCGAAGTGTAATGAGCCAAAACAAAGCAAAACAGGTTGTTTTGGGTTCCATCTACACAGAAAGATCTTGCATGTCGCTTATTTCAAGTCGTTTTCTTTGGTGTAAATACACATTGACCCTGAAATCGCAAAGTGTATGTAACTAGACCAAAATAACAAAACACCCTCTTTTCGCTTCCATATGCATAGAAAGAAGACGAATAAGCTTTGATTGGTCTTATTTCAATTCGCATGGTGTTTTTTGGGTGTGCTCCAGAATCTCCCGCAACCCAAGCAAAAAGGTGTTTTGGGTTCCAATTCCATAAAATGAAGATGATGGTTATGATTGGGCTTATTTCAAATTGCTGTTTTTGGGGTTAGAATGCACATTCACCCAAAAATCACCATGTGAAATGTATTATCAGCTCTAATAAAGCATAGGTGCTTTGCTTCCATCTCAATAGAAAGAGGACGAATAAGCTTTGATTTTTATTTCGGTGTTCATTCATCCACAAATTGCAAAGCGAAGTGTAATGAGCCAAAAAAAAGCAAAACAGGTTGTTTTGGGGTCCATCTACACAGAAAGAAGAATCTTGCATGTCGCTTATTTCGTCGTTTTCTTTGGTGTAAAAGGCACATTGACCCTGAAATCGCAAAGTGTATGTAACGAGACCAAAAAAACAAAACACCCTCTTTTCGCTTCCATATGCATAGAAAGAAGACGAATAAGCGTTGATTGGTCTTATTTCAATTCGCATGGTGTTTTTTGGGTGTGCTCTAGAATCGCCCGCAACCAAAGCAAAAAGCTGTTTTGGGTTCCAATTCCATAAAAGGAAGATGATAAAGTTATGATTGGGCTTATTTCAAATTGCTGTTTTTCGGGTTTTTTCACCCAAAAGTCACAATGTGAAATGTTTGTTATCAGCTCAAATAAAGCATAGGTGCTTTGGTTCCATCTCAATAGAAAGAGGACGAATAAGCTTTGATTTTTATTTCGGTGTTCATTCATCCACATTGAAAAGCGAAGTGTAATGAGCCAAAAAAAAGCAAAACAGGTTGTTTTGGGTTCCATCTACACAGAAAGAAGAATCTTGCATGTCGCTTATTTCAAGTCGTTTTTTTTTTTGTGTAAAAGGCACATTGACCCTGAAATCGCAAAGTGTATGTAACGAGACCAAAATAACAAAACACCCTCTTTTCGCTTCCATATGCATAGAAAGAAGACGAATAAGCTTTGATTGGTCTTATTTCAATTCGCATGGTGTTTTTTGGGTGTGCTCCAGAATCGCCCCCAACCCAAGCAAAAAGGTGTTTTGGGTTCCAATTCCATAAAAGGAAGATGATAATGTTATGATTGGGCTTATTTCAAATTGCTGTTTTTCGGGTTAGAATGCACATTCACCCAAAAATCACCATGTGAAATATGTTATCAGCTCTAATAAAGCATAGGTGCTTTGGTTCCATCTCAATAGAAAGAGGACGAATAAGCTTTGATTTTTATTTCGGTGTTCATTCATCCACAAATTGAAAAGCGAAGTGTAATGAGCCAAAACAAAGCAAAACAGGTTGTTTTGGGTTCCATCTACACAGAAAGAATAATCTTGCATGTCGCTTATTTCAAGTCGTTTTCTTTGGTGTAAATGCACCTTGACACTGAAATCGCAAAGTGTAACGATAGCAAAGAAACAAAACACCCTCTTTTCGCTTCCATATGCATAGAAAGAAGACGAATAATCTTTGATTGGTCTTATTTCAATTCGCATGGTGCTTTTTGGGTGTGCTCCAGAATCGCCCCCAACCCAAGGAAAAAGGTGTTTTGGGTTCCAATTCCATAAAAGGAAGATGATAACGTTATGATTGGGCTTATTTCAAATTGCTGTTTTTGGGGTTAGAATGCACATTCACCCAAAAATCACAATGTGAAATGTTTGTTATCAGCTCAAATAAAGTATAGGTGCTTTGGTTCCATCTCAATAGAAAGAGGACGAATAAGCTTTGATTTTTATTTCGGTGTTCATTCATCCACAAATTGCAAAGCGAAGTGTAATGAGCCAAAACAAAGCAAAACAGGTTGTTTTGGGTTCCATCTACACAGAAAGAAGAATCTTGCATGTCGCTTATTTCAAGTCGTTTTCTTTGGTGTAAATGCACCTTGACACTGAAATCGCAAAGTGTATGTAACGAGACCAAAATAACAAAACACCCTCTTTTCGCTTCCATATGCATAGAAAGAAGACGAATAAGCTTTGATTAGTCTTATTTCAATTCGCATGGTGTTTTTTGGGTGTGCTCCAGAATCGACCCCAACCCAAGCAAAAAGGTGTTTTGGGTTCCAATTACATAAAAGGAAGATGATAAAGTTATGATTGGGCTTATTTCAAATTGCTGTTTTTGGGGTTAGAATGCACATTTACCCAAAAATCACCATGTGAAATGTTTGTTATCAGCTCAAATGAAGCATAGGTGCTTTGGTTCCATAATAGAAAGACAAATAAGCTTTGATTTTTATTTCGGTGTTCGTTCATCCACAAATTGCAAAGCGAAGTGTAATGAGCCAAAACAAAGCAAAACAGGTTGTTTTGGGTTCCATCTACACAGAAAGAAGAATTTTGCATGTCGCTTATTTCAAGTCGTTTTCTTTGGTGTAAATGCACATTGACCCTGAAATCGCAAAGTGTATGTAACGATACCAAAAAAACAAAACACCCTCTTTTCGCTTCCATATTGTCAGAGCTACCCTAGGTCCCAGCTCACTAAGGACCAACGCTGCTTCGTTGTTAAGTATAAAAGTCTTTATTGAAGTTCAGTTTCACTTCCAGAGCCGCAGCGCGCAGCCCCACGTCCAAAGTCTCAGACCACTGATGCTCCGTCTGAGTCTCCTCCCCCTTGACACCAATTTAATAGTCTAGCCTTGCTCCACCTTCTCCGCTGCTCCTTCCTCCTCTGGGTCCGCCTGCCCGCCGGGGTTCCGCCCTTTCTAGCCTCTTCTCCCGCTGATTCCCCTGAGCCTTCTCCCTCCCTCCGGCGGGCTTTAGGAGCTGGTTCCCCATCCGGGTCTCCTGCTGTTCCGCGCGCCTGCACATTTGAACTTGGCGCGCGCGCCCAGCCAGCAGCTTTCCTCCTGACCGTTCCACTGCTGCTGTCACTGCTTCCCCCATCGGGGGGGCTAGCTGCAACTGACCTCCCCTCCGTTGGAGGTGTGGTCAGCCCTGACTCCCTCTCTGGAGGAGACACTGCTCCTGACACATGTGACTCCTCCCCCCCACTACGCTCTGGTGGGGAAACTGGTCCTGATCCTCCACTGCTGCTTTGGGGTTCCCCTCTGGCTCCTTGTTTCTGGTGCGTCCCCCCTGGGACCCCCCTTGCCCTGACCATCGGCGCCCCCTTCTGGGAATCTTCTGATTCGCTGGAGAAGCTCATGGAATCTCTCGGGCCACTGTCATACTCCCCTACGCTGCCCTCGGATTCTTCCCCTTCGCTCTCCCAATCCTCTCTCCCCAGTGCTCCTGCTCCTGATTCCCTGACATCCATCCCCCCCTCGAAGCCCCCCCTTCCCCCCTCCCCCTCTTCGGGTGTGGGTTCCGGGTGCTCCAGTCCAGTGGGTGTGAGTGCGGGATACCATTCTTCCCCCCTGGTGTGTAGCCGGTCCACTGCATCCGGCCCAACCGCAACTGGCTCGTCGACGTCGATTTCCTCTGCTTCCATCTCTCTGCTGATGTGCTCGAATCCAGGATCCTCCCCCAACACGTCCATGTCCTCCCCTCCCCCGGGTACCTCTGGTGAGACTGCTTGCAAAGGTCCCCGCAGCAACTCCCTGCGCCACCCCACCTCCGGTTGAGTGTCCCACCAATAGGAGCGGTCTGTGGCAAACCCCGAGAGAGACCCCTCCGAGGAGCTAGTGTCCGGCGTCGTCTCTTCAGCTGATGAAAAACCCTGGAACGTACTGGCTGACAGAGTGGGTGTGAAGAGCCAGTCGTCGAAATACTCTGCCGGCATAGGTCTGTGTGGGAAGAGTGCATGGAACTCGTCTTTAAGATAGTGCTCCTCCACGGCATAGCACGGTACCCACCTGTTAGCGCTGGCTGGGGTACCTTCCCTGGCGAGGAGGTATTCCACCCCCTCTTCCCCCCACCTCGAGTCCAAAATCTCCGTGACCTCGTTGAGTGGCGTCGCCCTCCGTGACCCCTCCCTCTTCGGAGATTCGTTAAGTGGGTCTGGCGCGTTCCCTGTCGCCTGAAACCTGTGGGGTTCCCTGTAGGGCGTGAGCACTGACCTATGAAAGACTGGGTGCATTCTGGAGCCCTCCGGGAGTGTCAACCGGAAGGCCACTGGATTGATTTGCGCCGCGACCTGGTAAGGTCCCAGCTGCTTGTGCTTGAGCTTCCTCTTAGCTAGCGTCCTGGCCGGCACTGCCTGGGCTGCTAACCAGACCCAGTCCCCCACCCGGATGTCCTCCCCGACCCTCCTGTGCTTGTCTGCCTGCATTTTGTAGGCGTGTTTCGCCAGTTCCAATTGCCTGCGGAGTTGCTCGTGGACCTCCTGTAACTCTGCTGCTAAGTGCTCTGCTCCCCTTGGCTCCCCCTCCCCCTTCGTCTCTAACCCCGGGAAAGTTCTGGGATGCCGCCCATTATTGGCGAAGAACGGTGTCACTCCTGTAGACCCGTGCTTCGTGTTGTTGTAGGCAAACTCGGCCAGCGGTAGGTAGTCCACCCAGGTCGAGGGTTGTTGATTGGCGTAGCATCGCAGGTACTGCTGCATGATGGCGTTGACCCTCTCCGCTTGTCCGTTGGTCTGCGGGTGTCGTGCCGACGCTAAGTTGATTTTGACGTTCAGGATGCCCAGCAGCTTCTGCCAGAAGCTCGAGATGAATTGGCGACCCCGGTCGGACAGGATGGACCGTGGCAGGCCGTGAGCTTTGAACACGTGGTCTATGAACAGCTTGGCGGTCTGTTCCGCTGTGGCCACCTTCGCGCACGGAATAAAGTGCGCCATCTTGGTGAACATGTCTACGACCACGAGCACCGCTGTTTTGCCTCGCGAGCTGGGCAGATCTGTGACAAAGTCCAGGGCCACTTTCTCCCACGGTTCGAGCGGCGTCTGCAGGGGTTCTAGTAGACCCGCCGGCTTCCTGTGTACTGGCTTGGCCCTTTGGCAGGTGTCACACCTGGAGACGTAATCCGCGACTTCTCCCCTCACCTTGGGCCACCAAAAGTCTCTGGTTACTAATTCCGCCGTCTTGTCCTTGCCGAAGTGCCCAGCGCTGGGCACGTCGTGTAGCTGCTGCAAGACTTTCGCGCGGAGGTCGTCTCCGGGCACGTAGAGAGCCCCTCTGCGGATGAGCAGTCCGTCTTGTATCTGGAACTCGTCGTCCTTCGCTGTGCCTTTTCGCACCTCCTCCATCTTGGATTGTGCGAACGAATCCGTCTGCAGCGCTCGACGCACCGCGTCCAGGTCCACGGCAGCTGAAGCGCACGCCCACGCTTTCGGTGCGAAAATGTGCTTGGCCGCCACCGGCGCCGCTTCCTCGAGATACTGCGGCTTCCTGGATAGTGCATCTGCCATGACGTTGTTGTCTCCCGGGATGTATTCTATCCGGAAATCGAAATCCGCAAAGAACTCCGCCCAGCGAATGTGTCTCTGGTTCAGGAACCGCGCCGTGCGCCAGTACTCCAGGTTCTTATGGTCCGTGCAGACTTGCACTGTGTGTCTGGCTCCGACGAGGAAGTGCCGCCACGCCTTGAAAGCTGCATGAATGGCCAGCAACTCCCTGTCCCAGATGGTGTAGTTCTGTTCCGCCTTGCTGAGTTTCCTGGAGTAGAATGCGCACGGCCTCCATTCCCCTTGCGGATCTTGCTGCAACAGGACGGCCCCCACCGCTCTGTCCGAGGCGTCCGTCTCAACCCTCATTGGTCTGCTGGGGTTTACATGTAGCAGCTGTTCTTCGGACGCGAAGAGACGCTTGAGTCTCCGAAAGGACTGCTCCGCCTGGTCCGTCCAGGTGAACTTCTTCTTCTTGGAGCTGAGGGTGTCCGTGATGGCCGCCGTCTCCTTCGCGAACCCTTTGATGAACTTGCGATAAAAGTTGGCGAAGCCGACGAACTTCTGGACCTCCTTCCGATTGCGCGGGCTCTTCCAGTCCAACACCGCGCGGACCTTGGTGCTGTCCATGGCGAGTCCCTTGTCGGACAGCTTGTAGCCCAGGAAATCCACCTCCGTCATGTCGAACTGGCACTTCTCTAGTTTGGCGTAAAGTCTGTGCTCCCGTAGCCTCTGCAGGACCTCCTTGACGTCCCTCTCGTGAACCTCCTGCGATTCCGAGAAGACCAGGATGTCGTCCAGGAAGCAAACGCACTTCTTGTAGAGGAGTCCCGCTAACACGTGATGCATGAAAGCTTGGAAGGTATGGGAGCCATTTTGCAGACCAAAAGGCATTACGCGATATTCATAGGTGCCTAAAGGTGTAAACATGGCTGTCTTCCACTCATCGCCCTCCCGCATGCGTATAAGGTTGTACGCCCCTCGTAGATCCAACTTGGTGAAGATCCGTCCCTTCCTCACCGTCGCGAGCAGGTCGTCGATCTTGGGCATGGGGAATGCTGCGGGCTTTGTTTTGGAATTTATGAGCCTATAATCAACTATGAGCCTGCGTTGGGGCGTGTCCTTCTTCTTCACGAAAAACACGGGACTGCCCCCCACTGCTTTAGATTCTTGGATGAACCCCCGCTTCAAGTTGTGATCTATGAACTCCCTGAGTTCTTGCAGTTCGTCTTCAGACATGGAATACAGTTTCCCAGTCGGCAGCGTCGCTCCCGGCAGGAGGTCAATCTTGCAGTCGTAAGGCCTGTGGGGAGGCAGGTTATCCGCTTCCCTCTCGCAGAAGACCTCCAAAAACTCCTTGTACTTGTTGGGTACCGCTTGCACCATGCCTAGGTGTAACTGCGGTTCATCCTCTTGCCCCTCCTCCTCCTGGCGGGTCTGGATGCAGTGTTCTGCGCAGTAGGAGGAGCAGAAGGTCAATTGCCGCTGGTACCATGCTAATGCCGGGCTGTGCCTATCCAGCCAACTCATACCCAACACTATGGGCGTGTCTGACAGGTGGGTGACGTTGAAGCTGATGACTTCGCGGTGGTTTCCAATATGCATCACCATCGGTGGTGTTTGCTGTACCACCTCTCCTCCAAGTAGCTTCCTGCCATCGACCGTGACGACGTTTAGGGGCATCGTGGCTGGCATGAGTGCTATGCGATGTTGCTTGATAAAGTCCACTCCTATAAAGTCTGCGTTGCTCCCAGAGTCAATGGTTATTGGTACTTGCATGGTGTGCCCAGTGGGCAACTGGAGCGATGCGGTGAGTTGCACCACTGGTTTGGGTGGGAGGGGGTCTGTGGGCTGTAAAATCTCTGGGGACTGCTTCACTGACTTGCCTGGTTGGGCCCCAGTGGCTCTGTTTCCAACCAGGCGTCTTCTTCCCCCTGCGGCTGCTTCGGCTGCTGACTTGTTCCCTTTACTGTTGCTGAGGCTGCAGTGTGCTTCTGGAGCCTCTGGGGACACTCTTTGGCCATGTGCTGAGCACTGTCGCAGATGTAGCACTTCCTGGTCCCTCTAGGAGCCTTCGCCTTGACTGCTCCCGGTGTTTGGGCTCTGCTGGCAGTCTGAGCCCTGGCACCACCAATCTCCATCGGCTCTTCTCCCCTCCCCAAAGGAGGCATGGACAGCGCCCGCCCCGCCTCTCTGGGAAAGAAAGGGGTTGCCCTGGCTGGGCTGCTTGCCTTACGTCCTTCCTCCCTGCTCCAAGGGCGTCCTTCCAGGCGCACACCAATCGCCAACGCTCTTTGGGCAACTTCTTGGGTACTTTGCGGTCGTTCCCCTCTTGCCAGCTCATCTTTCACCTCTCCACTTAGCCCCTCCCAGAACAGGTCTCTGACAGCAATAGAGTCCTTCTCCCAGCCCAGCACGTTCAATAAGGCAAAAAAGCGTGAGTGATATTGTCTCACCGTCGCTTTCCCTTGCTGTAGCCCATGCATTTCCCTCCGAGCAACATCTACATCTACCGTAGATTTAAAGCAAGCGTCCATAGCTTTGATAAATGCATCGGAATCTTTGAGGGCGGGGTCTTCTTCGCGCCACAAATTCCGCAGCCACGCTTTTGCTTCCCCATGCAAATGAGTGATTATGAAGCCCACTTTCTCTTCCTCATCTCTAAAGTCCTTCCGAAGCAAATTGAGCGCGTAAACCACGTCAGCTCTGAAGTTAGGGTATTGCTGCAGGTTCCCATCGAAGTGGGCTACTAGGCTGCCCCCCCTCTTCCCGAGGCCAACTCCCTCCGGTTTGGGTCCTGGCAGCCCCTCTTTCCCCCAACGGTCCCACCTTGCCTGCAGATCCCGGCAGAGCGCTACTGCTTCTTCTTCTCTTTTCCTGGATGCTGCTACTTCTGCGTAAAGCGTCGTCACTGCTTCTTGCAGTTCTTTCACCTGGCTCTCTGTAGCCATCTTTGCCTATCTTCGTGAGCTTGCAAAACACCAAGTCTTGCCCCTCGCTGCACCAACTCACGCTGCGAGGTTTTTAAAGGGGACGGAGCATACTGTCAGAGCTACCCTAGGTCCCAGCTCACTAAGGACCAACGCTGCTTCGTTGTTAAGTATAAAAGTCTTTATTGAAGTTCAGTTTCACTTCCAGAGCCGCAGCGCGCAGCCCCACGTCCAAAGTCTCAGACCACTTATGCTCCGTCTGAGTCTCCTCCCCCTTGACACCAATTTAATAGTCTAGCCTTGCTCCACCTTCTCCGCTGCTCCTTCCTCCTCTGGGTCCGCCTGCCCGCCGGGGTTCCGCCCTTTCTAGCCTCTTCTCCCGCTGATTCCCCTGAGCCTTCTCCCTCCCTCCGGCGGGCTTTAGGAGCTGGTTCCCCATCCGGGTCTCCTGCTGTTCCGCGCGCCTGCACATTTGAACTTGGCGCGCGCGCCCAGCCAGCAGCTTTCCTCCTGACCGTTCCACTGCTGCTGTCACTGCTTCCCCCATCGGGGGGGCTAGCTGCAACTGACCTCCCCTCCGTTGGAGGTGTGGTCAGCCCTGACTCCCTCTCTGGAGGAGACACTGCTCCTGACACATGTGACTCCTCCCCCCCACTACGCTCTGGTGGGGAAACTGGTCCTGATCCTCCACTGCTGCTTTGGGGTTCCCCTCTGGCTCCTTGTTTCTGGTGCGTCCCCCCTGGGACCCCCCTTGCCCTGACCATCGGCGCCCCCTTCTGGGAATCTTCTGATTCGCTGGAGAAGCTCATGGAATCTCTCGGGCCACTGTCATACTCCCCTACGCTGCCCTCGGATTCTTCCCCTTCGCTCTCCCAATCCTCTCTCCCCAGTGCTCCTGCTCCTGATTCCCTGACACATATTTTCAGAGCTACCCTAGGTCCCAGCTCACAAAGGACCAACGCTGCTTCGTTGTTAAGTACAAAGGTCTTTATTGAAGTTCATTTTCACTTCCAGAGCCGCAGCGCGCAGCTCTACGTCTCAACCGTTAGACCGCTGATGCTCCGTCTGAGTCTCCTCCCCCTTGACACCAATTTAAGATTCTAGCCTTGCTCCACCTTTTCCGCTGCTCTTTCCTCCTCTGGGTCCCTTTCTAGCCTCCTCTGACGCCGATTCCCCTGAGCCGTCTCCCTCCCTCCGGCGGGCTTTAGGAGCTGGTTCCCCATCCGGGTCTCCTGCTGTCCCGCGCGCCTGCACATTTGAACTTGGCGCGCGCGCCCAGCCAGCAGCTTTCCTCCTGACCGTTTCACTGCTGCTGTCACTGCTTCCCCCTTCGGGGGGGGGGCTAGCTGCAACTGCCCTCCCCTCCGTTGGAGGCGTGGTCAGCCCTGACTTCCTCTCTGGAGGAGACACTGCCCCTGACACATGTGACTCTTCTCCCCCACTACGCTCTGGTGGGGAAACTGGTCCCAATCCCCCACTGCTGCTTTGGGGTTCCCCTCTGGCTCCTTGTTTCTGGTGCGTCCCCCCTGGGACCCCCCTTGCCCTGACCATCGGCGCCCCCTTCTGGGAATCTTCTGATTCGCTGGAGAAGCTCATGGAATCTCTCGGGCCACTGTCATACTCCCCTACGCTGCCCTCGGATTCTTCCCCTTCGCTCTCCCATTCCTCTCTCCCCATTGCTCCTGCTCCTGATTCCCTGACACCCTGTAAACAAGTATTTGGCAATTGTGAAGGCAGAAGCACCTGCTTTAAAACATCAGCAGGGTATATAGAATCAGAATGGTAGAGTTGGAAGGGGTCTCAAGATGCGGCTCGCAGAAAGGGTGCCCACGCAAGCAGCATTTCTGCCCTGGTGTGAGGTGCCAAAAACACAATGAACCGCGTGTCGCCAGTTGGTAATTGTGCTTGTTGCTTCCCTCAGGAGAGCAGTGCTTGGAGCTCCGCCTCCTCCGAGGGAAGGCAGGGCCGGGAGCGCGTCCCTCTTGCTTTCCCCGCTTACTAGCTCTACGGCGATCCAAGGGGCGTCGGGAGGCCGCCTTTCCCGCGCCTTTGATTGGCTGTGGCCCCACGGAGCAGGCGCGGGACAGGGAGCGGGCGGAGCTCTCTCGCGGAGCGGCGCCTGGCCGCGCGGGTCCTTGCGCCGGCCCGTCTCCTCCGCCCCCCGCGCAGCGCCGCCCGCCCGCCGTCCTCGGGGCGGGAGCGAAGGCGCGCCTCTCCGGAGATCCCCAAGCCGGGCCTCGCCGTCGCCTCGCCGGACGAGACTGGCAGGTAGGCACGCGGACGAGGCTTCCGAGCTGCAGGCGTCGCTTTCTGAGGGGGGCGCGGGCCAGACGCGGCTCTTCGTGCCGCCCCCGGCCTCCCCTGGGCCTGGCCAGCCCCTTCCGGAGTCAAGGCCCGGGGCAGGATTCCGCCGAAGGAGCGCTCTTCTCTTCAGAGCGGAGCCCGTCCCGGCTGCCTTCCTGGCAAGAAAGCCGAGTCAGGTGCTGCCGCATAAAAGACTCGAAGTCAGAAGGGGCGGTTTGGATTTCAGCCAAGTTAACAGGCAGGAGCGTTTTTGTGGCTGGTGATAGAAGTTACAGATGCCTACAAATTATAAACGCAGTGCTGGCCTAACTTGACAGTTTCACTATTCAAGCTCTTGCAGGATACGTCCATATGTTCAAGTGACATGGCAACCGTTTCTCTCCCGTCTGTCCATTTGTGAACCCCTTTTCTCTCCTAAAACAATCATTTAAACTTGTTAAAAGAACCAAAATATATTTTCTTTATCCTTAAGCTATGTCTGAAAGAAATTAGAAATGTCACATTTTTAGATGGGCAGCTAAGACAGGAATGTACTCAAATCTGTTTTGCAGTGTGTAATTAGCACTCTATATGGTTCAAACGATGTAACATATTCTGATTTAAAATGGAACCCTAAACCAGTAGTGTCTGATGGGGACTGGGGCTGCGGTTGTGTTTAGCTTGGGGAGGAGAAGATTAAGGGGGACATGATGATAATACTTTTTAAATATCTGAAAATCTGCTCTAGAAGGCAAATCCAGAGCCAGTAGGTGGAAACTACAGGGAAGCAGATTTTGGCTAGCAGAGCAGACAGCAGTGGGAGACAGTGGGCTCTGCTTCCCTAGGGTTTGCCTAGTGTAGTGGCATCCTGCCCTGAGCAAAAGGGCTGTCAGACTATGGGACTTGGACTACCATACTTTCCAACACCATGGTTTGCATTCAGCAATGTCCTGTTCAGGGTAACCCCATGGAAACGAATGAACCTAAGTGGGTCATGTCCATGGTTCTACTCTGAGGAGGAATAGTGTTGAGTCCCATCCTTTGAGTCTAGTGAGATGCTTGAATCACTTCATGTTTTGTGCAAACAAATGCTTTGATTTCCTGGGGAAATGTCGTGCTCTGAGTTTTTTTATGTAAAAACTTTTTTATGCCGGGAGTGGGGGGGCAGAGGAAAAGTGGTCAGAACCACAAGTGTGACATTTTCCTTTGTACAGTAGGGTACTCAGATACCCCACACACTTGGACATCCCTCAGTGTAGGGCGGGCATGTCCAAAGCCTGTTTCCGGGGCCTAATCTGGCCCACCTGTTGATTTAATCTGGCCCCCGTGGCAGTATATGTCCTGGGGTAAAATCCTTAAAAAAACTTTGGGGTAAAATTGTAAAAAAATTCAACAACTGCAATCCTAAATATATAAAAAAATAAAAAGACACTTCTTCAGATACACTGAAACAGAAGTCACCAGACCCTTATATATAGTGGGAGGGTGGGGTGGGGTTTTTCTCAGGTGGGTAGTAGGAGATGGGTGATAGACTCAATGGTTATGGTAAATCACCCATCTCTTTGTGTGCATGCACACAAAAGCTTATACCAAGAACAAATTTAGTTGGTCTCTAAGGTGCTACTAGACAATTTTTAAATTTTTTTTTATATATTTCGACTGTGTCAGACCAACACAGCTACCTACCTGAATTTACAATCCTAAAAGCAGCTCAACAACTTTGGGGTCAACTTCAATCCTAAAAATAAAAAGCTCAGCGATTTTGGTCGGCCCTCATGTGTGTTCACTTCATCAAATCTGGCCCTCTTTGAAAAAAGTTTGGACACCCCTGGTGTAGGGGAACAAAAAGCATGAGCAGAATTCAAGGCCTGGCAAAAACACGGACCCTACTTAGTACCCTCTTTGAGCAAAGGATGTGGCTGTGAATGGGGTGTGGTCTGGAGAGAATACTAAGGGCCAAATAGAGAGGTCTGGAGTGCTGCATTTGGTCTCTGCGCTTGACATTCCTCATCCCTGAAATAAACCGAGGCTCATTTTGGGCCAGTGGATAGAGCCTGGGTTTGGGAGGCTGAGGATGCCTCTTTGCCACATGCAGGTGGTGACCCAATTACCAGTCTTTCCCAGTTAGCCTCCTTTTTTGTTACATCACCACTTGCCTTGGTCCACATGTTTCTAGCCTAGTGTCTGGAGCCACACAGATGTGTTGGCTACTTGTTTCCTGAATTTTAGTGTCTTTCATATGTTGCAATTCCCAGCAGCCCTTGCAGGGAATTACAGAGTGTGCAGAACATGCTTCATGTGACATTGTCTCAAAGGTTTGTGCTGCACACTGGTTTTATCAGCTCAGCTCCTTCTGTATGCAACAAGGTAAGATTTTTAAAAAACAATACTGAGATATGGAAACAACTTTTGTCACTCCTGGTATTACAGAGAGTTAAAGCTTTAGGTTTGAAACATCCTTGACAGTCTACCTTTTGTTTCATGTAAACATGGTTGTCTCTGTTTAACTTTCAATACCACTAAACTTGCAGGATTTCTTGTTTTGACCTGGTTTGTATGCTAGCATTGTTGGGTCATTTCAGAGATGTCATCCGAGCAATGGCAACAAAGCTCGCTTTTGATGTTTGTGCTGCTGCTTTGCAACAGTGGAATGCCATTTCTCAAGCCTTTTCATGTTCTGTTCAGCACCAGATTTAGTAAGTCTCTATAGCAATGTTGTGAAGGCTGCCCACACAGGCTTAGCTGACGTTTTTGTTCAAAATGAAATGGCAGCTGCAACTCTGGCAACTCCCTGTAGATATGGGAAGGCGAAGAGTAGTGGACGGTCTGTATGGGATAGTAACTCCCTCTCTGCTTTGGGAATGGGCTGGTGGGTTAACAAGTGCATCAGGAGATGTGCGACTGCTACCTCTGATTATTTGCAGGGCTGCCTAGGAATACATCCCGGCAGCTGTACTACACACATGTGTAAATCTGTGTAACCCAGAGTTAGGCATCTCTGTGTCTGCACCACAATATAGAAATAGGTTTTCCATATCTGAAAATCCAGTCTTTCTATCCTTTCTTCTCTTCCAGGTGACTCCATGATTTTGTTTTAATTGGAGGCAAAATGCCAGCATAATTATAAGTCTGGTATAAAGAACTGTGAAGTCATGATGGATGTTGGAAAGTGGCCAATATTTACTTTGCTTTCGCCACAAGAAATATCAACCATCCGAAAAGCATGTGTGTTTGGAACATCTGCCAATGAAGCGATATACATCACCCACAGTGATGAGGTAAATATTGGGTTGTCTAGGTTAAATGGCTTAACTTAAAAAAAAAGTTTGTATATCTGGTGCATAAGCCAAAAACAACGCAAGTGATTTGCAAATGTTTGTATGCTTGGATATATTTTTTAAAGATAGTCTTAAGGCTTTAAAAAAGTTGTATATTCTCTCAAATGGTATGTACAGTGGTACCTCGGGTTAAGAACTTAATTCATTCTGGAGGTCCGTTCTTAACCTGAAACTGTTCTTAACCTGAAGCACCACTTTAGCTAATGGAGCCTCCCGCTGCCGCCGCACGATTTCTGTTCTCATCCTGAAGCAAAGTTCTTAACACGAGGTACTATTTCTGGGTTAGCGGAGTCTGTAACCTGAAGCATCTGTAACCCGAGGTACCACTGTATTGGCACATTTGCTCCTTAGCTGATAGAAACAAATCTCAAAACCACTTTGCTGGTTGAACAGCTTCAGAATATTTCTTTAAAATTATTTGAAAAAGTTCTTTAAAACAAATTATGAGATCCTCTGGTTCATTTCCTCTTCTGTTTGTTTTAGTATGATATTAAATATATTAAGAGGAGACTGTGTATTTTAAATGAGAAGAAAAAAAATGATTAAATTAAAGTTAATTGAGAATCAAGGGGGCAGCCGGTTTGCATGGAGGCTGTCCTGGCTATCAGAGGTGTTGGCAGTCACACACCTACGCCACTGAGGGCAAGATGGGGCCTGGATGCCTGACCCATAGTCTTCGGCTGATGGAGCTATCTAAGAGAACAAGAGAGAGGACAAGGAGTGCCAGCCCCCTTGGGGTTCTGGCCCTGTGGTCCACAACTGGCCTGTGGCCTGCAATCAGAGGAATGAGGCCCTTCGGAGAAATAATAATAATAATAATAATAATAATAATAATAATAATAATAATAATATTTATACCTCACCCATCTGGCTGGGTTTCCCCAGCCACTCTGGGCGGCTTCCAACAAAATAAAACACACTAATTCATGAAATATTAAAAGCTTCCCTAAACAGGGTTGCCTTCAGATGTCTTCTAAAAGTCTGGTAGTTGTTGTTCTCTTTGACATCTGGTGGGAGGGTGTTCCACAAGGCAGGAGCCTACTGAGAAGGCTCTCTGCCTGGTTCCCTATAACTTTGCTTCTTGTAGCGAGGGAGCCGCCAGAAGGCCCTTGGCGCTGGACCTCAGTGTCCAGGCAGAATGATGGAGGTGGAGATGCTCCTTCAAGTCCAAATGTCATAGACCAAATGGAGCAAACAGCACGCAGACCTAGTGGTGGGAGGAAAAAATCGTTAAATAAGAGACACGGGGGAATGATTAATGGACTTCAAACCAAACGGAGGACATAGATGATGCCTTCCTGGAACAGATGGCCAAGCATGCAAAAGGAAGGGAGATAGTAGTAATGGGGGACTTCAATTACCCGGATATTTGTTGGATGTCAAACTCAGCCAAGAGCATAAGGTCAAACAGATTCCTCACTGGCCTTGCAGACAACTTCATTGTCCAGAAAGTGGGAGAAGCAACAAGAGGAACAGCCATTTTAGATCTGGTCCTAACCAATGTTGATGACCTGGTTAGTGGGGTAGAAGTGGAAGGATCATTAGGCGTGAGTGATCATGCTCTTCTGAAGTTTACTATACAGCGGAAAGGAGCAGCCAAGCATACTAGGACTCAATTTCTTGACTTTAAGAAAGCCGACTTCATAAAACTTAGGGAAGTGCTGGGTGAGATCCCATGGACAGTAATACTAAAAGGAAAGGGAGTTCATGATGGCTGGGATTGCTCATTCCAGTCCCTACTGCTCATTCTTAGAACCTTACATTTGTCCCTATTGAAACTGACTTTGTTAGTTTTGTCCCAGTTCTCCAAAGGTTGGTAAAGATTCATGGCTTCAAGTTTCAAGTTTTATTGTGGCAAAAGCCAGTAACACTAAACACCACAAGATCAAACAAAAAGAAATCAACAACAACATCAGAAGAAAAAAAAAAAGATTACACAAGGGAACTTCGCAGTGTGCCATTCAACAGATTTGAGATTTACACTTCCTGATTACTAAAGTGCAAAATTTGGCCACCTCATATGATATTGAGCTTGAGGAATCTTCCAGAAGGTATTTTCGTAGAATTTCGGGGGAGGATTCCAAATAATGTTGTAGGGGTATAAATTTTGATAAAAGCGGCAAAATAAGTTGAACTCGTTCTTCACTGTAAAATTCGCAAAATAGAAGGATGTGTGTGACAGATTCTACCTTATTAGACATACAGGGGCAGAGATGCGCATGCATTGGTACCCGCGTAAATTTGCCGTACAGCACTGCTGAGGGCATTGTCTCAAAGCGGGCTCTAGAGAAAGCCCATCTATAAGCTTCGTTAGTGATGTTAGTTAAGTAAGGGGCAGCTGCAAAATTAGGCCAAGCTTTTAAGCATCTATACGTCTCCGGGAGTAGGGCGTCTTGTTGTAATTCGACATCGTAAAGTCTCTGAGTGATAATTGCTTTTGCCTTGTTTGGAGTTTCAATAAAAAGATTTTCAGGGTTTAGGCCAATTTGTTTGATCTTATTAGTTATTTGCATAAGCCAAGGAGGATAGGGAGCTGCGGCCAGGAAGCAAGGTAACAGTCCCTTAGGATTGTAATGGATTTTCAGCCAGAGGGATATTGCTTGCTCCCAGACTTTTAATTCCACTCTGGGCAGTCCTGCCTCTTGCCTTAAGACTGCATTAGGTGTACACTTTGGGGTAGCAAATAATGATCTTAAGAATTTTGATTGTACTGTTTCAAGGGTCTTAAGGTTGGCAGAGGGGCTAATTTGAGAGCCATACAGAAGTTGGGCTAAAGATTTTGCCTGAAAAACTTTTAGGGCCATCGAGAGGAAGCCAGCTCCTTTCCTTCTGAATAATCTAAGGATGGCATTTGCACTTCTTCCTGCTGATATAGCTGATGTGGTCAGGTGTGTTGACAATTTGGCATTATAAGAGAAAGTAATGCCTAAGTATTGGAAGGTCTTAGTCTGTTCAATGGCGTTTCCCTTTTCGCTCCAATTATCTTTCCTGAAGGAGTGGTTAAAATGTACAATTTTGGTTTTGGCAAAGTTAATTGTTAACAGTTCAGTGTTACATTGGTCACTAAACTTTCCTAAGGCACGTTTCAGACCCACTTTGGTTTGAGAGAGAAGAACAGCGTCATCCGCATACATTAAAACTGGTACTTTTCTGCCGTTAGAGAACACGGGGGGGGGGTTTCGATTTCACGGCAACATGTGACCAGGGAGTTAACATAGATGTTAAATAAAAATGGGGCTAATAGGCATCCTTGTCTAACTCCCCTTTGGACTGGGATTTCTCTAGAGAGTCGATTCATGGCTTCCTATATCAATGTTATAAACATGTAAGCATAAGAAAAATAAAACATTTCTAAGTACAAACGCTGTATATGTGGAGTAATTTCAAAGAAAGAAAATTGAACATACAGGTGATTGTTAAGTAAATTATACAGTGGCTTTCATGGGTATAATTCATGGGTATAATTCCAACCAAAATGCGTTTTGACCTTGGATGTTTAAAATCAGAGTGTTCCTTCCATATTATAAAAGAAATCCAATTTCATAAAATAATCATAGCTCCAGCATTTCTTATCCATAGCATACTGTGTTGAGTTTGCCAGATTTTGGCCATTTAGAGTTCATTGCAAAACCATGCTATCGTTATAAAGACACTATAGCTGAAATGGATATAGTAAGAATCCTATTAAATCTTATAAATTGTATATTTACCCTGATTCACTTTTATCTTGATGACTGTTGCTATAAATATAAGCATTAAAATATAGTGTTATTGGTCTCTCTTTCCAGGTATTTGTATTTGGATTAAACTGTAGTAATTGTTTGGGAACTGGAGATAACCAGAGTACCATTGTACCAAAGAAACTTGAAACTTTATGCGGAAAGAGGATTCGCAGCCTCAGTTATGGAAGTGGACCACATGTAATACTTAGTACAGAAGGTAGTTTTGCTCTTGAGCAATACTAATTGCATGCTGCCTAAATTTAAGCAAAGGTTGTTAGAAATGGGTTCCAAGAAAATGTGGTTGTGGCCTTGCGCTGCTGGCAAGTCCATTCCAACAACAGGTTGTTCCAGCTTAACCTCCCTGTGTGGCTGCATATTCCCCTCAACTCCTACACACATATATTGATACTCTTTCCAATCTAGTCTCCCATGTCAAAGAATGGATATCTTCTCTTCTCATCTGATTTTAAGTAAACCCATTCATGGAATAGCTGTAATTGGATGAATGAGTGAAAGTGTATATTGTTCCTTCTCTTTGGCCATGAAAGTTGATTACTTTGTTGGGCAAGACACTAAATTACTTTACTATGTTGCTTCCAATGGGATGTGGGCATGGTTTTAAAAATATTTGCCCAGCTTAAATATTTGTGGTAAGCTTGGGCTGCAGAATTTTATTAGGCACTTCCCTCTCGCCAAGGGTGCGAACTGGTGGCTCTCACAACGTTGTTGGATTGCAACCCCCATGGATCTTTTCCTGCCTTCACGCAATGTTGTCTCCAACGTCAACCCTAAGAATGAGAGCAGTCTTTTGACATCTTCCTTTGATGCGTGTGTGCAGCTTGTGCTAAAGGTGGAGCCTGTGGCTGCAATTGCCAGTGTTTTCCTTTGTGCAGCAGCATTCACCAGACCAGGGAGGAGTAAAGTTATGCAGATGCTGCAGCGCTTCCTAGGAAAAATAAAATCTAAAGAAGGCTTAAGTGTCTCACTCCATGTGTGTGCACACCCCATTCCCTCATACCTTTCAGAACGATTGGGTTCTAATTCAGGTACTTATCTTAAGACTTAAGGCTATTTTCAACACTGTACAAGCAGAATTCTGCTTGTGAAATAGGACATCCACTTCTTATGCTCTCCCCTACATGCCCCCAAATTCTGCTTTGGAGCAGATTTTGAGGCCACATGGTGGTCTGGAGGGGGCAGAAGAGGAAGTTGCATTGTGGGCATGGAAGTCTGTTGCCTGAGTGGAGCTGTGGCTCTGGATGCAGTCTCTTATATTTTTTCTGACCCGCTTTTGTCTGGTGTTGTTTGCAATTGGGAATCATCTTCTAGGGTTAGATAAATAAATTATGGACATTTGTGCTTTTGTGCCTTTCATAGATGGTGAAGTTTATGCCTGGGGACATAATGGATACAGTCAACTTGGAAATGGGACCACCAATCAGGGTGTTACACCCATTCAAATCTGTACCAATTTGCTAATTAAGAAAGTAATTGAAGTAGCTTGTGGCTCCCATCATTCTATAGCACTATCATCTGATGGAGATGTAAGTCTTTTATATATGTATATTATTACTTGCTAAACTTTTGCTTTTGAGAACCCACTGTTATGCAAATGTGTTCCTGTATTTATTTATTTAAAAGCATTGATATCCCACTTAATATTTCAAAAATCTCTAAACTGTCTTAAATTTTGGGAAGCCCTCAGAGAAAAGTGAATCTGATGTTGCTATCAATCATTGTATTGTGTTTTCCTAGTGAAATATTTTGGACTGAAATCTTACCTTAACAGATAAGATTAAGATGTAACATGATGTTTCATGATGTAAAGTTACATGATGTAACTTTGCATCACGATGCATGTTTGCAGAAGGAACGGACTACCTGTGGACACAGGGCAGTGTCTGCTGTTTGGCAAGGCTTTTGATGTGTCACCTGCATATCTGCAGCAGTGGAGTTAAAATTGGAAGAGTTCTAGGGTAAAAATTTTAAAAAAGGTCAAAGGAGATAATTATTTTTGTTCTGAAGGAAGTTTGGAGTGTGTTCCCATGATGTCTTTTCATCTTCTTTCCTTGTGGCAAGGTGTATGCCTGGGGCTATAACAACTGTGGACAAGTTGGGTCAGGCTCCACGGCAAACCAGCCCACTCCCCGCAAGGTTTCCAACTGTCTGCAGACGAAGGTGGTGGTCGGTGTTGCCTGTGGCCAAACCTCTTCCATAGCTGTAGTGGACAATGGTGAGGTAAGCATTCTAAGGTCATTGCACACATGGCTCTGCTTCTGCGTAAGAAAATGCTAAAGTGCAGAACAAAGGGCTAATAGAAGATGCCCCAGAAACTTTTGTGAAGCTGATGAGCTGCAGTGGCTTTAAACTAGACACCTGCTGGCTGTTCATTGCCATTAGGACTTGTTCTGGCACCTGTATGTTCACTTCATCATCTAAAATTCATTTCTGAAGGTGATGCTGGATCACCTGAGGGAGCAAATCTTGTGGTTAAAGGGAAAAGTAGGATTTGTGACTCATTTGATAATTATTGAAACCTCAGATGCAGTTAGAAAACAATTATTCAAGGCTTAAGTCAGAGGAAGTTTATCCTCAGGAAACGGGGAAACTTGAGCTATAAATAGTGTGTTGACATTGCTGCTTCCTTGCTCTTAAACGCTGGAAAGTTAAACTTTTTACTTACGCTATGAATCCAGTACATCCAGAACTGTCCTGTAACATTTAGGGGAAGGGCAGAGTAACCAAGTAACTCTGCAGGCAGATTAAACTAAAAGTCATAAAACCCTTCATTTTATAATTTAGGAGTCAATATGCAGTGTTCATATGCACAAAAGAAAAATGAGTCGGCAACAGATAGCTGAAGTGTATGTAGATTAGGATTAGGTGCATTTTCAGCCTGCCTTTCTCAACATCTTTCCCTGAACTACAGCTATTTTAAATTCATTTTTATTGTTACATTTATATCCCACCTTCAAGGAGTTCCGTGTTTCTCCCTCCTCACCATTTTACCCTCACACCAACCCTAAGAGGTAGGCTAGAGGGAGAGACTGGCCCAGGGTTACCCACTGAGCTTTGCGACTGAATGGGGCTTTGAACCCTGGTCTACCAGATCATAGTCTAACGCTCTCACCAGCACACTGCACTGGCCACCTCTTTCCCTGGAGTGCATCCAGATTAACTGTTCTTCCTCCTTCATGAAGGTATATGGCTGGGGTTACAATGGCAATGGTCAACTAGGTCTGGGAAACAATGGCAACCAGCTAACCCCATGCCGAGTGGCTGCGCTACAAGGTCTCTGTGTAATGCAGGTGAGTACAAAATAGTGTAAGTTGTGTTGCTTAATTGTCCCCTGGTTTATTGTGAGCTTCTGTTTAGTGCTTATAACCAAAGCCTAGCCTGCAAACAGTTGGTGTTGAAGAGGCCTGGTAACTATGAGCCTGTAGATGGCTGCCATCTTCACTGCAGCTGGGGCAGCTTTCAGTTGGCAGTTTTTGCCAACGGCAGGAAAAGGGAATAACCAAGACGCAGCTGCCTCTTCCAGACCTGAGATTGTGTTTAGGAAGTGTCAACATTTTACTGGTGATCTTTTGGAGACAAGTTACAGATAGGTAGCCGTGTTGGTCTGCCATAGTCAAAACAAAAATTTTTTTCCCTTCCAGTAGCACCTTAAAGACCAACTAAGTTAGTTCTTGGTATGAGCTTTCGTGTGCATGCACACTTCTTCAGATGCACAGATGTGCATCTGCAGAAGTGTGCATGCACACGAAAGCTCATACCAAGAACTAACTTAGTTGGTCTTTAAGGTGCTACTGGAAGGAAAAAAAAAATTTGTTTTGGAGACAAGATGACTTGGGTTATTTCTCAGTTGTTCTGCAAGTATTTTACCAAACCATCAATAATCAGTGAAACCTTTTCATACCTGGGCCAGGGAACCTACAGTTCTCGTGATGTTTGTTGGGCTCTCTCCACACCCAGCCTCAGTCAGTAGTCAGAAATAACAGGAGTTGCAGTCCAACAGTATCTGGAGAACCGTAGGACACCCCCCTCTGCATTTCATAACCTGTGTGCAGACTCCCTTGGCGTTTAAAACTAACCCAGGTTGTGCAACTGATACTTAAGTGTCCAGCAGTGATTTCTCGTTCTTCGTGGCCATCTTAGAGTGATGCTAGCATTGATTTCCATTTTCTTTTTTGCAGGTTGCCTGTGGCTATGCACACACAATGGTGTTGACGGATGAGGGCTTGCTCTACGCCTGGGGAGCAAACACTTACGGGCAGCTGGGAACTGGCAGTAAAAGCAACCAGCTAAGCCCAGTGCAGATCATGATGGAAAAGGAGAGGTAAATGTTGCTGCAACTAATCCTTGGAACTGGGAGGCAGGGATGTTTGAGGTGTCTGTTCATGGCACCCTGAAAAAGAGGTGACTGATGCCTTTGTCTGTCCGTCTTTGGTGTAAAGGGCAACTTCTCCTCGCAGGCTTTGTGGGCAGGGCTTCATCTGTCTTCCTTTCTTCTCTGATCCCTTCTCAGTTTCCACCCTCCCTTCAGACCATGATGTCTGTGACCCAAGATTTGTTACTTTAAGGCGTCTAAGTTACGGCAAGTCCTGCCAGTACTTTCCACTCTGCAAAAAATGTGTGTCTTGTCTTGTCTCAAACGGAGCTTTGGAATACACTTCACTTTTAGATAAAGTTAGGCAACTAAAATGAATGAGAACCACCTTAAGTTCAGGATAATCTGTTTTTGTTTTCTACTCTAGTGATGTAGGGAGGAAAAGACTGGTATCACTTGCTATACCTGCCTAGGGACTGGATTCTTTCGACTGGGGTGCTTGATCCAATAGCCCTCAGCTGGTGTGATTCTGTGATGCACCATGAGAAGCTTCTTTCAAGTCTCCATCCAGAATTTCGTGCTCCTCTCCTGCTTCAAGTGCCCCTAGTAAACTGTATGCCGTTTCATAGTCAAGGGACACAAAAGTTTAATTGTGTCATGTTTTGGAAGGAAATTTTTTTTTTATTAATTTTCCAAAAAGTTTTTAAACAAACAAACAAACAAACAAACAAACAAACAAACAAACAAAAATCTCGACCGTATTTAAACCAATCTTAGTAACATTGTTAAATGACTTCCTCGTATCCCCCTGGTTGAATTTCAGTGTATATCATTTTAACAGTTTTCCAAAACCAATATTCTTATAGGATTAACTTAATCACTTAACATCTTTCTTTCTTTCAAATTTGGCATTAAACATATTAATTCATCACATTACATATTTAAATCCTAAGCCTATCTGATATTTGCAAGCTTTTCCAATTAAGTTAATTTAACATATTTAACTAAATAGTCTTTAAATTTCGTTGTCCATTCCTCCTGGTGGTCCTCCTCCTTCTGGTCACGGACTCTTCCAGTCAGGTCGGCTAGCTCCGAAAAATCCATCATTTTCATCTGCCAATCTTCCACTGTTGGCACTTCTTGTGTTTTATAGTTCTTCGCTAACAAAATTCTTGCTGTAGTTGTGGCATACAAAAATAATTTAACATCTTTTGGGGGCAATTCCAAACCTGTTATTCCAAGAAGAAAGGCCTCTGGTTTCTTAATAAATGTATATTTCAACATTTTTTTCAATTCGTTATAAATCTTCTCCCAGAAGCCTTTCACCTTGGGGCAGGTCCACCACATATGATAGAAGGTACCCTCTTTTTCTTTACATTTCCAACTTAGATTATCACTGTTGTGGCATATCTTTGCTAATTTTACAGGAGTCAAATACCATCTATACATCATTTTCATTATATTTTCCTTTAACACTGTACATGCAGTGAATTTGACCCCTTTCTTCCACAATCTTTCCCAGTCTTCAAACATTATATTATGTCCCACATCTCTTGCCCAGTCTATCATCACTGACTTAACTTGTTCATCCTTTGTATGCCATTCCAACAATAAGTTATACATTTTAGACAAATTTTTAACTTTAGAGTCCAACAACTCCGTTTCCAACTTAGATTTTTCTGAAGCAAAACCATTTTTGTTATCTAATTTGTACAATTCATTAATCTGGTGATAATGTAACCAATTTAACTTATCTTTAATCAAATGGTTTTAATTTATAACCTTCTTTGTCCTCTAATAACAAGTCTGAATATCTCAACCACTTGACATCCATATTTAACTTTTTCTGGGCCTTCACCTCCATTGGCGAAAGCCATCTGGGTGTCTTCCTTTCTAAGAGATCTTTATATTTTATCCATACATTGTACAGAGATTTCCTAATTACATGGTTTTTAAAAGCATTATGGGCCTTTACTTTCTCATACCATAAATATGCATGCCATCCAAACACATTGTCAAATCCCTCCAAATCTAAAACATCGGTATCTTCTAATTGTATCTATTCCTTAATCCAGCAAAGTGCAGCCGCTTCAAAATAGATTTTCAAATCCCCCTCTTTCTTTAGAATCTGTTAGTAATTTATATTTAATTCTGGGTTTTTTCCCCTGCCAGATGAATCTAGATAAAGCTTTCTGCCATTCTTTAAAACATTTCACATTATCTATAATTGTGAGGGCTTGAAACAGAAATAACATCTTTGGCAATACATTCATCTTAACCACTGAAATCCGGCCCATTAGTGACAATTTTAAATTTGACCATATCTCTAGATCTCTCTTAATTTCATTCCATAGTTTCTCATAGTTATCTTTGTATAAATTCAGATTTTTCCTGGACAAATTCACTCCCAGATACTTAACTTTTTTCACAAAATCTAGGCCCGTCTTTTCTTGTAATAACTTTCTTTCATCATTATCCAGATTTTTCTCTAATACTTTGGTTTTGCTCTTATTTAACTTAAATCCTGCTACCTGTCCGAATTCCTGTGTCAGCTCCAGTTCTTTTACTGCACTGGAGTCTGGATCCTGTAATGTCAGTACTAAATCATCAGCAAAGGCTTTTAATTTATATTGTTTGGATCCTACTGTAATACCTTTAATTTGATCATCTTTTCTTATCATACTTAGGAATACCTCTAGGACCGAAACGAACAACAGAGGGGAAAGTGGGCACCCTTGCCTGGTTCCCTTCTCGATTCTAATTTCCTCCAATACCACATTATTTACAATAATTTTAGCTTTTTGTTCATGATAGATCGCATTAATACCATTTAAAAAATCTTGACCAACCCCCATACTTTCTAAATTGTGTAACATAAAACTCCAAGATACATTGTCAAAGGCTTTCTCAGCATCAGTAAACATTAACATTGCTTTACAGTTCTTTCTTGCTTCCAGCTTTTCCAAAATATCTACAACATTCCTGATATTATCTTTCATGTGTCTTCCAGGCAGGAAACCTGTTTATGTTCAGACAGAACCTTCTTTAGCCTGTTAGCCAGTATATTCGCAAAAAAAATTATAATCCACATTAAGTAGGGAGATTGGTCTGTAATTCTTGACATTCGCTCTATCTTGATCTTGTTTAGGAATCAGAGTAATATAAGCTTCCTTCCAGGTTTCAGATGCTTTGCCCCCTCCTAGAATCAAATTGTTTACTTCTATCAAAGGTTGGATAAGCCAATCTTTCTTTCTTTTTTAATACAATTTTTATTGAATGATTTTATGTTACAAAAAACAATACAGCCATACCACCACTAAATATAATTAAGAAATAAAAATTACATACATTGATATTTAGTTTGTTATTTGTTATTTACCGTCTTATTTCCTCCCAAACATTGCATACAACAACACACATATGTGCAGACACCCACACACCCACACCCGCACACAAAATGATAATAATGAAAGTAAATATTTTTTCCCCTTTTATCTTACAAAATATTTTCTTCACCTTTGACTTCCTGTCAAGTCCCTTTTCATATATTTTATCTTACATTTCAATGTACACAAAACAATAAACCTTTCTATATAGTTTTTCTAATACATTCTGAAAACATAATAAATCCTTAATTGTTGTCCTCCTTCTTTTATTTTATTTTTTTTATAAATTTTTTATTGGTTTTTCAACACATATTAAAAGACAATACAACACAGTACATAAACAAACAAACATATAAACACGTATAATTTCTTAACCTTTTTTCCCTTAAACCTTCTTTCAGCGACTTCCCCATACCTCCCTTTTCTGCATCCCTGTTTTAAATCTTTCCAGCAACCCCTAATTTCAATTACTTGTAGCACTTTCTTTAAATTCTTTTTCTCATATCCAATTGTTTGTCACTGCAATTCTATTTTACATTACCCAAGACATTTTAACACTCATTAATTTTACAACAATTCTTAAGATAAACTTTAAATTTCTTCCAATCTTCTTCCACCGTCTCTTTCCCTTGGTCACGGATTCTGCCAGTCATCTCAGCCAGTCCCATGTAGTCTATCACCTTTGTCTGCCATTCTTCCAATGTGGGTAGCTCTTGTGTCTTCCAGTACTTTGCTAAGAGTACTCTTGCTGCTGTTGTCGCATACATAAAAAATGTCTTATCTTTCCTTGACACCAATTGGCCTACCATGCCCAGGAGAAAGGCCTCTGGTTTCTTCATGAAAGTGCATTTGAGCACCTTTTTCATTTCATTATAAATCATTTCCCAGAAGACCTTGATCCTTGGGCACGTCCACCAAAGGTGGTAGAAAGTGCCTTCAGTTTCCTTACATTTCCAACATTTGTTATTGGGCGTATGATAAATTTTTGCGAGCTTGACTGGGGTCATGTACCACCTATAAATCATTTTCATAATGTTCTCTCTTAAGGCATTACATGCCGTAAACTTTATGCCGGTAGTCCATAACTGTTCCCAGTCAGCGAACATAATGTCATGACCAATGTCTTGTGCCCATTTAATCATAGCTGATTTAACCGTCTCATCCTGTGTATTCCATTTCAACAGCAAGTTATACATTCTTGACAAATTCTTAGTATTGGGTTCCAAAAGCTCTGTTTCTAATTTTGACCTCTCCACCTGGAAGCCAATTTTCCTGTCCTGTTTGAAGACTTCATTTATCTGGTAGTAATGAAGCCAGTCTCTTACTTTAAACTTCAATTTCTCATAACCCTGCAATTTCACTTTTCCCTCCTCGTACTCTATAATTTCCCAATATTTTGGCCAATTGGATTCCATATTTAGTTTTTTCACTTCCTTAGCTTCCATTGGTGACAACCACCTGGGGGTTTTATTTTCCAACAAATCTTTATACCGAATCCAAACATTATATAATGCTTTCCTAACAATATGGTTTTTGAAGCCTTGATGGATTTTAACCTTGTCATACCATATATATGCATGCCAGCCAAATCTGTTATTAAACCCTTCCAAATCCAAAATGTCTGTGTTTTCAGGAAGCAGCCAGTTTTTCAGCCAGCAGAAAGCCGCTGATTCATAATACAATTTTAAATCCGGCAGGGCAAACCCCCCTCTTTCTTTTGCATCAGTTAGTATCTTAAATTTTATTCTGGGCTTTTTGCCCTGCCAGACAAATCTAGATATATCTTTTTGCCACCTCTTGAAACAGTCAATTTTATCCAAAATCTGCAGTGTTTGGAACAAAAATAACATTCTCGGCAAAACATTCATCTTAATAACAGCAATTCGGCCTAACAAGGAGAGCCTCAAATTTGACCATATTTCTAGATCTTTCTTCACTTCTGTCCAGCATTTCTCATAATTATCTTTAAATAGGTTTACATTCTTAGATGTCAAATTAATCCCCAGGTATTTCACCTTCTTTGCTACCATTAAACCAGTTTCACTCTGAAACTTCTCTCTTTCGACAACTGTTAGATTTTTATCCAATACTTTCGTTTTTTGTTTGTTCAACTTAAAACCTGCTACTTGACCAAATACTTGTATTAACACTAAAACTCTTTTCGTACTAGTGTCTGGCTCTTGTAGAGTTAGTACTAGGTCATCTGCAAACGCTCTCAGTTTATACTGTTTAGCTCCGACCTGTGTTGTCCACCTTCTTTTAGTTCCTTTATCACTTGAATGCTAGCACGGAGTCAAAACTATTATTGTATTTTTGAACATATCTTCTATAACCATCCCATTTTTCCGCAAATTTTTGCTTAGAGTTTCCTCTGAGTTTACTAGTCAGTTGAGCTGTCTCCACCAATTCCTGTAATTTGATTTGCCAATCTGTTATTTTTGGAGCCTCGGGATCTTTCCATCCCTTGGCCACAAGTATACGAGCCGCTGCGGTTGCATACAAGAATACCTCTCTTAGATTTTTTGGGATCTCTTTATCTAAAATACTTAAATGCCTCCGGTTTTTTAGTAAAAGTTATCCCCATCATCTTTTTTAATTCATCGTATATCCCCCCCCCCCAAATCTTAATCTTTTCACACGTCCACCACATGTGGATCATCTCACCGTTATTTCCTCCACATCTCCAACAAGCATTCGCCAAATTTTTATACATTCTTGATAATCTGGAAAGAGTGAGGTATCACCTATGAGCCATTTTCATCATGTTCTCTCTTATATTATGTTGTTGTTTAGTCGTTTAGTCGTGTCCGACTCTTCGTGATAGCTGGCTGTAAATTTCAAATTTACCTTCCATAAGTCTTCCCAATCTTTTAGCATAATTGGACGGCCCACTTCTTGGGCCCACTTTATCATTGAAGCCTTAACCTCCTCATCCATTACTTCATAGTCTAAAAGAAGTCTATACATTTTTGTCATTATTTTAGTTTTACTATTCAGTAATTCTCTTTCAAATCTTGAAGGCTCCTTTTCAAAACCTATCTGCTTATCCTGTCTGAACATTTCATTCACCTGGGAGTAATCTAGCCAACTAGAAAAGTGATCTTTTATTTTCTCATAACATCAATATTAGTTGACCCTCCTCCTCCCTTAATATTGTGTTATACGTTATCCAGTTCTCTTTGATGTTGTTTTTTTTTTTTAACAGCGATTCTTCTAATGGAGAGTTCCGTCTTGGGGTTTTCTGTTCCAAATATCTTTTGTATTTTTCCCACACCTTATATATAGCATTTCTTATTATATGATTTGAAAAACTCCAGTGCACCTTTATTTTCCCATAATTAAGGTAGCCATGCCATCCAAAACGGGTGTCATGACCTTCTAGATCTAAAATATCCCAATTTTTTAATAAACACCAATCTTTCAACCAGAGAAGACATGAGGCTTCGTAATATAGCTTCAAATCCGGTAACCCGAAGCCACCTCTTTCTACAGTATCTATTAATATCTTATGCTTTACTCTTGGTCTTTACCCTTCCACAAAAATCTAGAAATTTCTTTTTGCCACTTGTCAATACTGCTAGTCTTTCCTATAATTGGAATCGTTTGGAATAAAAAGAGTAACTTTGGTAAGGCTATCACTTTTTATTTGATAAGCCAATGTCTTATAGTATTTTGCTGATAGACCATCTGGTCCTGGGGTCTTGCCAAGTTGCATTGAGTTTATTGCATATTCCACTTCCTGTCTTGAAATCAGTCCCTTTAGTAGGATCTTTTTATCCTCAGGAATCTTCTGCAAACCATTGGTTTTAATAAATTGCTCAATCTTGGCCTGGTCCTCTTTCTCCTTTTTATACAGTTGTTTGTAGTACTTGTGAAAACATTTTCTTATGTCCACAGGGTTCTCCACAGACTTTCCTTCTGTTACAATATTTGTGATAGTACTGTATTTTTCACTCTATAAGACGCACCAGACCACAAGACGCACCTAGTTTTTGGAGGAGGAAAACAAGAAAAAAATTATTCTGAATCCCAGAAGCCAGAACAGCAAGAGGGATCGCTGCACAGCGAAAGCAGCGATCCCTCTTGCTGTTTTGGCTCCTGGGATAGCTGCGCAGCCTGCATTCGCTCCATAAGACACACACACATTTCCCCTTACTTTTTAAGAGGGAAAAAGTGAGTCTTATAGAGCAAAAAATACGGTACTTTGCTTTTGCCTCTTTTTTAATTGCCAAGCTAAAAGTTTCCCACATTTATTTGCAGATTCAAAATTCCTTTGTTTCATCCTCCTTAGTTTCCATTCTATTTCTTGATTTATAATCTGTGAATATTGAATCTATAGGGCTTTAATTTTCTTTTGTATCTGCAAATTCTTTGGGTTCCCTCTAAGACCCTTCTCTTTATCTTTTAGTTGTTCCAAAATCTTATCTTTTTTCTCATTCTGTATCTTTATCCTAATTGAATTTTGTTGAATGAGAAATCCTCTCATTACTGCTTTGCTGGCATCCCAAATAACCCTTGTTTCCGTTCCCTGATTCATATTAATTTCGAAATAATCCTTTAGGGCTTTTTGGGCTTTATTTACAATTTGGGTACTTCTCAACAAATCATCATTCATTCTCCATCTGAAGGAACGCTGTAAGGACATTTTCAGTTCCACAAAAACTGCATTGCGGTCTGAGCAGGTTTTAGGGCAAATTTCCGTTTTTGATACTTCAGGAACCAAGTCTCTGGATATTCATAGGTAGTCAGTTCTCAAAAATGATTGGTTTGCATCTGACAAAAAAGTGAAGTCTTTTTCAGTTGGATTTCTGACTCTCCATATGTTTGACAGATCAAATTTGTCAGTTATGTCAAAGAAAGCCTTAGGTAGTCTGCTAGCATTCAATTTTTTTTGCCTCTGAGTCCTATCCATCAAAGTAGATGCAACTCCATTCAGGTCTCCCATTAGAATTAATTTGTAATCCAAATAGTCCAAAAGACTTGTTTCCAAGTTCTTGAAGAATTCCGCTTTGCCATCATTAGGTGCATAGATTCCCAATAACAAATATTTTTCGCCTTGTGCTGTAATTTCCACTGCTATGTGTCTTCCTTCCTCGTCTTTAAAGATCAGTTTTGGGTTCCATTTTTCTTTGATATAAAAAACCACTCCTCTTTTTTTCACTTTGTCCGAAGAAATAAATTCTTGTCCAAGTTTTTTTTCCCTATGATAAAATTTTTCTATGTAGTCTTGTAATATGTGTTTCCTGTAGACAAATTACATCCAAATTCTGTTTTTCCAACACATGATATACCTGTCTCCTTTTCTGAGGAGAATTTAGTCCATTGACATTCCAAGAATAAACTCTCAGCGCCATGATGTTAAATCAAGGGGTCGCCGCTCCTGCCCCTGGCAGCTGCGGGCTTTGCCGTCCAAGTTCCACCGTGTGCTTTTGCAGAAATCTGTCCCTCTCTCCCCACAGTCTTAATTCTTTACTTCCTTCCTTCAAATTTAAACGATAGGCCCTCTGGGAATTCCCACCTGAAAAAAATGTTTTTACTCCTCAAAATGTTTGCCAATTCTGTAAAATTGGATCTCAAATTCAGGAAGTGTCTAGGAATCTCCTTGAAGAGGACGGTGGATTTGTCCTGTATTTTTAAGCCTTTTCTATAATGCAATCCCAAAATGGTATCTCTCTGTTCCTTGGTCTTGAAGACCACTATACAGTCATAGGTTATTTTTCTATCCTTTTTGGGCCCAAATCTGTAAGCTTTTTCTATCCACAACTCAACTTCTTCCTTTTTCAAATCCCACCATGCCACAAAATAGTCCATCAGACACTCCTTGAGTTTCTCCTCATCCAGTTGAGGCACCCCTCTCAATCTCAAATGAGATTCCCTTTCCTTCATTTGAAGAAAGGCAATCGAATTGGCGTTTTCATATTGTAGTCTTTCCAAGTCTGGCACTCTAACTGTCTCTAGCTGTGCCAACCTTGTATCATGTGTAGTTATCTCAGTCATAACCTCTTTCAGTTCAGAACTTAAAGCTTCAATCTTTTTATCCAGTCTTTCTATACCCTCTGTGTTGTGATTTGTATTGTCTCTAATTTCATTCAGTAGTACCATTACAGATTCCTCAAAGGGTGGATTTTTAGAGCCATGTCTTGTGGTTACCTTCTCTTGTTTATCAGCAAACATAATGGCTCAGGAATTTCAAGGTCAGTCCCACAGCTTAGTGGAATGAGAGAGGAAAACAGGATCCCACCACCAGTCCACAGGTGTCAGCCCAGGCAGCCAGCAGCCCCCCTGTTCCATGTTATTAAAGCAGGCTGCGAGTAAAAAGAAGTTTTCCAGATCACATATAAAGTTAACAGACAGTCCTGGAAGTAGAAGACACTGTTAGCTACTTTAAAATGTGTCCAGACAGCCACAGGATACAAAATAACAGAGTCAGTGGAAACGAAGATTGAATGTTTCCTCTTCCATTGTGACCGGGAGGTCTGCAACAGAATGGAGGAGCCTCTTTACTTAAAAACACAGTTCCGCAGGGTTTTTAGCAATTGAAATATTTTCCCCCTCTTCCCCCTGGCAGAAGGGGGGTATAGGTTTAACTTGCAAACTTTCAAAAGTCTTTTTCCGCCTAAGGCTTTGGTCCTTGCTTACCGACTCCGCTTTCTTTCAGCAAAAGGGATCAACCTCCGTTTTTAAATCCCTTCCCCCTCCTCTAATCTTGGTCAAATTAAGACTTTGTTCTTTACTTACAGTTCCAAATTTTGAGTCTTTTTATTGAAGGAATTGGCCGCTCATGATCGCCAGACTCAGAGCTTCGCGCAGTGAAGGAAGCAGTCATTTCCGCTGTGCCACGTCTCCAACCCCACTCACTCTTGGGGCTCTTGCGAGCTTACCGGGGAGCGGGGGAGTCGCAAAAGGGCACCCACCGGATCACCAGGTCCTCAGAACACCCGATCTGAGGTTTTTCCGGGGGACCGCAACACTCTTGCAGTCTCCCCCTGCTTCACAGTGCTGGGGCTCTTTCAGCTGAAAGAGCTCACGTCTGCCATTACTGGGTGTCTAATTGTGTCTTGTTTTGAATGTGTTCCATATTTTCACATTTAAATGCTTGCCCAAAAAACCTGATCCTACGCTGTGGTAACCAGATATGGGCCCTGAGGCATCAGGCACAACCTCACAATCTTCCTTCATCTCATTGAACATTCTCAACATGGCCTTTGAGGTAGTGGTAAGGGGGCTGGCCAATGGCAGAGCTGGCAGAGAACATGTGGGGACCCCAAGGTGAGGAAAACGGATCTGTACCATCTGAATTTTCTCTCTGCTCTCTTGGCATCCATGTGGGGCTAAGGGGTCACTTTTTCATATCTAATGGCAGTGGCCCAAAGTCAGCTCATTTTTGATTAGGATTTTGCCATTTATCAAATCTATTACAGGCCATGCCTTCCTTTTTAGGTCCTCTAGTGGTGTTGTCTGGTGGCATGCATTGGCTACATGTAGCTGTTGTACTTTTTTATCACTATAGAATGCAAGAGCATTAGATGTCCATTTATAGCAGCATAGGGGGAGGGATTCTAGTATTTGAGAGAATGTATGGTCAACATGATAGTAAGTCATTGAAGACTTACTATTTGGAAATGTGGTTTTTTCGTACCTTCACTTAAAACAAAACAGTACTGAGAGAGAGAGAATAGCACTGAATGTGCATACAGCTGTAAGCCTCAGCAATACCTTTGGTGCACAAAGCTGAAAATGTTGGAATGGCTTGGTGGTGAAGCTGCTGGGATTGTACAATATTAGAAGCCTTTCCTTCCTCCCCCCCGGCACAGTTATTTTCACACTTTCCTATGTGTAATCTGCAATTAGCATAGCGGGACTTGTTGCTTCTTAGTAAATGTGTATCGGGTTGTGTGACACAGATCTGTTGCTTACAATGCTGTAGCGATAGAATAAGATTTCTAATAATGCTTGCATATGCAGCAGTTCTGCCGCTTTATACTGAAATGCTACTGTTTGGGCTTCTGTAGGTGAGGGGGAAAAGAGATAACAGGTTTTAGATAAAACACCCATAAAAAAAGCAGAAGCTTGAGTTTTATGGACATCATACTTCATATTCAGGTATGTAGCACTTTACAAAATTGTGAATTTCCAAATTATTACCTACAGTAAAGTGTCCAGTTCCAATCTGCCATCTGTTCCATTGTGGAAGTGATGGGCACTTACAGCAACCACTGCATGGAAAGTCTGCCCCTGTGGTTTTGAATCATGCTGCATCAACAAAGGAAATGGGTTCTGTAGCTTCCAGCAATCACATCATGTGGGCATCATGTGGGCAAAGAAACACTTCCTTTGCCTGCTCTGTTTGAAATCTAGGCGGCTTGAAGACCAAGACAAATCTGCTTCCTGTTTGCAGAGGCAACGGGGGGGGGGGAAGACTCCTCTCTTCCTGCCATTTGCAGATGTTGGTGTTTTTGGCAGGTTCGCAGCTGGATTATTTAATTGCTTAGATCTTGTGGAACAGGCACACTCTCTCCACCTGTGGCCTTGCAGGTGATAGTGGGCTGCAGGTTTCATCACCCCTCACAGCTGGGGCCTCCTCTGTGTCTCCTGCAAGAGGCAGTCTGAGGCAGCTGGCCTTGATTGCCCATTGCCAGTTATATATGGCAATTGTTCAGTGATGCACATCACCTCTTAGACTGGGAATGATGTAATAAATGTGTTAACTAATTTTATTAAAGGGTAAATATTCCTTCTTGTGCAATTGAGCATAAATACTGTGATAAATGCCCTGAGGTGCATGTACTTTTAGAGGAAGAGGGTGTGCATCCTAAAGAGAGAGACATTCATGAATCTCCCTTTTTCAGCACTAAAGCTACTAGCTATGGAGTCTTGTGATAATTGAATTTGTTTATGTCTTGCATAGTCTGTTATGACACTTCCTGTAATCTCCATGTATACCTTCATGTAATGGTTATAGGAGTTGCTCGTGCGTAAGTTGCCGCCACTCCTGGCTAGGTTGCCTGGTTAAACCTTTTCTGTCTGCACAGCCCTTCCCTTCGTGGCTGTTTCAGTCGCTAGCAGAATCCATCAGTGGGCATTTCTTGAACCTCTTCCAGCAAAGAAGTTCTTTGACGCCAAGTCTCCGCCTACTCTCCCTCCATGGAAGTCTTCTGCGCAGGGTGGGTGTGGGCAGCGGAGGACCCGTGCTCTCCCCGCTGGTCTCCGGCGAGGAGTCCAGGAGCCCTCTTGCCGATTCCCCCATCTGCCCCCCTTTATCCCTGGTGTCACGCTGATTTCCTTCCCCAGCCGATGAGCTGCCTCTCTCCCTGCTGGGCCCTTCTCCAGCATCAGTGGCGTAGCGTGGGGGGTGCCAGGGGTGCCGGCCGCACCGGGCGCAACATCTGGGGGGGGCGCAAGTCCAGAGGGAAGGGACAAGCAATCGAGGCTTGGTTGGGGTGGGGGGTCGTCGTCTCCACCACTGCTTCTGTTTCCCGCGAGCTGGGCGCGGCTAGCCATGCAAGCGCGGCGCCTGGCCAAGCGCTCCAGCCTGGGGAGCCGGCGCCTTAGCGCCTCGCCGTCAGCCGCGCAGCCGTTGCCCAAGCTCGACAACTCGTGGGGGCCGCCCCGGCGGGAGGGCTCAGCGGCCACCCTCGGAAGACGTGGTGGTCAACGTGGAGGAGGGCGACGACGCCGACGAGGCGGAGGCGGGCGGCGGAGGAGCGGGAGGCAGCGGCAGCCCGCTGCCACCGGCGGAGCACGCCGGGCCGGGCAAGGGCCACGCGGCCGCCCGGGGGAGCCTCAAGGTGCGTCGGCGTCGCTGGGCGGGAAAAGCGCTGTCAAAGCCGCTGCCTGCCTGGGCCGGCGGGGTCGTCGTTCGTTGCTCTAGTCTCTGGGCTGCGTTCCGGAGGGGCTTCGTAGGGCGACCTCTTGGAAGTTGCGCGGGAGGCGGGCCTCGCTTGTGCCCCCACTTGCTTGCAACCCCGAATTCCAGCTCTGGGTAGGAAGAGAATGGGCGGTTAAGAAAGGGGAAGGGGGCATCGGGGCATACGCAGAGTGCCTTCCCAGCACGAGGCTGGAGGGACGGGGCACCGACTCCATTGCAAGGCAGGCTTGCACATCTGACTGCCCTGCCAAACTGGACGGGAGAACCGCCGCATACCACCCCCGCTGCATAACTGTCCCCCCCACCCCCCTACCTACCCACCCACGTTTATTGCAAGGGAAATCTAGCTGTCTGCAGGGAAGGGGTTGGGTGCATGTAATGTGTGACAAAGGCATCAGGTGTACGTCTACCGTATTGGGTGGAAAGGGTATAAGGGTGGGGAGGTAGAGTGCATTTAAAAAAACCAAAACATTGTGGATTTAAACAAGGAAAATGTAGCATAATCTACTGTTTGTAAGGGCCCTTTGGGGTTGGTTTTACCCATCTCAGACAGTTAGCTCATAGTGTAAATAAAGATGGCTGTTGTTTACATTTTTTTAATAAAAGCATCAACAACGATCCTTTTGCACGGTCTGTTGTGCTGTGTTGCAGAACTTTTTGCAGTTGCAGGCTTAGGGATGGTGTTCTGTGCTACAGTGGCGTAGCGTGGGGGTGCAGGGGGGCCGGCCACACCGGGCGCAACATCTGGGGGGGGCGCGCTCCATGGGTTAGGGGGCGCAAATTACTTGCCTTGCCCCGGGTGCTGACAACCCACGCTACGCCACTGTCCAGCATTGCTTTGGAGCCTTGCCTCCGCCTCTAGCTCCAATGGCAGTTCCCTGACATCCACCTCCCCCCCAGGACCCCCTCCACCCCCGGCCCGACCTTTTGATCCAACTTCGTCCTTTTCCTCGGCCGACAATGCGGGGAATCCCCGGAAGGAGCTGTCGCCATCCTCTGAGGATTCAAAACCCGCTTCCCACCCGCTCCGATCTCTTCCCGCGGGGTGGGCCTCCCAGTCTGATTCTTCTCCCTCTGATGCTTCTCTTCCCTCCTCTTCGGAGGCAGGAAAACCCACAAAGTCCTCTTCGTCGTCTGTGGTTCCAAATTGCTCCTCCCAGAATCTCGCTAGTGGTTTTGGTTTATCTGGGAACAGGCTGTGGAACTCCTCCACAAGATACCCGTCATTGATTGCCTCCGCGGGGACCCACGTGTTTTCTGACCTGGGTTCTCCCTCCCAAGCTACCAAGTACTCCACCTTGCGCCCTCGCCACCTTGAATCGAGTATTTCCGTGGCTTGGTTGTGGTGTTCCCTCTCCTCTACCTGCGGGTGTGTGGTGACTTCTCCCTCCCGCCCCGGGAATTCCCGCCCCTCCCTGTACGGTGAGAGTAGGGACCTATGGAACACCAGGTGTATCTTCATGCTGTCAGGCAACTTGAGCTTGAATGCCACAGGGTTCACCTGCTGTGTTACCTCAAAAGGTCCCAGCCGCCTCGGCTGCAACTTCTTGCACCCTCCCTTAAAGGGTAAACCTTGGGTTGACAACCACACCCGGTCTCCCACCCGTATGGTCCCCCCTTTCTGATGGTGCTTGTCTGCCTGCCTCTTGTAAATTTCCTTGGCCCGCTCCAAGTTCATCTTGAGTTGTTGGTGCAAGGCCTCCATTTCTTCCACAAACTGCTCTGCCGCAGGTACACTCCATCCTTCCTCCCCCCTCCCTGGGAAGGCCCTGGGGTGATACCCATAATTGGCCATGAACGGGCTCATTCCCGTGGACACATGTTCAGCGTTATTGTATGCAAATTCAGCCAGCGCTAGTTTCTCTACCCAATCGTTCTGTCTCTCGCTGACGTAGCAGCGTAGGTATTGCTGTAGTATACTGTTCGCTCTTTCTGCTTGCCCGTTGGTTTCCGGGTGTCTCGCCGTCGAGAAGCCCACCTCGACCTGCAGCAAGCTCATGAGCTTCCTCCAGAACCGGGAAGTAAATTGTTTCCCGCGATCCGAGATGACCCTCGAGGGAGCTCCATGCAGCCTGAAGATGTGATCCACAAACAACCTGGCTGTTTCCTCTGCCGTCACCGCATGTGAGCAAGCTATGAAATGGCACATTTTTGTCAGTAGATCGACTACTACCATGACTGCTGTCTTCCCTCTTGACTTGGGCAAATCTGTCATAAAATCTATGGACACCACCTCCCAGGGTCTTCCCGGCGTGGGTAAGGGTTCCAGTAACCCTGCGGGGGCAGCCCTCTCCCCCTTTGCCCTCTGGCAGCGGTCGCACCCCCGCACATATTCCCGTACATCTTCCCTTACCCTTGGCCACCAGAACTGCCTGGTGACAAGCAGCATGGTCTTGTGCTGACCAAAGTGCCCCGCTGTTGGGTTGTCGTGGAGTTGTTTAAGTACCCTTCCCCTCAAGGTCTCCCCCGGTACGTACAGCGCCCCCTTATAGTACAGTAGCCCTTCCTTTTCCTCAAACTCTCCATGGTTTTCCCTTCCTTCCCGGAGTTCCCTGATTTTACTTTGAGCGAACTCGTCGTTTCTAGTAAGCCTGGCCAGTTCTCGTTTCCCAACCAACACTCCCCTACACACCCATCGGTTTTCGGGGAACACGTGTCGGACTTCCGGCAGTCCCTCTCCTTCCATGTACTCCGGCTTCCGTGCTCTCCCCGCTGGTCTCCGGCGAGGAGTCCTGGAGCCCTCTTGCCGATTCCCCCATCTGCCCCCCTTTATCCCTGGTGTCACACTGATTTCCTTCCCCAGCCAATGAGCTGCCTCTCTCCCTGCTGGGGCCTTCTCCAGCATTGCTTTGGAGTCTTCCCTCCGCCTCTAGCTCCGATGGCAGTTCCCTGACACTTCATGACATTATGCAATTCTTTGTGTACTGTAAATGTCTGGTGTCAGCAGCTGACTAACCTGTATCTATCTATCTTTCTTTCTTTCTTTCTTTCTTTCTTTCTTTCTTTCTTTCTTTCTTTCTTTTTTTCTTTCAGAGTAGTAGAGATTGCAGCTTGCCATTCTGCTCACACTTCTGCTGCCAAGACACAGAGTGGCCTGGTATATATGTGGGGCCAGTGTCGGGGGCAATCGGTGGTTCTTCCCCATGTTACCCACTTTTCCTGCACTGATGATGTGTTTGCTTGCTTTTCCACTCCTGCTGTGATGTGGCGTCTACTCTCAGTAGGTGAGAACATGCTCAACTTTTTATTATTAAACACTGAAAACAAGCTTCTAGTTTCGCTGGCTTGGGGTGGGAGGAAGCACTGGGCAAAGTCTGCCAAAGGATGCAAATACCAAAAAGGATTTGAGTCAGGCTTCTAATGGTCAGAAGGCACAGCTTTGCTTGTTTTCATTGCTTGTCCTTCTCTATAGTATTACTATAGAGTGAACTTCGTGCAGGACCAGGGGTGGGCAGGCAGGGATTTGAACTTTGGTTGTTGTCCAGCACGCTAACCTCCAGGCTACAGTGGCTCTAACACGGCTGCTGTTTATTTTTACAGAGCTTGGAGATGAGGTTTTCCAAACTCTGTCCAGGCTTGATAGTCAAACAATCACTTCTGGTACCCTGTGAAAAATAGTAAAAATGCCTCACTACATTCAGAACAAGTATAGCTGGCTGCTCCCTGCACAAATAATGGTGAGGAGGTTATAGGACCAAAGGCATTGTTCTCGTATCTCTCTCTCTCTCTCTCTCTCAAGTCTCAATCCCTTCATGTCCTTTTTAAGAATTTCAGCACTCTTCTCTCCACCCTGGGAGTGTACCATACATAAAGAACAGAGTCTCCTTCATCTCCAAAATCTAGATCTGTTTCCCAAACTCTCAACCACTGGCATTTCACAAAATGCTTTCCTCTCTTCCTATAGGCAGGTTCTTTGCACCTGCCCTGGCACAACATCATCTGTACGAGAGCAGAGTCCAACACCTGAGCTAACAAGGCTAGGGAATACCATCTCCACAAAAAGTCCCGTCAGTGACTTTCTGTCAACTGCGCCACCACAGTTTCCCCCAGATGAATTTCTCTCAGTCTCTTGGTTAACATCTCTCTGTGTTGTCCACCCGAGACTTCCAATAGCAAGATTTAGCAGAGTCTCCAGCTTTAGATCCCTTAAGGGTGAGCTGTCCATGGAAGGCAATCATGTAGTGTAGCTGTGATTGGATGGCAGTGGTCCTTAATTGAGCAAAAGGAAGGAGCAAAGATGAAAGTTCACGCTATTTAGCATGGAAAATGTAATTGTGGGTTTTAAAAAAAATCTTAAAAGTGCATCATGTCCATATGCAAAGTATACAAAGCCACACAGTTTCAGCCGAAAGAAGACCTCAGAGGGACTGACCTCTTGCTGCAATGTGAGAGCTTTTGGCTAGATGTTCAAAACAGTCTCAGCCCCATCTCTGATTTGCAATATTAATACTACAGAAATGTGGTAAGCAGTTCTTAGCAATAACACACACCTGCCACCTGCGGTATTGGCATTTGCAGTGCATTTTTTAAAAAATGCTTAAAACTTAAACTTAGATCATCCTTTATGTGGGAAAATACAACTTGAAGTATTAACTATTCTCTTTTTTGTTCTAGGCAGGCCCACTGATGCTCAATTACAGCTATGCTGTAAACATCCTGGATTTCTTTCCATTTTCAATGGGCAGCTTTCACTTATTTCTGTGGGAGGGGAAAATAGCATCAAAGGGACCCAAAAGTTCAGCCTCCAGACCATTGGATTGCCACTCTTGGCTTTTCCTGTGGATAGTGCAAAATACCCATCTTTCATGCGGTGGGGGGTGAGAGAGGTCAGCTGCAATGCCTTTTAGCAGAGGGCGCTTGCTGGGAGAAGTGATCAGGATTGGGGGGAAGGGATGGAGCAGGATTCTGTTCAAGGTCTGGTCGCACCTGGCCCCAGTCCCGCCACCACACATTTGGACTGTTGGCTTGTCAAGATTCTGTTTTTAATTTAAAAGAAAAAGCAAGTCTCCAGCTATTTTAGAATTGTAAATAAGAGGCAAAATATTTGCATTTGACCCAAATATTTTATAGGAAACAAGAACTTGCTCTTGTCTTTCATTGCTCCTAACTAATGAAGGAAGTGAAATAAAACCTTTAGTGACATGCCCACTATCTGGAGAAAGGACTTTTGGTTCATTTTAAAGCTCTTAGTTGCTCTTCCTGTGGTAGAAGCATCCATAGAGAACAATGGAAAGAGCTAGAATTTTAGTGTCGCTCTGATTGGGAGAAAGAGTGACAAGAGAGAGCAGCCAAGGCAGGAGTTCGGGATCCCTCCCTCAAGTTTAACTTCAGACAAAAAATGTGACTTCTCATTTGTAAAAGTACCCTGAGAATGAAAATGTGAATGCAGGCCGTGATTATTATCTCCATATTGGGTTTTTTGGCAGGTGATGCTGGGCGGTTTTAGCTGAGAGACTTTAATGAGTTCTGCTCATTGCTGGAATGGGAAGCTGAGAGAATACTGTTGTGTTTCCATTCTCCTGGCCAGGCATAGGCAAACTCCGGCCCTCCAGATGTTTGGGACTACAATTCCCATCACCCCTAGCTAACAGGACCTGTGGTCAGGGATGATGGGAATTGTAGTCCCAACATCTGGAGGGCCGGAGTTTGCCTATGCCTATGCCTGCTCCTGGCTTTGGATTTTATTTATTTTTAACCCATGTATGTGGGTGAGGTGCTGTGAAGTTAACTGCAACAGCAGCACTTGGGAGAATGGGATGACTCTTGCAAGTGGCTTTCAGCAGTTTTAAAAACCAACAGCCCAAAGGGAAAATGTTAAGCATGCTCCAAAAAAATTCATGTCCCCAGGAGTGCATTTTCCTTTTTCTTAAAAAGAAGAAGTAGATTGGGTCTCAGGGCTGTTATGCAGCAATATTTTAACACACTCTTTTAAGTTGTTACTAAGTTGCTATTGCAGCCGCCACCCTCACCCAATAAAGCAAGCAGCAGTGGAAATGAAAAGGCTAAGGAGAATTAATGCTGTTTTAAAATGACAGAGTGGGAGACTAGTGACACAACAGCAGAGGCTGGTAACTTCATTAACCTCCTGCTCATTTTGAGCAAATGCTGGCCTGGTTTTTTAAAAAAAGAGCACATGAACAACAGAACATATTTTTCCTTGATAGAGATTGCCCCCAATTATGACAGCCAGAATTTAAACAGTCAGCTAATCACAGTGACAATTCTGTGGATTCCTCCTTAATGAACTTGTGGAAAACTGTCCCCTCTCCTTTTAACATGTATTTGCATCTTTAATTAAGACAGAAGCTGGTTTGTGGGGGAAAGGCATCCAAAATGCAGTACTTCATAAGAAACTGCAGGACAGATGCAGATTATGGTTAGCTCTGTGTGTATGTTGCTTCTCAAACCAGCAGTGAAAGCACCTTGGATGCAGACTGTGTACGGAGCCTTAATATTGCTTTCAGTATAATGATGTTTAATCTTTGCAGAGCATGAGGACTTCTTAACAGTGACAGAGTCCCTGAAGAGAGAATTTGATAGCCCTGAAACCTCGGATCTAAAATTTAGAGTAGATGGAAAATTCATTTATGTACATAAAGCTGTCTTGAAAATCAGGTAATACTTGTGTCTAATGCCTGTGGCCGAGTGCTAATGCTATGTCCAAAGTGTCTAATAAACTTGATTGTTCATCTTTGTTTCTTTAATCAGCCAGACCTTTCCCACTCCTTTTATTTTAATTTGTTTTATTCTCATGCCAGGTTCATCCAAACTTCACCAGTCTCCCACTTCCTATTGCAGATCTTGGTGCAGTATATGCTTTCAACAACATTAAATAACATTTCATAGAAATTAGATAAAAATGAAATGCAATTGAGTAGGGTACAAAACAAAAATCCACTTTTGCAAATGTAAGTGCTTTTTTGGGGCACAATGGCACCATTGGCTACAACCCACTGTCATGATGAGTATGTCCCAATTCTAACTTAAACTATTGTGGGCAGGGGAGGAGTACAGAATATTGTGATGAATACTTTCCCATGGTACTTTCCCATGTTCCTAATGTATTCTGCAGAATCTGGAATGTAGTTTTTTCCTCCCCCCCCCAACAGATGTGAGCATTTTCGTACTATGTTCCAGTCCTATTGGAATGAAGACATGAAGGAGGTGATAGAAATTGACCAGTTTTCCTACCCGGTATATCGTGCTTTTCTGGAGTATCTCTACACAGACAGCGTTGATCTGCCACCTGAAGACGCGATAGGTAGCACTTGGGGACGGGGGCTAAATTGTGCAAAGAAATTGTGGAGAACTGACTTTGTTTCAAGAAAGGGAAGGGAAGAAGAAATAGACATGGAGACACATCCCCAGTGGCAGTTAAATGAGACAATTCAGCCAGTGCACCTTTGCCTGTCCTGCTTGCATTTTTGCCAGGGATGGGGTTTGGAAATAAGGTGTCTGCAACAGCTCTTGAGGCCTCTGTTGTCTTATGGACCCTGTCAGCCGACAGTGCTGGTCTGGGGTGAACTGAGCTGATGGAAGTAGAGCAGCTTGCTTCAAAAAAAATGGATCTGGGCTCTGAGCACTATTGTTTCAAATTGGTGCTAAAAATGAAAATTCATTTGGAGAGTTTTTACTTCAAAAAGAGCAGCTTGCAGTTATAGTATCATTAATTTGCTGTATTTATTTGCCAATACACGGGTGGTTCCTTCTAGGCCAATGGAAGCTAGTTTTAAGGGGTGGGGACCTTTAAAAAACTGGATTCTATCTTGAGGAAACAGAGCAGAGGGAGGAAATCTAGGTGCTAGAAATGAGCAGTGTTTTCCCCCGGCCGTACTCAGTGGTACACAGTGTGAGAGAAATTGGGGGGGGGGGTGATCATGCGGCACCCCCCCCTAGAAAAAAGCACTGGAAATGAGATTTTTTTTTCCTTGGCATGTTTCAAGAGAAGAAATCGTTTCTTGAGCTCATGTTTCCAGCAGCAATTCTCAAATTCAAAGGACAGTTGACACAAATGCAGTGGACTCAACCGGAGACGCTGTAATGTTGCTTGTATTCAATAATTGCTGTGGGAAATGTCCCTCTGAGGAAGGATCTCCCCCATCCTTGAGCATGGAATAACTCTTGTATTTCATCTTTACTGCCTGCTGATTCCCGCTCCCTTTTTCCTGGCGTTCCAATGCTGCTATCCCAGTTTTGTGGTTGGTTTCCTATCCAGTGGGGTGAGGATGATGTATTTACCTCTTACCATTATTTTATGATTCAGCTTCATATGTCCTATGCTGAGTGTACAGAGAAATGCTGCACTGGAGCTGTTAAGAACAGAAAAAATAACATTTTAATGTGGCATTTTGATTTTAGGGCTTCTGGATTTGGCCACATCATATTGCGAAAACAGACTGAAAAAACTCTGTCAGCATCTTATCAAAAGAGGGATCACTGTGGAGAACGCTTTCTCCTTGCTCTCTGCAGCTGTTCGCTACGATGCAGAGGTAAACTACTAGAGCCACCAGTGCGCAAAGTAACTCTTATTCTTTCCTTATGGACAAAATAAAACCAAAGGACTCTGTATTTCTACAATCAGAGAAATGTGATACTTAAGATGTACTTGGTGCAGAACTAAATTTTGGTGGAGAAATTAACATTTCTGTATGCAGAGATTTAATCTAGTTTATTGGCTGAGGCACAGTGTAGCAAGCATTCCTCCCAGCTCCTGCGATCCATTTTCTGGATATCTCACACAGAGCAACCATTGGGTGCTGTCACACTTCACTCTTGGGTGCTGCGGCAACTGTTTGTCAGCTGCTGAATTTCATGCAGCCAGTCAGTCGGGTGTTTTAATTAGCATTGCCCTATATGCCCATAGCTAGTTCAGGTGCCGAGTCTTGGTGATGCCTGTGCCGTGGAAGTGGGGCCTCAGAGGAACGAATGTGGGCCTGCTCAGTCTGTGTGGCAGGTGCCAACTGTTGATGGGCACTTTCAGGGTCCCTCTCTTCCATTTTTAGGATTCTCTGCCTTTAAACTAGGCAGCTCTTCCCATTGAGGACGGCAGCTGTACCAAGCCAGTCTGAGGGAAAAGCAGATTCCCCAGCAGTGCCATGTAGACCACCCTCAGGGAGATTCTCCTTCACATCCTCTGCTTGGAGGCCTTTTTGGCTTTGGTGTGGGCATGTGTTTGCTGGGCTATGATCTGGTGCAAACTAAACGGAGAGGGGGCAGGAACACAAGGCTTGCTGGAAGCAAGAGAGATAAGAATGGAAGAAAGGGGCCTATTTCAGTTGTTCAGAGCTGTTGGGTGGGAGTGAGGAAAAAGCAGGACCGAGCTTCAGATGAGGGTTCTCTAGCTGTCCATATTAGATGGTTAAGGGATGTGGAGCATTTCCTAAAAGAGAAATGCAGGGACTCTGCCTTCTGGAGAGCAGTGCCACATGTCCTGTTGGCCTTTCTCCTTCGTTCCACTTGCTGGGTGCAAAAGCTCAGAGGCTCTTAGTATATTTCCGGTAGGTTGGTTAGAAGCCCAGCCACAACTTGCATAACTCCTGTTATATTTCTGTCAATCAGATCAAATTACTTTATTTTAAATTTTACTGCTTCCCTTCACCCAAAGATTTCAGGGCAGTCTACAGCATAAAAATTCAAGAAACACAATATACACAATAAAAACAGGAACAAAAGGAACAAACCAATAACTCCCTCCCCCAACACATTTAAAACAAAACAAAACAACCCCCCCAACAGACATTAAAAGGTGTATAGAATGTTAATCAGCCCAAGACCTGGTTGAAGAGGAACATTTTCATCTGGCCCCAAAAGGTGCATAATGAAGGCACCAACTAAATCTCCCTGAGGGAAGTATTCCACAAACAGGGAGCACTGCCCAAAAGGCCTGTTCTCGTGTTGCCATATTCCAGACCTCTCGTGGAGGAGGCACATGAAGAAGGGCCTCCGAGGATGATCTCAGGGTCCAGGCCAATTCATAGGGGGAGAGGCAGGCCTTGAGGTATTGTGGTCCTGAGCTGTTTAAGGCTTTATAGATCAAAGGCAACATTTTGAATTGGGCCCAGAAACTAATTGGTGGCCAGTGCAGTCGGACCAAGATCAGTGTCATATGCTCAAACTGTTTTCTCCTGGTGAGCAACCTGGCTGCCAAATTTTGTATTTTAAATTAATTTTAATTACAATAATTCAATAGCCTCCAGAAGATCAAAAGAGACTACGAGGCTCTGGGCAGGAAATTTAAGCAATTAAATGCACGAATTGTCATCTCATCTGTCCTCCCAGTTGGCCCAGGGAGAGAGGGAAAAATAGTGGAAGTGAACAGCTGGCTTCGCAAACGGTTTGGATTCTTGATCACGGACTGCAGTTTCTTGAAGATGGACTTCTGGCAAGCGATGGGCTGCACCTCACAACAGTTGGGAGGAATGTTTTTGCCAAAAATCTCAGAAACCTCATCAGGAGGGCTTTAAACTGACTGTGGGGGAGGGAGACAGTGCTCCTGAAGGTAGGAGCCTATCAATTGATGAAGATGATCATCCAAATGTCATAGACCAAATGGAGCAAACAGCACACAGACCTATGTCCTCCAAACGGAGGACATAGATGATGCCTTCCTGGAACAGATGGCCAAGCATGCAAAAGGAAGGGAGATAGTAGTAATGGGGGACTTCAGTTACCCGGATATTTGTTGGATGTCAAACTCAGCCAAGAGCATAAGGTCGAACAGATTCCTCACTGGCCTTGCAGACAACTTCATTGTCCAGAAAGTGGGAGAAGCAACAAGAGGAACAGCCATTTTAGATCTGGTCCTAACCAATGTTGATGACCTGGTTAGTGGGGTAGAAGTGGAAGGATCATTAGGCGCGAGTGATCATGCTCTTCTGAAGTTTACTATTCAGCGGAAAGGAGCAGCCAAGCATACTAGGACTCAATTTCTTGACTTTAAGAAAGCCGACTTCATAAAACTTAGGGAAGTGCTGGGTGAGATCCCATGGACAGTAATACTAAAAGGAAAGGGAGTTCATGATGGCTGGGAGTTTGTTAAGAGGGAGATAGTAAAAGCACAACTTCAGGCAATACCAATGAGACGGAAACATGGAAGGTGCCTAAAGAAGCCAGGGTGGCTATCTAAAGAACTTTTAACTGAGTTAAGATTAAAAAAGGATGTGTACAAAAAATGGAAAAGGGGGGAAGCCACCAAAGAGGAATTCAAACAAATAGCCAGCACGTGTAGACACAAAGTCGGAAAAGCTAAAGCACAGAATGAACTCAGGCTTGCTAGAGAGGTTAAAAGCAACAAAAAGGGCTTTTATGGGTATGTTTGTCGCAAAAGGAAGAACAAAGAAACAGTGGGGTCACTCAGAGGAGAAGATGGTGAAATGCAAACAGGGGACACAGAAAGGGCTGAACTCCTCAATGCCTTCTTTGCCTCAGTCTTCTCCGATAAAGAAAACAATGTCCGACCTGAAGAATTTGGAGCAAATGATTCAGCAGAGGAAACACAGCCCAGAATAACTAAGGAGATAGTACAAGAATACTTGGCTAGTTTAGATGTATTCAAGTCTCCAGGGCCAGATGCACTGCATCCAAGAGTATTAAAAGAACTGGCAGATGTGATCTCAGAACCACTGGCAGTCATCTTTGAGAATTCCTGGAGAACAGGCGAAGTCCCGGCAGACTGGAGGAGGGCAAATGTTGTCCCTATTTTCAAAAAGGGGAAAAGAGAGGACCCAAATAATTACCGCCCAGTCAGTCTGACATCAATACCAGGGAAGATTCTGGAGCAGATCATTAAGCAAACAGTCTGTGAGCACCTAGAAAGGAATGCTGTGATCACCAATAGTCAGCATGGATTTCTGAAAAATAAGTCATGTCAGACTAACCTGATCTTGTTTTTTGACAGAATTACAAGCCTGGTAGATGAAGGGAACGCAGTGGATGTAGCCTACCTTGATTTCAGCAAGGCATTTGACAAGGTGCCCCATGATATTCTTGTAAAGAAGCTGGTAAAATGCGGTCTTGACTATGCTACCACTCAGTGGATTTGTAACTGGCTGACTGACCGAACCCAAAGGGTGCTCATCAATGGTTCCTCTTCATCCTGGAGAAGAGTGACTAGTGGGGTGCCACAGGGCTCTGTCTTGGGCCCGGTCTTATTCAACATCTTTATCAACGACTTGGATGATGGACTCAAGGGCATCCTGATCAAATTTGCAGATGACACCAAACTGGGAGGGGTGGCTAACACCCCAGAGGTGTCACACTTCAAAACGACCTTGACAGATTAGAGAACTGGGCCAAAACAAACAAGATGAATTTTAACAGGGAGAAATGTTGCACTTGGGCAAAAAAAATGAGAGGCACAAATACAAGATGGGTGACACCTGGCTTGAGAGCAGTACATGTGAAAAGGATCTAGGAGTCTTGGTTGACCACAAACTTGACATGAGCCAGCAGTGACGCGGCAGCTAAAAAAGCCAATGCAATTCTGGGCTGCATCAATAGGAGTATAGCATCTAGATCAAGGGAAGTAATAGTGCCACTGTATTCTGCTCTGGTCAGACCTCACCTGGAGTACTGTGTCCAGTTCTGGGCACCACAGTTCAAGAAGGACACTGACAAACTGGAACGTGTCCAGAGGAGGGCAACCAAAATGGTCAAAGGCCTGGAAACGATGCCTTATGAGGAACGGCTAAGGGAACTGGGCATGTTTAGCCTGGGGAAGAGGAGGTTAAGGGGTGATATGATAGCCATGTTCAAATATATAAAAGGATGTCACATAGAGGAGGGAGAAAGGTTGTTTTCTGCTGCTCCAGAGAAGCGGACACGGAGCAATGGTTCCAAACTACAAGAAAGAAGATTCCACCTAAACATTAGGAAGAACTTCCTGACAGTAAGAGCTGTTTGACAGTGGAATTTGCTGCCAAGGAGTGTGGTGGAGTCTCCTTCTTTGGAGGTCTTTAAGCAGAGGCTTGACAACCATATGTCAGGAGTGCTCTGATGGTGTTTCCTGCTTGGCAGGGGGTTGGACTCGATGGCCCTTGTGGTCTCTTCCAACTCTATACGATTCTATGAATAGTAGCCACATTAATACAGAAAAGGTCTGGCGTCCCGCCATTGCCCCAGGCAGGTCTCCAACTTATCTTATCCTCCAGTATTCCACTGCTAACAATCTGGCATCCCGCCAGAGCCATGGTAGATCTTCAAAGGCCATAGCCCTAATTGCGATTCAGTGGAAGATCAATGCTTTAAATCATATCAATACTCTCACGCAGTTCTATTTTTGTAGTAATCCATAAATATTATCTTATTCTTGTTAATTCATTTTGCTTTTTATCAATCCACTAGCACTCAAGGGGAGGTTTGCCAAATCAATAATGCAGCAAACATGATATATAAAGAAAGCGTAAAGGCTTGCTTCCCCCAACATACCAGTGTTTGCTACGTAGAAAATCATCTCTGCAGATCAAAATGTTGCCGCTCAGTGGCTGATTCATTTAGCAGATTATCTTGTCCAATTAGTCCAGTACATGCCTGTAAATTAGATCCAATTTATTTCAAATAAACCAAAGAACCTCTCCCCATAATGGCTGTATCAGGGGGTTACCAATAAGCGAATTGCTTTGCACTCAGCACCTCCTGCCTCCCGTCATCCATGGTGGACGAGAGCCAGGTATCAAACAATCTGCAAGTGGAGCTCGCCTCCCCCCTTGGGTGGTTTTTTTTTTTTTGCAAGGACGATTACCCTCATTTGTCCTTGTTTATGATCCGCTACCGATCTCAGCTAATGTGGGATCTCAGCTAATATGCAGGCCTTCATTTGACATGCCTGCCAAATTTTGCACCAGCTGAAGTTTCCAAACCATCTTCAGAGGCAGCCCTACATATAAAGCGTTGCAGTAATCGAACCTAGAGGTTACCAGAGTATAGACGACATAAGTGGGTCTCTCCCTGTCCAGATAGGGGCACTGCTGGGCCACCAGATGAAGCTGATGGAAGGCACTCTGTGCCACGGAGGCCTCAAGGATTCAGGAGGACCCCCAAGCTATGAACCTGCTCCTTCAGACAAAGTGTAACCCCCATCAAGAGCAGACCACTTCCCATCCATCTGTTCTACGGACCCCCCCCCCAACAGTGTCTCAAGTCTTATATGGCTGGAGCTGAGTTTGTTGGCTCTCATGCAGCACTTCCACTGCTTCACCTGCAGATGTAAAAGAGAAGCATATTGCTGACAATGATCTCCAAACCTCTGGATGACCCCACTCAGCTGTTTCATGTAGATGTTAAACATCATAGGGGATAAGCTCCTACACTGAAGGCTCCATGGGGTCAAAGATCCCTCCCCAAGCCTTGTGCTCACAGGGCTGTGGGGAGCCAGGATCTTATTGGCACATGAGGAGTTGTGTTGAAGTTCATAAATTTGGGAAACAAGTAATTACAGAAATCATTACAGTTAAAGGGGGAAATGTGATCCTAGACACTAAACTATGTATTTGGTCTGTTTTTGAGAAAGGTAATGTGAACACTTCTATGTGAACAGTTAATTGTGTATCTTCCAGTAGGCACTTGATTTGTCCTTGCTCTGGGCTGAAGAAGTGCGCCATGATGCACCAATGCACCCTAGATAACTGGTGCAAGAAAGTTATTCTTATTGCTGTCAGAGAGAAATTGACATGTAATGTTCAAGTCAGCAGAGGTCATTCTGATTCTTCTTATTTCATTTATTTCTTATTTGAGGGCTATTTATCAAATATATGGCACTGAGTTCACAAGGATAGCAAATCCCTTTGAAATACTTTATTTGGTGGTGCCTATAAGCAAGAACTTTTTATTTTTTCTATTTCTTTCATAGTACAAAAGTAAGGTAAAAAGGTAAAGGACCCCTGACAGTTAAGTTCAGTTGTGAACGACTCTGGGGTTGCGGCGCTCATCTCAATTTACTGGCCGAGGGAGCTGGCGTACAGCTTCCAGATCATGTGGCCAGCATGACTAAGTTGCTTCTGGTGAACCAGAGTAGCACATGGAAATGCTATTTACCTTCCTGCCGGAGCGGTACCTATTTATCTACTTGCACTTTGACGTGCTTTTGAACTGCTAGGTTGGCAGGAGCAGGGACCAAGCAATGGGAGCTCACCCCGTCACGGGGATTCGAACCACCGACTTTCTGATCGGCAAGCCCTAGGCTCTGTGGTTTAACCCACAGCGCCCCCTGCGTCCCTAGTACAAAAGTACCCATTTGTAATTCTATAATTGCATCCCTTTTACTCCTGATTTTTTATTTTTATTTTGATTTTATTATTAAAAGAAAAATTGTTAGGGATTGTTATGTAGACAAACTGGCACTGTCCATATACAGGAGTGAGGAAACAACTAGTTGTTGGTGGGGAGGAGAGGGGAGGGGAGGGTGGACTTCAAAAACAGCTGAAAACACTGAGCAGGCTCAGTAACCCCAGACAGAGGTATTTAAACCCATTTGAAGAGCAGAAGTTAGGCCCAATTATTTCAGTGGGCCTAATCTGAGTAAAACCTAGTTGAAAATCATGGGCTGTTGGAAAAAGGGGGGGGCATGGAGAGAGAATGGAATGGCGTCTCTCAGAAGAGGGCTATGCCGGCCACCTTGAGTAGAAACCACAATTCAACATTTTGTTGCAATCACTTGCATTCTCTGTATAACAGGGGATATTAATGCAACCTACCATTCTTTGAGATGTTTCTATATACCTGGGCCAGTTTATGAGAGTTTAACTATCTATGAGAGATTTTCTATGTAGTAAATCTTTCTGTGTGTTTAAATGGAACTACAAGTTTTAAAATTCTGTCAGTTTTGTAGACAAATCAGTCTTGCTTGAGGGAGCCAGTGTGGTGTAGTGGTTAAGAGCGATAGACTCGTAATCTGGTGAACCGGGTTTGCTTCCCCGCTCCTCCACCTGCAGCTGCTGGGTGACCTTGGGCCAGTCACACTTCTCTGAAGTCTCTCAGCTCAACTCACCTCACAGAGTGTTTGTTGTGGGGGAGGAAGGAAAGGAGATTGTGAGCCGCTTTGAGACTCATTCGGGTAGTGAAAGCAGGATATCCCTGATATTTGATATCAGGGATATCAAATCCAAACTCCTCCTCCTCTTCTTCTTCTTTATGAAACATACTGCTAATCTGAAGACTTGGATGTCCAGTATGTGCTGGGGGCTGTAAATGAATCCTAACCCCCAGATTCCTAGCTTTGGTTTTTAAGAGAGTACATTTCTAACATTTGTAGAACCTGATTTGAAGCAGTATCCTTGTTTTATGAGAAACACCTTTCAGTGTTTTTAGCAAACACAACGTTCATAACAATGAGTAATCTTTGGGGAAGCAAATCTAGGCCAGAGTGAAACACCCGTTATCTAGACTCTTGGTTTGACTTTAAGCCTTTTCTGCTGTGTTGTCCATAAAGCTAGATATGTGGGGGGAGGGGTTGTGCTGTGGTCTAAACTACTGAGGCTCTTGAATTTCCTGATCAGAAAGTCGGCGGTTCAAATCCCCGCAAGAGGGTGATCTCCCATTGCTCTGTCCCTGCTCCTGCCAACCTAGGAGTTCGAAAGCACACCAGCACAAGTAGATAAATAGGTACAGCTGCGGTGGGAAGGTAAACGGTGTTTCCATGTGTTCTGGTTTCCGTCACTGTGTCCCGTTGCACCAGAAGAGGTTTAGTCATGCTGGCCACATAACCCAGAAAGCTGTCTGCGGACAAATGCCGGCTCCCTTACCTGAAAGCGAGATGAGCGCTGCACCCCATAGTCACCTTTGACTGGACGGTTAAGTCCAGGGGTCCTTTACCTTTTTTACCATAAAGCAAGGTGATTAACTGATAAAACTGATCAAACATAGTTGGAATGGAGTTTTATACTTTTTGAGGTTTAGCAACAATCAGAAAATGTAGGAAGCAGTTTCACCTTAACTGTTGTTTCTTTTGAACCAAAGGAACCTAAACTTAAATCTAAATTTTCAAGTTCAGTTCTTGATTAATGGGAATGTTAGAAATTTAAACATTTAATTGACGTGAAGCTGAATAAAGTTTGACCAGTTTGACCTGGTTCCAAGTTGTATCCTCAAGTGCCACGATGCCCATGGCAGGGCTCCCCTCCCAGGATGTCTGCAGTCTCTTCAGGGCTTCCCCTGAAGGGGCGCCTCATTCTATCAGTGTGGGAATGGAGTCATTGACTCCTCTTCTTCCATGGGCAAGCCTCACGGAAACCACAGCAGTTGCAAATTAACAAAAGTGCACAGCGGTGCTTCACTGTTGCCTAAGTATGATTGTCACCCCCAACTGTAAGCTGAAGGGGCAGGACTCATTGAACTAGCCAGCAAAGCCCTGTGCAAGGGCTTCTGCCTGCACAAGGAAGCCTCCTGGGAATTGTGTGATGGTGGGGCTTTGGGGGAACCCTCATAAGGGGGCAAGTGGCAAAGCCTGCACAGGCAGAAGGATTGGAAGAGTGCAATGACTTCTGGTGCAGAATTATATTTAAACAATTCTAAATTGCAAGTGACCCAAGTTCAAAATTCATTCTTCCTTTATTAATTTGTAGGCTCAAGTATCAGACTGGGGAATGCAATCAGTATTTCATAGTTCTATTCACAGCATATGATGAGCTTGCTGTTCAGTTTGAACTATTAGCAAGTCTCTCTTCCTAAAACTTTCAGATGCATCAAAATACTCTTCTGATGCTTCAGCTGCAACTGGATAGGTTTTTAAAATGTTAACTGAAGTGCCCCCCATGCCCAACACAGTTAGTTCTGCCTTAAACAATACAGCTTCTCTTGGAGGTAAGGGGCATGGAGTGAGAGTTTCTTCATTTAGCCTGATACTTCAGAGGTAGAGACAATTGGGTATGGCACTGAGCAATAACACAGCTAAATATTTTCTTTGTGCCTTTTGTTTATGAATGTGGTTTTTGTGGTGAAAGATTTGTTCAGAAGTTTATATTTGCGGTGCAGACATGAGGGTGCCTGAAGCAGGTCAGACAAGGATGCCACATGAGCCTGAATTTTAATGTTCAAAGAAGAGTTGGTTAGAAATTCCTGCTAAAAATTCTGTAGCTTGAACTTCAACATCATTTTATATTTTGTTGGATGATGAATAACTTGGCTTCTGAGTTTGACTGGAGAAAAAGAATTGGGTTGAATTGTGATATGTAGGATGGGGAGATCCAAGAACTATGGGATGTTGCTGGTTTCTCTTCCTGACTAGTAGAGATTGTTACCTTGGTTATGGAATCTGCTGCTGCTGCTGTGAGTGTAGGGGAGGACCGCTCCCTTCTACAGGCCAATTGCCATTGGGCCTAATAATATATTTTTTTTATTACTATATTTTTTGTGTTTTTCTCTACCATTGTTAGCACAATAAACTACAGTATTTAAATAAATATTTTGGGATTATTTGCTTAGTTGTTGGATTCTAATAATATAATAATAATTTATTATTTATACCCCACCCATCTGGCTGCCACTCTAGGCGGCTCCCAGTAGAATATTAAAAACATGATAAAACATCAAAAACTTCCCTAAACAGGGCTGCTTTCCGATGTTTTCTAAAAGTCAGGTAGTTGTTTATTTCCTTGACAGCTGATGGGAGGGCGTTCCACAGAGCGGGCGTCACCACCGAGAAGGCCCTCTGACTGGTTCTGCATCTTAGGCCAGGGATGGGGAACTTGATGATCTCCAAATGTTACTGGATTTGCAGCTCCTAGCATAGCCACCAGTCAAGGATTATGCGATTAGTAGTCCAGCAACAATTGGAACCACCCCCATTTTAAGATGAAAAATACCTACTACATACAAACTCAGACTGAGGTATTAAACTTGCCTGTTTCTACCAAATGACGCAGGAGTTGCTATTTACTTAGTGGATAAAAACAATGACTTGGATCCAGACTTAGAATAAGACCTGTTGAAATCAATTGGATACGTCATTAATGTGCTTGATCTGTAAAATGTGACTGTTTCCTTGCAGAATTCTGAAGACTGGTCTTGTATTTTTATCCTGGAATAAAAATATATTTCAATACATGATTGTTCTATGTTGTTTTTGCTCTGTAATTTTCACTTTCTAATCTTATATTTGCATGAGCTATGTAAATGTAACATGGTAGTTAGAAAAGAACCCTATGTAACAGACTAAACTTTAAAATCTGCCTTTGCATACAAACACCAACTCCCTGGCCCACTTGTGTGTAAAGGAAACTTTCATTACACGTTAGCAAGTGAGAGAAGCGGGGGTGTCGTTTCTTGTATCTTGTGGCTGGAACAAAGAATTGTCATATGGCATGGTTAAAACTATTAATCAATTCTAAATACATAACTTTTTAATGCTGTCTTTATTTGAACATGGATGAGAGAAAATTTAGAAACTTTGAAGCTAATAAAAAGGCTTTTTGTTTTGTATCTAGGATTTAGAAGAATTCTGCTTTAAGTTTTGTGTCAATCACTTGACTGAAGTCACCCAGACTGCAGCTTTTTGGCAAATGGATGGTTCTCTGCTAAAGGAATTCATTGCTAAAGCCAGTAAATATGGAGCCTTTAAGAACTGAATGGATGTTGCAGCCATAGCTGGTGTGATTTCATGGCCATGCTGTATAAAAAACACTTGTCCAGCAGTTGTTTTTAAAGGAGTTCCAAATCAAAGAATGGAAGATTTGATTTTAAGTTGCTCTAGATAGCTGGATGCTTCTACAAAGTTTTGAACAACTTTGGAAAGAATAAGATGGAAGGAACTGAAGGAGGGTGAAGAGAAGACTATGATCGATCCTTCAGAAGTTGGGCTTGCTCAGTTGTTAATCTATATGGTGTAATTTAGTGATTTCAGGGTCTCTTACTGATTTTTGCTGGCACTAAAATGCTTCACCACCTGGAACTATGTAGCAGCAGTGTGAGAAGGAAGTATTTTTGCCTTTTTGTCTGTTCCATTTGCATGCACATGAAGGAAGCTTGCAGAACCTGCCAGTAACGAAGGACTTGTCTGTGAAACAATTATGTATTGAATCTGTTGAACTATGTCTCTTAAAAAGACTTGAAGAATCAGTTATATGGTGTCTCAAAATCTATTTGGAATTAAATTTTTGCCTCCACAGCTTTTTGACATATAAGCTGTGACAGGCAGCCTCGTTGTAAAGATTTAAAGTTGTTAAAAGCAGAATACTCTTGGAAAATATTTTGCATTTAAATTATGTATGAATTCTGTACAATTATTGTGTGTAAAATGTGTGTTCTAAATGTATCCCATTAAAATAATGCATAAAATTATTTTTAGCAGAGGGTGGTGCTTCTGAGTTCGAAAGGACATTAGAACATCTGTTCCTGCATTGCAGGGGATTGAAGATGACCTTTGGGGTTCCATCCAATTCTGCAGTTCTATACTGCTGTTTGTTCTGGTAGTCTTCACCAGAAAGGGGCAGGCAGTGTGTAGTAAACATTAGTAACTTCTGCAGTGTTGCTGAAAGGAAAAAAATGCATTAAATTGGATAAATCCTTGATAAATCAAAACTTTATAGGACTGTCTACCTTTCATTATTGAGGGTTATATACCCAAGGCTAATATCTAGATATTCTTCCTACCTCAAAGCTGGACTTTCTTGATGTAGAATAGTGGTGATGCTCAAAAAAACTTGATTGATGACAATACTACAGGTAGAAAATGTGTTAGGACTGTTGTGTCGTATGAAAATGTTGTTGACTTTCTTGGGGGTGGGGGGGAACAGGACTTAAGGGCACTTTTCAAAGCATATTCTTGTAGAAACAGAAAGGGACCAGAAAACCCCCCACTAACTTCTGCAAAGGAATTGTGCCCATACAGGCAAAGTTCTCATTGATTATTCCAGCATCCACAGTGAATGTGCAGCTGGCACAATGAAGATACAGCTTTTGGTGCATCTGCTAGGATTCAGGTACTGTCTCACAGAGCTCTCTCTCACACACAAAATGTACAGCAGCTTTAATGTCTGTATTAGCAGTGCAAATTCTGAAGTATAACTTCTAAAGACTAAATTATAAAAACCCACAACCCTACTGTTTGAAGCTGACCTATAAAAACGTATCTGGTATTTCTCCTCAGTGCTGCCCATCTGCAAGCTGCAGTTGATTCTTAGTGCCACCCCATCAACATATATTCACTAATGGGACAAAAACTGCAATGGAAAATCTGGTTAATCCCCTTCACAATTTGCATCAGAAACTTCAACCAACTACTTGCATCTTCAGTTTGTTAAAAGTTTCCACATTCACAATCTCAGTCCTGTGTATTTTGGCTGCTTGAATGTATACATCTGCCAGACAGATGGCTAGCGTCCTTATGTTTTGAAAGCACTTACATGGCGTGGTGGTGGGAGGGATGAGAGGACTAGATTTTGCCTTGTCCTATCTCTCTCCCCACCCCCCATCCCTTTGTGAAAGTCAGCAGACCAAGTTGCTGAAATGGGAAGCGTCCTGTAACTACCTTGACAGTAGTTGAAGGTAGAAAATACAAATTTAAATTGTTGTACTTTGTTAAAAAACCCACTTTTATTAAATGATTATTTACAATTCTGTAATCAAACAATTGCAAATATTCTTTACACACACACAACTACCTATGATTCTAAGAAACTGATTCTCTTAAACATTTTAACATTAAGCCCTCCTGAGGTGTCTGAAACATCTAATGTTTGGGTTCCTACTGCAAGGCCAGGGACATTTTACAGACAGGATCTATTCTGTAAAACTATAAGTACGAAGGTTCATGGTTTGACTTTCTCTTTGGAAAGTGAAACTATGGTGTTTAATTTCAGTACCAATTGTAGTCAAGTGTCTTGAAGATAGAAGACGTTTCCATTGATTTAAAAAGTATGTGTATTATAGCACCACAGTGCAATCCTTTAGGAAGGCTGACCTTGGGTTCTCCATCCCTTCACTGATGTCTCCTGGCCCTGCTGGCTGGAGCTGCCCTGGTTCTAGAGACTCAGTTGCAAAGAAGCTATGAAGAACACATGATAAACACATCCGATTCTCCCTGTACTGAAATAGATCAGAAAGACAGCCATGATCTTGGAGATGGCTATCAAGAGGACACAGGCTTTCCCTTGCCTTTCCAAATAATCACATAAATGAATAGGCAATAGACAAAAAGAGAATTTGACCGTCAAAACCAAAAGAAAAAAATGCCTTTGCTGGAACAAAAGTGTCTCACGGTCATGATTAGAGGAAAAAAACAGTTATAACAAATGTGCTATATAAGGACAAGCAGACTTATCTAACTGGAAAGTTGATTTTATGCAAGAACCAGATAGGAGAAATCATGATCAAGTGTTACAGAAATATGCAGGTTGTTCAGAGATACTATTAGATACACTAGCTGTGTCTTCTGGGGCAGGTAGTACTACTTCCTTCAAATCTTTCAGAAGCTCAATCTGAGTATCCAGTCTTTCCCGCGTGTGCAGTAGCTGCTGAATTTTTTCTTCAGTTCCTGTAGAATTTACAATTGATGCTTAGTATTAATGTAAAATGCAAAAGTTTGTTGTTTTCAAATGACTCCTTTGTTTCTCTAATATCTTCTCCATTGTGACTGTCCTTTCAATCAACTGATTTCATAAAGGCAATTTCAGTTACCTGAATACAAAAGCATAATTCTACAAAAAGGGTCAAAATATTAACCCCCTCCAAAACATTTTTTACAGGGAAATGTATATAACTATTATTCATGCCTGAAAAGGCACAAAAGGGGACTACGGATTGGTAGAGCAATGCAGCAGTTATGCCAGGCAGCCCCTTCTTACAGCAGGAAATATACGGTATAGTACTGATAACTCATTTCCTTCTCATTCCCACTCCTTAAAAATGAACAATGGAATATAGTCTACTTACTGAGTTCAGTAAGACTTAGTCCCAGAAATGCAGCCTAATAAGCAGAATAGGCAAGTGGTTTTCTTCGTAAGATCAAAGGAATAATCAGGCCAAACAGTCTGAATTATTTCAGCACCAAGTAACTGATCTATTCTACTTTGGCGCTGAGACATTTGTGCTTGGGTTTTAATGCCAAACCAGATTGCCAAGGCTCAAAAAGTAGTCATTGAGAGAAGTTCCAAATTTTGCTTCATGCATACATACCAGAGTGAGCTGTTGCAAGTATATTTTCAAAAAGGCCACAGTCAAAAAGTGACATTACTGTTTCTTCATATTCTGAGGGTAGAGACAAAACCATGCTGATACCTCTGCATGAACACAGATTTTAATATACAGTACACACAAGGATACAGGTGAAACTCGAAAAATTAGAATATCGTGGAAAAGTTCATTTATTTCAGTAATTCAACTTAAAAGGTGAAACTAATATATGAGATAGACTCATGTCAAGCCTTTATTTGTTATAATTGTTATAATTATGGCATACAGCTGATGAAAACCCCAAATCTCAGAAAATTAGAATATTAAATGAAATCAGCAAAACAAGGATTGCAAATAGAGCAATATTGGACCTCTGAGAAGTAGAAGCATGCATATGTACTCAGTACTTGGTTTGGGCCCCTTTTGCATCAATTACTGCGGTGTGGCATGGATGCTATCAGCCTGTGGCACTGCTGAGGTGTTATGGAAGACTTCTTCAATAGCAGCCTTCTGCTTTCTCGGTCTCATGTCTCTCATCTTTCTCTTAGCAATGCCCCATAGATTCTCTATGGGGTTCAGGTCAGGCGAGTTTGCTGGCCAATCAAGCACAGTAATCCCATGGGCACTGAACCAGGTTTCGGTACTTTTGGCAGTGTGGGCAGGTGCCAAGTCCTGCTGGAAAATGAAGTTAGCATCCCCATAAAGCTCATCTGCGGAAGCAAGCATGAAGTGCTCCAAAATCTCCTGGTAGACAGCTGCGTTGACCCTGGACTTGATGAAGCACAGTGGACCAACACTGTGGAAACTTTACACTGGACTTCAAGCATCTGGCATTGTGTGCCTCTCCATTCTTCCTCCAGACTCTGGGTCCTTGGTTTCCAAATGAGATGCAAAAGTTGCTCTCATCAGAAAAGAGGACTTGGGACCACTGTGCAACAGACCAGTTCTTTTTTTCTTTAGCCCAGGTAAGACGCTTCTGACGTTTCTTGTTCAGGAGCGGCTTGACAAGAGGAATACAATATTTGAAGCCCATCTCCAGGATCCGTCTGTGTGTGTGGGCTCTTGATGCACTAACTCCAGCCTCCACTCCTTGTGAAAGTCCCCAGCACGTTTGGATGGTCTTTTCCTGACAATCCTCTCCAGGCTGCAGTCATCCCTGCTGCTTGTGCACCTTTTTCTTTTTTTAAAATAATATTTATTACTTTTAAAGATTACAGAAAAGGAAAAGAAACAGAAAAAAGACAAAAGAGAAAAAACAAAGAAAGAAAAAAAACAATACAATATATAAACAATACAAAACACAACCTAAACACATTAACCTAAACTAAACAAAACCCTAACCCACCTTAACCCTAAACAAAACAAAACAATAACCATTTAAAAACATACATCACACCTTTTCCATACTCTATCTTTCATTCCCTTGTTTCCTCGACTTCCTCTCACCTCCCTTTTTGTATTCCACTTCTCTTAATTGTTTCAGCAAATCCTTTCCATCTTTCTCTATTTTCTGTCATATTGTAAATATATTGACATATTTTTTATCATTAAAACTAAAATACTTATATATGCTTAACTCCTTATAACATTTCTGCTAAGGCCATAAAATTTCTTTCCACCATTTTTCTATCATTCATTAATTTTACAGTATTTCTATATATAAACTTTAAATTCTCTAATCTTCCACCATCTCCTCTCCCTGGTTTCGTATTCTGCCAGTCCTTTCTGTCAATTCCATATAGTCCATCAACCTGGAGATCTTATGTCCGAGGCTCTTAACTCTTTTCCAGGTCCCTTCTGCAGGTCTTCTTCATATTCTTTAATGCCAAAGAGCAGATCTCGGGAAGACTCCAACCTAACAATGCTTTTATTCCTTCCAGGCAGGTCAGCCAAATTTCCATGGTTGAAGCTGAGATGTTTCATTACATGTTTCAAAGTTCCTCCAAATCCAAAGGCCCCCAGAACTCCAATCTCCTCCAGACCCAAGTACATGTCCCAAAAGTCAATTAATCCCTGCATAGAGGGATCTTTCCAACTTTCCTTCTTCCGTCCAAGCCGGGATCCAATCCTCAAAATCTGGCTTTTTCTAGATTCAATCATAGAAGGCCTCAACTTATAATCCTCAATTTGCTTCTGTAAGACTAAGGATCCCGCTTGTATTACTTTAGGCTCAACAACCACAGCTTTCTCTTTCTCCTCCACAATTTGTCCTGCCAAAGTAGATTCTTGTACCAAGTCCTGAATTATTTCTGTGTTGGTGCTCACTTTTTGACTCCAATTAGTCACTTTTTGATCCAAATTGTCAATTTTAAAAGACATGTCATTCGTCTTCTTATGAAGCTGTTCCAACGAGTAGCTTATCTTGCATAATGCCGTCACGACTTCTCCTGTCAACATTTTGAGTGGTCCAAGGTCAGTCTCTGGTTCTCACAATTACTTATCTTGCAGCTGGTGATTCCCCAGTTGCACTCCTGTGACAGTTTCAAAAACTCCCTCTAGAGGGAAACAGTCTCCACTTGTATCAATCCTTTCAGACACAATTCAAGCCATAAAAATAGTTTCAATTTCCAGTTACTTTTCCTCCTTTTTAAACGCAGAAGAGGACAATGGAAACAGTATCTTTCTCTTATTCAACTAGCTGTCAAAAATGTTTTGTTCGCAGTCAATGAACTCTCCCAAAACTTCACTCTTTCTGGCAGCCCTTTCCAGGTTCGGAGCAGTGGTAATTTGGTCTTTCACTCTCTCCTGCAGGCTCACTAAGTCCAAAATTTTCCCCCTCTTCTCCTGCTTCCAAGGGGGGCTTTGTAGTTTTAACCGATGAAAATTTAGTCCTTTGCCAAAAGCTTTCAAAGACTTTAGCTTATAACGTCTTTGCTTCAATCTATTTACAAAAGGGGAAGGCGGACTTCCTGTTTAAGACCTTCCCCATTTCAGTGACAAATTAAGGTATTTAATCCAATTTTCCGTTCTACTCACGGGTAGTTGTTTAAAATCCAATTGTCCACAGGAAAAAGTCAGCGCTCTCCGGCAACAGCAATGCGGCTTCACTCCGTGAAAGAAGCAGTCAATTCAAAGCACCGCGCCACTCACCCCACGTCGCTCCGGATCCCCGAAACCGGGTTTCCCCGCGAGTAGGGGAGGCGCAAAAGGTGCCAGCCGAATCCCAGGTTCACAAGCTTCTCCCGCTTGTGATTTCAATGGGTCTCCGCCTTCGCCGTGGCGGTCAGACCCTGCTTTTCACAGAGCAAGTTCCTCCCGATCGGAGGAGCTCTGCCATTGCCGGAGGCGCCAACCTGGAAGTCGCTTGTGCACCTTTTTCTTCCACACTTTCCCCTTCCGCATAACTTTCCATTAATGTGTTTTGATACAGCACTTTGGAAACATTCAACTTCTTCTGCAATTACCTTTTGATGCTTTCCCTCCTTATGGAGGGTCTCAATGATGGCTTTCTGCACAACTGTCAGGTCAGCAGCCTTCCCCATGATTGTGCTTCCTAATGAACCAAACTGAGAGTGGTGGGAGGAAAAAAAAACTGAGAGGTGGGAGGAAAAAATCCTTAAATAAGAGACACGGGGGAATGATTAATGGACTTCAATGTCTGTACACTAATGTGCAAAGCATGGGAAATAAACAAGATGAGCTTGAGCTCTTGGTACAGCAAACTAAATATGACATAATAGGCATCACAGAAACCTGGTGGGATAAGTCCCACGATTGGAATGTAATAATGGAGGGATACAATCTATTTCAGAGAAACAGACCAGACAAGAAAGGAGGAGGAGTGGCGTTATATGTCAGGGATGTGTATACCTGTGAAGAGATCCAAGATTTAGAACCTCAAAGCCAAAGTGAGAGCATTTGGGTCAAAATTAAGGGAGAGAAGAATAACAGTGACCTCATTGTGGGAGTTTACTATAGATCCCCAAGCCAAACGGAGGACATAGATGATGCCTTCCTGGAACAGATGGCCAAGCATGCAAAAGGAAGGGAGATAGTAGTAATGGGGGACTTCAATTACCCGGATATTTGTTGGATGTCAAACTCAGCCAAGAGCATAAGGTCAAACAGATTCCTCACTGGCCTTGCAGACAACTTCATTGTCCAGAAAGTGGGAGAAGCAACAAGAGGAACAGCCATTTTAGATCTGGTCCTAACCAATGTTGATGACCTGGTTAGTGGGGTAGAAGTGGAAGGATCATTAGGCGCGAGTGATCATGCTCTTCTGAAGTTTACTATACAGCGGAAAGGAGCAGCCAAGCATACTAGGACTCAATTTCTTGACTTTAAGAAAGCCGACTTCATAAAACTTAGGGAAGTGCTGGGTGAGATCCCATGGACAGTAATACTAAAAGGAAAGGGAGTTCATGATGGCTGGGAGTTTGTTAAGAGGGAGATAGTAAAAGCACAACTTCAGGCAATACCAATGAGACGGAAACATGGAAGGTGCCTAAAGAAGCCAGGGTGGCTATCTAAAGAACTTTTAACTGAGTTAAGATTAAACAAGGATGTGTACAAAAAATGGAAAAGGGGGGAAACCACCAAAGAGGAATTCAAACAAATAGCCAGCACGTGTAGACACAAAGTCAGAAAAGCTAAAGCACAGAATGAACTCAGGCTTGCTAGAGAGGTTAAAAGCAACAAAAAGGGCTTTTATGGGTATGTTTATCGCAAAAGGAAGAACAAAGAAACAGTGGGGTCACTCAGAGGAGAAGATGGTGAAATGCAAACAGGGGACACAGAAAGGGCTGAACTCCTCAATGCCTTCTTTGCCTCAGTCTTCTCCGATAAAGAAAACAATGTCCGACCTGAAGAATTTGGAGCAAATGATTCAGCAGAGGAAATACAGCCCAGAATAACTAAGGAGATAGTACAAGAATACTTGGCTAGTTTAGATGTATTCAAGTCTCCAGGGCCAGATGCACTGCATCCAAGAGTATTAAAAGAACTGGCAGATGTGATCTCAGAACCACTGGCAGTCATCTTTGAGAATTCCTGGAGAACAGGCGAAGTCCCGGCAGACTGGAGGAGGGCAAATGTTGTCCCTATTTTCAAAAAGGGGAAAAGAGAGGACCCAAATAATTACCGCCCAGTCAGTCTGACATCAATACCAGGGAAGATTCTGGAGCAGATCATTAAGCAAACAGTCTGTGAGCACCTAGAAAGGAATGCTGTGATCACCAATAGTCAGCATGGATTTCTGAAAAATAAGTCATGTCAGACTAACCTGATCTCGTTTTTTCTTGTAAAGAAGCTGGTAAAATGCGGTCTTGACTATGCTACCACTCAGTGGATTTGTAACTGGCTGACTGACCGAACCCAAAGGGTGCTCATCAATGGTTCCTCTTCATCCTGGAGAAGAGTGACTAGTGGGGCGCCACAGGGCTCTGTCTTGGGCCCGGTCTTATTCAACATCTTTATCAACGACTTGGATGATGGACTCAAGGGCATCCTGATCAAATTTGCAGATGACACCAAACTGGGAGGGGTGGCTAACACCCCAGAGGACAGGATCACACTTCAAAACGACCTTGACAGATTAGAGAACTGGGCCAAAACAAACAAGATGAATTTTAACAGGGAGAAATGTAAAGTATTGCACTTGGGCAAAAAAAATGAGAGGCACAAATACAAGATGGGTGACACCTGGCTTGAGAGCAGTACATGTGAAAAGGATCTAGTAGTCTTGGTTGACCACAAACTTGACATGAGCCAGCAGTGTGACGCGGCAGCTAAAAAAGCCAATGCAATTCTGGGCTGCATCAATAGGAGTATAGCATCTAGATCAAGGGAAGTAATAGTGCCACTGTATTCTGCTCTGGTCAGACCTCACCTGGAGTACTGTGTCCAGTTCTGGGCACCACGGTTCAAGAAGGACACTGACAAACTGGAACGTGTCCAGAGGAGGGCAACCAAAATGGTCAAAGGCCTGGAAACGATGCCTTATGAGGAACGGCTAAGGGAGCTGGGCATGTTTAGCCTGGAGAAGAGGAGGTTAAGGGGTGATATGATAGCCATGTTCAAATATATAAAAGGATGTCACATAGAGGAGGGAGAAAGGTTGTTTTCTGCTGCTCCAGAGAAGCGGACACGGAGCAGTGGTTCCAAACTACAAGAAAGAAGATTCCACCTAAACATTAGGAAGAACTTCCTGACAGTAAGAGCTGTTTGACAGTGGAATTTGCTGCCAAGGAGTGTGGTGGAGTCTCCTTCTTTGGAGGTCTTTAAGCAGAGGCTTGACAACCATATGTCAGGAGTGCTCTGATGGTGTTTCCTGCTTGGCGGGGGGTTGGACTCGATGGCCCTTGTGGTCTCGTCCAACTCTATGATTCTATGAGAGACCATTTAAAGGCTCAGGATCCCATTGCAGGTGTTATGGATTGAATAGCTACTGCACAATATTCTAATTTTCTGATATTGTTAATTTGGAGTTTTCATCAGCTGTACGCCATAATCATCACAATTATAACAAATAAAGGCTTGGCATATCTCGCTTTGCGTGTCATGAGTCTATCTCATATATTAGTTTCACCTGTATACTCAGTAAAAATAGGTTATTGAGCTGTATGTAACCCACCCTGGACATGCTTGGTGAAGGCTGGGCTATGAATGCATACAATAAATAAAGTCATGCCAGTGTATAAAATGGTCATGACCTCCCCCTGCACCCAGGGGTATCAGGGCTGTTGCACCTAACCAGTCTTCTCTTTCTGCTTCCACTAAAACCTGTTGCAAGGGAAGGTCACAGGGTGCCCCAAAGCCCAACTGTGCATTTGTGCTCTGTAGGGGAGAGTCAAAAACTCATCCTGCAACAGTAGGCTGGGGAAAAAGAACATGAGAAATAAACAGGGCCAAGCAGTCTTGTTCCTGAGAGGTAAGCCCTACGGAAGCATTCACAGGTCATGACTTGGACCAAAAAGCTCAAATTAGCAACTGTCCCAAATGGCTGTGACTTAAAAACACTTTCCAGTACCTGCTTCAGAAGTGTTGTCATCCATCAGCTTTTCTTGTGCAAGGTGAAGAGTGTCTAACATTTCCTCAAAGATTTCATCAAGAAGCCCAGCCTGCTTACACTTCCTTAAAAAGTCTATCCTTACTGTTAAGAGAGAAATACATCCTTTTTCAAACAGTTCCATATCTACTGGCATTGTGAAGCTCTTTCTAGCAAGAGCAGTAATTTACTTTCAAGACATTTTGTTTTTTAGCTTGCAAGATACTCTCAAGTCATAGTTACACTAAAATCCTGGATGCTTTAAATATTTTTTGAAGCAGCAATCACTTCTCCACCAGGGAAAAGCAGCAGCATCAAAGGCTCAAGAACAAGCCAAAAGTTTAGATAATGTGTGTTTATATGTGGCTTTCCCCTCTGCCACAGAAACCCATGGGTCCAGGTTATTGGCCTGTTAGCGGTCACAATGTGATTATGGAGGATGGATGGTGGCTAATGGATTGAGGTTGAATCCTGACAAGACAGAAGTACTGTTTTTGGGGGACAGGGAGCGGGCTGGTGTTGAGGACTCCCTGGCTCTGAATGGGGTACTGTGCCCCTGAAGGACCAGGTGCGCAGCCTGGGAGTCATTTTGGACTCACAGCTGTCCATGGAGGCGCAGGTCAATTCTGTATCCAGGGCAGCTGTCTACCAGCTCCACCTGGTACGCAGGCTGAGACCCTACCTGCCCACGGACTGTCTCACCAGAGTGGTGCATGCTCTAGTTATCTCCCACTTGGACTACTGCAATGCGCTCTATGTGGGGCTACCTTTGAAGGTGACCCAGAAACTACAACTAATCCAGAATGCGGCAGCTAGACTGGTGACTGGGGGCAGCCGCCGAGACCACATAACACCGGTCTTGAAAGATCTACATTTCCGGTACATTTCCGAGCATAATTCAAAGTGTTGGTGTTGATCTTTAAAGCCCCAAATGGCCTCGGCCCAGTATACCTGAAGGAGCATCTTCACCCCCATTGTTCTGCCCGGACACTGAGGTCCAGCGCCGAGGGCCTTCTGGCGGTTCCCTCATTGCGAGAACAAAGCTACAGGGAACCAGGCAGAGGGCCTTCTTGGTAGTGGCGCCCGCCCTGTGGAACACCCTCCCATCAGATGTCAAAGAGATAAACAACTACCTGACATTCAGAAGACACCTTAAGGCAGCCCTGTTCAGGGAAGTTTTTAATGTGTGACATCTTAGTGTATTTTTGGTCTTTGTGGAAGCCGCCCAGAGTGGCTGGGGAAACCCAGCCAGAGGGGCGGGGTACAAATAATAATAAGTCACATTTATATATACAATGGTACCTTGGGTTACATACGCTTCAGGTTACAGACACCGCTAACCCAGAAATAGTACCTCGGGTTAAGCACTTTGCTTCAGGATGAGAACAGAAATCGTGCTCCGGTGGCACGGCGGCAGCAGGAGGCCCCATTAGCTAAAGTGGTGCTTCAGGTTAAGAACAGTTTCTGGTTAAGAACGGACCTCCAGAACGAATTAAGTACTTAACCCAAGGTACCACTGTATAGGAAATGGTCTCTATAATAATCATGAGTGGCCATCTTTGTAATTTGAGTCACATTTATGGCAAAAAGCTGCACAACAGGCTACTAGAAATCCTAACAAGTGCCAAACACAGTGAAGTCCTACCTTTCTGCTGGTCATTTTTTCTCTTAAGGACCTGTTGTAGGCTCTCTTCTGCAACTGTTTCATTATCATTCTGTCAAAAGTGTTTTTGAAAACAAGTTTGCATATTTATCAGTATTGTTCAGAACACTAACGACAATGTTCATGTTTTTCCAGTGTAGCAATCCCCACCTTCACATGCTAACAAGATAAGAGCTGAATCCTATCCATGCTTTGCACTAAGCATATGCTGTTTCTTAAGCTAAATTATCTCCCAAGTAATCCATGTATTAATTCATAGCACTTTTCCTCCAAGCAGCTCAAAGTGACACACACAGTTCAACTATGCACATTTTATTTCCCAAGATTTAGCACCTAGCAGCAGTCAGAAACTAAAACGGGTCAAAAAAGAACAAACTGAATTAGAACTCAGACTTAAATCACATGTGAGACCAATGTAGCAAGGAAGCATGGCTCATTGGAGGAAACTTACTGCATGATGTAGACATTAAAAAGGCTTAAAAATATATATTAATTACCATTTTTTTTCCACTGCAGGAAGAGTTTATTAGGATTGGGGGCCGTCCCTTCTTGCTGTCCTCATCTAGAAATAAGATAGCTGCTGCTTATATTTTACCAGATAATTTATTATAGTACTTCAGTAAGTTATAGCAAGATACACTATAAAAACAGACAGAACACGTTAGAATTACTTCTTTTTAAATTCGTCTTAAGAACTACAATGATAAGGACTTAAGAATCATCCAGTGAATTGACATAATGGCAAAATGGAGATTTTGTGTGTTTGTATTTGTTAGCAAATACTACTTCTTGTACCTTGAATGTCCAAGTAATACTGGCACAAGAGTGCAATAAATTCTTTTCCCCTCTTTGCACCTTGGGCCAAGTCAAAGAACTACCCTATACTGTCACACACCAGTCTTGAAAAACAATCACAGAATTGTGGGGCAGTATAGTCAAGTTTCATGCTATCATTTCACTTTTTAGCCACAGAACACACCTGAGTCCACAACCTGAGTCTCTCTCTCATTTCAGTCATGAGGCAAGTACTAAAAGCTCCTCCCAGCACAATTTTATCAAGAAACAAGAAAAAGGAAAACATGGGTCAAATCAGAATGAGTTGGTGGTGGAAGTACTCTCTGAAAAGTGTCTTGGAATTGGCAGGAACAGAAACAAGAACGAACAAAAGTATTTTGGTGTGTAATACAATTTGGTGGATAGGAAAATACCACCATTTGAAAGAACCAACATTTACTTTAAACTGTAAACAACAATTTAAAGAAAGCTAGATAAGCAGCAACTCAACTGTCCCTCCGTCCTGCACAAAATGTGAAGTTCAGAGTCTCTGAGCAGCTGCATGTATGTTGCAGGTGCAATGAGCAGAGAGACAGTATCAGGCTGCTTTGTGGGCAATTTGTGTGGGTCTTATGAGAAAATTAGTAATTTTCTATGAATTGGAATCTGGCCATTTTCTGAATAATCAGGAATAATGTCAGCTGATGCGTGATGCCAACCTACGTGAGCAGGGAATTATCTACAAGGCACTGGTTGGTGTGGAGGGCAGAAGGGAGGGTGGCTTTGGTTTTCTGAAGAGCTGCAGAGAGACAAAATCAGGAAAACAACATTTATTGGGTCCAGTGATGAGCAGCAACCACTGGAAAAACTCTTCCACATGGAACTTGAACTGGAGAAATCACTGCTGAACCAGACCAACCTCTGACAAAAAAGCCCCCTGCTATGGTAAATTGTATAGTGAGTATTTTGTAGTTCTCTTGTTCATATGGGTAGGAGAAAAAAATACATTGGTTTTCAGTGTTTTATAAAAGCACTCTTGACACACTTTTTGTCAAGGGTTTCAATAGTGGGGAATGTATAAACAAATATTCCATTACTGCATCTGCTAAAAATGACTATTTGAAGCATGGAGAAGAGTCTGATGAGGAAAAAAACTAACCATAAAAGCTTGTCTTCTTGACTGGGTCATGGTTTGGACAGAACACTCTAATACATTGGAGAAATAACGAGAGAAAAGAAATTGAATTAATATATAAACAAATGCATTCATTTCTATTAAAATGTACATAAATGTAGTAAGACACAGTGAAGAGTTCAGTTCTGGAAGAATGGTACCACTGATACTTATCTGAAAGGAGCACTAAGGCAACACCAAGTGCCTATTCAAGAAAGGGTTTGATGTACTATTTTTGCAAGAAAGAATCATGAGTGTCAGGCAAGCTATGTAGAGTGGAGTGATCAGTATTTACCAATGAAATAGTGACAAATTATTCTGCCATCTATTCATTTTTTTTCAGAGAAAATAAAATTCCTTACTATTGAAGTATGTAAGTTCTCCATTCCAGGAACTTTCAGAAGTAGGCCCCTCTCCTTGGCGAGGAGACCGGGTCCAAAAGCTTCTGAGTTATATCCAAAGCAACACTAAGTCAAGGTCCTGTCAAGGCAAGGATTTTCACTTGTGCCCTTGCCTCCTCCTTCCCTTGCACTGTTGCACACAGAAGGCTGAAGGCAGGCTACACAGAGCAACAATTCCCAAAGGCAGAAAGGGAAAAGGGGGAAATGTCATAAGGGAAAATTTCAACATCTTCCCACCAATCACTATTGCTCTGATGATTAAAACCAGAGCCTCACACTGCTACTTTTAAGTTTAAAAACTATTTTAACATCTCATGGACCCTCTTCCTACCTCCGTGTGCTCACTCTATCTCCTGAGCTTGCTGCATTTATCAGACTCAACTGGGTAATTTCTTTGCAACAGCAGCCTGGTTTGTTTTTGTTAAAACATTACTTCCTCAGTATTACATTTCAGGTAAAACTATGACTAAAGATATACGTTACTACTTTATTTTAAGGTCATGATGCTCTGATGGCTGTGCATTTCAATTATCCTTGTTTTTTAAAGAAAAGAGGGAGAATGTGAAGCATTTGCAACTCTTGGTCCCATACACTGAAGTCCTTTTACTCGCTCAAGGAAGGTTCACAAGCCTGTGATGAGACAGCAGAAGAGCCCCCCTTCCCAAGCCCATCTCACTTTGTGTGTGCCTGTGTTAAGCCAAGCAGATAGGCAAAAGCCCCTCAAACTTCCTGATTGGCTGTGATGAACAAAGGATTCTTGGAAGCAGGTACGAAGACCTTCAAGATGTTAAAGATAAAAAACAAAAGCAGAGAGGAGGACTGGAATGGGAGAAATAACAGTTGAAAAGAGGAGGGGGAGGAGGAAGGAAGGAAGGGGGAAGAAGCAGGACAGAGGAAGAGCAGCTTGGATGGGGGTGACTAACTGTGGTTAAAACATGATCAAAAGGGAGTGAATGCATCATTTCCTTTCCACTTTCTGTTCACTCCAGATGGCATAACTTGACTGGTAGGGGGCCCTGATCAGCCCTGCCCCATTCTAGGTTAACTAAGGTGCCCTGGCTGGCTATGTTAGCTTTCAAGAAAAAAAGAAAGCAAAAGGAGGGGCTCCACTGAATGCTTTTCTATGGAACTTTAATTCCCCTCCCCATATATAGTGATGCTTGCTGGCTGTGTTGTTTACAGCAGTTTGGGCAGCACAGCAGGCAAGCAGAATGGACTCCAGGGACTTTCTTAGTGCAAATAAATTTAATAAATTGATGGTGGGGGTGCGAAGGAGAGACTAGGTTCTTCTGGCTCAGGGGATATCTTGGTGTTCTCTCCCAGTTGTCTAAGCTGATGTCACACTATGTTTTAGATGACTTTGAGGTGGGAAACAAATGCAGGTGTCTAATTAACCTGTCTCCAAGGCAATTTCAGGGGACACTTCAATTTGCTGGCAGGTAATATCAAAATTAATTCTAAGAACTGAGCAAGTTTTTAAACTACTTTTTGCTAGGCAATGAAAAAATAAATTAAGAAAATTAAGTTGGCTGGTCAGGCTGTCAGTTCTGCTGAGAATCCAGCTCCATTAAGCGTCCCCCCGCCAACTGCAGCTAGCAACAGTCACTGCATCAGGCTGCAGCAGAGGGAGAGATCGGGAGCAGGGCCACTCCATCTGCTCAGTTGAGGCCCAAGCAACCTCTGGCTCCTCCTCTTTGAGCCATTGCCATTCCGTCTGGACACAGGAAGAACTCTGTAATCAAGCACTAGTAGCTAGGTTCACTTTTTTCCTCCTCTCTCTCAATCCCTTCTCCTTTCTGTGTTGTGTCTTTTAGCTTGTACGCTTGTAAGCCATTCTGGGATGCTTTAAATAAAACAAAAACAAACAAACTATTGTAGAAAGTAAAACTAGTCAGGTCTGTAAAATTCCATTCAAATTAGCTCTCTCTAGCTATAAATTTCAATTCTGCCAGACAAGAAGCTCTTCACAATTTAGAAGGTGAAAAGAGATAACTTGGTTACCACTTGAAAACAGCTGTTCCCTGGTAGCTCAATTGCCTCTGGTCCCTCCATCATGCCAGTGTCCCAACAGAGGACATCCCAATATCTTAATTCTTATGACCATTCACAAGAGCCTCCACGTTCTCATGACAAAAGTTCCTGCCCTTCAAGTTACAAAGCCTCACATCTCTGTCTATCAAGCCAGCTAATCAAAATTATTTAAAATGAATAGCTTGGGTTTTTCCCTGGCACTCCCTGCTTAGAATTTATTCAGCATATTTCCCACGAAATCCAAAACAAGACTTTTAATGCCTACTGAGACGTAAGCAGGTATAGGATGGCAACCTAAATGAATCGCTTTTGTTGACTCTTCAATATCTCCGAGTTCATAATGTTGTTGTTGTCGTTTAGTCGTGTCCGACTCTTCGTGACCCCATGGACCAGAGCACACCAGGCACTCCTGTCTTCCACTGCCTCCCGCAGTTTGGTCAATCTCATGCTGGTAGCTTCGAGAACACTGTCCAACCATCTCGTCCTCTGTCGTCCCCTTCTCCTTGTGCCCTCCATCTTTCCCAACATCAGGATCTTTTCCAGGGAGTCTTCTCTTCTCATGAGGTGGCCAAAGTACTGGAGTCTCAGCTTCAGGATCTGTCCTTCCAGTGAGCACTCAGGGCTGATTTCCTTCAGAATGGAGAGGTCTTCTTGCAGTCCATGGGACTCTCAAGAGTCTCCTCCAGCACCATAATTCAAAAGCATCAATTCTTCGGCGATCAGCCTTCTTGATGGTCCAGCTCTCACTTCCATGCATCACTACTGGGAAAACCATAGCATATACGGACCTTTGTTGGCAAGGTGATGTCTCTGCTTTTTAAGATGCTGTCTAGCTTTGTCATTGCTTTTCTCCCAAGAAGCAGGTGTCTTTTAATTTCGTGACTGTTGTCACCATCTGCAGTGATCATGGAGCCCAAGAAAGTAAAATCTCTCACTGCCTCCATTTCTTCCCCTTCTATTTGCCAGGAGGTGATGGGACCAGTGGCCATGATCTTCGTTTTTTTGATGTTGAGCTTCAAACCATATTTTGCGCTCTCCTCTTTCACCCTCATTAAAAGGTTCTTTAATTCCTCCTCACTTTCTGCCATCAAAGTTGTGTCATCCGCATATCTGAGGTTGCTGATCTTTCTTCCGGCAATCTTAATTCCGGCTAGGGATTCATCCAGCCCAGACTTTCGCATGATAAATTCTGCATATAAGTTAAATAAGCAGGGAAACAATATACAGCCTTGTCGACTCCTTTCCCAATTTTGAACCAATCAGTTGTTCCATATCCAGTTCTAACTGTAGCTTCTTGTCCCACATAGAGATTTCTCAGGAGACAGATGAGGTTATCAGGCACTCCCATTTCTTTAAGAACTTGCCATAGTTTGCTGTGGTCGACGCAGTCAAAGGCTTTTGCATAGTCAATGAAGCAGAAGTAGATGTCTTTCTGGAACTCTCTAGCTTTCTCCATAATCCAGCGCATGTTTACAATTTGGTCTCTGGTTCCTCTGCCTCTTCTAAATCCAGCTTGCACTTCTGGGAGTTATCGGACCACATACTGCTTGAGCCTTCCTTGTAGAATTTTAAGTATAACCTTGCTAGCGTGTGAAATGAGTGCAATTGTGCAGTAGTTGGAGCATTCTTTGGCACTGCCCTTCTTTGGGATTGGGATGTAGACTGATCTTCTCCAATCCTCTGGCCACTGCTGAGTTTTCCAAACTTGCTGGCATATTGAGTGTAGCACCTCAACAGCATCATCTTTTAAAATTTTAAGTAGTTCAGCTGGAATACCATCACTTCCACTGGCCTTGTTATTTGCAGTGCTTTCTAAGGCCCATTTGACTTCACTCTCCAGGATGTCTGGCTCAAGGTCAGCAACCACACTACCTGGGGTGTACGAGCCATCCATATCTTTCTGGTAGAATTCCTCTGTGTATTCTTGCCACCTCTTCTTCATGTCTTCTGCTTCTGTTAGGTCCTTACCACTTTTGTCCTTTATTATGGTAATCTTTGTACGAAATGTTCCTTTCATAGCTCCAATTTTCTTGAACAGATCTCTGGTTATTCCCATTCTGTTGTTTTCCTCTATTTCTTTGCATTACTCATTTAAGAAGGCCTTCTTGTCTCTCCTTGCTATTTTTTGGAAATCTGCATTCAGTTTCCTCTATCTTTCACTATCTCCCTCGCATTTTGCTTGCCTTCTATCCCCCTCTATTTGTAAGGCCTCGTTGGACAGCTACTTTGCTTTCTTGCATTTCCTTTTCATTGGGATGGTTTTCGTTGCTGCCTCCTGTATAATGTTGCAAGCCTCCTTATTAGATTATTATTATTATTATTATTTGGAAGGTTTTGATAACAGATTTGGATGGCATGCGTATCTATGGTGTGGGAAGAAGAAAATCCATAAAGGCTTTGAGAACCACATTTTCCGGAGTCCGTTAATAGAGATATGGGATAGGTACAAAAACCTATTAGAACCAAGAGTTCCACATTAGTTATCTCCGTTAGAGGTTATGAGTGTAAAGAAAATTAATATGAGAGGCAAATGGATTACATACGGTGAAATAGTAATTAAAGAAGGAGGAAAATGGAAACTAAAACCATATGAACAAGTTAAAGAGTACGTTTACGATTGGTTGCATTACTTTCAGGTCAATGAAATGTTTAAAAAAGATATAAAAGAAAGTGGATATGTAGAAAAAGATTCAAAGTTTCAAACAGACATAATAAATAATGATCGTAAAATTTTATTAAAAATGTATAAGATATTGTTGGAATGGTATACGAAAGATGAAGAGGTTAAATCGGTAATGATACAATGGGCCAAAGATTTTGGTTATAATATTCAATTTGATGATTGGGAAAAATTGTGGAAAGAAAATCTAAAATTTACTGCATGTATGGCGTTGAAGGAAAATGTTATGAAAATGTTTTATAGATGGTACATCACACCGGTAAAATTAGCAAAAATGTTTAAGACGTGTAATAAGTGTTGGAAATGTAAAGAAAAAGAAGGAACGTTTTATCATATGTGGTGGGATTGTAAGAAAGTGAAAAGTTTCTGGGAGACGATATATAATGAGTTGAAAAAGATGTTAAAATACACATTTGTAAAGAAACCAGAGGCTTTTCTTTTAGGGATCACAGGAAAGGAGATAAGAAGAAATGACTGTAAACTCTTCCAATATGCAGTTACAGCAGCAAGAATTCTATTGGCCCAGAAATGGAAACAAGAGGAAATACCGACGATAGAAGAATGGAGATTGAAATTGACAGATTATGCAGAATTGGACAAGCTAACTGGAAAAATCAGGTATCTTAGAGACCAAAAGTTCATCGAGGACTGGGGGAAATTTGTGGAATATCTGAAAAATATATGTGATGTGCAAACAACGCTAGTGGGGTTTCAAGAAGCACTGTGAAAGTTAAGACGTATTGTTAAAAGAAATAGAAGTGGGAGGGAAGACTGATGGCAATACTAAATAGAAGAAATGCGTAATTAAGAGGTAAAGATGGATGATTGTCAGAGAAGCTGAAGGAAGTCCAAAAAGAGATAATTTGTGGAAATTTGGATAAAATTGTATATTTGTGTTGAAAATCAATAAAAATTATTACAAAAAAATAATAATGTTGCAAGCCTCCATCCATAGTTCTTCAGGCACTCTGTCCACCAAATCTAAATCCATAAACCTGTTCCTCACTTCCACTGTGTAGTCATAAGGGATTTGATTTAGATGGTATCTTACCGGCCCAGTGGTTTTTCCTACTTTCTTCAGTTTAAGCTTGAATTTTGCTATAAGAAGCTGATCATCTGAGCCACAGTCAGCTCCAGGTCTTGTTTTTGCTGGCTGTATAGAGCTTCTCCATCTTTGGCTGCAGAGAATATAATCAATTTGATTTCGATGCTGCCCATCTGGTGATGTCCATGTGTAGAGTCGTCTCTTGTGTTGTTGGAAAAGAGTGTTTGTGATGACCAGCTTGTTCTCTTGGCAGAACTCTATTAGCCTTTGCCCTGCTTTGTTTTGAACTCCAAGGCCAAACTTGCCAGTTGTTCCTTTTATCTCTTTATTCCCTACTTTAGCGTTCCAATCCCCTATAATAAGAAGAACATCCTTCTTTGGTGTCATTTCTATAAGGTGTTGTAAGTCTTCATAGAACTGGTCAATTTCAGTTTCTTCAGCACCAGTGGTTGGTGCATAAACTTGGATTACTGTGATGTGAAAAGGTCTGCCTTGGATTTGTATTGAGATCATGACATCATTTTTGAGATTGCATCCCAGTACAGCTTTCGCCACTCTTTTGTTGACTATGAGGGCCACTCCATTTCTTTTACGGGATTCTTGCCCACAGTGGTAGATATGATGGTCATCCGAACTGAATTCGCCCCTTCCCATCCATTTTAGTTCACTGATGTCCAGGATGTCAATATTTAGTCTTGCGATCTCATTTTTGACCACATCCAACTTACCCAGGTTCATGGTACTTACATTCCAGGTTCCTATGCAATATTTTTCTTTACAGCATTGGACTTTCCTTTCGCTTCCAGGCATATCCGCAACTGAGCGACCTTTCGACTTTGGCCCAGCCGCTTCATCAGCTCTGAATCTACTTGTACTTGTCCTCCGCTCTTCCTCAGTAGCATGTTGGACGCCTTCCGACCTGAGGGGCTCATCTTCCAGCGTCATAACTTTTATATGCCTGTTGTCTTTGTCCATGGAGTTTTCTTGGCAGGGATACTGGAGTGGCTTGCCGGTTCCTGCTCCAGGTGGTTCACGTTTGGTTAAAACTCTCCACTATGACCTGTCCATCTTGGGTGCCCTGCATGGCATAGTTCATAGCTTCTCTGAGTTATTCAAGCCCCTTTGCCACGGCAAGGCAAGTGCTCAATTCTGCCACCTTGTAGGTGGATTTGCCAGCCAAGGTGAGCAACTTATAAAAGCGGGCATATCATGAATATCCCCCACATCCCATTCTGGGGGATAAAAAAGTTTATTTTGCTGGTTCTCAGGATTGTTTAGTTTCAGATATTGGGTGGTGTTTTTCACTAATGAAAGGCTTTTGGACTGCAGAGGAAGCTTCTGTGAAAAGAAAGAGGGCCAATTTTCCTACCTTCCCCTTATTTCTGCAACTCTGCTGGGTCTCCCCAAACCTGCTCGAGAGGTTTAAGGGGTGCTTTGGAGCAGTGGATGGGAGTGCAGGACAAAAGGGGAATTTTGAAAAACCTTTCACTTATGGAAGCCTTCAGCCAGCAGAGGGACTGACTGAGTAGTCTTTTACAGGGGTCGGCAACCTAAGGCCCATGGGCCACAAGTGGCCCACGTGGGTCGTTTAACCAGCCCAAAAGCCGTCTCTGAACTGAGCCGCCTGCTCAGTGAGTCGCCACGTGCTGCGCTAAACCGGCGCACGGGGACTTACTTCTGCGGTGCTGGAAATCGCATCTGTGCGGACACCAACGCTGGAAATCGTGTCTGCGCAGATGCCGGAAATCAGATGTGAATGCGATCCGGCCCACGTAGGGATCTCCGCTGGAGTGAACCGGCCCAGGCGAGGTAAACCTTGCCAGCCCCTGGTCTATTACCTGGCCATTAGGTGCCACAGCAGGTGCTGTGATCTTCCAGCAATTTGACTTCACCCGCAAAGGAACACTCCTGCATTGTCTCCCCAGACAGACGGGTGCCACCAACAGGCAAAGACAGTACCACCCAACCACCCCAATAATGGTGTCAAAGTAAAAGATAAATGGAAGAAAATTCTCAAAATGCAACAAATTTTAGAAAAGAATTTGTTAAATACCGGTAAATGCCTTGAATTTCATCCGTTTCTATTGCAGCATCATCACACAAAGCACAGAAATAATGGTAACTTCTGCGACAGTTTTTTATCTCACAGCCCACAGTGGCTCCTTTCTTGCGACAGAAATTGCATATCTGCAAAAAATGGGTTTTTGAGTCTAAACCAACTGTACCATATCAGGTTGGTTCTGATGTTAGCAATCTTAGCTTTCAGTGAACCAAAATTTTTAAATCACAGTCTTTGGCATGGCTACTCATAAGTCCTACCTGAATTCAATGCGACTTACAGCCAGGAACAGGGGTTAAAATTGCAGTCTAACTTTCTCCAATCATTAGTAACTCGCTGTTGCAATTTTAACTAGAGAAACATTTTTTAAATTATTTGGTTACGAGAAATGCTTTGCTTCTGTCAAGCTAATGGTTTGGCTAGCCTGGGCCTCTACCCCACACTTCTTTGCATTTATATTCTTTAATTTAAAAATATGTGGTCGCAGCCTTCATGGTATCTCCATACAATTATTTCAATGAAATAATTATTAAATTGTCTATTGATAACATCCCATATACTCCATTTGTGGGGTGCTATGAGTGGGGTAGTACCTCTGGTGGGGGACACATCCTGCTCCTTCTGAGGTAGTTTGTCCACCTCTGGTCCTCACCCTGCCCTCAGCTCTCACCTCTTAGAAGCTGTCAGCATGTGACAGCAGCCCCAGCCCGGGAAATGGCTTTGACTGGGTGGCTAAACCAGGTGTATGGAGCCAATGGGTCTCAAACCTTTAGCGGATTAAGGACTTTCTTTGCATGCAAAGAGAGGCTCCAACCGATTGAGGGGACAAGACCAAGAGTGGGTCCAATGGTTAAGAAGGTGGTTTTCTGCATGTGCTGTTGAGGGAAGTGAGGGCAGATAGGGCTCATCAACCTGGGAAGGGAGGCCATCAAGTAGAAGGAGCCTTCTGATACCCTTGTAGGATACCTTCGGGAGAAGAAAAATCTAAGGAATAGTAAACCCTACACAAATCTGGAGTGTAGTCCCTAAGACAGTTGGATGGTGCCTTGTTTGCCGCTGCTTTCCTTTGGACCCCATCAACGAGATTGAGAGGCACAGGGGATTTGTTGTCTGAGCAGCCCAGGACCTTCAGATACACTGCCCAGGCATGTGCCCCGGGAAGGTCACTTCGAGACAGACAGGTGCCAGCAGCTATTACATTTCTAGTAGAAAAGCACTGGGTAATGTAATTTGCAATCAAGACTACAGTTACCTTATATACAATAGGATGTATATCTGATGATGGTAAGAATTCAGACTTCAAATTGGTGCTAACATTTTTTATCCCTTTGATGGCATTTTATGTACAGTTCTTAAGAGTGCACAAGGGATGCTTTGAGGGGGAAAGCCAGACATTTAGCCAAGACTATTGCTTCTCCCTTCATTTTGGAGAAATCTGTTGAGGAAGAGTGATTGCCAAACAAAGCAAGTCTTTCATTGCTATTACAATGGCAGGGTTGGTTTTTTTGAGGAGCATTATGTTAAAGTATGGGTAGGCAAACTAAGGCCCGGGGGCTGGATCTGGCCCAATCGCCTTCTAAATCCAGCCCGAGAACAATCTGGGAATCAGCATGTACTTACATGAGTAGAATGTGTCCTTTTATTTAAAATGCATCTCTGGGTTATTTGTGGGGCATAGGAGTTTGTTCATTTCCCCCCCAAAAATATAATCCGGCCGCCCACAAGGTCTGAGGGATAGTGGACTGGCCCTCTGCTGAAAAAGTTTGCTGACCCCTGTGTTAAAGTGTTCTTTTCTCAGAATACTTGCCAGTATATGCCTCTTAACTAAATAACTCTGACCTTAGCATCAAAAGAAATAATTCTGAACTAACTCTGCATAGTCTGCTTTTATACACATAAAAATGTAAAAGGTTGGTGTCTCACCAGCCTCTTTCCTCTTTTTATTTCACTCGTTACTGAAGCCACATCAAACCTTATATCGAGATTCTCAGGGTTATGTTCTTCAGATTCCACAAATCCAGAGGAATATAGCTAAAAATAAAAACATGAATTAAAAGGAAGTAAAAATCAAACCAGGAGATACTACAATGAAGCAATAAGGAACAGCAGCAACAGTTGGGAAGAAATTTGATTTAAGTGTTCTCTCATAGATTTGCACAATGTTAGTTTCTTTTGCATGGTTATCTGCAATTTATCTGCAATTAAGAACCATTCAAAATAATGTATATACTTGGATTTTATTTTAACTACTACTTTTCCAGGTTGAGCATACCACCCCTTGCTGTTCCAGTCTCCTAGAAGACAGGGCGCTGTTCAAGAACCCTGTATCTAAACTGAAATAGGATAAGATAGTCAACCCAGCTCACAAAGGAAGCTTTCTCTTCATCTCACCTCCCTCTACCATGCAATGTAGGTAGGAAAGAACCATAGTATATGTCAGGCCTGGTCGTTGTCCTCTTCAGATCACCACACAAACACTTCTTGTTCTTTTGTAACTTTTTATTGTATATTAACAAAATAATCTTATAAACAGTTCTTAACTATTATTCCTCAGAGTCACTTATTTCAGATACCTTCTGAGCTCTGCTTCTCCATGACCAGCCACCCTCAAAATGGCGAAGGCGCCTTTCCCTTCGCTTTCCTGCTCTTTTTCCTACCCTCCTGGCTAGAGCTGGCTTGTATCTCCCCTCCTCCGAATCTGAGCTAGAACTTAACCCTTGCCTTTCCTGTGAACAGCCGGTCCCTCCCTGTTGTTCCTCTTGCTCCGTTCTATTAGATTCACTGCTCTCCTTCCCCCCTTGGGGAATGCTTTCTCCCTCTGATAAACTGAAAACTTCTAACTCTTCCCTGACAGTATATATAGTACGCTTGAAGACAGTCATTGCTACAATGAAGTAGCCAAATATTAGAAAGCAGTACCAAGTTGCAATTGCATTATTTGGTTCCCCATCTGCACACCTTATTTCCCAACACTTGCCAGTCTCCACTGGCAACATCTGGTGACCCCAAGGGCCCTCTTTGTGTTACTAGGTGATAAATAGAACAAAAGGTGAACTCTACATGCACACACAAACAGGCACGCATGCCAAAGAACAAGAGTGACATTTTTCAAGAGCCTCCTCAGTTCAAGAGCAATGGTGGAATCATAGAATTCCAAAGTTGGAAGGGACCCAAAGGTCAGCTAGTCCAATCACTGACAATGCAGGAACCGGTAGTAAGCAAAGGAGCAAAGACAGGGGAGGTGGTCATCCCCCATTATACTTGGTTTTTATAAGTGTTAGAAGCCGCCCAAAGTGACTAGGGGAAGCCCAGTCAGATGGGCAGGATATTATTAATAACAACAACAACAACAATAATAATAATAGGTGCAATTGTGACAGAAATTGTCACTAAATATCTACAGAATTTTTTTTAAAATGAATATTTATTAGATTTTCCAATTTTATATAAACACAAAAAAAGAGAAAAAGAAAAATATTAAAAACAATTCAGTTTCAATAACAGTTTTTCAATCACATATTTCTTTGACTTCCTCATACCTCCCCTTCTTGTTCTCTAGTTCACCTTATTAATTCAGCAAATCCTAATCTCTTAACATTCCTTTTAAAATAAAACCTTATTTTCCATTCAGCTTTTTTTAAATTTAATAACATAAACCATTATAATCCCCATTATCTTTATCATAACGGCTAGTCCCCACCAAAGTTCAAACCAACATCTTTTCAAAATTCATTAATTTTATAATATTTCTGTAGATAATCCTTAAATTTCTTCCAATCTTCTTCTGCTGACTTTTCTCCCTGGTCGCGGATTCTGCCAGTCATTTCTGCCAGTCCCATACAGTTGATCAACTTCATCTGCCATTCTTCCAGAGTGGGTAGATCCTGAGTCTTCCAGTGCTTTGCTATAAGTATTCTTGCTGCCGTTGTAGCGTACATAAAGAAAATTCTGTCTTTCTTTGGCACCAGATGGCCGACTATGCCCAAGAGAAAAGCCTCTGGTTTTTTCAGGAAGGTATACTTAAGTATCTTTTTCATTTCATTATAAATCATTTCCCAGAAGGCCTTAGTCTTTGGGCACGTCCACCATAGGTGAAAAAATGTACCTTCAACTTCCTTACATTTCCAGCATTTATTATCGGGCAAGTGATATATTTTTGCGAGCTTGACTGGGGTTATGTACCACCTGTATATCATTTTCATAATATTCTCTCTTAAGGCATTACATGCCGTGAATTTCATACCTGTGGTCCATAACTGTTCCCAATCAGCAAACATGATGTTATGTCCAAGATCTTGTGCCCATTTAATCATAGCTGACTTAACCGTTTCATCCTGTGTATTCCATTTCAGCAGCAAGTTATACATTTTTGACATGATTTTAGTTTTAGGTTCTAGCACTTCTGTTTCTAATTTAGATTTTTCCACCTGGAAGCCAATTTTCCTGTCCAAATTGTATGCCTCCCTTATCTGAAAATAATGTAACCAGTCTCGGACTTTGTTTTTTAATTTCTCAAAACTCTGCAATTTCAGTCTATCTCCTTCTTGCTCCAAAATTTCCCAATATTTTGGCCAACTGGCCTCCATATTGAGTTTTTTCTGAGCTTTCGCTTCCATTGGTGACAACCACCTTGGGGTTTTGTTTTCCAGTAAATCCTTATATCTAGTCCAAACATTAAACAAAGATCTCCTAACAATGTGATTTTTAAACGCTTTGTGAGCTTTAACCTTGTCATACCACAAATATGCATGCCATCCAAAAACATTGTTAAAACCTTCTAAGTCCAAAATGTCTGTGTTTTCAAGAAGCAGCCAGTCTTTCAACCAGTAGAATGCTGCTGACTCATAATAGAGTCTGAAGTCTGGCAGGGCGAAGCCACCCCTTTCTTTTGCATCAGTTAAAATCTTATATTTTATCCTAGGCTTCTTGCCCTGCCAGACAAATTTAGAAATATCTTTCTGCCACTTCTTAAAACATTCCATCTTGTCCACAATTTGTAATGTTTGAAACAAAAACAACATTTTAGGCAATACATTCATCTTTATAGCTGCTATTCGACCCATCAAGGAAAGCTTCAAATTTGACCATATTTCGAGATCTTTTTTCACTTCTGACCAGCATTTCTCATAATTATTTTTAAATAAGTTCCCATTTTTAGATGTCATGTTAATCCCCATATCTACAGAATTTTAAAGCAGTTAAAATTACTATTGAAGTGGCAACAGAGCTGGTAATTTAGTTATGCCATCTAGTTTAACTATGAGACCAATCTTTATATTACAACTAAGCTCCTCTGCTATTTTGTCATTTGTCCCACAGGTAGTATTCTATAGAAAGAGAACCATAGAAAGAAAATGCATTGGTATGCAACAGCCTTCCCCAGCCTTATGCCCTCAAAATGTTTTGGAGTACCAACTTCCATCAATTCTAGCCAACATGACCAGTGGCAGTGGTCAAGGAGTTGTAGTCCAACAACAGATCTGACTAGAGGCAGGCACTCTTGTATGAAACTGGTTTCCTGGATCCATTTCAGCTGGGATTCAGGATTGAATGTGGCATAGAAACTGCCTTACTAACACTATAAAAAGAGACGAGCCTTCCACATCCTATACCAGATGTATCCTAGACCCCGAGATCTATGGATGAAGAGTGGTATGCAAATTTAATTAATAATAATAATCAAGTCCAGCTGAGCAACAGCCTCACCCAGGCCATCCATGGCTTTAAGAGCAGCAGATGCAGCTGGGAAGGGAGACTTCCAGGGAGGGAACAAGGTGGACTCAATGTCTTCTGTTGGCAGGTTGCCAACAGAGATGGCTGCATGGTGATTGATAGCCAGACATACATTTTGGCTATTGAATTCACTCTGACAGGGAATTAACCTCTGATGCTCTGAAAAAGTTGTTTACTAAAAGTTGGGAGACCGAGAAGCTCCTTGGAACCTGAATGGGGGTGAGCAACTTAAGAGCAGAGGAATCAACATCTTGCCCCAAAGCCACATGAGAGCCCTGATGAGCATAGGGTCGGCAAAAGCCTCCTGTTCTCCAATCTCTCTGAGACGGTTATAATTTATGTCTTAGAGAGGTTTCTCTGTCTGCCGATGGAAATTTACATCTGGTATGTGAGCTACTTTCTGGCTTTAAGAAGATATTTATTTAAAAATCAGGATGGAAAACCATGGCAAATACAACAGGAAATGGGATGGGAGGATATGGAACTGGGTGTGAATTTACAAATACATAATAAAAAGAGAGAAAAACTATTGCTGAAATTTATTAGTAACAATAATTAGAGAACCCTTTTTGGGTTTTGTGTAAAAAGAAAAATGAATTAATCCTCACCAAACAATCCTGATGAACTGCAAGGTTCTGTCCTTCAGCAACATACATAACGGCACATTCTTCATCATTTGGGCAAAATGCACACTGTCTTCTTACCATCTTTGCCATTATCCAAGTTAGCTTAGCAAAGTCACCTTAGAAAAGGATTTTAAAGATTAGCACAACACAGACACCATCCCTGAACTCTAGATGCATATAACTGAAATATCCTCAATGTTATCAGTGAACTTCTTTAAAAGTCTTACTTTGCTCCCCAAATGTAATGGAACTAGAGGCCTTTAATCCAGTGGAGGGATCCACTGGCAAAAGGGAAGAGATTTCGCTGATGTCTCCCAACTCTCCAGAGCTGATTCTGGGTACTAGACACTGCAGGGGGAAGGAAATCGGCAGTCGTCATCTCTCTCTCCCTTCTGCTGGTGAAATTATTCCCTGAGCAGAAGTCTACTTATAGGTGCTACTATGGATTCTAGCCAATGAAGGAGTCGTTAAGAGTTGTTGCAGTCGTTAAGAGTCGTCAACAGGCTCATCTCAGCTATCTGCCAACCACCCATTCCCACCACCCTTCTGAGTAATACCCCTCCCCACCTTCTCACTATATAGAAGGATCTGGCAACTTCTGTTTCAGTGTATCTGAAGAAGTGTGCATGCACACGAAAGCTCATACCAAGAACTAACTTAGTTGGTCTTTAAGGTGCTACTGGAAGGAAAATTTTTTTTTTGTTTTAGCCAATGAAGGAGACAGTCTACATGATGTATTTTACATTTTATTTAAAGGCATTTACTTAATATTTTAAAAAGCAATGCTAAAGTTTTTAGAAGAAAAAACAGAACTACAAATAAAAATCATAACTGCAACCACTGAGCATCTGAATACAGTTCAAAATAGTTATAAATACACTAATAGATCTTAAATATTTACATCTGACTTAGGGGGAAAGGTAGGCAAGAGAACATTCCACAGATGAAGACCTTCAGGAATGTTGAAGGAAGACTCACTGTGTTTTGTTTGATTTTTCATTTATAAACAAGATACAAAATAAACTGCAACAAAAAAATCAAAGCACTCAGATATTAATTCATATAATGAAGACATAAGATACAAAGCATTCAAGGCTAGATGTTTGAGGGATAGTTGGCCATTTTTAACTTTCTTTCTACAAGCCTCCACAAGATGCTCCACAATTTCCAATGACTGCTCTTAACAGCTGCATATACTGTACATGTTTCAACAGCTTTGGGGACAATGTGGTGCTCTGCAAAACACCGTAACACATTTACTATGGGGTCAAGGAGCAACCCTTCAATGCCAATATTGGGAACTCAACTGTGCAGGCAGGAATGGCGCCACTGGAATACCCTGCCTCCAATACAAATCCCACACAGCTGATCCAGCAAGATCACTGGTATCAAAAGTCACTGAGAGATCAAGAGAAAAAGGTTATTCTCTCCCTACCCCCCCCCAAATCCATCAGTGACCAGGAATGATTCAGTTTTAAAACCAGGCCTGAATCCAGACTGAAAGGGAGCCAGATGACCAGGTCACCCAGGAACACTTGAACTAGTTTTGCTACAACCCTCTTCACCCCACCCCACCCCTTGGTGCTTATTGGAAACCGATGGATCCAGTGTCGGCTTTTTAAGAAGCAGGCACCCCATGGCCACGTAAGACAGGGAGACCACCCCAACCCTCCGCGAGGCGGGCACAGCCTGGGGGCCCCGCACTCGGTCGCCTCTGACTGGCCCAGAAGGGTGCCTTGGGAGAAGGGCCCCCAGGGCGAGGGGGGCAGGAGAAGGCGCTCGTCGCCTCCAGGGCTCTTTCCCACAGGCAGCGGCTCCCTGAGCGCCGCGCCCCCAGCCGGGCTTGCCTGGGCTCCCCGCTCCCCGCCTTTGTTCCTCAGCGGCGCCCGGCAGAGCAGCCCGCGGCGGGGGCGGCCCTCTCGGCCACAGCAGCCCGGCTCTCCCAGCCCCCGGGGGCCGCCCTCCTCCCTCGCGCACCCGCAGCGTTCCCGCCCGGGGAGGCGCGGCCTCGGGAGCCAAGGCGCGCGACGAGGGCAGCCGAGGAAAGGAGCGCGCGGCCCCGTCCCGCCCTCGCCACTCACCCTTCTGCAGCGGCCCCGGCGGCGGCGACTCCCGCAGCGCCTTTTCCGCCAGGCCCGGGTGACGTCACCGGCGGAGGACGTTTCCGCTGCGCGCGCACGGAGCCCAGAGCCCGCCTCCCTCTCCAGAGGCAAACACTCCGCCGCAACCTCGAGGCTTGGCGGGAGGGTCTTTCCGCCGCGCCCGCCAGAGGGCGCTGCGTCGCCGTTTCAGCCGCCCGCAGGCGGGCCCTCGAGCCGCGAGTACCGGCGGGGGCGCCTAGAAGAATGGGAGCAGCAGCCGAGAAGGGCGATTCCCAAGTTAGTAGGAGCGTCAAGGAGTCAACATTGCAGGCGGCTACACTTAGGCAGAAGTTGGGAAGAATGGAGTTGGAAAACCCCCAGCACATGCGCTTTGCGTAAATTCCCAGTTGGCTTAGATTTGCCAGTGGGTTGCAACTCCTACAGAGTAACCATAGAATTGGCTAATAGCAGACACACATGGAGCACAGAAATGTGCAAGAGTACTGTTGACATCAGTTCTCTGCTGACTTTCCAGCATACACAAGTATTAAGGCCTGACTTCACTGCCTGCTTGGCATTCCTTGGAGGGCCCTGGCCAACAGACCCCTAACAAATTCCGTCACATATTCTCTTGGATTTGTTTGAACAAATAAGGGTGTCTATATATACTAGGTGGTCGACTTTGAGGAGGGACAGGAGCAAAGCCACCTTCATTTCTTTGGTTTCTTGGTGGCCATTCATTCTGCAAGCCCTGGAATTCTTCTGTCAGGTTCCAGAAGACAGGATTGTTGCCTCACCCCATAGAAGTTGTCCTTCAAAGTTCAATGTGTCTCCGAGGGTGTCTGGTATTGTGGACTGGAGTGCCATCCCCATGCTGATACCATTCAGCTCTAGCCTTTTCATCAGAGCTGGGTGAGCCAACCAATGTCTGGTTCCCAAGTAGGGAAAGTGAATGACAATGAACAAATGTCTAAGGACACATTATCTGCAAAAATGCCTATTTTCTTCTCTTGACAGGATCCTTTAAGGAGCAGGATTATGCTTTGGGGATACTTCTGGGTGCAGCCTTTGTTCCCAGGTGAGCAGCTATGAGTCCTTTTCTCCAACTCCGACACTTCAAGAGATATATATATGCCTTCTACTATCTGGAGAGCAGAATAAACTCTTTCTCTGAACCAAACCTCAGTGTCATTTGACTCCTTCCTCCCTGTTCTGGGAGCAACACTCACCCTACCAATCGGTAAAGTCTAATAAGGCTACATTTCTTGGTGCGTTGGCCAGGAATCTTAATTAAGATTAATTAATCTAATTAAATAGATATGCAAAAAGTTGGTGTTAGAAGTTGAGTTGCACTCTGTCTCCTTCTGTATGCCATTCAGATGCAGAAATGAGTTTATACTTACTCAGCATGGTCATCAAGTCTGTGTCTACTGTGGGTTCTTAAACATTCTGAATACAGTGTGTGCTCTTTCTTTGCTGTTTCTTTGAGTTCTGATGTCACTTATCTGAAAGTCAGCATTAGTTGCTTATTCCTCCTGTTTAATAGGAATACCCTTTCAAACTGTTATCAGAAGTTTTCTTATAAGAAAATTCAGCCATACAGCAGGTAGCACTTAACCTACTGTAGTGCCCTAATTTTAGCTGAACCACTGTCCTAAGTCAATTAAGTACGTGAATATGTGTATCAAGATTAAAATTACTTGCAGATAAATAATAAGGGGAAACTGTCAGAAAAAAAGTCAATCAACTTTCAAGTGCAGCCCAACAAAACTCCCTTTCGCAGTGAATATTCTGCAGAAAGAATTTAAAACAAGCATATCTTAGAGGCAAAGGTAGGATAATCACAGTAGTATACTACCTTCCGAGAGGATCTCATTCTTTTGTGATTTAATCTCTGCCTGCAATTTGTGTGTGTATATGCTATAATCGTTGACCAAACTGCGGGAGGCAGTGGAAGACAGAAGTGCCTGGCGTGCTTTTGTCCATGGGGTCATGAAGACTCGGACACGACTAAACAACAACATGCTATAATCACATTTAACCTTGAGAAAAGCCAGCATCTGGTACATGTTTTTTGTGCTTTTAAGCTTTCTGTTTGTGTGAATGATTTTAGATGCCAGAGTATCACCTGCAATCTTCTGCAATTATCACCTGTGTTACCTTGTTAACGTACTTCAAAGAAGAGAGAGAGAGAGAGAGAGAGAGAGAGGATGAGGAGGAAAGCGAGGAGGAAAATGTTGCTGGGATTGAAGAATTTAGAAGGACTTAGAAAAGGAGGTGAAGTGGACAAAAAGGCAGTACAAAAGGGTATTTTTTTTTCCGGGGTAAAAAACCCGAAGGCCCCATACCCCTGCCTGGTCCAATCTGGTGGCCCCACTCCGCCGGGTGTATGACCCCTTGGAGCCGCTTAACGCCAAGGGCAACCAGCCTCCACACACTTTTACTATGCAACATGCGCCGTTTACAAGCGCGGATGTTTGCAATTGGAAAAACCAGAATCCTTTTGAAGAGGATCCAGCTCCGGTTTAGTTTAGGTATAATTTTACCCCCCCCCCCACGGTTTTTTTGGTTATTGTATTGTTTATAAATTGTTCTTAAGGGGAGATGGTCAATGCTGCCTGGGAGTGGGCCCCAGCCAACAGGGGCAAATGCACTGGGACACCCAATCTCAGAGGCAGGAGGAGGAGTTACGCTAAGACCAGACCACATCATTCCCGAGGAGGCAGGTTGAGTCGTTGTTTGAAGGCTATCTCTGCCTCCGGGTCTGATCCTGACTAGAAGGATACTGGAATCAACAAGGGAGACCCACACGACCTTAAGGAGCTGTTGTGCAATGCCAGGTCAATGACTCACATGACGGCTGTCATCCATGACTTGATCGTGGATGGAGGACTTGACCTGGCATGTGTAAGAGAGACTTGGTTGGATGAAGCAGATGGGCCGGTTCTTGCCGCTGCTTGTCCACCAGGTTTCTCTTACGCACAGCAACCTAGGTCTTATGGGTGGGAAGGGAGGTGTTGCAGTGGTTTTTAGGAAGTCATTAGTTTGCACCAGACGTCCTATTGGGAAGATCCAGTTTTCTGAGTGCATGTTCTGGAAGTTGGACAATAGGGGCAGTACAGGATTCCTCCCCACTGCACCAAGGATTCCCTGCCTGAGCTGCTTCAGGTCGTGGCGGATGTTCTCCTGGAGACACCTAGTTTGGTTGTCCTAGGGGATTTCAACATCCATGCTGACACAATCTTACAAGGGGCTGCTCGGGACTTCGTGGAAAGCATATCCTCCATGGGGCTGTCCTTGAATAAGCCTGGCCCAACTCAGTTGCAGACATGCCTTAGACCTGGTGTTCACCTGTATGTATGTTGTTGTTGTCTTTAGATGAAAATGTTGTTGTTGTGTATGTTGTGTTGTTGTATGTATGTTGTTGTTGTTGTTGTTTAGATGAAACAAACAGATACATCCTTAGAAGTCTTAAGTGTGGTAGTAAAATTTGATTCAAATGATACCTCCAGAGAGCAAATAGCAAAAATGAGTTTTTAACAGAATAGTGGCTTGATCATAGAAGCAGGTCCATCTTAAGTTCATAGGTATCTAGATCCTGCCTACCTGTGAGGCCAAAGCTGATCTGATCCATTGAGCCGAAAAGAGTCCCAACCTTGTTATGAAAGTATCTCACAAATAACCAGGTACGTGAAGCTAAGTTTGATAGTGAAGAGGAGAAAGGTTTTTTTATACAACTATCTCATTCTATGAAAGTCCCATTAGACCAACTCCTTCAAAATCTGTTTTTATTAAGGCAGATTTCTTTTTCTGAGAGAGGTTTCGGGCCAGTTCCCATGAACCGCTGTGTCAGTGGTTGTCAAGCAGCATGCTTATTATGCCTCTATTTGTGCTAGCATGCTAAAGCTCCATAGAATCATACAAGTGCAGTTGGAAGGGCCCAACCCCGTGCAATGGAGGAATCTCAACTAAAGCATCCATGACAGCCACCCAACCTCTGCTTAAAAAGTGAAGGGGGAGTCCACCGTCCAAGAGCCTGTTCAACTGTCAAACAGCTATCAAGAGACAACTGCAATTATCACCTGATAAACATGTTCATATGAACTGGCCTACAGTAACACAATACCTTCTGTACCTTAAATGCTAATTGTTATGCTAATGCACTAGTCTTCAACTAGTGGGTCGGGACCCTCTAATGAGTCACAGCCTGATCCAAGGTGGATTGCAACAGAAGCACTACCACTGTGCAAATATATGGTAAAAGAAATTACAGTGGTACCTCGGGTTAAGTACTTAATTTGTTCTGGAGGTCTGTTCTTAACCTGAAACTGTTCTTAACCTGAAGCACCACTTTAGCTAATGGGGCCTCCCGCTGCCACCGCGCCGCCAGAGCATGATTTCTGTTCTCATCCTGAAGCAAAGTTCTTAACCCGAGGTAATATTTCTGGGTTAGCGGAGTCTGTAACCTGAAGCGTATGTAACCCAAGGTACCACTGTATGTCCCAAAATATGTTTGGGTTCAAAGTGGGTATTGGGTCTGGAAAACATTGAAAATACCTCAACTAACAAGACTAAAAAACTCTATAATATTTTTTTCCTGCACTTATGAGCACCACACTGACAAGTAGTCTCTGTTTCAGGCATGCTTCCAGCTTCATAGCCATAATCCCATGTGAGTTCTGTTCCAGCCTTTACATGCCTAGGATGCAAACATATCACACAGTGAATAGAACAGCAACCAAAGGCAGCTGGATTTTTTATGCTCAACAGCTAAAACAGGGTGTAAAACTACCCACAAGCACAACTTCACACTCACCTATTGCAATGGGATTATTTTGTGATGAGGGAAAGGCACTCTACATAAGATCAGTCACTTTTACCTCGTGAGCAAAATGCATGCCATTTGGGGAGGTAAGAAGTTGATATCATGCAGAGAGGTCTTTTGCCATGAGGGTCCCATACAAATGGGGACCTGGTGGCATGATGCCTCCTCTCCTTTCCTAAAACCAGCCCACTGTGACAACCTTTTCTATGCATAAAACAGCCTGACCAAAATGGGAGACGATTAAATCTATGTGCCCTCTTTCTCTGTGGCTGTGAGCCTGCCGTAAGTCGAGTGAGGTGATGGAGATGAGTTCTCTCACACACACCCCGCTCTCCTCACAGCAACAGCAGGGGGAAAGAAAGGTCTGGATTACCAAACGAGGAATAGTGACACCTAAAGGAATTGGGGCCTTTTCTTTTGAAGTACCTTCCAATTGAGTCTTGGCTCAGCATGACCAAGAGATGGCAAACTTATCATGTGGGATCTTCCAGATTTGGGGGCTGAGCAAACCCTACCAAATTTCAAATTGGGAACTTTCAGCAACACAAAACAGAAGACAGTGAATAATAAACTAAAGAAGATGGTCACAAAACTGTCTAGCGAAGTGTCTTTCAACTAAAAAACAAAGTCAGTAAATTCTTGTGTCCTGAGCTGAAAGCCAAATCATGAATTGTACGGACATTATCTTTTAGCCTCAGTTTGCAGATCTGTTAAGTGAAAACTACAATTCATTTTGCAGGGTTGGGCAACTGGAGATTATAATTTCAACATTGGCTACGCAAAACAATTATAGTTATCAGCAAGCCAACATTCCCAACATGCAACTGAAGCGACAGCAGGTAATTGAGGAGGGAGAATTTTTAGTTATGTACTTGCAGCCCCTTTAAGCAGGGAAACAAACCAAGAAGCTGCAATTAACCATAGCTTCCCATTACGATCGTTTGTTCATATCTGAGTTCTGGCTTCTTTGTGAGCTAAACCATAGTTCCTGATTTGCATGCAGTGGAAAACTATAATTAATTGCAGTTTCTTGGTTTCTTTTTCCATTTCTACAGGTACACAAGGCTTGTGCAAATCCAATTACGGCTTAATTATGGCTTGTTTCCTTAACCAGGATAAAGGAAACAAATCATTAATCAGTTTAGTGTACTGAGCTGTTCCTTGCCCCTTGAAGTCATGTAAGTTAAGCACCCACTTCTGTCATAGTGGTGCATGCAGAGATGTGCCATTATAGCTTAAGCAGCAACTGACAATCTCACACAGACACACATTTTGTCTTTATAAAAAGAACTCCTGCCACAGTATTTTTCTAGCAAAATAAAGTATTGGTTGGATGGCAGCAAAGTGTGTGCTGAAACCTAGGCTGTAAAGATCAATGTCAAAGCACAAGTTCTAGGTTTTGTACTCTTTCCCCCCCCCCCCCTTGTTGGAAACATTTTTTTGCTCTTTCAGCGGGATGAAGATGAAAGCAATAAAATACATCAAACCTGTTTGTGAAGAATGCCACCCACTGGAAATTTCTGTTGTGGGTCTCTACAAATACACTCTGTACAAAGAGATTAGGGGAGCAGCTGTGCTGTAAACGGAACAAACCAATGAAAATTAAAATGACAGGTTCTGCTATTAATATACTTTCTTGTGCAAATGTTAGTTTAGAAAAAAAAATATCTAAAGTGCTCTTGTTTTACAGCAAGATCTTCCCTTTGATCCCAAAACAGATACTTAACATCAACAGTACAGGAGGCAGAGCAGGGATCTATTTTAAAACGAGTAAGATTTTGTGACAATAATATTGAGATGACTATGTATTGCTTTATTGCCCGTGTTCCTGAAGAATCTTGATCTGACAGCCAAGGGCAATCCTGCTAGAACAGCAGTGTGGGTGCTTAAAAATAGGGGAGACACACTGGCACCCTTCTCAATGCCAAACTGCTAAAGCAAAAGGATCACTCTCTCTGGGAAGCTAGGCAGTAAAAGAGAAGAACATTGCTCAGGGACCAAACCTCTGCCTCCATGGAGGGGGCTGCCAGCACAGGACAGGGTTGGAATAGCAGCTGCAGACATGCACAGCAAAGAATCCCAGTTAACTTGAATGCAGCAAGCCTCCTATGTCTGAGCGAAACAAGCATTTCATACTATCTTGCAAGCTAAGCCTTGAGGGTGAAACACCCAGCCACACACAGTATGAAGGAGGACCTCCGTGAACTGCAGGCAGAATGCCAGGCATGAGATTGGACATGTGCCTGTTGATGCACAGGCAAACTGGAAAGCTGACAATGGTGCTGACTGAGGATCTCAGCTGTTAGTGTAGGGAAGGGTGGGGAACTTTTGTCCTTCCACATTTTGCTGGACTACAGTTCCCATCATCACTGACCACTGGTCTTGCTGGCGGGGGCTGATGAGAACTGCAGTCCAACAACATCTGGAGGCCACAAATTTCCCTCCCTTGTAGGGAAACAGTAAGCCAAGGCCATAATAGATACTGGCATGGTGCAGCCAGTAATGCCAAAAGCAAAAATGGGGCCTGGGGACCAGATGTGCACTGTTTACAAGGGAGGGAGGTGGTTCACATTCAGAATAGATTTCTGCAACACAATAGCCGGCTTTGAAACCAGACACACATACCACTGTTACTTACATTAAGAAATCTGCCCACATTGCCTTCCTTGGTTGCATCCAGCAAACATGGGCTCTCCTTATTCTTTAGGAATGCTTTGCTATCTTCCGTTGCTTGCTTTTTATGAGCAGATTCTCTTCTCCCTCTCTTGAAACTTTTCTTGTGTATATCTTGAGTCCAGAATAGGTCCTTGCTTTTTTTTTTAATCTCTCTGTCATCTTGCACAGCTGGCTTACTGTTCAAAGTGGTGTTGAAAAGAGGATTCTCTTTAACGCAGTCTACACTACCTTCGGACTGTACGATGCTCACCATTTCACCAAGCTCTTCTTGTAGACTTGATTCTGTCAACACACATTTCAGGATAGCGTATCATTAGCAAACATCAAGTTAAACTCGTCCAACAGTTTCAATATCAAACATTCATGCTGTTATTAAAAGTCTCCAGTGTACAATGACAAGTTGCTGTTTGGATGTTGACTGGCCTAACCCAATGATTCCTCGCCATCCTGGGGAAAAACTGACAATTGGGGTACCTCAGGGTTCTGTCCTAGGCCTGGTGGTGTTCAACATCTTTTTAAATAACTTTGATGAGAGAATTGAGGGGATGCTCATCAAATTTGCAGATGACACAAAATTAGGAGAGGTAGCAAATACCTCAGAAGATAGAATTAGGATTCAAAATTACCTCAACAGATTGGAGAACTAGGCCAAAATGAACAAAATGAATTTCAATAGGGACAAATGCAGAAGGCATAGGGACAAATATAAAGTTCTACACTTTATATTTGTATAAAGTGGAATAACCAGCTGCACAAATATAGGAAGTATGCGAAAAAATCTAGAGGTTTTAGTAGACCACATGCTTAACATGAGTCAACAGTATGATGCAGTAGCAATAAAAGCTAATGCTATTCCAGGTTGCATCAACAGAAGTACAGGGTCCAGATCAAGGGAAGTCAAAGTGCCACTGCATTCTGCCTTGGTCAGACCCCACCTAGAGTAACTTACTTTCATCTCCTTTCTTGGCTGCAGCAGTTAGTTTACTTCTTGATGATTTCTGGCACACAGAACTTCCATCATCATCTGAACTGGTATCAGCAATTCCCTCAGAAGAAAAGTTCATAATCAATCGTTTGCTCTTTGCTCAAAGTCTACACTTCTTTTTTTAACAGGTTACCTTGACATGGTGAGGAATAAAATGGCCACTTTCCAGAGCCCAATGCCTTGCACATTATAATGCAGGATTACCTGAAAATAGGGTCTGGAAATAAAAGGTATTTTATTTACGCTCCAATGTGCGGAAAGTATGTGACAGAAATCACTTTCCCCACTCCCCCTTGCAAGACGTAAACATTCTGTGAATATTCTTTTGCCACCGTGATGTAATCAACTAAGATTTGCTAAGACATCCTCAGAGTAGACTGTAAATTTCAAAGGGTCTACTCTTTGACATAGCTGGATACAATTCACTGTCTACTGTAGCAACTTTCCCATGGTCCATAGAAATTTTAGAATAGTATTTTCTGCCCACTGCACTCCCCTTTTCAATAGGCAGACTGAACAAGAAAGCTTTTATCCACACTATCACTTCGCCTATGGTGACTTGAGGAGTAGAAGCAGCAGCTGTAGGACGACACAGACTTGGCTACCTGCACCCTATAATAGGAGTGGGCAGGTCATCCCCTCACTTCTCACAAAACAAGGGTACAATCTCACTGAGGTGTAGAAATACACATTTTACATGGTGGAAAAGAGAAGGAAGTAGCAAGCTAGTAACAGATTTTGTTGTACCACAAATCATTTTGATAGCTGAAAAAAGAATAGACAGAGAAAGCAGCTGGAACTCCTTGAAGACAAAAAAAAAGGTAGAATTTTTACTAGTTGCCGCTGATGTTTCTGAAGAACAGATGTTCGAGTTTTCGGTCTTGTGACAGCTTCGTAAGTCTGAGTACTGTTACAGCTGTAGCTTTGACAACTCTGAATTCTAAAGAGAAATGGATAAAGGACTTTATGCAACTTGCACAATGAATTATAAAATATTCTTCCTATAAATTTTACAATTTCAAAAGGACAAAGCAAATTTCTTACCAAACATTATATGGAAATTTTGCAAGGCAGAAACATTAGCATTTAGTAGCATATTAGAACATTTATACTCTGAAGACAATTTCCTATCACAGAGTTTTAAAGCAGGCTAAAGGTTAACCCACTTGTCACTATTAAGGGTTTTTGGTTTTTTTAAGTGTACATAAATTTAACTTCTTGAACCTCAGATAAATGAGGGAGTCAGGGAATTAGGACCAAGTGTTCAAAATCCTTCGTGGCTTTTAGTTCTGAAGATGCAATCATACTGGAAGAAATGCTGAACTAAAGTTGACAAGCTGTTCTCTACTATTTCATTAGATATGTGAAATGTTATTTCTAGCTTGAAAGGTTTCCAGAACTGGTCCAACAAAAGACATTACCATGCTGCCACTACGATTGTTATTAACATTTTTTGTGCCAGTGGTATTGGGAAGGAACAACACAAAATATAAATGGCTGACCACTGCACTAGCTGGACAAGGCCAGGGTCAATGTCAGCAACTGATAAGGCCAGTCCTTCCTTCCCAAGTGAGGGAGAAGGATGATCAGAAAAAAGGAAGGGAAGCCTGGGGGAAAGAATGCCTGAGATATTCACTTGCTCCAAACATAAAGAATGGCCTGTGCTGCTGAGCTTTTCTTTGATGGAGTTTACTGGCCATGGAGATCTTGGATAGCACTCACAGTGACTCCCAAAACTGTTACTTGAACTTACACACTTAGCTGATCTTCACCTTTTACGGGCAAAGGTTTTTGCTTCCTAGTGGTTTGGATAACTTCAGTCTCTGAATCAGAACAGAACATATCCAGTTTTATCCTTTTTTTAAATAAAGTGTGGCTTCTGTCACCATTCTCTGTATCTTCCTCTTTAACCTCACCACCTTTATCTTTAGGTTGCCTGGATTCATCTTTGCTCATCAGTTTGCCTAAAGAAAAAAAGGATATATTCTATATTCTAGTATTTGCAGTGAAACAGATGGGTGTTTGCAGAAGCAATGAATGCATTCAAGATTATCCAAATGTAAATTTTAATCCTAACATTACTGACTCTAAAAGTGAACTCAGGCGATTAGTTCCAACATAACTGAGTCCAAATGGGGCCACTGAGAAACAAGAGAAAAATATCAGTATGTTCAGGGGAACCTCAAAGTCAGCACAACACAGTGTTTAAGGCGAAACTCCAATGAAGACTGAGGATGCTCAGCAGTCACAGAATGTGAAAAATGGGCGGAGGAAACCAGGCTGCCAGTGGAGTAGAGTATTCTAGAGGTCAGCATGGCTGCCCTTGAGTACTTGAGTTCTCATGGGTTTGGAAATGAAACTGGGCCATCCAAAAACAAGACGGTGTTTTCTGCATAGCCTGGGAACTTGTTAGGCACATTGAACTTTGAATCATGAGCTTCCACGGTGTATAAAACACTACAGTGTCAGTTGATAAGTGAGGGTGGGGGGAATGGAGAGGAAATGGGGGTGGGGAGGGAGTGGCCTGCCAAAGTCCCTAACAGCTTATCCAAAGCACCCTGGGGGAAGATTAGGGCTGGAGGGGCCAAGACATCCCTCCCTGCGTTATCTAGCAATGCTTCAGGAAGAAGGAAAGAAAAACACTTCTCCCCCTTCTCTCCATAATTCTCATCCCATTCCTGTTATGTAAGTATAAAATGCTCAGGTTCCAGAATAGCAATAAGCCCCAAACAAGCTCTCTATATAGCAGCTTTAAATAATTTCAGTGTGGTTTACATTCTATGGTAAGGATGATTGGGGTTATTTAAATGAATCAAATTGATTTTTCCATATATGGAGGGATCCATGCTGGCTGCAGTCAACACCAGGCTTACATGCTTCTTACAATGGGTATTTTGGATTTGGACTTCTTTTTTAAAAAACTAAGCAGGAGTTGGGGCATGATCTATTCAAGTGTGGGCAAGACACCCATCTGTCTTCTCTCTTCCTGTGAATGCCAGGGGTGCTGGGCCATTATGCAGACTGAGAAGACTTTGTGCATCTCCAGTCCTCTCTTTGGACCTGGTATTTGGAAGACGGCCAGCACATAGTTAAAACTATAGAGTTAGTTCCCACAAGAGGTAGGGATGCCCACCAGTTTGGATGGCTCCCCCAAGACGAGAGAGGGATGGGTTCTGCCATGTTTACTGTACATATGTATAAGTTCATAACACTTGGAACCTATTTTTACCATCCATTTCCTGTTTGAACACTCAATATTCCAGTTACTGCCTCACAAGTGTCTAATGTTAACCGTGAATTTTCTACCAAGATACGCAGGTTTTACTTTGGAACTATTTGAAGGATGGTTCCCCCCCCCCCAAGTTGACTTTTGGGTGGGATTTGTATTTTGGTGACTGTTTTAGTATGTTGAAAAGGAAAATGCAATGAATGTAAGTAAGAATATAGTTTATATAACTAAAGGAAATGGAAGAAGATATTTGCATATGTATATCTATTTGTGAAAAAGCAATAAAAAAATAAAAAAAATATGAATTTCCATCCTTTCCTGGACTACATTAAATTACCTGAGTATGTACAAACGAAAGTTCCTTTGTCAATGTCATCAAGGCAACGGACTCCCCAGCCCTTCTTTTCAGTTTTGAAGACCTGCAGCCGAACCTGAAGACCATGCTGCACTAATCTGTTCTGGCACATAATCTTGTCACAGCTGCATAACACACTGCATTCATATATTCTGCCACAAAAAGAAAACAGCAGCATTACAGGTTCAATAGTTCAGAGGGTGGGGAGAGCAGCTGAGTGAACAACGTTCAGGACAAGAGGATCCTCTTGGAGCTCCAGCACTTTCTCAGGAGCTGCTGCATGTTTTGATGAGGAAACTGAAGCAGCAATACGCACCGCTAGCATAACTGCTAGCACCTACAATATTTGGAATACCTACAGAAGAAAATGCAAGCCTCACTGCAAGAGATCCACATTGCTATAGGAAACAGCAAATGTATGAATAGTATGAGGCTGAATTAGACTTAATTAGCGCAAGGAAATGAAAAAGCAAGAGGAGTAGCAATATACAATAAAAGGATCCTAACATGGAAGTACCAACAGTACAGTGTGATGATGCATTCTGAAAATGTATAGCCCACACATTCAGTATTTATAGTTAGGGGCTTGTATCAAACACTGCAGTTCCAACTTGCACAGCAAATGTCCACCTGCACAAAGGAATTTCTCCCTCCTTAACTCTGCAGCCTGCTGGGCACCCCGAAATCTGCTCCAGAGTGTTGGGTCAGGTGGGAGGAACCATTTTTATCAGGGCATAACGCCCATATTTTTGGTTGTTAGAGTATGTTTCTATTTATTTAGCTCATCTTTTAGCATGTCATCCCATACAGCTCAACACAAACTGTAAACTTCATAAAAAGGCTTGTGCAGAAAAGCTTGTATTGTATTGACCAGATGTCAAAATGTCCATAATCATGTGGCCAGACACACCTTAGACAGGAGAGCACTCCACAACCTGAGGGCCATTAAAGAAAAGGCCATCTCATGCAACACTGTCTTATGAACCTTACAGGTAAGCAAATGTGCCAATAGCGACTCCCCTGGAGATCTCAAAACCTCGGCCACTTAACATTCTCTGAATTGTAGAGTTAGAAGGGACCACAAGGGTCATCCAGTCCAAACCCCTGCAAAGTAGAATCTTTCACCCAATGTGGAGATGAGATTAAGATTCTCATGCTCCACTGACTGTGCTATCACTCCATCATCATCATTATTATATGTATACACTAGTTATTATTAAAGCATACATAACACATTTCAAGTACTTCAAAAAGATAAAGCAATATTATTAACTTAAAGTAATCATCTTGCAATAACATAAAAACTTTTATCTCAGCTTACTAAAAGCTGAACATCAATGTAGGTTAGAGTATCATACTATCTGACCCCAATTAAGAGTCAAATGCAGGAAAGTACTTGCTTGGCATCTAAACGTTGATACTGATGGTGCCAGGCCAATGTATCTTGCGATAAATTTATAATATAAATAAAGGAACTGCTAGTACATGAGAACCACAATTTCCATTATATTTGTTGCCCAATCCTGTCTACTAGGATCCAGGATACCTTTTTTTTTAGTTGTTTTTTTTCTGGGGCAAGTTCAATGCTACACTTTTCTTCTGTTAAGCTGAAAGCTGCCCCTTACAATAGAACAGCAAAGCAATGGGGTTCCCATTCTCTACATGACCAAAACAAGACAGCTTGAATTAAGGACACAATGGAACCACCATGTCTGGCCTTCAGGTAAAAATAAAGTTGGGGTTGCATACCCGCTGGGCACAGGTCCACCGAGTCTTTTATAATTATATCCATTAGATGCTTCTTTTCCTGAAGACACAGAAGCTTCATGGCAGTTTCTTTCAGTTAGAAGCAGACATGCACATTTTGTCCTAGAAAGCACACAGTAGATCTAGTGCAAATAAGGATATGAAATAAAGCAATATAGCCCATTTACTCTCTGGACATGTGTTTAATCATTAAATTTTCAAAGGAGCTGATAGGTAGCACAGCAAGCGAATAGCTGTCTCAAGAAAGACAGCTTAGCCAGCAAGTTAAATATTACGATCCTTTCCATTTAACAGAGCTGCTTATTTAAAGCTTTTTATGTTCTCTGCATGTTTAAAAAGACTTATTAGTAAACAGTTTTGAAAAGTACATTAGTGTACCCCACTGTCAGGCTTCAAGGTATCCAATTCCTCCCCCAGTGGCAACCAAAAAGCAGATAAACGAGTTCTTACCACATAATTTATTCAGTATTCAGAGAGAGACACGAAGGAATGCAGTCTCTATTAAATAATGGCATTGCTCCGAGTAAAGTCCAATCCCCTCCGTCTCTTCTATTCTACGTCATCGTTGCACCGGCTGATCTGAGCTTTCTGCCTCTGAGGTTTCTGTTCTACTACTCTCAATGCCCGCCTGGTCCTGGGAGAGCGGGGATCAGGAATGCTTTCCAAGGACACTGAGTCTGTCAGCTGTCTCTCCCCCAGTGCTTCTTCCTGCTGTTCCTCTCCCAATATTCCCCAGATTTTCTCCTCTGCAGCCTTCTGCAAACCACTGTTCTAAATCTATACTGTCCTCCTGTTCTTGGGAAGGTTCAGGAGAAGGGAGGGGGCTCCCACCATTCCTCCTCAGTCCAGCCCCCGACACCCACTCTTTAAATTAAACCCAGGACTGCACTGGTCTAGGCCCTTTTTATGAAAAGCGTAAGAATAGAATACCGTGTCCATGCTTGAACTCTGATTATTTGTAGAAATCAGGTAAGTCCTCACCTTTGGCAATGCAGTTTAAAGCTGCTAACTCTTTGCAAATCTGTAGATTAAATGCTGCACACCACTCTGCCACAATATACATGTAAATATGTCCAAGGGTATTTGCAGTGCTGAACAGTAAGTTTAGAATACATACCTGTCTGTGCAGCCATCTGTGCAACTGCATGAGTCAATAAACATGCTGGAGAAATTGTTCAAGAAGTATCCATGGGGCCAAGAGACCTTCCGATATTTAAAGTAAGGTAGTCGGTCGTGGTCTATGTCATTACAGAAAGAAACTGGTATTGTCTCTGCCCCGTTGCTGATATCAAAATCAAACACAAAGGGCTGGCAACTAGGATTGTTTCTAAACACCTGTACATAGGTATTGAAAGAAAAGTGATCTAAATATAAGTAAGTGCACTCTGTCTGAAACAAATAATTCTGAACATCTTGAAAATTTCTCAGACTCCTTCCACAGGGAGCTTTGTATATAACATTGTGTGACTTTGACACATAATCTGGTTTGGCATGCCATCTTTGGAAATGACACAGCATTGGCAGATGAAGAGGGTTTTCATCCTTGTATGAATTCCATGGCCTTTTGGCAAGGCATTCTTTAGAGCAGACATGATCCTCATAGGGGAATTTTGAAGACACTTCTGCAGGTTCGCCTTTACTCCTTGAATGTATCGCCTCCTTTATCTTCATTCTTCTGTTTACAAGCACACATGCAAGTGTTGGAAGAAAAATATGTCAGGCAATCAGTAAGTTAGTTAAGGTTTGTTCAGATACAATTGTTGATTGAATTCACTCATTTCAAACCACAAAAGTGAGCATTTTGATCACATTTGCATTCTGCATCTATCTTAATAATAATGGTCAGAGGAGAACATGTGTGGCAAATTGCTGACATCAGTTATGAATGTTTTTCATTTGGTATCCAGAAACCTCTGTCTAAAGGAGCTCCGGGGTGGAGGAAGAAGGGCATGCCCCAAGCACTGGATTCTGACTTTGTCCACCTGAGCCAAATTCACTTTCTGGTCAGGGGTGTGGGGAGGAGAGGAGAGGAGAAAGGGATCCCTAGAGGCCTCTGTGTCACCTTCAGCCTACAGAATGAGGATTGGGTCCTTTCCTCCTGAGCAGAGCTGCTCAGATCCTGAAGGGATGTTAGACAGGAAGACTGGTTTAGAAAACGGGGCAGAATTAGGGAGAAAGCAGAGGAAGGAGCCCAGAAGGGGAAGGCCACCTGGGGAAATGAATGGGCAGAGCAGAAAGGGACAGGCACTGCGGTAGAGACGACGGAAGTCTATATGCAGGTCTTACATAACCAGTCACTCTTGGACTAGGGATGGGTGAATCACTACTTCACTACATTTCCCTATCAGTGATCCATTCCTTCCTCCACATTACCACAATGAAGGGCATTTTAAAAACAAGCATGTGGCCTAAAATGGAAATTTGGTCTGTACTCTATGAAGTGCTGTTATCCTACTGACTGCACAGTGGTTCAGGTGGCTTCAACGGTTTTGTCCACCTCAAAACGTGGAATGAACAAAATCCTCAAGCATCCCTATCTGTAGGGTTCTAGATGGTTTTGTTGTTCCTAATTTTTAGAGTAACAGTACAAACTCCTAAGAAATAAAAGCAACAAAAATATGGTTTACTCACAAAGAAAAATCATCTCCGGGATTCTCTATAATTTCACTTGAGGCAGAAGGATGTAAACCAGGCTCAAATTTCTGCATATCTTCTTCAGTAACAGCATTATTTACTTTGAAAAGTAAAATATAAACTCTAGCAATATACATTTTAGATTGCAATTAAGAACAGTCACAATTAAATGCAGTACAGACTTTTATTTAAACCAATAATGATTTGTAATTATGCATATATTAACAAAGGTCTTAAGACAGCATTTTAAGTGCATTGTTTTAATATTGAATTATTTTGCACATGACAAGAATCTTCTGCTGTCATCAGCCTGAGTGTCTTCAGTTGTATTATGCCAATTCCACCCTCATGCTTCAAATCACTGTGAAACTTTGGGGATCTGAGGACATATGGGGTATATTTTATCCTACCTCATCCCAGACTCCCAAGAAAGCTGGTGATTTTAAGGCAAAATAACTCTGTGACTATTGTCAAAACAGAAATCAAAACAGAAATCAACATAATGGATTAATTTGCCACTCCCAGGACTGCAACGTATTTGCACAGAATAGGGGGTGGTGGCTTTGTCCTTTGGAAAGATAGAATATGTCAAACACTGTGAGTGGCATTCAACCACGTTTTGCTCAGAATAGAATCATTAAAATCAATGAACAGGACCAAGTTAATTAATTTCAGTGGGTGTGCTCTGAGTAAAACTTAGTTGAATACCACCCAAATGTTATAGATTTCTTCCAACACTTCAAGAGCTCAAGGTTAAGGCCAAACTAGAGGCAAGGTTGGTGACTGATGTGTTGGTGATTGTACACCAGGGTGGATTTGATTTAAATCAAATCCATTTAAATCACGATTTAAATCACTAGTCAGTAAGACTTGATTTAAATCACTAGTCAGTTAGACTTGATTTAAATCGTTTTTTTACAGAAAGACTCATTCTTGCTGGTATAATCTTAATATTTACAACCAGATGAAGGTTTCATTTTTGGAATAATAAATTTTCAGAGTATTTTTTACAGTTATATCAAAAATTACTGATTTGGTTATACTATTAGAAATACATAGATAGATAATTATGAAATTATTGTGAGTTTTAATAAGTTAACTGTTTATATTTGAACAACTTTTCTGCTGTACTTTATTGGAAGGAGAAAAATAATCATTTCCTTAATAACAATTTAAACAATTTATTTAACTAAAACAGTAACATTATAGCATATGTATCCATGTTTGTTAACTGATGTGGTTAAACATTTTTTTTAAAAAAACAACTTAGACTGAGTTTTAGCACACATGAAAAACTTAAAACAAATCCTTTTTTCCTTTGGACTATAATGTAACTTAAATAGAAAACTATCTTTAGAAATATTTTTCCTCCAAAAGCATTTTATTTTAAAAATCTGATTTAATTTTTTTTTTAAAATCCGATTTAAAATTTTTAAAATCCCTTTTTTTAATTAAAAGAAATCATTGGTTTTTATCCACCCTGTTGTACACTATGCCCGAGTGAGGAACAATGAATAAATGCAGTGTTTAGTTATTGCACGAGGAGATTAAGCAGGATGGCTTGGAAACTCCTTCATCAGAAACTCTGGAAAACCACAAACTGCCTTCAGTTGGATGGAGTCTGAGTCTGACCCAGTAAAAGGGGAACAATTATGTCCCACCTAACAGAATTCATGTGACCATCAAAGCAGGGGTGGGAAACCTCAGGCCCAGGGGCCAAATGTGGCCCTCAAAACTCTCCCCAGGCAGCCCCCTCCCTGGCCCAGCTTCACATGCTGCACTTTGGCCTGACTGGAATGTGTCCTTGAGCTCTGATAATGCCTCTTGCTGTCTGGATGTGTAAACTAGTCTACTGCAAAAAGGTAAAATATAAATTACCATATTTTTCAGTGTATGACACCCCCTATTTGGGGGGACTCAAAATTAAGGAAATGGGGGCAGATTGCCCCCGTGTATAAGACTACCCCCCTTTAACATTATTTTTTAGTAAAAAAAAACCTAGTCTTATACACGGAAAAGTATGGTAGTTGCTCTGCCCACCTTTTCACCTGACCCCACCCACCAGTAGCATGTGGCCCTTGGAAGGCTGCCTAGAAGAGAACATGGCCCTCAGACTGGATAGGTTCCCCATTCCTGCTTTACACCTTTGGGATGCAAAGCCCCTAGGAAAAGCAGTGCCACCACCAATGCCTTGCAGCTGTAGATTGGCCGACATGGATGTCACAGCTCTCAGCATTCCTAACCTTCTCACGAGAAATTCTAAAATTATTCTCCAAGTTATATACCGCAGACAGATCAAAAGATGTCTGTAACCGTGTTCAGTGGGGGATCAGGAACATATACACATGCCTGACTTCTGCACATTGGACATTACGCTTGAATGGAACAGAGCCCAAACAACCATAATCCTAATACTTGAAAGAGAATTGAACAAATCAGGCTACACAATTAGGCTCCCATAGCAATGTGAAGCTCCAACATGCAGGCCAAAAGATAGGCATGGACATAATCCTAATCCCAAACCCATGAAGTGCCATATTAGAATGGGTTTTCCATAGTTTTTGAAGAGATAGCTAATATTTCATGTTTTCTAGCTTAGTAAAAACCAACACACAGAAAAAATGGAAACTCTTTTCGTACCATTTGTCAGAGGTAGGAGGTTAGTCATATCCACTTGATTCACAAATGCCAAAGCTTGGCAGTACTCTGTTTAAATAAAAGTAATACCGACTTTTAAAAATCTGTATTAAAAATACAGTCTCTAAAAATGATAACCATACAAATAAATGCATGGTAAAGTTTAGCTTGCACTGTTTATTCTGTACGCAATATGAATTAAGCCATTCAAGGTTTGATTATCATAACAAAGGATTCCAAACCTTCATCTGTTGCAGTTCTGTCCATGATCTTCTGCTTCAGAGACCAAAGTACCTTCTGCACTTGCTCAAATATCAAGTCCACTCGGCTATCTTCAATCTGCCTCCAAAACTCTGTTGCATCATCTGTGGGGCAGGGGGGAGTTCTAAGTTTCAACGTTTTTTTCATTAGAAGAAACACCCAAATACCACCTCTCCAGAGTTTTATTTCATTGTAAACCTCGCCTTCAATCAACTGTGATTCCAGCGCAGTACCCATCCCATCTAAACTCAAATTAACAATTCTAGAAAAACCATAAAATAAATTATAGGTTCTTCTCTTTCCTACTAAAGTCAGTGGACTAACAGCAGGTTCTGTAACTCCCCAATAGTTTGACTTTTCCCCAAGGAACACTCCTCCTCCATTATCTCCTGAGACAGGAGAATGCCAACAACAAAAAGTCCTTTTGTGAGTTTCAAGGTACATGCCTCACTCAGCAATGGACAAGAAAGCCATCCACAGCAGATCTTAACATATGGGCACAATGACAGCAGGAAAGGCATTCCTTCAGGTAACTGCGTCCTAAGTCATTTGAGTCCTTCTAAATTAGTCCTAACCCTGAGGTGAATTCAGTAGCTTACAGGCAGACAGTGCAGCCTTTTCAGAACTGGTGCTCAGCTTGACAAGTCAGCCAATACGCTTGCTGCAGTCCATGTTACACTAATCTAATCTGGAGTTACCAGAGCATGAATCCCTATATCCAGGTTATCTCTGCCTCCAGTGTTAGAAATTAGTTATGCGCATTTTCCAACTGGCACGGGTCCAATTGCGAGCATGTGGAGATCTCTGGGTGCCTGGTGACAAACATCCCCATCCAGCTGGCTTTAAGAAAGTTAAGCAGGTAAGCAGAAGAGCGATTTTTTCTTGCATTACACCCCACCTTTTTCTCCAAGGACATGGCACACACACACACACACACACACACACACACACACTGCAGTTAATGACCCTGTGAGGCAGGTTAAGAGGCTGTGACCGGCCCCAGGTCACCCAGTGAGCTACACGATTGAGTGGGGATTTGAACCCAGATCTCCCAGGTCCTCGTCCGATGCTCCGGCCTCTGAATGCCAGTTATTGGGGTTCATAAGTGGATGGGCCGTGCTTGCTGGCTTCCAATAGGTATCTGGCTGGCCAGTGTGAGAAATGGATGCTGGACTGGATGGGCCAAAAGGGCTCTTCTGACATTGTTATAATATTAGTGCAGTGAACAGACACTCCCAGTTGCTTAACAACAGACACAACTGTTTCCATAATGGAAAAGCACTGAGGCCTGAAAGAGCCATGACATTTCAATGCTGTTTTGGTAAGATTTTATTATTCTCACTAACTGTAGAGTTGGAAGGGACCCTGAGGGTCCTCTAGTCCAACCCCCTGCAATGCAGGAATCGCGACTAGATCAGCCCGACTCTGCTCAGGCCACCACCTTCCCAGAGAGTCTCTTCTACTGTCAAACAGCTCTGGCTGTCAAGACTCTTATTTTTCTTTGTTTTAGACTGCCACCTGTGTTTTGCATTCCCTACAAAACCGAACAAACCCTTTTTTTCAAAACCCAGCTGCAACCAAAAAGGCCCCTTTTTCCTGTTCGCAAACGTGGCCGGGTTCGGGGAGGAGAAGCGGGACGGGGTGGCTGTGCGCCCGGTCCTAACGCTGGCGCCGGTCCCGCGGGTTGTGGGAAAGCGCTGCCTGCGAGCGCAAGTCCACACGAGCAGCGGCCGACGCGCGTCCTGGGAAGGGGCTTAGCAGGCGGCCTCGCGGGTCTCCCTCCTCCGGCCCAGGCAGCTGCCAAGGGGCGAGAGCGAAGGGCGCGGAAACGGAGGTGGCCAAGCGGGATTGACGCGCCCGCCCATCCCCCCCCCGCCCCTCTCCGCGCCCCGCACGGTACCTGCCAGCGCCATGGCCGCCCGCCCGCCTCCCTCTTCCCGGCGGCCCTCGCGGGATTCCGCCCTCGCTGGGCCCCGCCTCTCGCCGCTTTCTGCGCACGCGCACCGGAGCCCAAGCCTCGCCCCCGCCGCGCTCTGTGACATGCGCAGTAAGCAAGTGAGCTCACCGGCAGAAAAAACTGGGGGAATCTGCGCTTGGCAAGAAAGACCCAGGAGTCGCGAGACTCGCTTGCAAACAAGCGCCGACCTCGGGGGCGCCAGGAATCCCGTGGACTGGTCGCTTTTTCCCAGGGCAACCGAAAAGCCAGACCTTAAGGAAGGAACAAACACACACGCGTCCACACGCGCTTTAAGGCCAGCATTTTAAAAAATAAAAGAAACCGTTCTTTTTTTGCAAAAAAACAAAAACAAAACCGTAGATGAAAACATGATCCCACCCCCTCAGAAAAAACCCCGGCCATTCAAACCAAAGGACTGGTTTCCACCCCGGGGGGAGGAGGCTGCAGGGCCGCCTGTTTGTCTGTCTGTCTCTGCCATAACAACCCGGTGAGGCAACCTCCCTTTCCAGAAAAAGGTGCTGGAACCGGGGGTGTAACCAGGATTTTTGTTGGGGGTGGGGCAGAACCTGGGTCAGCTATGTATTTTTACTGATTTTTATTGATTTAGAGAACGGCCTGAGAAGGGCCAGAGCTCAATTCTGGCTGAGGTCGCCCACTGAAGTCAGGTGAAATAAAAAAATTAAGGTCATATATATATATATATATATATATATATATATATATATATATATATAAAATAAAATGTTCATGCATGTGCCAGGCAAACACATACATAAATGTATGGGCCACATGTCTGAGGCAGCACAGGAGGGCAGCCCTGGAACCATTTTGGCTCCCAAACTGACCAAATGTTTTCTCTGCAAGGTCAAAGGAAAATGGAAAAACCTCCCCATTGTCTTTTCATTCACAAAACCTGTCTTAAGGGTATATCTGTGTATGACCTGGCTCAGGAACTATTTGTCACTACAAAAGACTGGCTAGGCGCCCCAGGGTATCCAGTCAAGTAAGCATGAATAGGTAACCTGCCAGACAGGAGGTAAACAACGACAGGAGATAAACAACGCACTCAGATTTCTGTTGTAGACCGCCCCTTCTGTCATGTAGGTATGATGTGTCTAGGGGATGGTCTTGGGCTACACCCCTTCTGTGATGTATGTATGTTGTTTCTGGGACTCCTGGGCGGGCATTTAAAATGTCTATATAAGGGCTGGCACACCTGGGTTGTGGGTTCTCCTTCTCCTGCATGTGTTGAACATAGTTCAATAAAGATCAGGCTTACGAACTGCTTTGCTTCTCAATATTCTCTGGTTGGCCTCTTGTTATTTTCTCCGACCGATGGAGAACCTACAAAGCACTCTGTAAGTGCTCTTGTGTTCCCCATAAGGGAATAAGGGCAGATTTAGGTTTTTTACACGGGCCTCTCTCCTAAGCCAGGGCAGCCAGCCCACGAGGCAGACGGAGGCAGCCGCCAGAGAAGTGCAGGCCCTTCAAGGGCCGCTCTTTCCCAGGAATGGTCCCAGTTTCTGAATTGATCCCAGAATGTCTGGCTTTTCGTTAGGGCATCCCTATTTTTATTGGAGAAATGTTGGAGGTCATGGCTATGCGACTGCGGAGTCAACTAGGCAACCTTTAGAAGACACCAGAAGGCAGCCCTGTATAGAAGTTTTTTTAATGCTTTATGTTTTTTATATATGTTGGAAGCTGCCCAGAGTGGCTGGGGCAACCAAGTCAGATGGGTGGGGTATAAATAAGAGACGTGAGAAGGGGCTGTGGCCTCTGGAGAGATCTTGCAGGCCCCTCACGAGATCTCATTGCCCCAGGAAGCAAGGCTTCAGCAGGAGGCCACCTTCCCGTTCTGCCTCTCACAGGCCAAGTTTCCCATTGAAATGGCACCACTCCAGCAGCCTCCCCACTGGCAGGGGGAAATGGGGCAGGAAGGGGGCTTTTTGGAAGAAAGGGAACTGTAGGAAAAGCCTGTAGGAAAAGGAGCCATATAACACAACTTTTCCTATATTAAGGGTGGGTGGGTGTGAAATGAAGAGAAGCCTCTCATCTGCACAGGGTGTTTCTTAGTTGGCCCTGAGAAAGTCTCACAAAGCAGAAGTAGCAGAAATTCGGAAGTAGTTGTTGTGAAGAAGCATCAGCACATTGCTTCTCCCATTTTATTGGGAGCTGACAAATGGCAGCAGCAAGGAGATCCTTCTAACCTGGTCTTACTTTGGGGGGGATTTTTGTAGGTTTAGTTTTCAGCCTTTAAAATTGCCCTGCCCATGCAAGTATAGTGTTAGGAGTTTGTGGGTGCCAGATTCCCCTAAATTCCTGGTCCAGGAGGTACTAGAATTTAATTAAGACTTGGAATGTCAAAAGCTAACTAAACTAGGCTAATCTCCTGTGAGAGATGAGGTAGACCCTGTGACTAAATCCTCTGTAATCTGCATGTGTTAAAACCTGCTTTGAGAACAGCTCTATAAAGCCCATGGAGGGGCCACCACCAAAAGGGGGCGTCCCTTTGGAGGCAGCACGGTGTGGGGCAGACACGGGTGTGGGGCAGCCCCCTTGTGATAAAATGATTGTTTTACTGGGGATGGGGCTTTAACTTGGATATTTTAAATGCATGGTGGGTGTTGTTTTATTTGGGAGTTAGGGGTTGTTTCATATTGTTCTTAAATTGTGAAACTGTTATATGTTAATTATAATCTGTATAAATTAAGTTGTGGAGGAAGACTATTCTGGATATCTAGTGACAATAACCACTGAAGAACCGTTTTTGGACTTTTTGTGTGGAAAGGAAAACGAATGAATTTGAAGCAACTGGGATTGAAAACTGAGAAAACAACGTTTAGCAGATTGAATTGGGCATTGCAGCTGGACATTATTTTAGAGTGAATGTTTGGAATACTTTGAATAATCAGAATATCCATAATAGGCGGATGGAGAAATGGAAGTGCTTTCTACTGCTTTGTCTCTCTTTCCCCATTTTCTTTTTTCTGGTTTATAAAATGCTATTCAGGCCCAGACTGAATGCAGCTCTTTTTGGGCTTCTCTGGCCCTTAGACGGCTCCCTTTTCCTAGGTGCCTCCTTCCCTCCCCAGGTGTTTTGGCCCGGCTGGACTGTGTCCTGGGGACTCTGATGCCGCCTCTCTTTTGTCTGGGGAGCGAGTGGGTGTCTGCAGAAACTCGCCTAGGGTCTTTGCCCACCCCCTTTTGCGCCTGGCCTGCGGGGGTCCCGGGGTCTCTCCTCGACTCCAGGGAAGGCGCCCAGTCAGACGCGCAGCGTCCAAACAAGACCAGGCTCACTCCTCGGACTGTTTCCTTGGCCGCAGCCTGGGAGATTTCCCTGCGGATCCCTCGCCCAGCAGCCGGGCCTTCCGAGCTGCGAGCCCCGAGAGCCTCCCTTCCGCGCCGAGAGGGACGGAGCTCTTCCCCTCCGGCCGGCCTCCCGTCGGGGCTCCCGCCTGAGCGAGCGCAGCGCCACCTGAACCCCCGACTCCGCCGCCGGAGCAGAGCCTGAAGCCGCGTCCGGCCCAGAGCAGGGCGCGCGCCGCCCAGCCCAGCGCCGCCCTTCCTCTTCCGCGCCGCCCCCGGCCCGCCGCCCCGGCGAAGTTTCCCTGGGCGGCTCCGGGCGCGGAGCGAGCATGAAGCCCGACGGGAAGGTGGTGCTCCTGGGCGACGTGAACGTGGGCAAGACGTCGCTGCTGCAGCGCTACACCGAGCGCCGCTTCCGCGACACCGTCAGCACCGTCGGCGGCGCCTTCTGCCTCCGCCAGTGGGGGCCGCACAGCATCTCCGTCTGGGACACGGCAGGTGAGCGGCGGCGGCGGGACGCGACGCCCGGGCCGGGAGCGCCCTTGCCCGAAGAGGGGCCGCGGCCGCTGAGCGCCGGAGTCGGGGAAGAAGCGCTTCGACGGCGCCCGGCGTGGCCCCGCGGAGCGGCCAAGGCCGAGCCGGCCTCTTCCCGCCCCGGCCTCCCGGGCAGCGAAGGCGGCAAGAGTCTCGTCACGTCTGAAAGACGGACGCCGCCGACCTCGCGGCCTCTTGTCCCAGTCCGTCGGGGGCACGAGGCTCTCCGCAGGTTTTCCTGCCCCGGATAACGTGGCTACGCCTGTGGCGCTTAGAAGCGCAGGAGCATTTGCGGAGCAGAGTCCGCTCTGACAGAAGCTTCCGTCGTGATGGCAAATATACACGGGGGCAGAAGAGGGGGGAATGTAGACGGAGACACAAGAGGCCCAAGTCCTTGCCAATGCGGGCTTGGGCATAGTGTGGATTCAGCCTACTTCCTCCGCCTCCAAAACTCATAACAATGTGTTGTTTTGATTGCAGCCTGCATGCTTTTTTCCCTAATAGCAGCATTAGGCATATATTTGGATATGTGTTTCCTCTGTGGATGCACAAATTGTCTTAGGCAATACACCTCTGGCCTTATCTCCAGTGTGACATGTTGTTGCCATCTGTCTGGTGAGACAATGGAGGGCGCCTTGGGTTGAAGTAGCTTTCAGGTTACACTCCGCGGTGACCCGGAAGTAACGGAACCTGTTACTTCCGGGTTTCGCCACTCGCACATGCGCAGATGCTCAAAATGATGTCACGCACATGCGAGGAAGCGGCAAATCGCAACGCGCTGGCGTGGGTTGCGTTCACTTCAGGATGCGAATGGGGCTCCAGAACAGATCCCATTCGCATCCAGAGGTACCACTGTATTAGCAGCCCCAAAGTGACCTCCCTGGGGAAGAAGCCTGGACAGGGTGTCTGGAGGAACCAGTGAAGGCGGTGAAGGTTCTGTGTGAGTGTCTGGAGGCGGTTGGAGGATGGATGGCGGCTAACAGGTTGAGGTTGAATCCTGACAAGACAGAAGTACTGTTTTGGGGGGACAGGGGGCGGGCAGGTTTGGGGGATTCCCTGGTCCTGAATGGGGCAACTGTGCCCCTGAAGGACCAGCTGCGCAGCCTGGGAGTCATTTTGGACTCACAGCTGTCCATGGAGGCGCAGCTTAATTCTGTTTCCAGGGCAGCTGTCTACCAGCTCCATCTGGTATGCAGGATGAGACCCTCCCTGCCCACAGACTGTCTCAGCGGAGTGGTGCATGCTCTGGTTATCTCCTGCTTGGACTACTGCAATGCGCTCTACGTGGGGCTACCTTTGAAGGTGACTCGGAAACTGCAATTAATCCAGAATGCGGCAGCTAGACTGGTGACGGCTGCTGAGACCACATAACACCAGTCCTGAAAGATCTGCATTGGCTCCCAGTACATTTCCAAGCACAGTTCAGTGTTGGTGCTGACCTTTAAACCCTAAACAGCCTGTATACCTGAAGGATAATCTCCACCCTCATCATTCAGCCCAGACACTGAGGTCCAGCTCTGAGGGCCTTCTGGCAACCTGTGAGAAGTGAGCTTACAGGGAACCAGGCAGAGGGCCTTCTCAGTGGTGGTGCCCACCCTGTGGAACGCCCTCCCAGCAGATTTCAAGGCAATAAGCAACTATCTTACTTTTAAAAAGACACCTGAAGACATCTGTTTAGGGAAGTTTTTAATGTTTAATGCTGTTGTTGTTGTTGTTTAGTCGTTTAGTCGTGTCCGACTCTTCCTGACCCCATGGACCAGAGCACGCCAGGCACTTCTGTCTTCCACTGTCTCCCGCAGTTTGGTCAGGCTCATGTTTGTAGCTTCGAGAACACTGTCCAACCATCTCGTCCTCTGTCGTCCCCTTCTCCTTGTGCCTCCATCTTTCCCAACATCAGGGTCTTTTCTAGGGAGTCTTCTCTTCTCATGAGGCGGCCAAAGTATTGGAGCCTCAGCTTCACGATCTGTCCTTCCAGTGAGCACTCAGGGCTAATTTCCTTAAGAATGGATGCGTTTGATCTTCTTGCAGTCTATGGGACTCTCAAGAGACTCCTCCAGCACCATAATTCAAAAGCATCAATTCTTCGGCGATCAGCCTTCTTTATGGTCCAGCTCTCACTTCCATACATCACTACTGGGAAAACCATGGCTTTAACTATACGGACCTTTGTTGGCAAGGTGATGTCTCTGCTTTTTAAGATGCTGTCTAGGTTTGCCATCACCTTTCTCCCAAGGAGCAGGCGTCTTTTAATTTCGTGACTGCTGTCACCATCTGCAGTAATCATGGAGCCCAAGAAAGTAAAATCTCTCACTGCCTCCATTTCTTCCCCTTCTATTTGCCAGGAGGTGATGGGACCAGTGGCCATGATCTTCGTTTTTTTGATGTTGAGCTTCAGACCATATTTTGTGCTCTCCTCTTTCACCCTCATTAAAAGGTTCTTTAATTCCTCCTCACTTTCTGCCATCAAGGTTGTGTCATCTGCATATCTGAGGTTGTTGATATTTCTTCCGGCAATCTTAATTCCGGCTTGGGATTCATCCAGCCCAGCCTTTCGCATGATGAATTCTGCATATAAGTTAAATAAGCAGGGAGACAATATACAGCCTTGCCGTACTCCTTTCCCAATTTTGAACCAATCAGTTGTTCCATATCCAGTTCTAACTGTAGCTTCTTGTCCCACATAGAGATTTCTCAGGAGACAGATGAGGTTATCAGGCACTCCCATTTCTTTAAGAACTTGCCATAGTTTGTTGTGGTCGACACGGTCAAAGGCTTTTGCATAGTCAATGAAGCAGAAGTAGATGTCCACCAAATCTAAATCCTTAAACCTGTTCCTCACTTCCACTGTGTATTTATAAGGGATTTGACTTAGATTGTATCTTACCGGCCCAGTGGCTTTCCCTACTTTCTTCAGTTTAAGCTTGAATTTTGCTATAAGAAGCTGATGATCTGAGCCACAGTCAGCTCCAGGTCTTGTTTTTGCTGACTGTATAGAGCTTCTCCATCTTTGGCTGCAGAGAATATAATCAATCTGATTTTGATGCTACCCATCTGGTGATGTCCATGTGTAGAGTCGTCTCTTGTGTTGCTGGAAAAGAGTGTTTGTGATGACCAGCTTGTTCTCTTGGCAGAACTCTATTAGCCTTTGCCCTGCTTCGTTTTGAACTCCAAAGCCAAACTTGCCAGTTGTTCCTTTTATCTCTTGACTCCCTACTTTAGCATTCCAATCCCCTATAATGAGAAGAACATCCTTCTTTGGTGTCAATTCTATAAGGTGTTGTAAGTCTTCATAGAATTGGTCAATTTCAGTTTCTTCAGCACCAGTGGTTGGTGCATAAACTTGGATTACTGTGATGTTAAAAGGTCTGCCTTGGATTCGTATCGAGATCATTCTATCATTTTTGAGATTGCATCCCAATACAGCTTTTGCCACTTGTTCAAATTGCTGTGCAAGAAAGAAAAGTAGCTCACAGGGTCGGGGGTCTCCTTTGCCATCAAACTAGTAACTTAGAGGTGTATTTATTCTGTTTGTTATTTCTGTAGCGCTTTTCCTTTCACACCCAGTTAAGATAATTGAGTTTTACTGTCAGGTGTCCCATTCTTAAATGGCAGTTTTAAGGATATATTTTATATATATATATATATATAGAGAGAGAGAGAGAGAGAGAGAGAGTGTGTGTGTGTGTGTGTGTGTGTGTGTGTGTGTGTGTGTTAGGGGATCAAGATCATTTAGAGTGGATACGGAATGCTTCAACACACCAAAAGTGGGCCAGAGTATGTGGAAATTAGGTGAACACTGGAGCCTCTCACCTTCCTCCTCCTCCTCCTTGCAAGATGTGCAAACACTGTTGCTTGTGTGCACCCCCCCCCCCGAGCCCCTTGGAAGATAAAGGTAGTATATAAATGTAATAAATGAAATAAAAGACTTCTGCTTCTGCAGTGGGGCTTTCTCCCCCTCCTCCGCAAGCCCTCTGAAATGGGCTTCGGGGTGGAATTGGGAGTTGTTCCATCTGGCAAGTCAAAATGATGTTCGTGTGATGCTGAATTCTATCCTTTAAAAATCAGTGAGGCTGTTTATTTATGGAGGTGGATTTGGTTACAATTGTGACTAGACTCTTCACTGTTGCCACTGCCCTCTAGGTTTAAGGTGCCATGTGGCACCCAGTTTATATATCTGAGTTTCTAACAATGCGCAGTAACTACTGCCCAGGTCATTTGGTTTGGTGTTTTGGCTTTCTTTTTCTTTTAACTCTGTTAACAAAGTTAGCAAGGTGTATAGGTGAAATGCTTTATTAGCACTGTTGTGCAAACTAAATAACAACAACAAACAAATCTATTTGCTTACCTTCTGTTTTTGAGTGCAAGTGAACATGGGGTGTACCCATGATTCATCGTTGGATATTCTGTTTTACAATGCAAAAAACATCCCAGCCTGGCTGCCCCATGGAGACTTAGCGGTTGTAATAGTGACTAAGTTTCAGAGGAGACTTTTGTTTATTTTGTTTTTTACTGCAGAAAGTAAATTGAGGACTGAATGTTCTGTACTGAACCAAGCACTGCAAGCTGTGCCTAAGGCAGAGCAAAAAGCCTGCTTTATGGTTGACAATAAAGATTAAATGGACAAGTGGTGGAACCCTTGTGTGAAAAATCTTTTTAAAATATTTCTGTTTCTTGCTGCTAAAGAATTAAAAACGTAAAAGAAAGTGGCCATTTTCAGCTGTGGTAAAGAATTTTCTATGAGATAAGTCATGCTGTGGCTGTGATGTTAAGGTGGAAATATTAAGGTAGACTGTGTTGTAAATAATATCCCAAACATCAAATGCATCCAGCATGGCAAAGGTACCTTTGGATTTCCTAGTGGCTGTTGGTATTGTTCAACAGTTGATGGTTGAACAATTTAAAATGATCACATCATCATTTATGAATGTTTGCACCTCAGAAAAGAATTATCATTTTAAAAAACCTCATCTTTATTTCAATTTTACTACACAAACACCCACACCCCCAGATGAAAATGAAAATTATAAATGAACGTACAAAAAGAAAAAGAAGAAAAAATAAAAATTAGACACAAATATGAATAACTAAAAAGAATAAAAGATAAATATATTGTACAGTACTAAGATCAAGTATAAATTAGAAAAAATAATATAATTATACCATATTTCATTTCATCTTTTCTTCTGGTTGAGTTCCATTCCTCCTCAAAGCGGTTTCATTTACATCCTTTTATAAACTGTTTCCTTTTTTTAATAGTTCCAATTCTCCCCTTATCTCTTTCATTCAAATATCAATTTTTACATTGTCATTTGTTTTTTTTTGCAGAAATTAATCAAAACAAGACCAAGTGTTAATTTGGGGGCACTGCTTTTTAAGATAATCTCTGTATTTATTCCAGTCCTTTTGAAATTTTTGTTTTGATTTACCCCTAATTGCCTCTGTTGTTCTGGCCATTTCTATATAATCGAAAAAAAAAATTCTTGCCAAACTTTTTTTGTTGGGGTTTCCTCCTTTTTCCAATATTTGGCAATTAGGGATATTGCTGCTGCTGTGGCATAATTGTTTTAAAAAAATTAAGTCTATGTCTAAAATTCCCAGCAAGAAAGCTTTTGTTTTCTTGTTGAAATTTTGCTTTTTTTTTTTTTAATTCTTCATCGGAAAACTTTAATTTTATCGATTCACAAGCTGAGAATTTCCGAATTTCATTCCACATTTTTTCCAATGGTGATAGCAGTATGGGTGTTCCTAAATCTATGGCCCATTTGATCATTACATCTTTTATCTGTTCCTCCTTGACCTCCCATTCCAATAAAATTTGATATATTTTAGAAATTAGTTTTGTCTTGATGTTTTAATGATGTTTTATCTAATAATGAAATCTCATTGGCAAACCCTTTTTTCTTGTTGGCTTTGAACACTTCGTTGACCTGATGGTACTAGATCCATCCCGTTAAATGATGTTTTATCTCCTCATATTCTTTTAATTTAAATTTATTATCCCTTTCTTCTAAGTTCTTTATATTTAACCCAATTCACTTCCATATTTTTTTTTTGGCTGTTAGTGCTTCTACAGGCGAGATCCACCAGGGTGTTTTCAGCTCTATTAGATCTTTATGCTTCTCCCAAACTCTATATGACTTTCTTACAATATGATTAAGAAAGCCCCTGTGGACCTTAACCTTTTCGTAACCCAAATAAGCATGCCATCCGAAACGGTTGTCAAAGCCTTCAAGATCTAATAAATATCCATTTTGTAAACTTATCCATTCCTTTAGCCAATTTAGGCAAACCACATCATAATATAATTTTAAATCAGAGAGTGCCAGTCCCCCTCTATTTTTATTATCTATGAATAATTTGTGTTTAATTCTTGGTGGTTTACTTTGCCAAATGAATCTTGAAAGGTCTTTTTGCCATACTTTAACACATCCCACCCCTCCAATAGTTGGTATCATTTGGTACAGAAAAATAAACTTAGGCATCACATTCATCTTAACCACTGAAATTCTGCTGGATAATGATAATCTTAACCTATTCCAGATTTCTAAATCCCTTTTGATCTCTTTCCAGAGTTTTGTATAATTATCTTTGAATAAATTACTGTTTCTATTCATCAACCAGATTCCCAAATATTTAGTTTTATTCACTATAGTCAATCCTGATATTTCCTGTAGTTTTTCTTTTTCTTGAGTGGACATATTTTGTGCTAACGTATTAGTCTTTTTCCTATTCAGCTTGCATCCTGCTACTTTTCCAAATTTCATGATTTTATCTATTATCTTAGGGACGCTTTCTTCCGGGTTTTCCATAGTTAGGATCAGGTCACTCACAAAAGCTTTTATCTTATAGGAATTCTTTCCCAAAGTTATGCCCTTTATAACTTGATCTTTTCTTACCGCTATTGCCAGAATCAGTACCGTTATGAATAGCAGGGGTGAGAGGGGGCAGCCTTGTCTGGTCCCATTACTTACATTAAATTCTTCTGTTAATTCATTGTTTATTATCAATTTAGCTGTTTGGTTTTCGTAGATTGTGTTATTACCTCTGCCAAATTCCCCCCCAAGTCCTATACTTTCTATCGCTCTTTTAATAAACTTCCAGGATACCTTATCAAAAGCCTTTTTCACGTCTACTAGCATTAGGATGGCTTTTTTGTCCAATCTTACTTCCAGATATTCAAGAATGTCTATTACATTCCGTATATTATTATACATATGTCTGCCTGGTAAGAAACCCATGTGATCTTTGTGAATAATTTCATTCAGTACTTTCTTTAATCTATTGGCAAGAATACGGATAAATATTTTATAATCATTATTTAATAATGATATGGGTCTGTAGTTTTTAACTGATGTTCGATCAGTTCCCTGTTTTGGTATTAGCATGATGTTCTTCTCATGTTTTTGGTATTTTCCCTTCTATTAAAATTCTATTGAGTACTGTTTTCAATGGTTCTGCTAATACATCTTCTAATTTCTTGTAATATACAGCTGAGAAGCCATCCTGGCCAGGGGATTTCCCTGTTTTTGCCTTAGATATTGATTGTTGTATCTCCATCATCATTATTGTTGAATTTAATTGTTCAATTTTCTCACCAAGTGTCGTTGGTAGTCTATTCTGAGATATATTTTTTCCATTTCTTCCTGATCTTCTTCAGCAAGATACAGTTCCTTAATAATTTATAATTTTTTATCTGATTTCTTTAGGTTCATCTATTATTTTCCCTTCTACTATTTTCTCTATCAATTTCTCCTTTCGTCTTTTCTTTCTTAATGCTGTATTGTTTTTAACACTTGATTGGAAGCCGCCCAGAGTGGCTGGGGAAACTCAGCCAGATGGGCGGGGTATAAATAATAAATTATTATTATTATTATTATTATTATTATTATTATTATTATTATTGAAGAAGAAGAAGAAGGCAACCTGCCTTATATTTAATAATAATAATAATAATAATAATAATAATAAGGCAACCTGCCTTATTTGCGAATTCAAATTTTTTTGTCTTGCCCTCTTTATCTTTTGCTCAATTTCCTCTTTCAAAATCATGGAGATTTGCGTTTGCAGTATCTTAATATTATTTCTTGGCCCTTCCTCCATCGGATTTTTAGCCAATTCCTTCTCATTATCTCTTATTTCTTTCAAAAGCTTCTCTAATTTTTTTTCTTTTTCTTTCCTTTGAATTATATTTTGTTGAATGAAGAAGCCTTGCATAACTGCCTTGCTTGAATCCCAGACGGTGTTGATATCTGTTCCCTTATTCAAATTAAATTCAAAATATTCTCTTAAAATTCCTTTTGCTTTTTCTAATAATTTTTCATCATTAAGAATTAATTCATTAATTCTCAATCTTCTTACTGTATTCCTTCCTTCATTTCTAAAGGAATTGGATTATGATCAGATATTGTCTTTGAATAAATTTCAGCCTTCTTACACTATAATTATTTTTTCTTTGGTTTGTGACTTTTATCACCATCATCCTCCCTTCTTCTCCCCTGAAAACCTGCTCTTTATTTTAGTATCTTATATTGATCAGTTTAAGTGTTTTTGGGCAGGCAAAATTATTAAGGGACTAGTGAAATTCTCCTATGAAGAAATGTTACAATAGTGGAGGGGTCTTGTTTGAGGGGCAGGAAGTGAATAAAATGTATAAAATCATCATGCTGTGGAGAAGCTTTTATATAAACAGTTTAGGGCTGAGCTTTGGCAGTGAAATATTTTCCAAAGATCCTTTCAGTTGTGGGAAAATTCTGATGAGCAGCAGCATCTAGCAGTCCTTGGCATGGAGAAAGTGGTGGGTGGAGTTTGAGACCCCCATTGCAGCCTGCCAAGACTCCGAGGGGTTTGACACACAGTCGGGGACATGTTTTACCCACTCCTACAGGGGAGTGAAGGAGGGAGCCCCTCTGAATTAGAGAAATTCCTGCAAGGTGCTCCTGTCTCCGTAGTGAATGGCAGGAATAGTTCCAAAGGTTGTGGGACAATCTTCTGGAGAACAAGATTGCTACCAGATTAAAATCTGGTAGCAAACCTGCTCTCTCCTAGCCCAGGAGTTTGTTGAGAGTTTGTAAGTGCAAGACACTCTAAAATCCAGATCAAGCTAGTCTTAGAATTGAATTAAAATTGAGTTAAAACTGTGTGTCGGACTTCCACATATCAGAATCTAATTCATTATTAAGCTGTATGTCAGACACCTCTTTAAACCAAGGGAATTGTTAATAGTGCTAGAAGTTAATTAAGTCAAGCTCGTTTTCTTTTGAGAGGATAGCATAGTCCTGCATTAATACAAAGGATCAAGGGATCCTTCCTTCAACGGAGAGTTAGTTTAAAAGACAATGCCAGTGTTTTAGGTTAGAGTTCAGGTAGGTGTTATGCAATGGAGATAGGAAGCAGCAAACTGGAGACAGCCAGGAGCCAAGTTTGAGAGCCATGTCTGAGGTCTGCTTAAAGTTCAAAGGTGCTGGAGCTATGGGAGAAGGCAGAACTTCCTGGGAGATGAATGCTGGGAGCCCCTCCATTGTAGACTCAGGAGGTAAGGTAAAGGTAAAGGGACCCCTGTCCATTAGGTCCAGTCATGGCTGACTCTGGGGTTGCAGCGCTCATCTCGCTTTATTGGCCAAGGGAGCCGGCATACAGCTTCTGGGTCATGTGGCCAGCATGTCTAAGCCGCTTCTGGCGAACCAGAGCAGCGCACGGAAACGCCGTTTACCTTCCCACCAGAGTGGTACCTATTTATCTACTTGCACTTTGACGTGCTTTTGAACTGCTGTGTGGATTGGGGTGGCATGTAACAATATGTTGTTCAAGAGTGAAAGGCTGTTGAAGGCCCAAAGATGTTTTGGAGGGGGGTCATCATGGCATAGTGAGCTAAGAGACTTCTCAGTATTGTCAGATAACACCTTCCATTTCTGTCTTCTGTCTATTTATGCCAAAGCTCTGGAGTGGATATGGATGTCATGTTGGGGTGGCAAGTTCAACTCAGTTTAAAATCATCCAAGGTCCTCTGCTGAGCAAGTGAGAGAGATATTGTTCCCTAACTGGAAGGAAGGAGGTTAAAGGGGACAAGAAGCCCAGAAACTCTGTGACTGAGCAGCAGAGCAAGAAGAATTGGGGAAGACGCACTAGGAGAGAGAGGGTGGCCAAGGCAGACCTGTCTCTCATACCACGTACTTCTGTGATGCTGCTGGAGAATCTGTTTGCTTGTTTGTTATATAATTGAATATAGACTGAATAAAGTTGTGCTTCATACATCCATCTTATTTTCTGTCTTCTAGGTCGAGAACAATTTCATGGACTTGGATCTATGTACTGCAGAGGAGCAGCAGCTGTTATCCTCACTTACGATGTAACCAACTTGCAGAGCATCTTGGAACTTGAGGATCGGTTCCTGGCCTTGACAGACACTGCCAGTGCAGACTGCATCTTTGCTATTGTTGGGAACAAAGTGGATCTCACAGATGCTTTTGCCTTTTTGCCAGAAACAGAAGGTGAACGTCAGCCCCCCGAGCAGCCCATCAACAGTCTCATTTCTACCAAGTTGAAAAAACAAGTCCATATGAGTGATGCCATAGCACTTTATAAGAAGATCCTAAAATACAAAATGTTGGATGAGAAGAATGTTCCAGCAGCAGAAAAAATGTGTTTTGAAACTAGTGCAAAAACAGGGTATAAAGTGGACCATGTATTTGAAACTGTATTTGAGATGGTAGTACCAGTAATTTTGCAGCAGAAAACTGAAGGGTCACTGCAAACTGTAGATTTAAATAATATCAAGACAACTAAAAACATACAATCCAGCTGTTGCAAATAAACAACAAATGAAGGATATATAAAAAATATAAAGGTGAACCAGATCAACTACTTTTTTGGCATAATAGATCTATGAAACTGAACTTGATTAATAGAATGGATTAACAGAGGCAAACACTTAATTGGGGAAGGTTTGAAACAATGGCATAAAATTTGACTTTAAAGCAATTATTTAAAACTTCTATATTCAGCTGAGTGTGATTTATCCACATTAAATATGTTATATTCATCTGTCTACTGTTTTTCACATTCATCTGTCCTGTCCATTTTAGTAGTGCCAGTATTTTTGCATACAAAAATTGCTAAATTGTACTAACTAGAAACAAGTTAGTACAAGTGCTAAACAAGTACTAACTAGAAAAGACTGATGTGCATATATAGGGTGCAGGAACAGAAAAAAATAGTTTCTTAGAACCATAAATTGTAGAGTTGGGTGCTTTGGATATGTAGCCGTCCTGATTCAAACTGGTTAACCCCACACACTTCATTCTCATAGCTGTAAGGATGGAGCCACAATTGGAAGGGGAAAGTCCCGCACACTTCTGTCAGCATAATGTACAAGAGTGATGAGAATTTAGAAAGCTAGCTGTAATCTTAGTCTGGAAGGTTAACAAAACCTTTATCGCCATGTGTCACATTTCAAACCCAAGAACCCCCCAAGTTTGTTTAGGATCTTTATCAGGTCATGAGAATTTCTACCCGCCTATAATTATATAAGACAAGTTTTGTATTTTTTAGAGTTACTGGGGATGGCATTCCGATGGAACTGCTCAGATATGCTGTGGTTTCCTATATAAAACACTATGTGAATTCAAGCAAGACTAGCTAGGAGCACCTGCAGCTTTTGATATTGACCATGGTATTGTCTTGGATTGGCACCATGGAATGGACATCGATCCTACTACCTACCTACGTTTGTTTGAGGCAGAAGTAAAACAGAGACTGAAAGGGAGCCAGCCTATTTCCTGTAAAGTCTACTTCTGCCTTTGTCCACCAGGTGGAGCAAGAGGACATAACCCTCCGCTGGCAAAGTCACAGGTCACTCCACAAAACCTTGCTCTTGGCTGCAACTCACGGCCAGTGAGAGAAGGGAGCGCTGAAGTAGGAGCCTTGAAGGAGCAAAGTGGCTGCAAGCGTTACCTTCACACTGCCTTGCTAAACCAAGGTTTGGTTCAGCATGCAGTGTGAACCAGCCCTAAGTACCATTGTTAATATAACAGAAGAAGTTGCTACGTGCCAGAGGGCAAATTGGCCTCCATTCTCTCCCCTGGCTGGTAGTGAGAAAGCTAAAAGCCAGTGTATGAGAGAGCTGAGAGCTAGAAGCAGGCAGAGGCTGGAGAGAGAGAGCCATGGCTGCGACTATGAGAGAAACAAGATCTTTGGGAGTGTTAAGGCTGTGAGCCCCTCCAGCTTAAGCTCAGGTTGAATATATGTGTAGATAAACCATGTATCATAAAAAAGTGTCCAGTAGCACCTTAGAGACCAACTAAGTGTGCATGCACACAAAGGCTTATACCCAGAACAAACTTAGTTGGTCTCTAAGGTGCTACTGGACATTTTTTCTCCCGACTGCGTCAGACCAACATGGCTACCTACTTGAATCATATATATCATAAAGACACCAGTCTCCAACATCCCTCATTTGAAGGAAATCAAACCTGGAGTAAGTGCCTGGAACCCCTGGAATCTTGCACCACTTGGAGTTTGACATGGTGTACAACAATATTTACACACACAAGCTAAATGTGCTCATTGGCTAGATTGTGAAAACAGTAGTAAAACCCCTATGGCTTGGTGGGTTTGGAAGTGCTAGGCTTTCATGCTGAAATGCTTTCCTTTCTTTTGCTAAACTCAAGCCTAGTGTGTTTGTTTCATCATATGAGATTATTTATGGCTTACACACTGCAATAAGTCCAAACACAATAAATACAATGTTAAAATACAATCTTTTATTCATTATACAAAATCAAAACTCATTGATCACTATTTGTCCTGTAGGATTTGCCAAATAATTGCCCAGAACCACAACTGCATTGTTAGAATCACACAGTAGTGTGGAAAGTGGTGTGTTCTAAGCTCTCTCCAGATGAATGTTTTTTGCATATGTGTTCTGCAACATATTGATGCAATATTATTAGTGAATTAGTACTGAACTGCTTATGCATCAGTCTGCTTTCTTAGTCTTGCTGTCTAGAGGGGCACTCTGGTGGTACAGCACAAGCAAAGCGGAGCAAACACACACAGACGCCCAAACCTATGTAATAAGGAAAGCTACAGGATTTCTGAAGAAAGCTGTGGGACATGCACCTGTTGAGAATGAAGCAATGTGTCCACCCTGGAACTTCTGTAGGCACTGAAAGCAGAAGAGTACTGAAAGCAGAATGGTGTACAACTGCCTCAGTCATGAATGTGTAATAAACAGTATCTCTGTAGAGGCCCTAACTCTCCTTGGGTGGAGAAAATTGTGCCATTTGCACAATTTGCTTCCTCCTTCCATCTGCTCGCACCTGGGAGCAGTGGAGGAAAAGACTGGCAGCAGAAACTTAAGCATGAGTATTCAGAAGTCCCTCTTGGGTACAATGGGAGAGAGCATGTTGTTTTGAATTGAAGCCTGATCGACTCCAGGGAAGGAGCTCAAAGGCACCTTCTTGAGCCTTATGGTCACCTGGGAGCAGCAGCGATAAAGGGAACGTTTTCTTATGTGTCCGGTAGCATGGCTGAAGAAAGCCTTGCTGGTATCTAACTTCCTGCAGCAATACTGAGAGACAACTAAACTCTGCACTTGGTGCAGTGCACCTGTTGGTTGAATTTTGGGGCTCAGTGAGCACAACATATATTTTATTTAATTAAATTATTTAATTTATATGTTATTCTTCCCAAAGGAGCTCAGGGCAGGCTACAATCCCACATTTGGTCCAAGATGTCAAAAAGTTTGGTGTGTTACCTGTCAAAAGCAACAGAACAAAAGTTCTGTAAGCTATAGAGACAATTATGCATATGAAGCAATATATTGTTTAATAAAAGCATTTAGGTGGAAAAATTTGGCCCTGAAATGAAGTTGTAACATAAATACAACAAGTAGGTGCAGGTTTAAAGTTCTATTGATGTTGGTGGCTCTGAAACATGCCTAACTCCTGGCTGAATTGAAGCCAAAGTCTTACAGATGAAAGTCTTACAGAGGCAGAGCGCAACTTCTATTTTCATCATTTTTATGTTCCAAAATGGTACTTAAACTTCAGCTCTTTGAGCCGATTCCCATGTACGTTTGCACATCCATCTTAATGTATGGTTACTATTCAATGACTATGAGCTGTTTTCAGTGGTTAAGTATACAGTAAAAATGCATAAAAACCCATTTAGTGCTGTAAATCAGACCTAGGTAAAGGTAAAGGGACCCCTGACCGTTAAGTGCAGTCACGAATGACTCTGGGGTTGCGGCGCTCATCTCGCTTTACAGGCCAAGGGAGCCGCCGTTTGTCTACAGACAGTTTTTCAGGGTCATATGGCCAGCATGACTAAGCTGCTTCTGGTTCAACGGAACACCGAAACCAGAGCAGCGCACGGAAACGCCGTTTACCTTCCCGCCAGAGTGGTACCTACTTATCTACTTGCACTTTGACATGTTTTCAAACTGCTAGGTTGGCAGGAGCAGAGACCAAGCAACAGCAGCTCACCCCGTAACGAAGATTTGAACCGCCGACTTTCTGATCGGCAAGTCCTAGGCTCTGTGGTTTAGACCGCAGCACCACCCGCATCCAAAATCAGACCTAGTGGGCAGCAAATGTGTTAGGAAATTATATCCTGCCAGTTTTTTTAACTCTGAAAAGCACCTTTTTGCAACAATAAAAACTACTTAGAAAATTATGGGAATGAAAGCAGAACCAACTTGGTTGTAAACCATTGCAGTGGTTTGTTCTTTCAGATAAATGGTGATCAACTGATATTTCAATTTTTGAGGTAACAAAGTTAAAGAAGCACCAACAAGATTTGTTCCTTGCCATTGCAAGATGACTTACTTTTTTTTTTTTACAAATTTTTCATACACACTTGGCATCGGCTGATGTGTGTTCGGATGAGTCCAGCCTTGAGTGTATCTGCTGAAGGGGAGTGTTGAAATTGATTGTCAATGGTGGTAAGCCAGAAACTGTATTTGTTTGCAAAGTAGTGGCAGGTTCCCTGAGCACCGTTGCATTCGATGAATGGTGTTGCTCGGAAGTCTTCCAAACAGCTACCTGGAGACACGAGTGACTGTCCACCACCTTCAGCACCAGCGGCAGTGTGCTAGGAGAGACCAGGTAGGAGGCTCAAATACAAGATAAGAGAAGTATATACAGTGGTGCCTCGGGTTACATACGCTTCAGGTTACAGACTCCACTTACCCAGCAATAATACCTCGGGTTAAGAACTTTGCATCAGGATAAGTACAGAAATCGTGCTTCGGCAGCGTGGTGGCAGCGGGAGGCCCCATTAGCTAAAGTGGTGCTTCAGGTTAAGCAGAGTTTCAGGTTAAGAACGGACCTCCGGAATGAATTAAGTACTTAACCAGAGGTACCACTGTAATCTGTACTAGCACCATCATTGACTTGAGTGACTGGTTCTACAGGACTCTTTTTTTGTCTCACGCTTCTAACGTCTATATGAAACTGCTGAGTGAGAACAGATATTTAGGGGGGGGTGACACCACCCTCTTAATTGGAGTCAGGTAAAATTGTAGAAGTGCTGAATCTAGAATCAATAATGGACTGGATAAAAGCTGATAAAATGAAACCCAATCCAGAAAAAAATTAAGAGATTCTCAGTAGGTAGCCCATTTGGTCAGGGTCCAATCCTCTCTCTTGCAACTGAATGAATAAAACAACTATAAAGGCCACCAACAAAGGGGGGGCGGCAGCGACACATCTGCACAAGCAAATTGTATCCGGACACATTTGCAGATACACTTTACCAAGGGAAATTCCTCCAGTGCTTCTTGAAAAATCTGCTTGAGACTACTCTGTGGGAACTGGAAGAGACGTAGTTGCATTAAGTATTCTTCATTAAGTATTGAGATAAATTTCCCTTAATATACAGAATTATTAAGAATGAGTGAGCAACCAATATACCAATATATTTCAGCGTTGTGAGAATCAGTGTGAGAAAGCTGTAAGATCTGGCCCTTCCTCTTGCTATGAAAATGCGTTTAAAACGTATCACGTCACCTGGTGACTGGCATAGCTCATGGGGAACACTAGTCCCCCGTTGCCCCCGTTCAAGCAGTTTCCCTGTCTTCCTGTGCATTTCTGAGTGCAATTCAAGGAAATGATGTTAACAGTGTTAACTGTGATCTCAAGCCAAAGAGGGCTTTCAGAGTATCCCACACAAATACAGAAAATCTGGTGAGGCCCTTCTTCAGGTTCCTGAGATCTGATGCCAGAATCCAGGGATGGGTGAAAAGGCTGCTGGTCCAGTGCTAGAAGAAGCCAGGCATGCCTTTCCTGTGTTTTCCATTTACTGAAGATGGCAGCACTTTTTTTCTACTGGGGACAAAGGGGGCTGAAAGTTCAATTCTCTGCTGCCTGGTGGAAAAATATACTCCTAGAATTGTCTAAAATAAAAATAAATAAAAATAAATTGTGAGGAACTAAGAAGATCTTCAAAGGAACCTCCATTGCTTGGAACTCCTTCTTGGCACCCAACTTCCTGCTAATAGAACAAAAGTGGGCTTTGCTGTTCACCTGGATTCTGCCTGCAGAATGTGGGAACCTCTCCTTGATTTCTCACAGTGCCAAAAATGGGTCATCTCTGGTTGCGCCCCATTTGAAGGGGGGGCAGGAGCGGTAAATGCCCCCTTAACTTTGCATGTAGTTGCAGATGTTTTTGCTCCCTAGCCAGCTGTGTTTGGATACGTCAATAGCAGAATTCTGGGCATGTGAAGGTATTGAATTGTACTGCTCCTGTTTTTATTCTCTGGTATTTATTGGAATTTATTCAGATTTATCCTGCTGTTCTGATTTTTATATGGTTTACTTTCTGCTATTATATATTTACATATCTTCCTGAACTGGCTTTCATAAGAGGTGAGTTATAAAAATAATTAAACAAGTAAAGTAAGAATCAAAGGGGGCTGGGGAACTCCTATATTTTAGATGCACATAAAAGTTACTGAGGGAGAAATTGAGATGTTCAGATTTCAGCATATCCGCATCAGCAAAATCTGGGAAATGCTAAGATAAATCATAACTCTATAGCTGAAGTTCACTGTAGCCCTTGGAATATATGTACATGATTTAAACGTGATATCTTCTTGGACGCAAGCTATACTTAGCATTTTAGGTAAGTTATAGTACTTTGACAAATGATTCATTTGTCACATTCCTGTATATGTGGGTTGTGATCCACGCCATGAAAAGCAGCTCAGTACAAACCCTTTTCTACCATGTACTCCACAAAAGGCACTCTCAATTATAGTAATATTTTTTATCACCATAGCAGAGAACTTGGGCAATCAAATTGTTATCTTTAGATGCCTCAGGGGTCACTTCAGCAACTTTTGGTTTCCAGTTTGGTTTTAACATTGCTATTGGAATAATAATAATAATAATAATAATAATAATAATAATAATAATAATAATTTCTACCCCGCCCATCTGGCTGAGTGAGAATCTCTTTCTTCCACTCAAACACTGAATGTTTCTGTTCATGAAACATCCCCCTTCTCGGTCCTGCTTGGAAGAGCTGCTTCTTGCTGTGCCAACTTCCAAAGTGCACTTACTGCACAGGTTAGTTGGCTGTCAAGTGGGAAGGGAAGGCATGCATATAGAGGTATATTTTAAAATCTTTGTTTCACAATCAAGAAAAGAAGCAAATACCATGAGGAAGGAATAGCCGATCCACAAGCTGCGCCATCCTTCAGGACAGTGTGGAATAGTGACATCTTGGCTGTGAATGGCAATGGCAACAGCCGGCGCTTCACAGACGGAGCAACGGCTGATATAAGGCCGGATTTCTTCTTCTTGCACAGGCATCATTGGAAGAGGGGCTGTTGTTGAGAGCCAATAAGACTTATCATTGCGACTTGCATAATAGCAGACGTCCCCAGGATTGCAGTAAAGAAAAGGCATAGTGCTGAATCGAGTCAAACATGAACCAGCTAGACCTGAAAAAGTAAAACACAAACCTTCATTAGTTCTGGTTTTAGATAATACATTTATGGTTCTAGCCAAAGGCCATGACAAACTTGTAGCAATAGTTTTTGGCATCTGTCTCTTTCAAGAGAAAATGGAGTGCACCTCTGGGAGTAAAGTCAAACCACTGCATTGGCAGCACCAAAGTGACCTCCCTTGGGAACAACCCTGGGCAGCATGTGTGGAGAGGTCCTGGGCTGCCCAGATGACAAGCCCCCTCCTTGGCCTCACTGATGGGGTCCAAAGGAAAGCAGAGCAGTATGTTTGGTTGGCTAAAGGAGTTGCCAGAAGGAGGCATACAAGGCACCATCCAATGGCCTTAGGGACTCCACTCTGGATTTTTGCAGGGTTTACTCTTTAGCCTTTTCTTCTCCCGAAGATATTCCACAAGGCAGCAGAGGGTTAGTATCAGAGTAGTCCTTCTAGGTGGGCTCCCTTCCCAGACTGACAAGCCCCATCTGCCCCTCACTTTCCTCTACAGCATGTGCAGAAACTGCTTTCTTGACTATTGGACCAACTATTGGTCTTGTCTGCTCAATCCACCGGAGCCTGTCTTTGAATGCAGGGGAAGTCCCTAACTCACTGAGAGTTTGAGACGCATCAGCTCCCCTCACCTGGTTTAGCTGACCAGGCAAAGGCATCTCCCTGGCATTGTGGCCACTGTCCCATGCTGACAGCTTCTAGGAGCCACAGGTGAGAGCTGAGTGCAGGGTGGGGATGAAAGGTAGGCAAACTAGCCCAGAAGGAGCATGATGTGTCCCCAGCAGAGGTACTACACCCCCCCAGCAGCCCATAAAATAATCCTGAACATACATCCATAATATAAGCCAACATCCATGATGTAAGAGAGAAGATACCAGAGATATCAACAAGCTTAAATCTAGCTTGATTTAAAATTAAACCTCAAAATCACTAAAACAACAAAGCAATTTTATCTAGCTCCTTTTTCCTGATTCCCTCCCCCCGCCAGTACAAACGAGGGCTCTGTGTTACAAAGCTATTACTGTCTCTCAAAAGAAACTGAACCACTTCTGCCAGGGTGTACCTGCTTGCTAATGTGAACAAAGATTTCAGGAAGTGATCTCTTGGGTCTCTGTGTAAGGGGCAGACTAACAGATAACGAGTGATGTCTTCCACCTGAGGTTGACCACAAATACAAAGTCTGTCTGTGGGATCTTGTTATAGTGGTCACCAAGACTGCAGTGGGCATCAGCTGGAAATGCAGCTCAATAAAGGCATTTTTTAAGGACTCTGGCTAGAGTTTTAACTATTTTTTGTGCTTTTATCTTGCATTTTTATCTTGTGAACTGCTCTGAGATCTTCTGATGAAGGGTGGCATATAAATATAGTAAGTAATAAGTAATAAATTAGAGTTTGGTCAGATAACTAGCTCTGAAATGTTCCGTGCTCTGGAGCAGATACTAACAAGAAAATACTTGTTTCTAATTAGTTGCAGGACCTCTTGGATTCTCTCCAGAAGAGCCAAAACCTTCATTAGTGTCTCTCTGTAATTTGTTCTGAAAGTTTAACTCTCAGGTAGGTTCATTACAACTAGAACAGAGGCCAACAGAAACCTTAAGAGGCTGGGGGAGGCCCTTCATAATACTTTAATTGCTAAGCAAAACCCCAGTTTCAAAGAGTACATTTTTCAATTCACCACTTCTGAAATCACTATGATCTAATGGATTCTATTGGTTTCTGGTGCTCTAATTCCGGATACTTTATTCTGAGTCCATATCTAAAGACTTCAAAGTTCTTGGCCACATGATTTTAATGATGCTTTTCTGGTCTCTGGATTCTAAAGAAGTAAGAGTGTTATGAGTGATTCTGGTAAGATAATTTCTGCTATGCCAGGTGTTGGTGCAATTCCATTAGGTTAGGTACACCCCACACATTCAAAGCACCCCTCCCAAATAATCCTAGGAACTGTAGTTTGTTAAAGGTGCTGGGATTTGTTGCATTGTGAACTACAATGCCCAGGATTCCTGAAGGAGAGGGTGTGCTTTGAATGCATAGTGTTTCTGCAGCCTGACTGTTGCACATCCATATTTGCACTCCATTAGATGGCACCTGCGGATGAGAATAGCAACAAATGCAGACAAGCTATTTCCATTTGCCCCTCATTTCTGCCCTCTTCTGAATGGTGCAATGGCTTTCTGTTAGCAACTTCTGCCAGTGCTGTAATGACACATCCATGCAATTGTGCCATCCTGATGTATTAGCAGTTGAGTGTGCTTTGCTAGAATGCTAGTGATGATGCTCCCTCTTGACTGCATTTCTCTTGGTGCAATACCCCAAAGGGGGGGGATTAGCTGTTTGAAAACAGGGTGATGATCCTCTTTGGGGATAAGACTGTTGAAGAGCTAACAGCAAACCACAGACTAAAAAAGAATTCCACATAGTTGCCCTTTCTCTTTTCTCCCATCTTTCTTGAACCATTACATCTGCCGCTGTTTTAAAAAGAAATAATTTTTATTTTAGTCCAGCATTATACCAGTATAAACAGTATAATACCACTTGCATTTAAGAAGGGATTGAAACTACTGGCATGTTGAAAGCACTTACACATGCTACTGGGCTTTGTGCTAAGAATGTTGCTTTCTCGAATTATTAAACTGAATAGGACAGAAAAGCCAAGTCTCTCTGATAGATCTGTGGTTTTCTCCTCTCTCTGTATTATGTATGATAAATTTATGCTTGTACCTAACATCTCAAAATAGCTTTTCTTCATCCACATATGTAATTTCTATCAGTTGCCTGAAAATTATTGGTTAGGTTTAAAATGCAGTTTGTTTTTGTTTTTACAAAACCATGTGAAGAATGCTCAGCTCATAAATGCATACCTAGATCCTGATTGTGTGCCTTATCTTGTCCTTCAAAGTAGAGCAAGCTGTATCCACTCCAGAGTTTGCTCATACCCACTGGACACATGGGCTCTTGATCCGCCTGGCTGTGCTTCACCAAAAGATATCCCATATTGATGCTGCGGCCGGGCATACCTGGCAGCCCAGGAGTACCTGGGTCACCAGCTGCACCTGTGGAGAAGAAAAGGGAGCTTAAATGTTGCAGGAAGTAAACTGACTTAAAGGTTTTACTGCTTATGGAAATAATTCCATAGGAATCTCCATCTGCTCAGTGCTGAATAAACCAGGAGAAGAGGTTAGGTGTTCACAGCTACTAAGCTGAAGCCATTTTTACAGCAGCTCTGACATCCGATGATAAAAGTGTTTGCTTTATGTGCATATAAACCCTCCTCAGTGTCATCTGACATCATGTAGTCCTCTTCGACCCTTTTGGCCTGTAGGGCTGGGTGCCGTGTAGCTGAATATTCTCAAGTCAGTAGCTCTTATCATCTTGCAAGTTTTCCATATGCCGGGAGTTTAAGTGGGGAACAGTAACAGAATGACTCTTACTCTCCTGCCACAACTTTGAACTGAAGTGTGGCAGTTTTGGCGGCGGCGGGGGGGGGGGGGGGCTATATCTCCCACAGCTCCATGTCAACAAATTACATTTTGATTTCATTCTGCCCTGTTACCTTATCCAATTCTATTGCAAAGCACAAGATCTTCACTGCATGCATTGTGGTCTTCCATGCTGGAGTTGTCCCTAAATGAGGCTGACAACAAAGGGGTTCACCACTTTGTGTTTCCTTTTCGGGGAGGTACAGGGGCACCCCCATGGTTAGGAATGGGAACTGTGAGCCAGGCACTGTAGGATAAACTGAAATGCATTTGTTTGGGGTTTATTCTTAAATCCAGGTACTTCTAAAGCTATAAACTGAAAATGGGGCCCCTTTTGTTTAGGAGAGAAGGTGGAACGCCTCTTCCAAAATGATGCCCTGCTGCACAACTACTAACAAAGTAAACTTTTTATTTTTAGAATGACTGTTTCCCCCTCATATGCAATTTTTTTTTGCAGATTTGGTTAACAATCAAGGCTATGATCCAGTGCCACTTACCTGGGAATAACATCTGAGTAAACATGCATAAAATTGTGCTGAAAACTCATATAATTAGTTAATGTAAATTTATTTTCAAATGAGCGAAAGGGGGGGGGGGAGACCCAGGACCAGTATTTACCTTCAAAACCCCCTGGGCCCTGCAGTCCTGTTCTCCCTTGATCACCTCTGAAGCCTGGAGCTGCAGGTATTCCCCCTCTTCCTTGCAGTCCTTGTTTACCCATGGGGCCTCTAGAACCTTGAAAGTAAATTTAAAAAGAATCATAATCCATACCATGTTGTAAGATTTTCATGAGGAACAGAGTCCATTCAAGCTCTCTGAATACTAGATGTGCAGATATGAAGCCCAGATAGTCATGTTTTTATGAAGAAGTCAGGAGCAAAGTGACTTGCATGCAGAAATGGTTGAATAAGGATGGAGCAGGCACATATTATTTGAAGGAAGAGGAAACCATCCTATTCAGGCCTCTTGGTCATCAACAAGAGCAATGCACCTATGGCAAATACCTCTGACTGCAATTATGGCATACATGTTTGGAATGAGGGTGGAATTGCCTACAGATTTCAGTCTTATCAGGGACAGGGATAGGCGATACAGTTGTACCAGAATGGGTTCTGGAGAAAGAAGAAAAGATTGGATGTGTTTTATTTGTCTAAAGCTCAGCAGGACAGGTCAGAAAGTACTGGGCATCATTTCCGAAGCTTGGCATGCCAGCAAATCAACACTAAGCTTGAGTCATGAGCGGCCAGTTATCACATAATGGTCCGTCCCCCCTCAGGGAGGTACTTCTGGAATGACTCCAAAGTGGCAGAAATATGAAAAGTATTGGTACAGAGTTGTACATTCATGGGGAGTTTTCAGTTAGGTTCCCCAAAGTCACCAAATAAATTTCTGTGAGCCCCTGACCTGACTTGGATAATTACTGCATGAGCCTTCTTCATTAAAATTCCAATTTATTGGGAGAAAATGTTATATGCAAAACAGGATTGGGCCATGAAAAACAGCCTTAACTCACTAAGGCCATTTTGCATATCCATGTTCCTACCTGGAGATCCTGGTGGGCCTTGAGGACCCATCTCGCCCAACGTGCCAGGAAGCCCTCTGTTTCCAGGAGCACCTGGGCTCCCTTGTTCTGAAACCAGTTTAGGAAGGACAGGAGGCAGTCCAGGGGAACCTGGAGGTCCCTGAAATCCTGAAAGTTAAAAATGCACAACAAAGTAACAGACAGACTATTCCACTTGCCTTGGGCGCTCTTTCTTGTTAGTTAACCCAGGAGCTCATTGCTCATGTTCGAAAGCAGTGTTTGAAACCCCCATTGTTCTAGGCGCATTTTGCGACAGGGAATTTCTTCAGCGTGAGCCGTTTCTGAGCTCTGGGCGCAGTACTGTGCCTAAGATTTCAGATTAAAACTGCAGAGTGGAAGGAAAGGAGGACCTTTTCCTGCCTCCTCACTTCCAGCTACTCTCTGAAGATTGGAGAAGAGAGAGACCCCCTGAAGAATATTAGGGGGGTGGGCAGGGGAAGGACTAGACCATGTGAAAAATGAAATAATACTTTAACTGCAGTTCATTCATTTTCAGCTTTGTATTCTTGTTATAAAAAGTGTGCCTAGACATTCTGTAGTTGTGCCCATACCTTAGGTTTAAAGTGCCATTTAGCTCCTAGCTTTCATATCTCAGTTTCTAACACTGGTTAGAAGCAGTGGTGGTGTCATGGCAGACTTGGACATCGAGTTCAGCAGAGTAAGTAGGAGGCCTTTAAACCAGAATCTATGTCAGATTTCCTCAAACTTGGCCCTCCAGATGTTTTGAGACTACAGTTCCCATCATCCCTGACCACTGGTCCTGCTAGCTAGGGATCAAGGGAGTTATAGGCCAAAAACATCTGGAGGGGCGAGTTTGAGGAAGCCTGACATAGATTCTGATCTATGTTAAAAACTGGCCCAGAGGCAGAGCACACAGTGGCAGAGCAGTGGGATCTCTCCTCCCAGGAGAGCACTGGTCATTATGCTGTGTCCAAACCCTCTGTTGCCTCCTGCCAATGGAGAGCCTGATTCCTCTGGCCCTGTGGCTCCTTCGTGCCAATGTGAATCTCTGGTGGGAAGAGCAGAACAAGGTGACATTGGTAGACTATGTGGAACCTCTCTGGTGAGCCTACCATCTCCTAACTCAATCCCTAGCTTCCTGTACCCCTTCTTTGACTGTTAAATTGTAAAATTAAGGCCCCAGGTTAGAATTGATCCATGGCTGACATCACAGTTACAATTTTTTTATTACCTTCCTATTAGACCAGGAAAGGGATGCGGGTGGTGCTGTGGGTTAAACCACAGTGCCTAGGACCTGCCAATCAGAAGGTCGGTGGTTCGAACCCCCGCAACGGGGTGAGCTCCCGTTGCTTGGTCCCTGCTCCTGCCAACCTAGCAGTTTGAAAGCACGTCAGAGTGCAAGTAGATAAATAGGTACCACTCCGGCAGGAAGGTAAACGGCGTTTCCGTGCACTGCTCTGGTTCTCCAGAAGCGGCTTAGTCATGCTGGCCACATGACCCGGAAGCTGTACGCCAGCTCCCTCGGCCAGTAAAGCGAGATGAGCACCGCAACCCCAGAGTCGGCCACGACTGGACCTAAAGGTCAGGGGTCCCTTTACCTTTACCTTTACTAGACCAGGAAGGGAAGGACTTTGTAAACCAGTTACACAGACATCCTGACCCTGAGACTGCAAAATTGTTTTTTTTAGTGTTTGCTTTGTTTTCATTTTTATCATTAACAACCATCACCCTCCCTTGATGTCAGGCATTCAAACAGTTGCCTCTCACCTTAGCAACCAGGGATCTTTCAAATCCCCCAAAGACCTCGATTCCCTAGACAGGAACCTTCCTCCCTTTCTTCTCTTTCTTCTCTTCTCTTTCTTTTCTTCACTATCACTTGCTGTTGCACTACATCACACCTGAGCCTCGCAGAAATAAGGGCAGAGAGTGATTCCCTGCTCCTCTCTGGCAAGTCCACCTACTGGCAATCCTTTTTCTCCCCCTCTGTCTCAGCTCTTCCGAGGGAAGCCCTTCTCCTACTCTTCCTTAGTTTCACAGGGCAGCCCACTTATCTCCTTCTGCATCATCCTGACACTCCTAACACCTTGACAGCTGCTGCTTCATTTGTCCCTTCTTTTTTGTCCCTAACTCTGTCATTCCAGCCTGTCATCTGGGGATTTAGCCAGTCTTTATCCTCGCTCCCTCCCTCCCTCCCTCCCTCACACACTCACTCATTCTTTCCTTCCAAGCTTGACCATGTCTCCCTTTCTTGGGAAGACCTGATCTCTCCCCCCCCCCCTTGCTGTACTCTGGTCTTCTGCCTTGCCTGTCTCACCTCAAAACCTCCTTTCCCCTTTCCCTCACTCACTCTTCATAGACCTCCAGCAGATCTAACATGACCCTCCAGGCCTCCCCATTTGGCCCGTGAAACAGTTTTCAGAAAGCCCCACCCACCTGCCCCTTAGCTGACATCATAGAAGGCAACAGAAACAGGCGGGACTTCAAAGGCGCAACCGAAAGCTCCCAGTTGTTCCTCTGAAGCAGCAAGGTGCACCTTCAATGCTCCAGCATGTCTTCCATCAGCTGGATGGAAAGGCATTTCTTCTTCAAACAATGCTGATTACTTTGTTGCTGTCAGGCCAAGCTGTTTTAATTTCTGGTTCCAAATGTGTTTTGATGTATTTTTATTATTGTTTCTAACTTGTTTGTTTTTATTACTTTGTATTTATAATGTTGGTTTCGAATGCTGTAAGTTGCCTTGTACCTTGATTTTGCAGCCTCCAGTTGCTCCTGTTTCCCACCCTCCCGCCCTTTAAGGTTTCGTTCCTTGACCTTGCTATGGACCTTGGTTGGTCACCGTTGAGGGGCCTGGTAGGAATTTTTTCCACTTGGCAAATTGGCATCGGCCACTTGGTTTTTCGCCTACCTCATAGCAAATGGTCACAACTTTCTTGGTATTGGCAGTTAGGCATTGGTATTGGTATTGCTATGTAGATGGAAGAGGGGAGGAAGCGCCATCACCTGCCCCACATATTGAAGGGTAGTCCGATAAAGGATTCCGGGGGACGTGGCCCTGTCTGAAGCCTATGGAGGTGAGGGCCTAAGGCACGCCCCCGAGCGGTGACCCCGGGGGAGTTCCTAGTTGATGTGCATCAGCAGGACTCCCCCTACTGGTGGTAACCCTTCCCGGACTTCAAGCGGATGGGCTGAAGCCAGATATAGTCGGTTAGGACCAATGCCTAAGCCAATACCGCTCATCACCTGTAACCAACAAAGTTGTGGCCTTATTTAGCCCATCAACCTTAATAATTGTGTCATGTGTCTTTATTTCCACGGGGGGGGGGGGGACTCGTCACGCGAATAGCTATATAAAAAATAAACTTGAGGAGGCTGGAAGAAGAAGCATTTGAAGGTGCACTCCCACCCGCAGATCAGCTGATTGTGGAAAGGGTGCATCTGGCTCAAGGCTTTCAAATGCCCCTCTCATGTTTCACTTTCAAATTTCTGCTGAGATTTGGAGGAGAAATGTGGGTGGGGTGAAAGCCCCTCTGAAAGCCCAGTGGTCTGCGGTGTGTTTTGGTCTATAAAATGCAATAGCTTTTGAAGATTTATAAACACTGCATGAACTGGCATAGTAGAAATAGTTACTCACCAGGAAATCCTCGGTCTCCTTTGGGTCCAGTGGGGCCAAAGTCACCAGGCGTTCCCAATATGCCAACAAAACCCATGACTCCTTGTTCCCCTTTATATCCTTCAAGGCAAAACAATGGTATGGTGTTACTGCATGCCTGCTTAATGTGTTTTGGTAGCTGCTCTTTATACTAGGTTTTTCCATCATACCTTTTGCCCCAGGGAACCCTGGAATTCCAGGTCTCCCATCTGCACCATGGTCTCCTCTAAGTCCTTTTGAACCATCTTCTCCAATTATGCCGATCTGCCCCACTTCTCCTTTGCTTCCAGGTGGAGCAGCTATTCCTGGTGGTCCTGGTGGTCCTGGGTAGCCTACAATATATACACAAAGATTAAAACTTGGGACTGAAAGACCACATAGGCAACATGTTTGGGGGCCTGTCTTCTCCTGATTGTAGCAAGTTAATGTAGAGCTGAATTAAATAGAAGGTGCAGCCTACCTGCAGCATCCATGTCAATAAGTAAGAGGAAAAGATGGGCAAGCTGTGAAATGGCATTTCTGATGGTTGGAGAGCAGTTTACATCACTTTTCCAGACAAAAAGCTTTTCCTTGGGGTAGCTTCCAATGCTACAATTCTATGAGTCTACATCTGTGTATCTGGTTATTCCCTGTATTCCTTCTGATAGTGCCTTCTGAATACAGTGTCTCTGAAGCTTCTGCTTTTATCAGTTGCTGCTTTGCTCAGAGTGGCTGGGGCAGCCCAGTCAGATGGGTGGGGTATAAGAAATAGAATAATAGCAAAAAATGATTTTTTCATCAGGACAAGACTTGTGCCCTGAACCAAAGCTTGTTCCTAAGACTAAGCCTTTCATTGGTTTCAAACTCTTGTCTTAATATCAATTTATCCAAACCCAAACAACCATGTATTGGATGTATCAATACATCTTTGAATATACATAGCTCATACATCTCAAATAAATGAAAAAATGAGTCCCTCTTTGTTCCCTTCAGAGACTCCTCTGTGGGGAAGAACATCCCCAACCCTAGTCTGCGCTGTTCAAGCAAATGCTACATAAGGAAAAGCCTTCCCGCAGGGAATGATGGATTGTTCGACCCATGATTGATGTGCCCTCTGGAACAGTGGGGGGGGCAATGGAGAAGGGAAAGGGCATCATAAATTTGCATCCTGCTGACAGAACAGTCTTCCATTATAGTGAGGAACACAACTGTATACATGACAAAATGTGTAAATATAGGCAGAAGTTACAAAACTCTATGCATAAGCACCCAGTCCATCCGTGGAGACCCAGGACCAACCAGTTAGAAGCCACATGGTCCCCGTTACTCCCAACAAGTAGCTATATAACCAGATATATGCTACTCTCTGTAAGCTATCTTCCACCTCCATTTCTAACTCTGATCTCTCTCTCTCCCCTCCCCACCATACTCTGTTAGTGCAACCCACTAGACCCAATGAACACTAAGGCAAGAGACACAGAGCGGCCCAGGTGGGATGGCAAGGAAACACCTTACAAACCAGAGAAGCAGGAATAGTTAGCTTAGAAGCAGTAGCATTAAATGTGAGGGCATAGTGCTTAGTAGAGACCTAATGCTGAAGCCACAACAATGCTAAAAGACAAAAAGAAAAAGATTCATTTTTGCCAAGGGAACACTCGGTGGCAAAACTAAGGCAGTAGTATCAAAATATCAAGATAAATCTAAAATATCTCTGTATCAACTGAAAGTAGTGGGATTGTGTTTACCTGGCACACCATCCAAACCTGGTGATCCCACATCACCAGGTGCTCCAGATATGTTTGAAACTCCAGGAAGGCCTGGTCTTCCCTCAGGTCCAGGGCTCCCGGGTGAGCCTCTCTGTCCTGCCAGTCAGAAATCAAATAGTTACTCCTGGAGATTGATGCACAGGAAAGCTGAAGCGCACCCTTTGTTAAATATTTTCAAAAATTCTGAGAATATGTTGTTTGTTTTTAACAATACTGTCATTATGGTTGCTTCCCATCACAAGAAATTAAGTTTCACCTATATTCTTGTCTGCAGTTTTTGTTATCATGATTGTGTGTCTTTTTTGCTTTGTATTTTTTCTGGTTTGGTATTATATGTTCATTTTATTTATTGTTTATTTGTATGACGCATAAGTATAAATAAAGTATTTAATAAAAAGGGGGGGGGGAGAAATTAAGTTTCACCAAAGCATATTGTTTCTTCCACATGAGATTACTATACATGCAGGTGTTGCTATCAGAACACTCTTTATCCAAAACACTAAGAGCTATCCAAACACAAAGAATTATACCTAAGCCTCGCTACACAAATGCCTGATTCAGATACTTGAACAGACAGAGTTTGCCTGCTCCCTTACTCATTGGTATTTTGCTGGTCGGCAGCAGCTGTGTGGGCAGAAACAATGCAGCGAAAGAGAGACATCAGACAAATCACAGATTAGAAGTGTTCCTATAGGAAATAATGGAAATCATCAGCTTGCTATGTGAACGCTTGCCTAACAATTTCCTGGGAATGCCTTATGTTCAGAAAGCGGAACCTGCATGTAACTTTGTGGGATGCCAAATAATATAATGGTAGCAAGTGATGTAGGATTACAAATCTTACCAATCTTGTTAACAATATTTTCTTTGATAAGTATAAATTCATATTATAAAGATATATAACTCTACCCTTTTCACACACCAATTTGCCATGAGAGTACTTTCTTAAATGAAACCTATAATTTGTTAAATATATTTTGCTAATTGGTGGTGCCATGTATAAAACCATTGAACTGTAGGGATCAGATGGGATTACCATGAGGAATTATAAAATATACATCAAGCCATCGTGTCCACGATGAAGACATTGTGTTGACTGGGTTTGATATATTGACGATAATTTCTGATTAAATCCCATAAGATTCTACATTCATGCCCTTTTGATGCCCTTTTGCCTCTGCTGCCCATTTCTCCTTGCTCTTCACGAATCACGTACACACTTAGACAGGCAGGCGTCCTGTGTCCTCAAAGACTGGGCAGTTTTGTCTTTGTAGTTTCTAATAGGTAATCTTAGGATGTTAATCTTGGAGCCAGGAAACAGATCTCACATGAAGGTCATAGTGATTGTTGTCCTCCTGGCCATCCTCCTTATCATATCTGTATTGCTTGTTTATTACCTTTGGGATTGCCAGATGCACCCCTTTGTAGTTCTCAACTTATTTACCACCCCTTTGTAGTTCTCAAGTTATTTATCCCAAAATATATGCATGCTAATTAGTGTTGTAGTGTTACTTTTTCCCCACGTGGGGTTTGATGAAATGCTCAGAGGAAATATGATTGGTTCTTACGAGCACTGTGTAAAAGATTCTTTTGCTAATAAAATGGCCTGGTGAGGGGTGTGGTTTACGCACTTTTCTCCGAAAGCCTTGCTGGTCAAAGCCTCGTGTCTTATTTTAATCAGGGTCCAGTCCTTCCTTTACTTTGCAAACGCAACATTGAACAACAGACTGACCTAGATCTCCTCTTTCTCCTTTCGGACCAGGAGCTCCTCTGCTGCCTTCAATTGGGCTTGGCTCTCCCATGGTACCTTTGTCACCCCAAATACCTGGGAAACCTGGTGGGCCATATCCATCTGGACCTGTTGTGCAAAAACTTAGATAAATTAGTATCACTTTTCCCAACCCGGAAATGGGCATCTCAGCAATGTTCATTTTAAACTATCCTATGCATCCTGTGTGGAAAGCTGAAATGTTTAGACAGATTCCCTAATGAACTTACAATGTAAGATAGCCAACCTCATTAACCATCAACATAATGTGAACATACCTGGGGATCCTGGAAAGCCCTTGGTACTTGGCAAACCATGTAATCCAGTGATTCCTCTGGCGCCAGCAGCACCTGCCAAAAAGCCACCCATTATTTGTTATTCTTCGATCTGATTTACCAAATGTTACAGATTTCTCTGGAGGCACTGTATTTTTTTGAAATGAAACATCTTCATGTGAGCCATTTGCTTTGCACTGATTACTATATCAGAAAAAACTTGCTGCAATTACTTTAAACAATTGTGCTCACTAGGATGCAGCAATTAAAGTATTTCTGCTCCATATGAAATGTTTTGCCTCAAATTTAAAACTTGAGTGTGTTATAGCTCATGAATGACAGTTTGGCTGTTGCTTTTTAAAAACAAATTTCTGACTGGTCAAAACAAAACCATCCTGGAGGCTAAAGCAGGTCTTTACAAGTTTATAGTCTGATTGTCTGATTCACTGACTCTGAGAAAACATTTAAATTGATTTTATACAGCAGCAACATTTTAGCAATAAGATTATAACAAATATTTCAAAAAGATGAAAATACATTGTTAACTGTACAGCCTTATATAACCAAGACACTTAACTTATGAAGGGTTTATGGCCGTAGAGTTAGATATCCTGCCAGGCTTATCTAGGTTGCACTCCCTCGCCTTGGAAGGAAGAGTTACCAAACTTTTCATTCTCGCTTCTTCCCACCAGATGAAGCTTCCAGTAAGGATGTCTAAGCTAAATGATCCAAGCTTAGAAGGCATGGCTTAAGAAACCCACCTTTGTGCTTCTATACAAATAATTTAGGAACTCTTACTGCTGTATGGAAAAGGCAATGAATCTGATCTATGATGTGTTTGTAAGTAAACCATTTTTGACTTACCAAATGTGTGGTCTCTTTCTATGCTAAGGGAAGTGGAGAGCTTTGGAAATGACATAAAACAGGATATTTTAAAGGTCTAATAGCCTATATTTCCACACTTTACTTTGCTGCATGTTTTGTGATTTTGAATCACTGCTGGGGCTCTCTCACCGAGGAGTACTTGCCCCAAACCTGGATCCAGGCATCTTAGGGAATTCTTTTATTAACCAATTGCTAAAAAATCCAACAAGGGTTATGGGCCCAGGGAGGAATATATTTTGTTGATGTTCCAGGGATGTAATTTCAGATTTTTAAATGAATTTTTAAAGCCTGGTTTTTAATAGCAGACCCCCCATACCAGTTTTCACAAGGCTTCCTGTGCAAAGCTTTTCATCTTTTGTTCTTCTAAATTCAGGGAATATTATCCCCCCTCCTCTTTCCATCGCATTCCAAAGTAGCTAGGCAGAAAAAGGGTGGGTGTGTTTTTCTGTTGGAGATTTTTGAGAACAATCTCTTATTTTGGCATTTTTCCTGCCATCATTTTAATTCTTTTTAGTGTTTTTCTTTCTTTTTGGATAGCCAAAACTCAATTGCTGCTCATAGCTCCAGACTGCTTAGACTTACTGAGAGTAGCTTTATCGAATGGAAGCCAATTTCTTTTCATTGTGTATTATCTGTTTTAATATCTCTTCCTTTTCTCTCTCTCTTAATCTTCTTTGGATTGAGTTCTGCTGTATTAAAAAGCCTCTTATTACAGCTTTCGATGCATGCCATACTACATTCAGGTCCACTCCTTTATTTAGATTTAATTCAAAATAGTCTGTTAATGTCTTTTGCACATTCCCCAATATTACTTTATTGTCCAACAGTCCATCGTTCAATCTCCATCTGAATGAGGTCTCTTCCTTTCCTTTCAACTCCATTGTTATCACATTATGATCTGAGAGAGTTCTCGGAAGAATTTCTGATTTTATTACTCTTGATGACAAATCTCTGGAAATCCAAATATAATCTATCTGTCCTGTGCTTTGATTTGGGTCTGAGAAGAAACTGAATTGTTTCTCTAGTGGGTGTTTTAGTCTCCATATATTAACATGGATAGTCTTTCAAACACCTAGCTGGTTCACTCTAACAATTGTGACACAGCTACTCAGATGATAGAAAAAGCCTTTTGATTTACAGTGGTACCTCGCAAGACGAATGCCTCGTAAGACGAAAAACTCGCAAGATGAAAGAGTTTTTCATTTTTTGAGTTGCTTCGCAAGACGAATTTCCCTATGGGCTTGCTTCGCAAGACGAAAACGTCTTGCAAGTTTGTTTCCTTTTTCTTAAAACCATTAATACCCAGGGTGCATTGCTTGAAGAGGCGCAGTTGCGACTTGACTTAGAAAATGTATGTACAGTACTGTACACTTTGGTGATTTTTAAACTTTTTTTAAAAAAACTTTTTTTTTGCTTCGCAAGACGAAAAATTCGCAAGACGAAAAAACTCGCAGAACGAATTAATTTCGTCTTGCGAGGTACCACTGTACAAGAAAATATTCTCATTGAGCTTGGACGAGGGAACTAGACAAGAAAGACAGTTACAGACATGTGACACAGTTGCAAGATATTACTGAGAAGCTGGAACAAATCAAGAGGCTGAACCAACTACTCTTATGAGGCAAAGTTACAACATAGGATTGGAAGGGAAGGTGAATAATGGGGTGCAGACATGCCAGAGGTGTATAAAAATTATGCATGGTGTGAAGGAATAGGAATTTCAGCCATTCTCTGTTTGGTTTTTGGTTGTAAAACCTGGGTTATAAAATGCTTGCCTCTATCTTGTCTTGTTCTATTACTGGCTCAGTAGTTTGGTTGAATCTATCCCTGACAGTTTGCCAAGTTGCTTCTACATACTTGTGCCAAGATTTGTCTGTTTGCAGGACAATTAACAGTGTGGGGATGGAGGGCAAACATGGTTCTGATGCTCCTTTCCTCCCTTCAAGGCTGCTGTCAGAAAGTCATTTAAAGAGACAGAAATGTGTCTTTTTCATAATGTGTAGATTAGCTCTAATCTAAAATTTGTGTATTAGAACATCAAAGAAAGTATTACTTGCATTTACTGGAAATAGGCAAGAGAAGGGTGCATAACTTCTCCTTAAGTCCAAAATATACAATGATGTATTACTGACAACTAGGATGAATATAATTTACCTTTACTTCCTGGAAGCCCAATCCACCCAGAACTTCCTTTTTCACCTGATGATCCAGGAAATCCTGGATCTCCAGATAAACCTTGTTCGCCAACCTGCCCTGGGAATCCTGTAGAACAAGTAGAGAGCTATCACTAAGCAACCCTTGAATTGTTACAATATAATTCTAATGGTGGTGAAAGTGATACTGGATTTCTTACAAGAGTGAACTACAGTGGTACCTCTGGTTACAGACGCTTCAGGTTACAGACTTCGCTAACCCAGAAATACTACCCCAGGTTAAAAACTTTGCTTCAGGATGAGAACAGAAATCGTGCTGCGGCAGCGGGAGGCCCCATTAGCTAAAGTAGTACCTCAGGTTAAGAACAGTTCCAGGTTAAGACTGGTCCTCCAGAATGAATTAAGTTCTTAACCCGAGGCACCACTGCATTCTAAAACTCCTAATGATCTGATGTGAAAAAATCTGATTTGATCTGTATATGACTAAAAATATCTTATACAGATCATTTTAAGATGTCATAAAGAGGACACTTCATCAGTCAAATCTCCCTATGGTTAATTTAAATCCTGCAATTTCTTATATAATATTACATTAATCCAATACTGCTTTCTTACGTTGCAGTCCCACCAAATATGTCTATAATGTGTAAGATATTGTTTGTATCTCCAGCAATATACTGTGTATTAGAAGGCTGAAACATCTTGGAAGTCTATGTAGACAATATCACCACAAATAAATATACTGGTAGTTGACATTTCCCCCCTGCTGGAATGAGATCCCTTGAGTAATTAAAACCTGCAAGTGGTAAAGATACTGGTACAAACGTCTCTTTCCTTTTAATGAATGCTCTTTATTCTGGGTTGCCTTAGCTCACATAGAACTTTTTTTTAAAATGGCAAACAGCTGATTGGAAATTATACGAAGTCTATGAAAAAGGAAGCAGTAACCATAGGTAAGGGAGATTTCTTCCACATATGGTGGAATTGTACAAACATTCTATAGAATTGTGTTTACAGAACCTGGGGGTTCCCTAGTTGGTGCCTCCCACCGTTCTGAGGCATCCAGCCAACTGTTTGGGGTCTGGTAGTGGAGCCACTGGATCCAAAGTTGGTCCATTTTCTGAAAAGGTTTCCAATGTGGGCCCCTCTGCTGCCCCTGTTTAGAGCTGGTACAGTAAAACCCCACGATCATTATCTTCCGCCCTGACTAGCAGGAGCTGAAGGCCTGTGGCTGCAGCAATGGCTTGATTGCTCCAGTCATCACAAGGTCCGAGTTAGGATTGCTCTGCTTATAGTGAAAGCCAGTGCTTTTTGTTCTGGGGGGACACAGGGGTGCACGCATACCCCTAAACATTCTGTGACTCTAAGTTTGGCCTCATTGAGAGGCAGTATTTTAATATGAGTAGGAAAAGGAGAGTACTCCTAAACATTTTTTTAGAAAGAAAAAAAGCACTGGTGAAAGCAGAACAGGGGTTAAAAAATGCCCTCATAGCCAAATTGACTTTGTTTCAATGACTAGTTTAAACTTAAGAATATGCATCAAGTATAAGCATCTGTTTTAAAGTATATAATGAAAAAGCAGTCAGTATCCAGTATTGCTTTTACTTTGCTGTATCAACACTTTGTTATTCATTTTTAGTGTATTTTTTTAAAAAGTGTTTTATATAAGCACATTATATACAAAACAGGAAATCCCACCTCTTTGCCCTTGCAATCCAGGGGAGCCTGGGGAGCCCCTCATGCCCTGAATGCCAGGAAAACCTGGAACACCAGCATCACCTTTTCCTCCTTTGGCTCCTTCTACCCCTGCAAAAAAGAAAGAGAAATATTTATTGTTCCTCTCCCCCTTATCTGCCTGTATCGCTAAACCATATCGTTTTAAAGCAGATTTTTAAATTTATCCTTTTATCTTTTTAAAACAATTTTTGAATTAGATGACTTTTGAATTTATCAGAAACAATTCAAATGATGTTATATTTCTGTTCCCTCCTAACTGCCCTATCAACTGTGCTAAAAAGTTTAATTTGAAAATAGTGAAGCAGAAAAGGTCAATAATTTACCATTAACTAGCACTCTGCACAGATTTTTTATCCATTCCCTAAAACCAATATCTTGTATTGAATTATTTTTTAATAAGACACACTGTGGTAGTTAATTTTCCTTCTTTACAAGTTTCCTGTTAATGTTGTTATCTTGGTGAAATTGTTGCCATGTTGGAACCTGTTTTATATTTGAGCTTTCCCCCAGTCAACAGGAATGTTTTTACCAATGGATATTTATCAATATACTGTAGCCAATATCTTGAGTTTTATCCCAGATCATGTTCTTGTACTTTAAAAAGCTCTGAAAACTAGGAAATAAATTCCAAAATAGTTTGCCACCTCCTTGCACCGTATACAACAAAAAACTAAATACTTAAATACAAGTGTCAGGGAACTGTCATCGGAAGAACCGGTGGTGCAAGGGCTCCCAGAGGTTGAGAGAGACTTATCAGCGGAGGACGGAACCAGCAGGGGGAGAGAAAGAGCTCCAAGGGAAAGTGAGTCGGAAGAATGGCTCAGAGACAATTCCAGCGAGAACAGCGGGGAGGTTTCAGGACCTCCTATAGGGACACCCACTCCTCGCCGGAAACTGTCACGCAGAGAGTCCAGAAGACGTGTTTCCGTTAAGGAGCTTTTATGCTGGAAGAAATTCCGTAAACGCCCACTGTCGGATTCTGCCAGCGACTGACGGAGCCATGCTTATGGAGCTCCGTTACAGACAGTGGTTTGTGGACTTAGCCAAACACTGAGGGACTAGGAACTTTACGCACAAGCAGCTCAACATCCCATCACAACAAGTCTTCAGATATTATTTTTTAAACATTTTTTATGCTTAAACTTTACCATAATGCTGTGTTTATATGTTATTAGCACTGGATTTCGGGCAGATATCAGCGGTTAGCCCCCCGCCGCCCATGTGCTGAGCCAAGGAGGTGTAAAATAATGATAATAAGTAGAATAAAACCTCTATTTACCTACTGAGAGGATCCATAAAAAAGCAACTGTACCAAAAGGAATTATTGTGAAAAATAAGGGTGCCATATTAGCAGAGTCCGCCCCTGTATGTATGTCACTATTTTGCTATTTCAGAGGTTCAAAGCATCAACCAAGAGTGAGACCTAAAGTCACTGGGTAGACTTAGGCCATTAACATCAGTATTTTGTATTTCAGTAGGGCATCCACCCCACAGCACCAGCACTACCAGTGAAAAAGCCAACCTTTGTCTTACTACAAGTTGATAATCGTCAGGTTGTGAGAAGAGAAGACTAACTGGGTTCCTTTTCTTAGCCACCACCTGGGCCAAGGTATTTTGTACCAGCTGCATCCCTCTGGACCAACCACACCCCAGATCTCTCATAGAACGTGTTACATGATGTTACCAGTGCATGAGTCTCAGTAACCAAGCAATCCTTGTCCAAGACAGGATGAAGTTCTAACAACGGTCAAAGCCGGTAACAGGCGCTGTTTGCCACAAACTATTTTGCATTATGAATGCATGCATGCATGTGTATACACACATGCAAAATACCTTTGGCTCCAGTTATGCCAGCATCTCCTTTCGAACCTGCTCTTCCTGGCAAGTTTATAGTATCTCCCCAATCACCTGTAAGAGGCAAAAAATTGAGATAATACACACTCACATAGATTTATATACACCAAGATCATCTGTTGAACATCTTTTAATGTGAACGTTCTAAACCTTATAATGCAACTCTCCATTTACGTGCTTTCAATATGTGCACAACTGCACAATCACCCACCCACCCATCACGCTGAACCCAGAAGTGACCCAAAAAGTCACAAAAACATCACAAAAGGGTCGGAACAGGGTGTTTGCAGGTCTTTTCAACGGGGTTTCAAATATACGCAATTTCACTGATGTGCATGGTGCCTCAAAACATTACCCCCACTTAAATGGGGGGGAGGGTGGTTGCCTGTATTATTTTCTCTACAATATATACTTCCATTTTGACTTCATCTAAAGAATGAAAAGATATGAGAAGTCAAGATCAGTAACTCTCAAGAATGAGAGAAATATTTCCTTGTACTAGACTGGGTCACGAGCAGGAGCCTTTCATTTTATACACAAATCTGTCCGTCTGTCTGTCTGTCTGTCTGTCTGTCTCTCTCTCTCTCTGTGTGTGTGTGTGTGTGTGTGTGTGTGTTTTACATACACATAGCTTAGATGTACAGACTATAAATGGACTCACCAATTTCCCCAGGCTGGCCACTTTCGCCAAAAATACCATCAATCCCTGGAATTCCCTTTTCCCCCTGTAACATAGTTAAAAAGAACATCAAGCTTTCAAGCATAATAAATATTAACCAACGTTTTCGTTCTCTCTGGACTTCCTCCTCAACTATCCAAATTTGTTTTTCTGCCATAAATCTTGAAACTGTACTCTTGTTGAACACAGTGTGCACCTGAAACCAACTTTATTTAAACTAAAAAATAACTCAGGGGTGGGGGACTATATCTACTTGGTGGGCTGGATACTAACCTCCCCCAACTCCAGTGGGCCATTTTGACTGGGTGTGGGGTTGCCCACCTGTCAATCATGACACCATAATGACACTGGGTGATATGCTTTCCTTTGCCAGGGCAGTCTGAAATCAAAACACAGGGGGGTGCTGATTGGCAGTATCTGCAAACCCTCCTTTCAGCAGGGAACCATGGAAAGAATTTAATTTCATGCCAAGGCAATTATTTTGTCAAGGAAAGCCTTGTGGTTTGCCAGATGGAACTATCTCTACTCTTATGCCCCTGAGTTCTCTTGACCCCATTCTGAGCCAATTTCATGGGTGCACAAGGGGGAAGAGAGGAGGGAAACCTCACTGCGCAAAAAGAGCTCCTCAAGCAGGATGCCTGCTGACAGGACTCATTACCTGAATCCTGCTGAGTGTCATATATGTCAAGTGTCAGGCAGGTGAGCATGGCTTTTGGAAAATGTCCTCATGGACCTAGTTAGGGCTCTTGCTAGACTCAATTAGGCCTGCAGGCTGGAGCCCCCATTCCACCCAAAATAAAGGAATCAAATACATAATTCACATGCACTGCATAATCTAGTCTGCTTTTGGTGAATTTACAGAATTTGTTTTTTGAGGTTCTGGCATTTTGCTTTTCAAACTACTAAAGGAAACATACCAGAGATAACAAAACTTGGTAGTTTGAGTCAAACAACAAAATCTGCTCACCCTCCTTCCCGTTGCTCCAGGGAAACCAGAAATACCACGACCTCCTGAGACACCTATATATCCTGATATGCCTTTTATTCCTTTAATTCCATAGTCACCTTTCTGACCTTTTTCATAACCTGGAAAGCCAGGTGAACCTGGCCTTCCTGTCTGCCCAGGGTAGCCTAGTGCTCCTTTTGTGCCTGTAGGAAACACAGTTCAAAATGTTAAGTTAGACTGAACCGGGCAAGTAGCTGAACTTCAGTAAAGCAAATGTTGGTTTCAGCTGCCTGAAGTATTCATATTGGGAAATGAAGTCCTCAGCTGCATTCTGCTAATTAACTACCACTAAAAATTGCACTGGGATGCGGGTGGTGCTGTGGGTTAAACCACAGAGCCTAGGGCTTGCCAATCAGAAGGTCGGCGGTTCGAATCCCCGTGATGGGGTGAGCTCCCGTTGCTTCGTCCCTGCTCCTGCCAACCTAGCAGTTTGGAAGCACAAAGTGCAAGTAGATAAATAGGTACCGCTCCGGCGGGAAGGTAAACGGCATTTCTGTGCGCTGCTCTGGTTCGCCAGAAGCGGCTTAGTCACGCTGGCCACATGACCCAGAAGCTGTACGCCGGCTCCCTCAGCCAATAAAGCAAGATGAGCACCGCAACCCCAGAGTTGTCCCTTTACCTTTACCTTTAAAAATTGCACTGTTAGGGGTATATATATTTCTATATCATTTTGTGGTCATTTTCTATTATCTATAATCTGAATAAGTGCTTTAGAATGTGTGCATTATGTAATACAGAATGAAATGTTTGTAAATAAAGATTAAATTCTCATTTGCTTCTTGTGACAAATGTTCAAATGCTGTAACATCAGTTTGTAATATATTATACTCCTTTTCAGAATATGGCATTGCTCCTTACCTTTGAAACCAAAGCTCCCTTGGGCACCACTTTCTCCTTCATTTCCCTTTTCGCCTTTCACATCAAGCATCATACTTGGCATGATTTTAGGGGGTGATCCTGGTGGGCCACGGTCACCACGGTCACCTATTAAGAATACATTATTCATCCAGACTGCCATGTCAATATAGAAAACTGTTTGCAGGGGTGGCCAAACTTTTTCAAAGAGGGCCAGATTTGATGAAGTGAACATGCGTGAGGGCCGACCAAAGTTGTTGATTTTTTATATATATGTATTTTTGGGATTTGACCCCAATGAATAAAATGCCACAGGGGGCCGAATTAGGCCCCCCAAACAGACTTTGGACATGCCTGGTTTACAGCATTGATCCATCCTTACAATTTAAAGGCAACACATTTAAGAGGATCGGAAAGATAGGAATGCTTTGTCTCCTTAAGTGTATCCTTCTTTTATGAAGTGATTGTGATCAGCCCTTCTAATGTGCTATAGTGGCGAGATGGTTGTACTGGAATCAAGGAGACCTCGGTTCAAATTCCTACTCAACCATGAAACTCTCTGGGGAATCTTGGTCTCTTTAAGCCTTACCTGAAAGCCTAACCTCACAGAGTTGTTGTTTGGATAAAATGTGAGCAGGAAATAATACTAATACTTCATTATTTACATCTTCCTACCAATGTACTAAGGGTGTCTTACAACAGAATATACAGAATAAAATACAGTAACAAAAACAAAAACCATAAATTAAAATACAGTGAGCAGAAGAACACTGCCTTGAACTCCTTGCAAGGGGGTGAATTTTTTTTTTAAAAAACCCTAAATAAATGATTTAAATAAATGTTCTCAAAAAAGTATATGAGAATGTAGCAATGAGGAGTGCAGCCCAGCAGCTACTCCCTTTCCAATCATAGTCCTGAGATTTTGTTATGAGAGAGCAGCCAGGGGTCTTTCTGCTGACTAACGAAGGTGAAAGCAAGTCCCTCTGGAAACTAAGGCAGTAATAAACCTTCCCTGCTTGATGAACACCAAGCTTTACTTACCAGCAAAAGCCAGCAATAGACTGAAAACACAGTAAGCTGTAAGATTAAAGCTGCCAAGAGAATTTTTTTTTATAAAGAGGACAATTATATTTCACAACCTATTTTTTTCAAACTGCTTTGCAGTTGTGTATGAACACGTCTCGCGCACACTGAGAGACAAGCAATACTTCACAATGTGAAGAACAATACCTTTCAATCCCGAGTCACCAGGTAAACCTCGAATCCCTGGCAAGCCAGTGAAGCCAGGCTCTCCTTTGATTCCGTTCTGCCCTGGCCACCCTCTGACGCCTATCGCACCTTTGAAACCTCCAATTCCAGAGGAACCTTTAGCACCTGTTGGTGGAAAACATAAAAGAGAACTGTTCATGTTCACAGAAATGGGGATTAATTTCTTGTTCTTACTTTGTTCTAGGGTTCTAAATTTAAACTTTTTTATTTTAAAATACAAATGCAAAAGTAAGCAATAAGGTAAGGCACCTGCCCTGCATGCTGAGGGCCCCATGTGTTACAGGAAGGACTCCTGACAGAAAACGCAGAGCAGCCACTGCCAGTCAGGACAGATAATATAGCGGGAGACTGTACGCTGAGTCAGATTCCAATGGCCTGACTCAATATAAGGGATTCCCAATTTTTATATTATGGTCATTAAAACCTAAGCAAAAGAAGAACCAAACCAGTATCAATACTATTTATTTATTTATTTATTTATTTATTTATTTATTTATGCATTCTATTTGGATACTGCCCTTCATCTGTACATCTCGGGGCAGTTCACAACATAAAAATACAATATAAAAAACATATATTAATCATGATTAAATCATATTATGTAAGATTAATGCATAATCAATACATGATAAAGATAAAGTAAGAGCAAAAACAAACAAATAATGCCCCCTCCTACAACACATTTTAAAGTGTATTGGATCTTTATCATCCAAAGGGATGGCAGAAGAGGAACGTTCTCTCCTGGCACCTAAAGTTGTACATCAAATTGAAATCGAGTCAAGTGGGTGTTAGAATTCCTGCTCCATGATTGTAGTCATGGGATTGTTGTCTATCACATGACAGTATATGTTTTGACTCCACAAAGTGGGAAGTGACAGAGACAGGATGTTTGTGTTACTGTGTTCCGTGAAGTGGGACTATTGTCCTTTGTTCTTTTTCTTTGTTGCCTGATGCTAGAGAGAGGGAGCCATGTTGCAGTGCTCCATGTGTTTATATGTAAATAAAGTAGATTAGCCAAAATGCTGAGTTGCTGAGGTCTATTATGCAAGCTGCGAAGACTCGCATATCCCTAAGTGTGCCGATGTCTGTTGGCATCGGTCGCTGTGATGTTTGGGCAGGGTCCTACTCGCTGTGATGTCTGCCAGGGTCCTACTCGAGTATAGGACGAGCTCCTGACAGCGGGGTGTCTTTTCACTTTAGCCCAATTGCTCAAAATCAAAGGAGACCCACAGCAAACACTCATTGTTGACCGAGGCTTTCTCAGTAATGGAGTCACGATATAACCCAGCATCCTGCCCCTCTTTTATTGGTGAAGTCTTCCAACTCCATCAAAGACCAAAGCAGGCATTAAAAGGCATTAAAAAGTTCTCTTGAAAGAGAACTATTTGAAAATGGTTTACAGATGGTATTTAACCCCGAGCAGATTAGCTAAGATGTACAAATCAGAATCTGAAGTAATGAAGGAGAAGGAACATTCTTCCATATGTGGTGGACATGCAAAAGAGTATTGGGAAAAGATATATAACAAGATGGGGGGAAATGTTTAAAACCTTTTGCAAAGTTGCAAAAGTGTACAAGATATGGAGAAGTTTTGGAGAAAATATAAAAAACAACTTGGAGGAAAAAAGCCTGAAGCAGTAGGTGCAGAAGGGGAAACAGATCCGGCAGAAAAAGAAGAAGATAAACAACAGCGTACTTAATTAGACCTTTTTATTTATAAAATATATAAATAAAAGAGAAAAAAGAATTTGAAATTTTTAACTTGGAATGTTAGCGGACTAAACAATAAATTGAAAGGGAATAAAACAGAACATGTATTACAAAAAGAGAATTTGGACATAATATGCTTGCAAGAAACACATGTAGCAAGAAGACACAGAAGAGTCTTGATAAATAAATGATTGGGGATGGACTTTATGACATTAGACAAAAAAAAGAGGGGTGGTAATTTATGCTAAAAATAAATATAACCCGAAACAGTTATTTAAAGATGATTATGGAAGGATGACAGCAATAGAAATAACCTTACAAGGCAAAAAAATTGTGATAATTGGGATCTATTCGCCAAATTATTAAAAAATTGGAATTTTTTAAGAACTGAAAGAAAGGTTGTATGAGTTTATGGATCAAAAGATAATATTAATGGGTGATTTAAATGGGGTAGTCTCCTTAGAAATTGACAGGACAATAAGAAAAATGGATTCAAAAGAAGGCAGACTACCTGTCACTTTCTTTAATATGGTAGAGAACTTAAAATTGACATTTGGCAATTTAGACACCCATTTGAAAGAGAATATACCCATTTTTCTGAACCAATTTAATCTGCAGGAAGAATTGACTAGATATGGACATCAAATGAACTAACACTGAGAACAAAAAGAATAGAAATACAATCAAGGACACTTTCAGATCACGATCCAGTGTTACTGGAATTGAAATGAAAACTCCACATTTAGGCGAAGTTTAAATGAAGGACTTTAGATAACCAACTAACTGCAAAAAAGCAGACAAAATCTTGAAATATAATTTTGAATTAAATTTTAATCAAGGGACAGAACTTAATATGGTCTGGGATACAAGCAAAGCAGTGATGAGAGGATTTTTGTATTCAACAGAGTGCATATCAAAAAAAGGTTAGAGAAGGTAAAAATAAAGAAATTTTGGAAGAACTGATTAGAAATGAAAAAGAACTGATTAAAAAACCTGGGAAAGATTCAATAAAGCAAAATATAAAAATGTTACAGACATAATTCTCAGTGTTAGTGAACCAAGAAATTGAATGGAAGATTAAAATGCTAAGGCAGAAAAAAATGAATTTGCAAATAAACCAGGAAAACTACTTGCTTGGCAATTAAAAAAAATGTAATAAACAAATTGAAAGTAGAAGGTAAAATAATAGATAACCTGAAGGATATCAGAAGACAATTTGTAAAATATTACACAAAGCTATATTGAGCCAGTAAAGAAAACAAAGATACAATTGAAGAATACTTAAAGTAGAGTTATTTACCAAAAATCCTGAAGGAGAAAATTAATTATTTGAATGCACCAATAACGATACAGGAGGTGCAACAAGGAATTAATCATTCAAAATTAGGTAAATCACCAGGGTCATATTTATCAGCTAAATATTATAAAAAACTACAAGACTTTCTGATACAGTCGCTGAAGCATGTAATGAATAAATGTTGAACACGGAAAAATCCAGATTTATGGAAAGTGGCATATATAACATTACTTCTGAAACAAGACATGGACCTGCTCTCAGTAAATACTATAGGCCGATTTCTCTGCTCAACGATTATAAATTATTCGCCAATATTATGGTGAACCGTTCGAAACTGATGTTAAAGGAGTTAATTCATCAGGATCAAGCTGGCTTTCTTCCTGGCTGAACAGATAAAGGATAATATAAGGAATATAATTGACATAATAGAATATCTGGAAGCCAGGAATGAAAAACAAGCAGCTCTGATGTTTGTGGATGCAGAGAAGGCCTTTGATAATGTGTCTTGGATCTTTATGAAAAAAATCTATGGAGATGATGAATTTTGGAGAATCATTTCTAAGAGGAATTGGTGCAATTTAAACAGATCAGCAGGCAATGCTGACAGTGAATAATGTAATATCAGAAAAGTGTAAAATTACAAAAGGGACAAGACAGGGTTGCCCTATCACCGTTATTGTTTATTTTAGTATTAGAGACCCTGGTGAGGAACATAAGATCTGATGAAGAAATAAAAGGTATAACAGTTGGGTGCAAAGTGTAGAAATTGAGAGCATTTGCAGATGACCTTGTAACAACAGTAGAAGACCTGTTGGCGAGCATACCAAAGTTTCAAGTTTCAAGTTTTATTGCGGCAAAAGCCAGTAACACTAAACACCACAAGATCAAACAAAAAGAGATCAACAACAACATCAGAAAGGGGAAAAAAAAAAAGATTACACAAGGGAACTTTGCAGTGTGCCATTCAACAGAAGAGATTTATGCTTCCTGATTGCTAAAGTGCAAAATTTGGCCACCTCATATGATATTGAGCTTGAGGAATCTTCCAGAAGGTATTTTCGTAGAATTTCGGGGGAGGATTCCAAATAATGTTGTAGGGGTATAAATTTTGATAAAAGCGGCAAAATAAGTTGAACTCGTTCTTCACTATAAAATTCGCAAAATGGAAGGATGTGTGTGACAGATTCTACCTTATTAGACATACAGGGGCAGAGACGCGCATGCATTGGTACCCGCGTAAATTTGCCGTACAGCACTGCTGAGGGCATTGTCTCAAAGCGGGCTCTAGAGAAAGCCCATCTATAAGCTTCGTTAGTGATGTTAGTTAAGTAAGGGGCAGCTGCAAAATTAGGCCAAGCTTTTAAGCATCTATACGTCTCCGGGAGTAGGGCGACTTCTTGTTGTAATTCGACATCGTAAAGTCTCTGAGTGACAATTGCTTTTGCCTTGTTCGGAGTTTCAATAAAAAGATTTTCAGGGTTTAGGCCAATTTGTTTGATCTTATTAGTTATTTGCATAAGCCAAGGAGGATAGGGAGCTGCGGCCAGGAAGCAAGGTAACAGTCCCTTAGGATTGTACTGGATTTTCAGCCAGAGGGATATTGCTTGCTCCCAGACTTTTAATTCCACTCTGGGCAGTCCTGCCTCTTGCCTTAAGACTGCATTAGGTGTACACTTTGGGGTAGCAAATAATGATCTTAAGAATTTTGACTGTACTGTTTCAAGGGTCTTAAGGTTGGCAGAGGGGCTAATTTGAGAGCCATACAGGAGTTGGGCTAGAGATTTTGCCTGAAAAACTTTTAGGGCCATTGAGAGGAAGCCAGCTCCTTTCCTTCTGAATAATCTAAGGATGGCATTTGCACTTCTTCCTGCTGATATAGCTGATGTGGTCAGGTGTGTTGACAGTTTGGCATTATAAGAGAAAGTAATGCCTAAGTATTGGAAGGTCTTAGTCTGTTCAATGGCGTTTCCCTTTACGCTCCAATTATCTTTCCTGAAGGAGCGGTTAAAATGTACAATTTTGGTTTTGGCAAAGTTAATTGTTAACAGTTCAGTGTTACATTGGTCATTAAACTTTCCTAAGGCACGTTTCAGGCCCACTTTGGTTTGAGAGAGAAGAACAGCGTCATCCGCATACATTAAAACTGGTACTTTTCTGCCGTTAGAGAACACGGGGGGGGGGTGGGGTTTCGATTTCACGGCAACATGTGACCAGGGAGTTAACATAGATGTTAAATAAAAATGGGGCTAATAGGCATCCTTGTCTAACTCCCCTTTGGACTGGGATTTCTCTAGAGAGTCTGCCGTCCTGTGCGAGTCTTATCTGGAGGGTATTGTTCTCATGAAGCTTAATCATCAGAAGTAATAACCTTCTGTTAATACCCATATTGGCCAATTTGGCCCAGAGCCTACCCCTGGATACAGAATCAAATGCTGCCTTTAGGTCCACAAAGGCCGCATACAATGACTTTTTCCAATGTTTCACATACTTATAGACAAAATAATCTAACACTAAGCAGTGATCTATGGTAGAACGTCCAGATGTAAACCCTGCTTGTTCAATTTCTAGCAAGTCATTATGATCTAACCATTCACATAATTTTAAACATAGATGTTTTGTATAAAGTTTACAGATCACATTCAGAAGACTAATTGGTCTATAATTAGCTGGGTCAGAGGGGTTGCCCTTTTTAAATATAGGAACAATTATAGCCAGTCCCCAATCTTTAGGGATTTCAGTTGTCTTATCTATATATGAAAATAGATTTGCAAGAACCGGGGCCCACCAGTTTATTTGCGCTTTCAGAAGTTCAGCGACAATGAAATCACTTCCTGGGGCTTTGCCAGATTTCATTTGTAGAATTAACGAAGTGATCTCAGTTTCAGATGTTGGGGGCCATGGTGTATCATTATCTAAAGAGATGTTAAGCAGCGCGGAAGGACGATGTTCCCTAAACAGCACTTTATAGTGCTCTTCCCATAAGTTTGCAGGGATTATTGTGCCCTCGTTAGGAGTTTTGGTTTGACTGGAGATAATTTACCAGAAGTTGGCATACCAAAGATATTAGACAAATTATCTGAGTTCAGACAGGTAACAGGATTCAAGCTAAATAAAAATAAAATGAAAGTATTAGTGAAAAATATGAATGCATAAAAATATGAAAGTATTAGTGAAAAAATAAAAATGAGCTACAACAACACTAGTTAATTGAAAAAAAGGTGAAGTATCTGGGGGTATGGCTAACAGCTAAGAATATAAATATTTTTAAGGAAAACTATGTAACAACGTGGAAAGAGATGAAGAAAAATATGGATGTCTGGGGAAGGATGAATTTATTGCTTTGGGGAAGAATTTCAGTGATGAAAATGAATGTATTGCCAAGAATGTTATTCTTATTTCAAACAATACCCAGGGTATGCAGAGAGGGACACTTCAAACAATGGCAAAAATATATTTTCGAATTTATCTGGCAGGGGAAGAAACCAAGGATTAAATATAAACTATTAACAGATACCAAAGAAAGAGGTGGCTTCTCTCTGCCAGATTTGAAATTATATTATGAGGCATCATGTCTCTGCTGGCTTTGGGAGTGTATAACTTTAAAAAACACAGATATCTTAGACCTTGAGGGTCATGATAATAGATTTGGTTGGCATGCATATCTATGGTATGAGAAGACCAAAGTGCATAAAAAGTTTTTGAATCACTTGGTAAGAAAAGCCAAGTATGGAGTATGGGAGTATGGGAATTTATGGAGTATGGGAAAAATATAAAAACCTGTTAGAGCAGAAGACACCATGGTGGCTCTCCGCAGTGGAAGCGATATCCCTGAAAAAGACTAATGCAAAAAGTAAATGGGCAACCTATAAAGAGTTGCTCATGGAAGTAGAACAACAATTGAAATTGAAATGTTTTGAGGACATAAGACAGTAACAGGTTGGTTGCAATACCATCAATTAAATGATGTGTTTAAAATAGATAAGAAAAATGGATTTAGTGAAGAAATTTCAAGGTTTGGAAAAGATTTAATGGAAAACAATGTGAAGTTACTTTCTAAAACGTATAAACTGTTGCTAGAGTGGCATACCAAAGATGAAAAAGTTAAATTGGTAATGATACAATGGGCACAAGATATTGGGCACAATATCCAATTTTCATCTTGGGAAAAGTTATAGAGTGAGGATTTAAACTTTACAGCATGCTGTGCCTTGAAGGCGAACTATATGAAAATGATGTATCGGTGGTATCTAGCACCTTTATAATTAGCAGAGATGTACAGAATTTGCGTAAAAAATCCCTGCGTCCAGTCACGCTTCCCTTGCGTGGCTCTGCTTGGGAGCTGACCTGGCAGGAGAGCAGAGTAGCAGCGGTCCTGTGTCCGTGTGAGATGAGGGATAAATCAAGTCCAGAGACAGTTCGGTTCTTATCTCTAGAAGCGTTTATTTACAAGCCATAAATCAGTCTTTCTCCATCGGAGCTTTCTTGCATTTTCTCCCGTGCTCCCAAAAGCACACACGCAGCCTCTGAGGCTTAGCTGCGTCTCAGTCAAGATCGAAAGCAAGTCTGAATGCAGTCACACGCTGTGACTCACTTCTCTGTGACAGGCTCCTCCCAGATTCAGGACACCACGGAGTTTTAACCCTGTCAGTTCCAAACTCCACACCCCCTCTTGTCCTGCATCTGGGGACAATAGCCAACAATGCTTTCCCCATACACAGACCCTCACAGAACTCCTTGTGCTTCTGGAAGGTTAATGGTTTTGTGAAACCATCAGCGAGGTTCTTGGTTGAGGGACAGTATTTCAGAGCAACTAGCCCCTCATGAACGCTCTGACATACATTTCGGAACCGTATGTCCAAATGTTTGGTCCTCGCCTTGAATTGCCCTGTCTCAGCCAATTTGAGGCATGGTTGATTGTCTTCATGCACCACAACGGGCAGACAATTCTCTCCACAGATTTCCTCGACCAAACACACATAGAACTCCAGTTCTCTGCAAACCTCTGATAGCGCACTGAACTCAGCTTCAGTAGATGAAAGCGCTATGAGACTTTGCTTCCGGGACCTCCACCCAATCACTGAGTCCCCAAACTTCACCACTAGGCCTGACACTGATTTGCGGTCCTCAAGGTTAGCCCAATCCGAATCCACCCAGGCGGTCAGCTTGACATCACCCTCAGCTGACATCTTGAGGCAAAAGTCTTTGGTATCTTGCAGGTAACGTAGCACCCGCTTAACACCATTCCAGGCCTGCACACTAGGATTTGAAGCCTCTCTACTGAGCAGATTGACAGCAAACGCTATGTCTGGTCTGCTCCACTGTGACAGATACAACAGACTACCCAGAGCTGACTGAAAGAGTGCAGTATTTTCGAACACCACGCGTTCTACTTGCTGACACTCCTTCACGTACCCAGTCTCCATGGGTGATCTGGCACCTGCACAATCAGACATCCTGAACTTCTCAAGCAACTGTTCAATCTTACCTTTCTGTCGAAGCAAAAAGCTTCCATCACTTGCTCTTGTGATCTCTACGCCTAGATAGGACTTGACATCTCCAAGTTGCTTCAGCTTGAACCGCTTTCCAAGCTCCTTAGCAAACTTCTCTACCTGTTCACCTGTCTTTGCCATGAGCAAGATGTCATCAACAAACACCTGGGCCACTTGCTGTTGCAAGCCTGAATCTCTAATGTAAAGACAACTGTCTGCAAGAGATCTCTTAAAACCTAGCTCTTCTAAGGCTTCATGTAGGCACATATTCCAATTCCTGGCAGATTGGCGTAATCCATAGATGGATTTGTGCAACCGCCACACGACGCCTGGCTCACTGACTTCAAACCCTGGAGGAGGAAGCATGTACAACTCCTCCTGGAGATCTGAGTTCAGGTAGGCGACATCTACATCAAAATGGTTCACCTTCCAACCTCTCTGTGCTGCTATCGCCAAAAGCGTTCTCATAGTCTCCGCCCTTGAGGTCGGCGAATATACCTCTGTGAAGTGGACACCCCTTCTCTGTGTGAATCCACGGGCCACTAATCTCGCTTTATACTGTGGTTCTCCTGCTTCTGTGGGTTTAAGTCGGTAAACCCATCTGCAGCTCACAGCTTGCTGGTTAGCCGGCAGCTGTGTGAGTGAGAACACTCCAAGAGACTCCATTGAGTTCATCTCCTTCTGCATTGCCTCATGCCATTTGCTGGCTTCTTCCCGAGGCAACTTCTGAACATCCTCAAAGGATTCAGGTTCACATCTAGCCACACCAACCCAGACACTCGTGGCTTCATACCTTTCAGGTGGCTTCCCTTTGGTTGATCTTGCTGACCTCCTCAGCGTGAATTCTGGAACTGCGCCTGAATCACCTGGATCAACCCTACCACCCTCAGAAACATCCCCCTCTGACCTGCTGCGCTGTTTAGGGCGAACAGCTGGTCCTGCTGGCGAGGATGATTCACTCCCTAGCTCAGACTTGACAGAGACCTTTGGAGGGGTCCTGGGACTCCCTTTTGGAGAGATACGGAGCCTCTCCCTTGGAGATCCCGGCTCTGGACTCTGTGGCTGTGGACTGTGCACCTCAGCAACAGGTTCAGCCTCGTCCTCCTCCTCTTCCTCATCTGAGTCTAACGGAACATCTGGATTCCCGTGAAGACGCTTCCACCCACTCTGCTCGCAAAACTCAGCACTGCCGCTAATAAGCAGCTTGGACTGGTTGCCAGTAGGGTATGCGAAACGCCACGCCTTTGAACCCGGCTCATAGCCTACAAAGATCATCTTCCTGGACCTTGGTTGACCCTTTCTGCGCATGGCCTTTGGAATGAGGACCCAAGCCTCACAACCAAACACTCTCAGGAAGTCCACTTTAGGTTGCTTCCCATGCAGCAGAAAGTACGGTGTGTCTCCCACACTTGAATTAAACACCCTGTTCTGAACAAAGCATGCCGTCTTATAACTCTCAGCCCAAAAGCGCTGTGGCAGACCCGAGTCTGCCAACAAAGCATTCGCTGATTCCTGTAGTGTGCGAAATTTTCTCTCTGCTACCCCATTCTGTTGCGGACTGTAGGGGGCAGTTAGTCGATGACTGATACCCTTCTGCCTGAAAAACGATTGCAGCGCAGAACCTGCGCAGAACCCGATCAGATTGAAAGGAAATCACCCTGGTAGAGAACCGTAGCTCTACCGCTGTGATCCAATCCCTGATCAGTGCAGCTGCCTCTGACTTCTGTTGCAGCGCAAAAGCCCAAGAATGTCTAGAAAAATCGTCAACCAGAAGCAAAACCCACTTAGACCCGGCTAAAGAAGGTGTCTGCATGGGGCCCGACAAATCTGCATGCACAAGTTCAAAGGGTTTGCTGGTTCTCCTCTCTGACCTGGGGTATGTGCATGTTGTGACCTTAGATTGCTTACAGGCTTGACAATCTAGGTATCTGTCACATGCCTTGAACCTACACCCAATGGTGTTGCCTGTGGCCTTCCTCACATATGACCACCCAACGTGCCCAAACCTCCTGTGCCATAAGTGTATACAATCATGGTGTGGTGGGACATTAGCACACTGCCCTTGGGCTTCTTCAATGGACTCTCCACTAGCCCCATTTTCCACCAGCCCCATTTTCCCACCAGTCCCATTTTCAATGGGCATCTCCACGAGAAAGAGCCTGTGTCTTCTCTGGACACTGTAGATCTTCTTCCCATCCCTGTAGAAGGAACACAAATTGTTAGAGAACAGAACATCGAACCCAGCAGCCATGAGGGCTGGCACACTTAAAAGAGAGTGGGCAAGCTCGGGGACCACAAAAGCTTCTACCCAATGATCTATAAAAGAACAATATAGAAACCCAGATTCAGTCAGTGGTCTTTGAGACCCATCTGCTAAGGTGACATAACGTCCAGCTTTAAGAGCCTTGCAGTCCCGCAGGAGCTCTCTAGATTTGACGAGAGTGTGAGAAGCTCCCGAGTCGATAAGAAGAGATAAAGAGTGTCTCTGGCTGTTTTCCAAAGATGCCATGGCGTTGCTCACGTTCCCATCGGTTGCCATGGCCACAGCCTCCCCCCGACTGAGGCTTTTGCCTTTTCTCAGAGACACCATCGCAGCTGTGAGGTGATAAGACGCCTTGTTTTTCTTTTCCTCCTGGCCTGCTGCTTTCCCACGTCTTTGCTGGGAACTGGCCTTGGGAACCTGCTTTGTTGACATTCCACACCGGCCGATGTCCTTGGCAGCCTGGGCCTCTAGCGGATGCTTCCCAGCGCTGTTGGACGTTGTCTCAAAGCACAAACAACTTTCGAAGCCTTTCACTTTCTCAGAGCTCTTGGAATGGCCTGCCTGGCCTGCCCCCCCACTCCTTCTTGGGGTGCAGCCTGTGCCCTCTTCCACAGCTCTCAGCTGCTCTCCAGCACACAGACGTGTCGAAGCAGAGAAACAGCTTCCCGGAACAGTCCCAGCCCCCTTTGGGCTTGGTGCTCTCTCTGGGCGTCCTCTAGCCCCCTCTGGTCTGGCTCCCACTCCAGCCTGAGGCTTGCTCCCTTGGCCCTCGGCTTCCTCCCGGCCCTTGGCTCCTGCTGAGCTTTCACACAGACTCCTCAGCACCTGCCAAGCGGCCTGAGCCGATTTAACACCCTCCAGGTGGGGCAACAGCAAGGCGTCCACACTTGCTTTCAAGATGCAGAGCTCTCTCTGCTCTCTCTCACTCAGCAGAGCAGCAGCATGCATGGGCGGGGCCGGCTCCGTCTGGACTGGACTCCAGAGCCCTGTGGCCACAAACCACCCCCTTGCTCTTCTTGACCAGGCCTCCCAGTTGGCCCCATTCAGTCTCTCACCGGGGTAGCTCTCATGGCCTTGTTGTTCCTGAGCAGCAGCCATCTTCCTCCCCCCGGGGCTTCAGTGTACTCACAAGTTTGCCAACAAGCTGGACTTCTGAAGCAGCCGCCCTTCTTGGCCTTTGGCTCCTCTCTCCAGCTTCTCCTGGCAGGAGATCACAGCAACACGACGCTGGCAGCCTTCTCCCTTCTCACACTTGTCAGGAAACGCGAAACTTCCATAACCTTTGCGTAAAAAATCCCTGCGTCCAGTCACGCTTCCCTTGCGTGGCTCTGCTTGGGAGCTGACCTGGCAGGAGAGCAGAGTAGCAGCGGTCCTGTGTCCGTGTGAGATGAGGGATAAATCAAGTCCAGAGACAGTTCGGTTCTTATCTCTAGAAGCGTTTATTTACAAGCCATAAATCAGTCTTTCTCCATCGGAGCTTTCTTGCATTTTCTCCCGTGCTCCCATAAGCACACACGCAGCCTCTGAGGCTTAGCTGCGTCTCAGTCAAGATCGAAAGCAAGTCTGAATGCAGTCACACGCTGTGACTCACTTCTCTGCGACAGGCTCCTCCCAGATTCAGGACACCACGGAGTTTTAACCCTGTCAGTTCCAAACTCCACACAGAACTGCTTCAAATGTTTGTTGGAAATGCGAGATAGAAGGCACGTTCTACCACATGTGGTGGGCATGCAAGATAACAAGAGCATTCTGGGAAATGATTTACAATGAGTTGAAAAAAAATGTTTAAAATAATGTTTGTGAAAAAGAGAGAGGCCTTTTTGCTAAGTATTTTAGGTACAGAGATTCCGAAGGAGCAGAAATGACTATTTATGTACGCAACGACAGCAGCACAGATACTACTGGCCCAGAGATGGAAAAAAGACAAAGTTCTGACCAGAGACGAATGGCTGATGAAGATGATGGACTATGCGGAAATGGTGAAATAGACTGGGAAAATCAGAAACCAGGAAGAGAAAAAATTTAAGAAGGAATGGGAAAAAATTATAATGTGTTTAAGAGAACACTGTAAACAACTAAAAACTCTGGCAGGATTTGAGTAATACTTGTAATGTACGAAAAACTATGGATTATTTTTCTTTAAAAAATAGAGAAAATAAGGCAAGCAGTTGGAAAAAAAGATTGATAATGGTAACCATGGAAGAGGGGAGGGGAGTCGAAGGATTCAGGGAATCCTAAATGATGATGTGGATGTTCTGTTTGAATTTAAATTTGTTATGTAAAACTCAATAAAAATATATTTTTTAAAAAAGAGAGACCAAGCATAACTTCAGGTAACTGGTCCCAAACAATTCAGGGCTTTAAACATCAAAAGCAACACTTAACGTTGTACTGCAGATGGAAAAGGCCCCGGGAGCTTTTTGAGTAAAGAGCCTGCACCAATTAATCTCAAAAAAGAGGTACAGGTGGTTTTCCCACTTTCATGGTCTATTGCATCTATTAACACTTTGCACAAGATGTATTATGTATTACTCTTGGAGCAACTGCTCATGTAATTTTGGGCTCAGAATTGTTTTGTTGTACCTTTCACACCTGGAAGACCGTGCATTCCATCCACCCCAGGGAGACCAGGCTCACCAGCCTTGCCTTTAGTTCCAATGAAACCAGGTTCACCTCTGTCACCTGCCAGGCCTTTCATTCCTACAGGACCAGGTTTCCCTGGGTCTCCTGCATCTCCTCTGGCACCCGGTGAGCCTATAAATATATGTTGAAAAGAAACAGGAGAATATAATGGATATAATGCAGCCACTGGAAAGCAGTCATTGTGCAGCATGTATTGATATGAAAACACATCAAATAAAGAACAAAACCAGTAAATTATTGATGGAATATTTTCCAAATTCTAGACATGCCCCCCCTTGCCCTCATCCCACCTTGAACAGCTGTGAGTCCTCCACTCACTATGTCCTGAGTGGTTCAGAGGCAAAGCCTATTTCTCTTTGGACAACATGGCAGTCAAGGAAGAAAACGAAATAGGAAACGGGGGAAGAGAAGGTGTGGCTCCCGATACCTTTGGTCCTGCCTGTTGCCTACTTTGGCCCCTCCCACCACTGGTGTGCAGTCCTAAAAGTTACTATTAAGTGAATGCTGCTCTTGATATAAAGTTTCCCCAGCGCTATTTTAGACCTCAAAAACTTCAAATATGGTTAAATTTTATAGAGCAAATTTGTGAACTAGGGAAATTCACTGCCTTTTCTTTCCAGTTGATGGTGAAAAAATGACACAGTCCTGTCATCTATGTATTACTTATGTAAGACAGACTCAGATGCAGAATAAATTATGTTAGACCTAACTATGCTTTTCTAAGCTTTTATACACCTGTGGTTTGTTGTCTGTGGTCAATCAGAAGCTGTGCTTTGGAAGTCAAACGTTTCAGAAGTTGAACAGACTTCCAGAACAGATTCTGTTCGACTTCCAAGGTACAACTGTATATGCTGTACAGTTTATTTTGTGTATGGATGAAAATTACTGCTTGGCAATATACTGTAGAGAACTATCTGTATATCTGAAACACACACACACACACACACACACACACATGCATGCAAGGATACTACTTTTGTTTCTAAGACAATGCAGCCATGCGTTACAGCAGCCACTGGCTTAGAAGAGGCACATTTTTTCACACACTGAAGTGAATGTCCCTTAAGATCTGCAGTTCTTATAAATACACACATATATACGTATGTATATGTGTGTGTGTGTGTGTGTGTGTGTGTATAATATGTGTGTGTGTGTGTGTGTGTAATTTAATTGGTGGCAACTCATTAGTAAGCCTAAAGTTTGTAAACTACCAGTCCAATAAATATGGCATCCTCAGTAATAATGCTCATGTGCAGTCTACCACATGGTTCAGACTGGGCTGAATTACAGTGTAGTCAGCATACAAACATCCCATCTAGCTAGATGGACAACTGACAAGAAACAACATTTTGCAAGGATCTCTGCATTGGTGGCATAACATTTGAATCATGTAAGAAGCTGGTATAATGCAGACGTTAAAAGTGTGCACCGCGCACTAAAGTCAACAGCCAATCTTCCATGGCTTAAATCTTAAAAGGACTATGATTGTACCATGTTGGCAGTATTAACAGGGAAAAGCTACTCCATGTCAATGCTTGAAATAATAAGTTCCTATGAAAGTTTAATGGAATGACATTGCACCCCCAAAGGTCCCACACCAGTAGTTTGAGATCACCTTTCCCCAGGAAAGTGCTAAAGATGCCCAGGCAAAGTACAAGGAAAATCACATTTCGGAAGCACGCGGGACAATCCTCACCTACAAACCCTGGTGAGCCAGCTCTGCCTGTGATCCCTTGCTGGCCTGGCAGTCCAGGGAATCCAAATGGTCCTTGTGGTCCTGGCAAACCAGTCAAGCCAGCAGGGCCAGGAGACCCAGGATGCCCTTTAGCTCCAGGCTGACCTGGAATGCCATCACTTCCTAAAAATAATAACAAGTGTCATTAATTGTTATGCGTTAGATATCGAGTGCATATAGATACAGAGTTGGATCAGGATTTAATTAATTAAACTCAGTCCCCATTTAAATCAGTGAGATTTCAAGGTCATGACTACCTTGTCAACAAATTTAGCTTAGCTCCAACTCACAGTCCAGAAAATAATTATAATAATAAACATTTATTCTGAAGCCTATGAATATGAAAAGCTGCCTTCTGAATAGGTCCTACACGCTCATAAGGAAAAGCAGCTTTCTGGTTTGCAGTCTATACAGAATGGGACTTATTGAGTTCTGCTTTCTTAACAATCAGTAATTTTCATTTCATCTACTGGTATTATGTGCAACATCTTAGGTGAAAAATCTGGGAATACTGATGAAGGCAATGGACCAGGATGCTCATTTTCAGCAAAACTGCAGGACTGCTGCTGGCTGCAATGCAGAGAACCTACTTACGGTAAGTATATGTTGCTTGGGAGCAAACACGTTGGTTTCACTATTTCTCCAGCTGCAGCTCTCTGTGCAAAATCACAAACTGATTTTGAAATTCCCTGCAGTTTTCAAAACAACATGCCAGGGTGCAGAGGGCTGTTTGAAACTAGGCTACAGAACCTTTGCCGCATGCAGAACTCATTGCAGAACTCTGCATCACCACAACTGCTATCACCAAATTTCCTGAGTCTCTCTTCTTTAAAATTCTCCATTGGCAAAAGCAAGAGCATTACCTCTCAGTCCTGGCAAGCCGTGATCTCCTGGGGGGCCTTTCAGTCCTGGGATTCCCGGTGGCCCAGCATCCCCTTGGGGGCCTGTGGGAGCTCCAATTCTGTCACCTGCAACTCCTTTCACTCCTGGAGGGCCTGGCCAACCTGGCAATCCTGGACTCCCAGGAAAGCCCTGCTCCCCAGGCAATCCTGGTGCACCTCTGTTTCCTCTGGGCCCAGGAAATCCTAAATAGAAAAAAATGATGATTCTAGGAAAAGTAATTTATTTGCCAGAATAAATTTGTTAAAGTTGATTAATGGAAAACAATATAACCAGGATGATGCAAATCCCTCCTTAGCCAAATAAGCACCTATAAAGGGAATTGGGGGTTGCTCGTGCGTAAGGGGGCTGCTGCTCTAGGCAACGTTGTCTGGCTAAACCTTTCCCTGGCTGGACAGCCCTTTCTCCATGGCTGTGTCAGTCACTGGCAGAATCTGTCAGTGGGCGTTTCCTGAACTTCTTCCAACATAAAAGCTCTTTGACGCCAAGTCTCTGCCTAGCCTCTCTGCGCGGAAGTCTTCTGCGCAGAGTGGGCATTGCCAGCGGAGGTCCTGGGCTCTCCCCGCTGGTCTCTGTGGAAGAGTCTTGGAGCCATCTCTCCGAAGTCCTTCCCTGCTCCCCTTTCTTCCTGGTGTCACGCCGATTTCCTTCCCCAAAGGAAGTGTTCTCTCTCTCCCTGCTGGTCCCTTCTCCTGCATCGTTGGGGAGCCTTACCTCCACTCTTGGCTCCGATGGCAGTTCCCTGACAGCACCTTTATGTCCCACTGACTTCAGTGGAAAGCTGAACAAGTGCTGATTAAAAGCATTCACACCCTGTTGTCTTAAAACTACAATAATAATGTAATTTAGAAGATAATCCACAAATGGTCCTTGGGCAGAATAGTGTTACTAAGGTATTTAGCAGCAGTGGATTTTGTTCTTTCTGTTTTGATTTGTCCCTCAAGTGACCCATGTGAGTACATATGTGCTCCAACATCTCCAGACTGTGGGCAGTACTTATTCAAGGTTTTCCTTCAAAAAGTAAGGAAAGAAAGATAGAGAGAGAGGATGAATGAGACATCTTTGTGGGATAAGCTGCATGATGCCTTTTGCAATGTCAGAAACTCCATGTCATTACTCATGTCAACACTCATGTCATTAATCGATTGGTGGAGATACAAACACATTTGAGAGGCACAGCTCAGTTAGTACTTGTTTAATGAGGTACTAATTTACAGATGAAAAACCTAGAAATGGTTAAAGCATTTGTTTGGTTGACAGCCCCAATTATTATCTTTGTGGAGAATCCTTGTGTGAACAGGGACTGCTTTTTGCCAGGGTCTTGGCCTCAGAGCCATGCAATATTTTCACATGTTGACATTACATCTAAAATCATCCTCAGTTGTACAAGCAATTACATTGTTCTATACTGTATATTTTGCAATTCCATTTGTGTGCATGACCAACTTGATTTTTATTGGAGAAGCAAATTACAAATGCGATATATAAACATGGATACATAAATTGAACACTTCAGTTGTCTACAGTACAAGTGTGTTTTGGGTTTTAACCATACCTGGTGGGCCTGCTAAGCCCTCACGACCTTGATCTCCCAGAGAGCCTTTCAGCCCTTTGGATCCATGCAGACCGAGTTCGCCTGCAATCCCTCTTGTACCTTTCGCACCTACATTATTGAAGATATTATGCCAATGAAATGCAATAAATAAAAATATGTACATGTTAAAGGGGAAAATACAAAATAATAATAGAAATATTGGTAATAAATTTATAGCTAGCCTTAGGTAAGTTATATCTTTTAGGGCATTTCCAGATTATGAGAGAACCATTCCTAGTGGTGGAATATCTTATTTCTATGTAATGTAGATTTGCTGCATGCTATTTCTAATGTACGGGTATATATTAAGTGCAACTGAAGGAGGGCTGTAGTGTTACAATTTGCAAAATATGGGTAATGGGAATACCCAGCCTTTGGACACACTTAAAAAATATTTTTCACATAATTTAAATGCTGGGGAATTGTAATAGCGATTTTGTTGCAGAAGTTGTCTAAAGGAAAGTTGAAAGAACAGTTAAAACAATAAAACCAGATCTTCAGCTCAGGGAAATGCATCTTCAGGAGCTAGAAGAAATCCAATACAGCCCCCGCTCCTATTTCAGCAGGGAGGACAACCCAAAGCGCTGCTGCCACCAGTGAGAAAGCCTGCCTCTACATCACCACAAGCCAACCATCATCAGGCCAAACTAGCCAGGTTCCTTGAGCTGCCTGTGGTGCCCTGGAAGCGAAGGGGAAGGTGGCTTTCCAGTTCATGCCTAGTGAAGAAAGCATCCTCCACGACCGAGACAAGGAACTGAGGCTGTTGCCTTTGGACAGACATTTTACCAAAGTAAAAACAAATACTTGCCGGGAGGGGGGGGGGGCGGAATCCTCTGAACTGTTGAAATTTTGGATTGGAATATTTAGCCTTTTGCATTCCTCTTAGGATTACATGTAAAGCAGTATTATTCATAAAGGGCATGAGAGGAGATCCATGACTTGCAGCATGGAAGGCAGGTTGTAAGTATTTGGGTAACAGTTGTAGGATTGTTAAATAAACAAGCAAGCAAGCAAACAAATCTTATTAGTTGCAAATGATTCAGATAAACGTTTTGATAGCAAGTAGGAAAATTGAATTTGATATGCTGTTGTACTTTTACATTACTTTCAAAGTTGTATTTGCAGACTGATCTGCAAGCTACACCTAAATCTTTTGACTGAAGCAAAAATTATAGTTCCACATTCCTGGAAGTTGCTCTGTCTGCAAACTCTCCAAGAAAATGTGAAATAGCAAAGATATAAATAACATTGTCAACTATAGATATGGGCAAATAAGATCTAATAATTATTTTTATAAATAGTTTCCATTTATTTCTTTTTGGAATCATAATTATAGTTGAATGATTTGATTACGTATTGTGCATTGTAACTTACTGTATTGTTATTGTTATTGTTATTGCTATGGCATTTACCTCTTGGTCCTGGAATCCCTGGAGTTCCTGGAGTTCCTTTTGGCGCTTGAATACAGCTAGTTCCTGTAGATAAACAATACAGATAAAAACAACCAAGTGGCTCTTCAAAGACTTAACAAATGTATTGTGGCAAAAAAATTGTAGGCCAGGGGCCTAAGGATGGAGGAGAAATTTTGTTCCCATCTTAATGCAAATCTACCAGATTCACCCACATGAACCAAAAGGCAGCTATTCTTTGAAATTCATGGATGCAGTTTTCCAACACAAAAACGTGTGTATTGGGGGCAAAAAAAAAAAAAAAAAGTAAAGGACCCGTGACAGTTAAGTCCAGTCACGAACGACTCTGGGGTTGCGGCGCTCATCTAGCTTTACTGGCCGAGGGAGCCGACGTTTGTCCGCAGACAGTTTTTCCGGGTCATGTGTGACTAAGCCGCTTCTGGTGAAACCAGAGCAGTGCACGGAAACGCCGTTTACCTTCCCACCGGAGCGGTACCTATTTATCTACTTACACTTTGACATGCTTTCGAACTGCTAGGTTGGCAGGAGCTGGGACCAAACAATGGAAGCTCACCTTGTCACAGTGATTTGAACCACCAACCTTCTGATCAGCAAGCCCTAGGCTCAGTGGTTTAGACCACAGCACTATAAATCAGCAGGAAGTGCTGATAGCAGGGGCCCAGGTAAGCCCCACCTTTGAGTCATCTCTCCACCTGAGGCTTGGTTTTTTCACTCACCCTCTGTCACTTTCAGCACCTTCACCTGTTCATTGTCTGATTTAATATTTATTGAAATATTTTAATAAAGAAATAAACATAAAAGCCTCTACCACCCACTTCTCAGTGTGTGTATGTGCCTGTAAACATTTTGTCACAAAGGAAAGAAGTAAAGAAAGAAAGAAAAAAAGGAAGAAGCATACAGTCCTTTTGAGAATGTAATAGTATAGCTACCAATTCAGCAATAGCAGTGTGGCTTCTGGACCAGAAAAATCTCCCCCCATAATTAAACCTAAGATGAAATATGGCCTTCAGTGATGACTGTTTATTCAGATTGGATGTGGCTACTTAAGTGAATCCCCCAAGGCCATGATCCTTTAAACCAAGCGTAGACGGAAGGTATATTGGGATCTAGTAGTAGGCATCTGGGTGACAGACAATAGGTTGTTATTATTATTATTAGTAGCAGTAGTAGTAGTCTTAGTATTAACAATAGCAACCCCTCCCCCAAAAGTGAGGGCTTTTCTTCTAAAAATCAGACTGCTGAGTTGAGGAAAGCTCAGGAGAAACACCAAGAGTGGTTTTTGTGTGAGAGAAAAGTTTGTGAGCTCTGTTCTGACAGCAAAAATATGTTCCTGAGCTGAAGTTGAGCTCAGAGGTGCCCTGTTCCTAAATTCTAATGATTTTGCTGCCTTCTCCTCTACTGAACCGCCTTTCTTTTGCCCCTGGTCATTGGTAGGCCTCAAGCTTCTAGTAGAAAGCCAAGTCTGCCAGGCCTGAAGTCTGCTTTTAGCATCCCAAGCAACTGTGGCCTATGATTGGGTTTTCATAAAAGCTTTTGGGTCTTTGTGTCCGAGTCATCATTTAGGAATCCCTTCCTTTGTGGGCTCAGGGACAGCAAAACCAATTGTTGGAAATGACTGAATGCACAGCAGCTTTCCTGTGAGCCATGCTCTGTGTTTAGCTTTCAGGTGGTCAGGAAGAGTGAAAGAGTGGAATTGCGCTGCAGAAGAGCTCCTTTAGGCCACTATCAGTCAGGGTTCACTATGGTTTTGCATCCTGCCTAACAACATGATCAGGGTTCCAGTGTCCGTAAGCAGGGGGGTGGGGCAGGGGTGGTCAGAGACAGGAAGCGGTAAGCACAAAACTGGGTCTTTGACTCAGGTGAATTAAGCCTAGTTTCACCCCTGTGTTTGTGCAACCTTTTACTCAGCAGCAATACTGTCCAAAACTAAGGGCAAAAACTATCTAGTGTCCTCTGGAAGGAAGGAGGACAGATGGTGTTGGTGGTCAAGGAATCTGGCATATCAGGTAACATGTGAAGGAGACAGAGAGGACGTGGCAATGGACTGGGCTGCCTACTAAAAGCTTGATTTGACTGGATGCAAAATAGTAAGATGAATGAAGTTGTATAATGCTACTCACTGGAGTTTTCAACAGTTGCATTGTAATACATTTTGTTAAAAAAAATTTGGTGTGTCAAATTAAAACCCTCTTCAGTTTGCATTAAGTTCTTCAAAATACAATTCTTGTTATCATTCAGAATCACAAATTTTGCATACAAATTTACATTTTTAAATTATCATATTTTACCTGACTGAATTGGCTCAGTTCTGTTACCTCTGAAAAATACTTTGACTGTCTGTCCACAATCTGAAATATAAAAAATTAGAACAAAAGAAATTTGGATTTCTTAAATTATGAGCGGAAACAGCAATGTTCAACCCACCAACTGTATCTGCAGTGATCTTTTGAAATAAACTTGTTTATTTTGTGAACCACCCTGAGACCTTCAGAAGATGGGTAGTATAACTTTAATAATTAAAAATAAAAATAAATAACAGGACTGTTCCAGAGAATGTATTTATTTAATTATATTTTATTTATTAAATTTATAGACCTCCCTTCATCAAAAAATCTCAGGGCAGTTCACAGAATAAAATACAAGAACAACATTATCCACCTGCAGTTCTATCCCATGAAATGGGATTGCCATAACTGTTCCATGGCATGCCAGCAACTGCCTCTGATTTTTGAATTTGCTGGAAATACATGCAGCAGCGGAGAAAAGAGTATACAGCTTTGTTGGAAAATAAAATAAACAGTCATGAATTGGCCTTCTAAGTCTACAGAGTGAGACATCTCGTGGTGCCCACTCCTCAGCGTCCAGCCAGGGCCTGACACTTGGGTGAATATGAGAGATATCTGGATATTCTGAGATCAGGGTGCCAGGTGCACTGGGTCATTGCAGCAATATCAGTGAGGTTGAGTCATTCACCCTCCCATTGGTTCAGGAAATATGCTTATGTGTAGGTATAACAGTCTCTAGGGCACTGCTTTCATTACGTCTTGCCTATGTCCTGTCCTGTTTGATGTCAGGGTCTGACTCTGAATCTGTGAAAGTCAGGGAAGAGGCTGTGGGTTTTATGCAGCAGTGTTAGCTAACATGGTGATAGTGTTAGAGGATCTCTCTGTGCATACGCATCTTTATTTCAAAGACCAGGAGAACAGTATATGGTAGATAGCAGTGTTTCGCTTTGTCTTGTGTCTGGAGACAGTGAATACTTTGCTACTTTGAACTGTGTGGCAGAGGAGTTTCCCCCTTAACTGAGGATTCTGGAAGAAGCTGTTCTGCTGGGAGCAGGAAATCTCTAAGGCCTCTGCTGGGGTTCCATATACCCTGTGGATATATCACACTGGCTGAAGTACCAAGTGACTTCTTCCACAAGTCACCAACAGAGCATGCAACCCTCAGTGTGGATGTCTCACGTGGCAGCCTGAGGAGATGTTTTATGGGAACAGTGACAGGAAGCACAAACCCTAAGTGCCTGAAGAGCACTTCTCCATAGGCCCTCACAATTTTTACCTGATTTATGAAGGGTGTTATTAAAACGTAAATTGTTGCAAAACACATGAAAGAAAGTGGTGTCTGAGAAATATACAAGCTATGTAGATTTTGAAGACACAACTCAACCAATGTTCCCAGAAGGCAGTAAGGAATTTGTGTAGCAGATCAAGTCTAATAGGTTGTCAGTGATGTACTCCTATGGCAATGAGGCAAGGGCAGGTGAGGCTGCCCACCTCAAGAATCCCCATATTTTATATGCGACACAATCACAGTTTCTGACTAGTGTTCATACATACCTATTTCAGCAGGAGTGCCTGGAGGTCCTGGGGAACCTTGGAAGCCAGGACTCCCAGGAACCCCAGGGTCACCCAGAGGGCCAGGATATCCCTTTGGGCCTGGCAAGCCAACACCTGGGAAGCCTTCTTCTCCGGGAAAACCCTTTGGGCCTAACGGACCAGGTTCACCAGGATCCCCTGGTTCACCTCGTACACCATCACCCTGCAAGGGAAGGAAACATACCTCAGCCTGCTTACAACGTATTAATCTATTTTAGCACTGAAATTTCATTTTTCACTTGCTCAGCAGCCTCACTAGCATTAAACAAGAATTCTGAACCAGAGGATATTTTGGCTTTCTTCGACCCAGTAATCACTGTAACAACCAGCAACAAGAGAGCCATAAGCATGAGCTTATGTTTTTAGATTATGCTACCTGATCTTCCAAAGAAAGATTTCTCATGCTTATCATGCTGGCAGCTTTGGTCAAGGTATCCTCCTAGAAAGTTATTGGCTGGAGATGATGGGAATTGTAGTCTGAGGTCCAGCGCCAAGGGCTTCTGGCGGTTCCCTCACTGCGAGAAGCGAAATAACAGGGAACCAGGCAGAGGGCCTTCTTGGTAGTGGTGCCCGCCTTGTGGAATGCCCTCCCATCGAATGTCAAAAAAATAAACAACTATATGACATTTAGAAGACACCTGAAGGCAAAGTGATGAAGACAGTAAATTGAAGGAGTTCATTTTATTAGAAAGATGATTTTGGACAGCTGTTACAAGGTGACACAATGAATTTCAGTTAGGAGGGATTTGAAGACGTCAGTTAACAATGAAAGATAAATTAGGTTTTATGTGTCTACATTTTTGTTTAGTTTTTTTGTTTTTAGTACTGTAATGTGTGTTTTTTATATGTTATATTTGTTATAAATGTGGAAAATCAATAAAAAAAGGGGGGAATAGAAGACATCTGAAGCCAGTCCTGTTTAGAGAAGTTTTTAATGGCTGATATTTTAATGTATTTTTAACCATCTGCTGGAAGCTGCCCAGAATGGCTGGGGAAAACCCAGCTAGATGGGTGGGGTAGAAATTATTATTATTATATTATTAGTCTGACACCATCAAGAGTGTTACAGGTTGCCCAACCTGTCAATTTGTATTTCTTCATACAGAAAGTATTGATCTGATTTGTAGAGATCTTTCCTATTCTGTTACGTACTGAGTTGAATAGGATCCAAACTGCAGCAGTCTGACTGGTCCTAGAACAATAGGATCCAAAAGGCAGCAGTCTGATTGGTCATAGAACAACAGGATTCAGAATGCAGCAGTCTGATTGGTCCTAGAACAATGCAGCAGTATGATTGGTTGGCAGGAACCACCCAATCATGCTCCAGATAGAAGTGAATACACAACCTGATTGGCTTACAGTAGAATTCCGGAATTAGCCAATCATGTGCAGCCCATTGTGTAAATAATGTATATAAAGCAGATACTTTGAGGGGACTTTCATCCATTCCTTCTCACCACTATGAGCTGAATAAAGAGCATGAAATCACTTTGCGACTCTGAGTATATTTCACTGGCAACGAAGGTGGGATCCCGCTGAGCTGACTGCCACACACAGCACCGCAGCACCGCCACCTGCCGCACCACTGCCTCGCACCATGTATCCAGGCTTCAGCTCTGGGACACAAGGAACTCAGAATGGCAACCGACAGCAGCTTCTCGCCGTTCAACCCAGCATCTGGAGACTGGGAAGCGTACGCCTCCCGTTTCACCTTCCTCCTAGAAGCCAAAGGGGTCACCGATGAAGAAGACGCCAAGAAGAGGGCAATATTCTTCAGTGTCTGCGGAGAGGAGATGTTTGAAATCGCCCGGGCTCTCCTTGTGCCTGAAGACGTTGCTACTGTTCCATACAAAACAATAATGGAACAGCTGAAGGGGCACTTTTCGCCACAGCCCTCAGTGGTGGCTTGTCGAAATGCCTTCTACGCAAAGCGGCAAGCCCCTGGGGAAACCATAACTGGGTTTGTGACCTCTCTCCGCCAAGCTGCCCGGTTCTGCAACTTCTCAGAGCTGGAGAACATGCTTCGTGACCGCCTCGTCGGTGGCCTGAAGGATGAGAAGCTGCAACGACGCCTCTACGCTAAGAAGGACCTAACGTTCCAGGTCACTCTGGAGGAGGCCCTGGCAACGGAAGCTGCCGAGAGGTCGACGCAAGAGGCACGGCCGAGCCAGCCGTCCCAACCGAGGGTCCACCACAAAGACCTCACCGACGACTCAGGATCTGACAAGGAGGAGGTGCACCGAGTACAGCAGCGCACTCAAGCAGCCCACATACCACAGCTGCCTCGACGAGAAGGAGGGAACTGCGCAAGCTGCGGGGAAAGTCACGAGAGGAGGACCTGCTGTTTCCGCAACGCAGAGTGCAGGCAGTGCAGAAAATTGGGACACATCGCCCGGGTGTGTCGAGCTCGGCCCACCCGACGCCAGGCATCAGATGACCAATCCAAGAGCCCCAGGTCCCGGGGCCCAACGCACCAAGGCAACTCGACGGAGCTCACGGACTTCCAGGTATACCAGTTGCCCCACCCCAACGTAGAGAAAATTTATGTAGAGGTACAGATAGAGGGGGCCCCATGCCGCATGGAGCTTGACACGGGTTCCACTCTATCCATAATCTCGGCAAGGACCTTAAGGAAACTGTGTCCTACTGGGGGTCCCAAACTCAGGCCGGCCCCATTCACCCTCCGGGACTTCCAGAAACGTAAGGTCCCCACAATGGGGGTGGGGACCTTCAGGGTGCAATACCGAGGGCGGACGCGGCAACTGGACTTGCTTGTGGTCAAGGGCCCCTACATTAGCTTACTGGGATTGGCATGGTTTGGACCACTGGGGCTAGCCGTCACCGGGGTGAACCACACAAGCTTACAAGTGGACGTGGACGCCATATGCAAGGAATTTCCGGGGGTTTTCGATGGGAAATTGGGACAGTATACGGGCCCCCCCATTGCTCTACAGCTTGACCCCGCAGTACGACCAGTCAGGCTCAAGGCCCGCCGGGTCCCGTTCGCTCTGAAACCCCGTATAGACGAGGAATTGGACCGACTCGTGGAGCAAGGAGTGCTGGAGCCGGTGCCTAATGCCCCCTGGGAAACCCCAATCGTCACACCCGTCAAGCCTAATGGTTCGGTCCGCATCTGCGCAGACTACAAATGTACCATAAACAAGGCCCTCACGGCCCATGCATACCCAGTGCCAGTGGTCAGCCATGTCCTTGCCACCCTGGCTGGGTCGAAAATTTTTGGCAACCTGGACTTGGCCCAAGCATATCAACAGCTGCCAGTAGATGAGGCCACAGCAGAGGCACAGACGATTGTGACGCACAGAGGAGCGTTCAGGGTAAAGCGGCTGCAATTCGGTGTCAGCGTGGCACCAGGCATATTCCAGAATCTAATGGACTCTCTCCTTAAAGGGATTCCTGGTGTCACCCCCTTCTTCAATGATGTGTTGATTGCCGGGCCCACACCAGAGGAGTTTGAGGACCGCCTCCGCACCGTTCTGCACCGTTTCCAGACGGCGGGTCTCAAGGTGAAGCGGGAAAAATGTCTACTAGGAGTGCCTCAGGTGGACTTTCTGGGATTTATGGTGGACGCAGAAGGGGTCCACCCAACTGGGGACAAGGTACGGGCCATTTGTGATGCCCCAGTGCCCAAGAACAAGACTGAACTTCAGGCCTTCTTGGGACTATTGAACTTTTACCATTCCTTCCTTCCCCACAAGGCGGCGGTAGCGGAGCCCCTACACAGACTCCTGGACAAGCGGGCCCCTTGGGTGTGGGGCCAGCGCCAGGAGGCCGTATTCCAGGCAGTCAAGGACTTGCTGGTCTCAAACTCGGTCTTGGCACACTTCGACGAGAGGCTGCCGGTGGTGCTAGCATGCGACGCCTCGCCCTATGGCATTGGCGCTGTCCTGGGACACCAACTCCCGGATGGAAGAGAGGTACCGGTGGCATACTTTTCCCAGACACTCAACGCAACCAAGCGGAACTACTCGCAAATCGACAAGGAGGGTCTGGCAATCGTGAAGGGAGTAAAAAAATTCCATGATTTCTTGTACGGGCGGCCCTTCACCGTGGTGACTGACCACAAGCTGTTGCTTGGCTTGTTTGCCCCCGAAAAGCAGACCCCCCAAGTGCTGTCTCCTCGCGTCCTCAGGTGGTCAATTTTCCTTGCCAGCTACCAGTATGCACTGATTCACCGCCCTGGGAAGGCGATGGGCCATGCAGATGCCCTCAGCAGGCTACCACTACCGGAAACAGGCCCTGACCCAGCACCTGCGCAAGAGGTTATGAGCCTGGAGCTGCTTCCTGACCGCCCCATTCAGGCACAAGAAGTTGCACACCATTCCAAGAAAGATAGGGTCATCTCCCGGGTCCTGGACTGGGTGTGGAGGGGATGGCCCAGCAGCAGCCCCGGGCCAGAATTCGCCGGCTACACAACCCGCAAACATGAACTGTCGGCCCACAAGGGGTGCCTGTTATGGGGAAGCAGGGTCGTTGTTCCCCAGCCCCTCCGCAAAAGGGTCCTCACAGCCCTACACGAGACACACCCAGGGGTAGTAAGAATGAAGGCCCTTGCCAGGAGTTATGTGTGGTGGCCGGGGATCGACGGAGAGATAGAGGCCTGGGTCAAACACTGCCAGGCCTGCCAAGAATCCCGCCCAGATCCCCCAAGGGCCCCAGTCCAGTCCTGGGAGTCCGCCCGAGCACCATGGTCACGCCTGCATGTGGACTTCGCTGGCTCCTTTCAGGGGAAAACATTCTTCATAGTGGTGGACTCCTACACCAAATGGCTGGAAGTCGCACTGGTACCATCCACTTCTACGTCCGCAGCCATCCGGGTACTACGCAGGCTGTTTGCAACCCACGGGCTCCCTGACACTCTCGTCTCAGACAACGGGACTGCATTTACGTCAGGAGAATTCCAAACCTTCACAGCGCAGAACGCCATCCGCCACATCCGTTCAGCGCCATTCCACCCTGCCACCAATGGCCAAGCAGAACGCATGGTGCGGACCACCAAGGACACCCTTCACCGCATGACGCAAGGGGATTGGGAGTACCGCCTTGCCACATTCCTTCTAGCACAGCACAGCACAGCACCCCCAGCTCAACGACTGGCCGGAGCCCCACTGAACTACTGATGGGTCGGCGCCTTGCAATCAGATTGGACCGCCTTCACCCTGATAGAGCTCAGGATGAGGTAGTGGTGGGGGAAGGCAGGAACCCCCGGACCTTCGAGGCCCAGGACCCAGTGTACGCAAAGAATCTTGGGGCAGGCCCTGCATGGGTACCCGCCACAGTCACCAGGGTCACTGGCCCCGTGTCGTACGAGGTGCTAACAGATGGGGGGCAATGCTGGCGCCGCCACTGCGACCAGATACGGCGACGATTCCCGGGAGAAAACCAGGAGGAGGAGGACAGGTCAGAGAACAGTGGGGCAGTGAGGCCCATAGAGCAGCAGGGGCAAGCAGGAGAGGCAGAATCAGTAAATACAAAGGGGACCCGTGAGGCCGAAAGGACACCGGAACCAGAACCACGACTGAGCGAGCCGGTTGCGCCAGACCAAACAGCCCTATCACAGCCAGCATCCTTGGAACACGAGCCAGAACCTGAACCCCGGACCAGGGAACACCCCAGGCCGCAACGCACACGTAGGCCGCCGGCGTACCTCGAGGACTATGAATGCGACCTCCCGGGCAGGACTGGAACTTAGAGGGGAGGGGTGTTATGTACTGAGTTGAATAGGATCCAAACTGCAGCAGTCTGATTGGTCCTAGAACAATAGGATCCAAAAGGCAGCAGTCTGATTGGTCCTAGAACAATAGGATTCAGAATGCAGCAGTCTGATTGGTCCTAGAACAATGCAGCAGTATGATTGGTTGGCAGGAACCACCCAATCATGCTCCAGATAGAAGTGAATCCACAACCTGATTGGCTTACAGTAGAATTCCGGAATTAGCCAATCATGTGCAGCCCATTGTGTAAATAATGTATATAAAGCAGATACTTTGAGGGGACTTTCATCCATTCCTCCTCACCACCATGAGCTGAATAAAGAGCATGAAATCACTTTGCGACTCTGAGTATATTTCATATTCTAATTAATTTAAGAGGGTTCTGGAAGCTTCTCTGTGTGACAGAAACAAGCAGAAAGTTCATGATGTTTGGGTTATTCCTTCAGAGAAGTTGAGTACAGCAGGTCTAAACTGGTTGTTATCTCTTCTTCAAGGTCATGCTGACTATAAAAGTAAGGCCAGTAAGTAAGGCCTGGGTTTTGGTTTCTCTTTCTATCTCTTTTCCTTCTGGTGTGGTGTTCTGTACATAGGCTGCTTAGTGTTAAGATTTAGACATATGTTATTGCAAGTTTAAGTGAAGTCTGAAGCAACTGGATTTCTTATGGACAGTGCCAATCCTGAATGTATTGGATTTGTGATCATTATGCTCATTTGCCTTCAGTAGCAGTAAAGCTCTGCTCGATGAAATATAATTTTCTCTGGTCTATTTTTGGGGAATCCTGAAACATGTTTATGTTTTCACTCTGCTAACTATACATTGGAGTTCTGCTCTGGAACAATATTGAGTAGAATTCCATGACACAACCCTGAGCCTAATTCTAATCGGCCAGGTACTTGACACACAACACCCCTCCACTCCTCATATTTACAGTCCTGGTTGACGGCCTGATGACATGCTGGCTGTGGGTGTATTTTTCTTTAACTCAGAACAAAGCATACAAAGCATATGAAAACTAAATCACGGTGAGAATATTAATTCATTATTTGGCATTATGCATGAGGAAATTAACAAGAGGTGGCTTTGAAACACAAAACTTGTCCTTGAACATATTTTTGCCCCACAGAGTTTAAAGCCACGAAGGGCCCTGCTGAATCAGACCCCAGTGCCATCTAGTTCAGCACCATGTTCTCAGATGGCTGTGTCAAACCCACATGCAGGGTGCGAGGGCAGGAGCACTCTCTCCAGTTGGGCTCCCCAGCAATTGGTATTTAGAGACCTCCCACTTCCACAGCTGCTACACAGCTATCATGACTAGCAGCCACTAATAGATGGAGAAAAACTAATCTATATCCTCCCCCCCCACATCTTACATAATTGTACACACCTCTATCATGTCCTTCCTTGTGTGCTTTTTTCCTAAATTAAAAAGCTCCACATGCCACCTTTCCTCATAGGGGAGTAGCTCAAGCCCCTTGATTATTTTGGTGCCCTTTTCTGAACATCTACTTTCCATCCCTACTATATCTTTTTTCAGATGCAGCAATCAGAAGTGTACACAGTATTCCAAGATTTGTGTAGCAGCATTATAATATTGGTAGTTTTATTTTCAATCCCTTTCCTAATGATCTCTAAAATGGAATCCAACTTTTTTGCAGCTGCTGCACACAAGGCTGACATTTTTACTGAGCTATCCCGTAGCACCCCAAAGTCTTGTTCCGGGTCAATTACCATCAGTTTAGGACTCATGAATGTGAAATTATTTTTGTGCCTCATTTTACTGTTGCTTCTGCTAAATAGCACTTGCCATTTTAATACCCACTTATCCCATCTGGAGACATTCTTTTGGCGCGCCACACAATCCTCTTTTTTTAATCACACTGAATAATTTGGTGCCACCAGCAAACCTGGCCATCTTACTGCTCATGCCTAACTCCAGATCATTTAGAAACAAGTTAAGGAGCAATGATCTTGTCAGGGTACTGCCATCGGAACAGGGCAGGGAAGCAGAGGGGCAGTTGGGTTATAGGGAACCTCTGAAAATCTTGTGAAGCAGTTCCTCTTCCTGTGGTGAGGAAAGCCACACCTCCAGTGGGAAAGAGGGGAAAGGACCAGAGGATGCTGCTGGGAGCCTCAGCACCGCTCGTGACCAAACTGGACAGGAGGGAAGCACGCCCCTTCCATCGCCCACCCTGCGCAGAGGTGCAAAATGCAAAGAAGGAAGAAAAAGGCTGGGGGTGATGAAGCTCTTATGTTGGGGGAGGTCCCGGAAACAACCTGAAATATACTCAGAGTCGCAAAGTGATTTCATGCTCTTTATTCAGCTCATAGTGGTGAGGAGGAATGAATGAATGTCCCCTCAAAGTATCTGCTTTATATACATTATTTACACAATGGGCTGCACATGATTGGCTAATTCCGGAATTCTACTGTAAGCCAATCAGGTTGTGGATTCACTTCTATCTGGAGCATGATTGGGTGGTTCCTGCCAACCAATCATACTGCTGCATTGTTCTAGGACCAATCAGACTGCTGCATTCTGAATCCTATTGTTCTAGGACCAATCAGACTGCTGCCTTTTGGATCGTATTGTTCTAGGACCAATCAGACTGCTGCAGTTTGGATCCTATTCAACTCAGTACATAACACAACCACTCCGGATTCTGCTAGCTATTGAGGCAGACATGAACTTGTGGCTCTATACTGTAAATAGTTTTGCATCAAAATAAAACCTGTAAAAGACAGGTCGGAGTCCTGACTGGTTACTCACAAGCAACCACCATTGCCATCTGACAGATCTCAATGCAGATTATGCCCGGGGGACTCCACTTTCCATATCCCTCCACTAGGAGAACTGCCCATTTTTCAGTGTTTGCTTCCTGTTCTTTAAACCTTTACTGGCTATCCCATGGCTTCTAAGTTTACTCAGGAGTCTTTAGTGAGGCACTGTATCTAAAGCTTTTTGAAAGTCCAAGTACACAATGTTTACTAGAATACCTCTATCAATATATCTGCTGACACTCTCAAAGGCTCCACAAGGTTAAATAAAAAAATTTGAAGAATATCTGAAGAAGTGTGCATGCACATGAAAGCTTATCCCCAGAACAAACTTAGTTGATCTCTAAGGTGCTACTGGACAATTTATTTATTTATTTTGACTGTGTCAGACCAACACGGCTACTTACCTGAATCTACAAGGTTAGTTAGGCCTTACAAGCAAAGTTGTGGAATTCTGTGCCAATAGAGGTCATGATGGCTAACATTATATTTGAGTCTCAAAAACAACACTGAATATAAGACAGTGTTATGAGTAGGTTATTGGTTAAGATAGTCAGGTACAATTGGCCTCCTGTTGGAAACAGGATATGCTTTGTTTATTTCATAAATTTTACACTGCTTGATTGAAGAAAAAACCTCAAAACAGATAAAACAATAAAACAATCCCTTAAAAAATTACAACTATAATTTAAAACATACAGAAAGTTAAAACTGCAGTAGAATAGACTAAAATTAAAGCTCATTAAACTTTCCAAACACCTGGGTAGGCCTGTCTAAAAAAATGCAGTGAAGGTGCCTGCCTAATATCAACAGGCAGGAAGTCCCAAGGTGTCGCTGCCGCAACACCGAACAATTGAGCTCTTACAGACTATTTGTGCACAGGACTGAATTTATGCTCTCATGAACAGCATACTGAGTCTGAAGCATATTAATGTTTAGTATAGGAAGTACCTACTGCTATGCCAAGGATATGAGAGAAACCACCGTGTTACACCAGCACTACAGAGATCTATTTTGACCATGTCTGAATAACAAATGGCCTTTAATGTGACCTATTAATATAGAGGAAACAGTGGCTCGTCAGATGTTGTTTATCCTTTATTTAAAACATTTCTTTAAAATTAAACAAATAAATATAACAATATACAGCAAGGTAAGAGGTAAGCTAAAACAAACCCGTAAAACTAAGGAGTAGAATAGGGAAAAATTTCAAAATACAACCTAAAATGCCTGGGCAAAGAGCATGGTGCCCAAAATATTGTAATGCCAGCACCAGGTATGTCTCTTTGGGGAGGGCATTCCAGAGTCACCACAGAAACGACATTTGCAATGGTTAGCGATGATGAATGAGGAGTGTTAGACCAGCAAACAGCTGCAAGGCTATGGACTCCCCATCCCTGAATTCAAAGAATTCTCTTTTTTGTCACATTGATAAGAAGAAGGTGAAGTGGTTACTTACCGGAAGCCCAGGTAGTCCTGGTAAACCATCTGTGCCGTCTCTTCCTGGCAAACCATCTTCTCCTTTATATCCAGGAATTCCTGGAATTCCTTGGTCTCCTTTAGCACCTAAATGAAACACAACTCGTATAGTAAATATACTGCTGCTAAATGTGGTACGTTTGCAGAAATAAAAATAAATTGAAATGCAGAGCTATGGCCATACCTCTTGTGGTAACATATCGCGAATCTCCTTTTGGCCCTTGTTGTCCAGGTGGCCCAGGTACACCAGGCAATCCCTAATAGTCAAGATTATGAGAATTAAGTTAGTCATATTAGTAACATACAAAAGTGTAAGGGTAAACCCGTTTCCTCTTGCAAGAAAAAGGAATAACCCTCTTGACAAGATGCAGAGAAAATAGGTTTCAGAGTGAAAGGATGAAGAGGCAACATCAATTTCCTGTGTCTGTATGTGTGTGAGAGAAGTAATTGCTCTGTTGCAGGCAGACTATGTCACATAAAGTTGGTTTATAGTATGATCATATTTATGCTTAAAAGGTGAGGGGAATTAGGCAGAGTATGGAAAAAAAATTCACAAGGCTACAAATAAGTTTAGCAATGGTTAACTTGGCCTAGGTTTAGGCCGAGTGTGTGTAAAAACGTAGAATACCCACACCTCTGTCCATACAAAAGCAAACAATATTCCGAAAACTGGCCTAAGCACTGAAAAAAGAATTCTCACACACAAACAAACACACACACCAAAAGTATCCTCAGTAATTAAAATAGATTAAAACAAAATAATTAAGAACTAATGCAAATTTCAAGAAAGGAGTGTTTCTGACTAAACATCAGAAATAACTTTCTGATGGTAAGGACCGTTTGACAGTGGAACCAACTACTTTGGAATGTGGTGTACTCTCCTTCCTTGGAGGCTGTTAAGCAGAGGCTGGATGGCCACCTGTCACAGATGCTTTAGTCATGCACAGCAGGAGCTTGGACTAGATGACCTTTGAGGCTCTTCCCAACTCTGTCATTCTGTCATTCCTTTCATGACTCATTAATATTGTACAAAGGGGATCATGATATGTGTGTGCAAGTGGACCCACGTGACAAGTTTGTGTTATGCTCCCAAAATGATGCTTGGACCCTTCCTAAATAAGTGAAATTGAGATTTTTTTTGTGGTACAGTGGCATATATACCTAATCAAAATAAATCTACATTTGTTTAAATAAATTGCATAGGAAACATAATTAATGATATGGAAAAAAGGTGTTACAACATAAATACCATACTTTTGAGCCAGCAAAGCCAGGCACTCCATGTGGGCCTTGATCACCAGGGTCTCCTTTTCTCCCCACTGGCCCTATTGGACCTGGAAATCCTGGTGGACCGGGTTGCCCAGCAGGGCCTCTTTTTCGTTCGGTACTTTCAGCACATTTACAATCTCCTGGCTCTCCTGCAAAACAATATTCAGAGAAGGAGACCTAAGAATTGCCCTCTTGAAAGCATATTGTAGAAGCTAAGAGTGAGCAGCAGGGGTTAAAGTGCTCAAGCTTGGCTTCTTTGCCCTTTGGTGCCTCAGGGACCAGAGGGCTTCGTCAGTGTCTGGATTTACTATAATTTAAGGTTATTTTTTACCTTCTTTTTTGAAAAAAATGTGGTAATTTCTATCATGGGAACTTTGGTATAAATAAGTCTGCACTTCCTTATGTTTTATCATTGCCTCAATAAATCACATTGCTGTATCCTATACTTCTTTATTGACAATGGTGACAACTTATAATTAAAAGCAAAAGCATTTCATTTCTTTTTTCTGTAACTTGTTTGCTTATACTAACATTCAATAAAAACAATGAAAAAAGAAGTCACTCTTGTTCTTGTAAATTACAAAAAATCTCTAAGATAATGTTTCCCTGTAAAAGAGGCAGAATTTACAGTGTATCCACCTTGATACATGCAAACCACTTCTCCAAGCACTGCAGTGATTACCCAGGAGTGGTTTTGCCTTCATTTGGTAACAGATCACTGGAAGCTTATTACAAAATGATATACGAGTTTGTTTTCTTCAATTATGGTTGTTGTTGTTGTTAAATAAGAACAACAACAAGCCAATAATCCTCACTCCCACAACACATTTAAAAAGGCATTGGATGTCATCAGTCAAAGGCCTGGTTGAAGAGGAAAGTTTTTGCCTGATGGCCGGGGAGAGTATTCCACAAGCAGGGAGCAACTGCAGAAAAGGTCCATTGCCACCCTCTGGGCCTCTAGCTTAAGCTTATTTGCGAATGTATAACTAAATAGGTAAAGGTAAAGGGACCCCTGACCACTAGGTCCAGTCGTGGATGACTCTGGGGTTGCGGCGCTCATCTCGCTTTATCGGCCAAGGGAGCCGGCGTACAGCTTCCGGGTCATGTGGCCAGCATGACTAAGCTGCTTCTGGAGAACCAGAGCAATGCACAGAAACACTGTTTACCTTCCCGCCAGAGCAGTACCTATTTATCTACTTGCACTTTGACGTGCTTTCAAACTGCTAGGTTGGCAGGAGCAGGGACTGAGCAAGGGGATTCAATACTTTGAATCAAATCAGCTCTCAAGAGAAATGCCCCACATCCTTGAATGCTGTTAGATTGCAGAGTCTAAAAATTCAGCTCAGCTCTCTCTGTCTCCCTCTCAGGCCTCTATTGTTTTTCATTCACAAGCAGCTTACCCCTTCCTTTGATTAGTGGGGTGGTGGTGGAATAGGAAATATTTCTCTTTTCCTTTTTCCAGCCTTCTTGGGCCATTTTACCCATAGTTCCCCTAATAAAATATGTTCCTGCTAAGGTTGCCACCAACTATTAAGGGAATTATAACTGTCTTTCTGGCTCCATTAACTTCCTCCTGTCCAAACTCCTAATCCTACAACACTAATCTCCCTTCTTGAAGAAGTCTAGCTCTCCTGACTGTCTTTAAAATATAACAACAGATAATCAGAACATAGCAGAGTTGTTCTGTATCAAAAAGCATCTTCTAACAATTGGTACCTGTAAAGGGAATTGGGGGTTGCTTGTGCGTAAGGTGGCTGCTGCTCAAGGCAACGTTGTCTGGCTAAACCTTTCCCTGGCTGGACAGCCCTTTCTCCGTGGCTGTGTCAGTCACTGGCAGAATCCGTCAGTGGGCGTTTCCTGAACTTCTTCCAACATAAAAGCTCTTTGACGCCAAGTCTCCGCCTAGCCTCCCTGCGCGGAAGTCTTCTGCGCAGAGTGGGCGTGGCCAGCGGAGGTCCTGGGCTCTCCCCGCTGGTCTCTGTGGAAGAGTCTTGGAGCCATCTCTCCGAAGTCCTTCCCTGCTCCCCTTTCTTCCTGGTGTCACGCCAATTTCCTTCCCCAAAGGAAGTGTTCTCTCTCTCCCTGCTGGTCCCTTCTCCTGCATCGTTGGGGAGCCTTACCTCCACTCTTGGCTCCGATGGCAGTTCCCTGACATCCACCTCCCCCCCAGGATCCCCCTCACCTCCGTCCCGTTCCTTTGGCCTAAATTCCTCCCTTTCCTCTGACGGTGATGCGGGGAATCCCCGGAAGGAGCTATCCCCATCCTCTGAAGATTCAAACATTGCTCTCCACCTGCTGCTATCTCTTCGCACAGGGTAATCTTCCCAGTCCGATTCCTCTCCCTCGGATACCTCTCCTCCCTCCTCTCCGGAGGCCGGAAACCCCATAAAATCTTCTTCCTCATCTGTGGTGCCAAATTGCTCCTCCCAGAACCTCGCTGTTGGTTTGGGCTTCCTTGGGAACCTGCTGTGAAACTCCCCCCGGAGATACTCATCCCTGATGGTTTCCGCAGGAACCCACGTGTTTTCTGACTCGGGTTTCCCCTCCCAAGCCACCAAATACTCCACCTGTCCCCCTTGCCATCTTGAATCGAGTATTTCCGTGGCTTGACTACTAAGTTCCCTCTCCTCTACGTGTGGGTGTGTGGGGACCTCTCTCTCTCACCCTGGAAATTCCAGTCCCTCCCTATATGGTGAGAGTAAAGACCTATGGAACACCGGGTGTAGTTTCATGCTGGTCGGCAACTTGAGCCTAAAGGCCACTGGATTAACCTGCTGTGTCACCTCGAAAGGTCCCAGCCGCCTTGGCCGCAACTTCTTGCAACCTCCCTTGAACGGTAACCCTTGGGTTGACAACCACACCCAGTCCCCAACCTGTATGGTTTCCCCTTCCCTACGGTGCTTGTCTGCCTGCCTCTTGTACACTTCCTTGGCCCGTTCCAAGTTCATCTTAAGTTGTTGGTGTAAGGCCTCCATTTCTTCCACAAACTGCTCCGCTGCCGGTACACTCCACCTCTCCTCCCCTTCCCCTGGGAAGGCCCTGGGGTGACACCCATAATTGGCCATGAACGGGCTCATTCCCGTGGACACATGTTCCGCGTTATTGTACGCAAATTCGGCCAGCGCTAGTTTCTCCACCCAATCGTTCTGCCTCTCGCTGACATAGCAGCGTAGGTATTGTTGGAGTATACTGTTCGCTCTTTCCGCTTGCCCGTTGGTCTCCGGGTGTCTGGCCGTCGAGAAGCTCACCTCGACTTGGAGCAAGCTCATGAGCTTCCTCCAGAACCTGGAAGTAAATTGCTTCCCTCGGTCGGACAAAACCCTCAAGGGGGCGCCATGCAGCCTGAAGATGTGATCCACAAACAGCCTGGCAGTTTCCTCTGCCGTCACCGCATGCGAGCAAGTGATAAAATGGCACATTTTTGTTAACAGGTCAACAACCACCATGACGGCTGTTTTGCCCCTTGACTTGGGCAAATCGGTCATAAAATCTATGGATACTACCTCCCATGGTCTTCCCGGTGTGGGTAAGGGTTCCAGTAACCCCGCGGGCGCCGCCCTCTCCCCCTTCGCTCGCTGGCAGCAGTCGCACCCTCGTACGTACTCCCGTACATCTTCCCTCACTTTTGGCCACCAGAACTGCCTGGTGACAAGCAACATGGTTTTGTGTTGACCGAAATGCCCCGCCGTCGGGTTATCATGGAGTTGTTTGAGTACCCTTCTCCTCAAGTCATCCCCTGGTACGTACAGTGCTCCCCTGTAATACAGTACCCCTTCTTTCTCCGCAAAACCCCCATGGTTTTCCCCCGTGCCCCTGAGTTCCCTGATTTTGGTTTGGGCGAACTCATCGTCCCTCATCAGCCCGGCTAGTTCTCGTCTCCCTACTAATACTCCCCCACACACCCATCGGTCCTTGGGGATCACATGTCGGGCTTCTGGTGGTCCTTCTCCTTCCATGTACTCCGGCTTCCGGGAGAGGGCGTCTGCTCTGACGTTTTCCTCTCCCGGCACATACCGAATCTCGAAGAAAAACTTGGAGAACTCCTGAGCCCATCGCACCTGTCGCTGGTTGAGTACTCGTGCAGTCCTCCAGTATTCCAGGTTCTTATGGTCCGTGCACACCTGGATCTTGTGCTGCGCCCCTATTAACAAATGTCTCCAGCGTCGAAAGGCTTCATAAATTGCAAGCAGTTCCTGGTCATACACCGTGTAGTTTTGCTCCGACTTGCTCAGCTTCCTCGAGAAGAACGCGCACGGCCTCCAGCTGGACTGGTCTCCCGGCTGGAGCAGCACCGCCCCTATGGCTCGGTCTGACGCGTCTGTCTCCAGCCTCATTGGCTTCTGCAGATCCACGTGCAAGAGCTGCTCTTCCGAAGCGAACACCCTCGTTAGCCTTTCAAAAGATTTCTGTGCCTCTTCTGTCCAGACGAACTTCTTTTTGCTACTGAGACAATCTGTGATGGGTGCGGTTAAGTGGGCGAAGTTCTTGATGAACTTCCGATAGAAGTTCCCAAACCCCAGGAACCTCTGCACATCCTTCCGGGTCTTGGGGGTCTTCCATTCCAGCACCGCCTGCACCTTGCCTGGGTCCCTAGCTAGGCCCTTGTCCGACCACCTGTATCCCAGGAACTCGACCTCTCGGGCGTGGAATTGGCACTTCTCCAGTTTGACCCACAACTGGTGTTCCTGTAGCCTCTTTAGCACTTCGCGGACGTCTCTGACATGCTGCTCCTCGTTGTCCGAATAGATTAACACGTCATCTAAAAAGGCCACGCAATTCTTGTACAGCAGGGATCCCAACACGTGGTGCATGAAAGATTGAAAACAGGCGGAGCCTGATTGTAATCCAAAAGGCATAACGAGGTACTCAAAGGCCCCCAGAGGGGTGAACATGGTGGTTTTCCATTCATCCCCCTCCCTCATCCTAATCAAATTGTACGCTCCCCGAAGGTCCAGCGTGGTAAAAATTTTCCCCTTCCTCACCCTGGTTAAAATATCGTCAATCCTGGGCATTGGGAAGGTCACGGGTTCTGATACAAGGTTCAATGCCCTGAAATCTACGACCAATCTGGGCTGTTTAGTGTCCTTTTTGTCCACAAAGAACACCGGACTGCCTCCCACCGCCCTTGATTCTCTTATGAAACCTCTTTTCAGGTTCTTGTCAATAAACTCCCGCAACTCCTGCATCTCCCTGTCCAACATGGCATACAGTTTACCCACTGGTAGCTGAGCTCCTGGGAGTAGGTTGATTTGACAGTCGAAGGGCCTATGGGGGGGTAGTTTATCCGCTTCCTTCTCGTTGAAGACATCCTGCAGGTCAGCGTATGGTGACGGTACCTTCCCCTTTTCCCCCACTGCCATCCCTGCCACCCTGGCTACGGCCATCCTCGGGGCTTCCCCCCCGTGACAGTGTTCCAAGCAGTGAGCTGACCCAAAAGCAACTGTCCGCTGGTGCCATGCCACTACTGGATCATGTAGTGCCAGTCAGCTCATTCCCAGTATGATTGGTGGTCCTGCCAGTGTGGCTACGTGAAAGGCAATGGTTTCTGTGTGTCTGGAGACCCTCATTCTCATGGGGGGAGTCTGGTGTGTCACTTCCCCTCCCAGGAGTTCTCTGCCATCAATGGTCGTTACTTGTAAGGGACACTCTAGAGGCAGGAGGTGTAGCTGGTGCTCCAGCGCGAAATCCTTGCTGAAAAAATTGCAGGAACTGCCTGAATCCAGCAGTGTCTTAACCTTGATTGGGTGCCCATTAGGGAGTTCTAGCACCACCTCTATGGCTATGGCTGCTTGGGGGGGGGTCTGGCCTGGGCACTTTTACTGGTTGCTGGCCTGGCTGCTGTGCCCGCTGATTGGCAGCCAAGCGTTGACTTTTCCCTGCTCCTTATCTCCCCCCTCCTCACAGCCAGCAGCCCCCACCATTCCTTGCCATGCCTTCCTTTGAGGGCAGACCCTGGCAAAATGTCCTGGCTGTTGGCAGAGGAAACACTTCTTGACTATTTTCCCCTCCTTTCCCTCCTTCTTTCGAACTTCGCTGGAGTTTGAAACCCCGCGCGCATGCGCGCCCCCAATCTCCATTGGTTCCACTGGCTGGGAAGATTGCTCCGGTATTTCAGGAATGCGGTAGTCATGCCAACGCTCTCCTCTCCCCTCCCGCTTCTCTAGAGCGCGCGCTTCTTGGCGTACTCCTATCGCAAGCACAGCCTTAGTCAGCTGATCCATCAATTGAGGACGGGGCGCGCGGGAAAGTTCGTCCTTCACTGAGGGGGATAAGCCTTCCTCAAAAAGCATTTGCACTGGTTCCGAGCCCAGTTCCCACCCAAGTCTATGGATAAGCATCGCAAAACGCGACCAGTACTCTCTAACTGACTGGCCCCCTTGCTTGCACGCCATCAGTTCCCTGCGAGTCACACTCTGCTCCACTTGACTTGAGAACATGGCATCCATAGCGCCAAAAAATTTCCTAAGGTCCTTTAGGGCAGCATTCTGCGTTGCCATTAATGGCCGGATCCATTCCCTGGCAGCGTCCTGAAGATGGCCGATAACATAAGCGACCCTCTCCCCATCGTCAGCAAAGTCATCATACTGCAGTTCCAGCGCGTACTGTACCTCCGTCCTGAATGCATTGTAATCTCTGGGGTTTCCCCCAAACTTGTGCACCAGTCCCGGTACCTAGGAAGTGCGATGGGGGTGGGCTTCCCCTGGGCATCCTGAGTCCGCCTTTCATCTAGCCGCGCCGCTAACAGAGCCACCTGCTGTTCCAAATCTCGGTTTCTCTCCTCCAGATTTGGCGCTGCTGCTGCTCCCTCTCCAGCGCCTGCTCCTCCGGTTTGACTCATGATGCTGCCTGTCCTGTCGTTGTGCACAAGCAACGTGAAGGACTGACGGATTGCTGTAAAGGGAATTGGGGGTTGCTCGTGCGTAAGGTGGCTGCTGCTCAAGGCAACGTTCTCTGGCTAAACCTTTCCCTGGCTGGACAGCCCTTTCTCCGTGGCTGTGTCAGTCACTGGCAGAATCCGTCAGTGGGCGTTTCCTGAACTTCTTCCAACATAAAAGCTCTTTGATGCCAAGTCTCCGCCTAGCCTCCCTGCGCGGAAGTCTTCTGCGCAGAGTGGGCGTGGCCAGCGGAGGTCCTGGGCTCTCCCCGCTGGTCTCTGTGGAAGAGTCTTGGAGCCATCTCTCCGAAGTCCTTCCCTGCTCCCCTTTCTTCCTGGTGTCACGCCGATTTCCTTCCCCAAAGGAAGTGTTCTCTCTCTCCCTGCTGGTCCCTTCTCCTGCATCGTTGGGGAGCCTTACCTCCACTCTTGGGTCCGATGGCAGTTCCCTGACAGTACCTATTGAAACAAATCCTAGGCTATTCACACATCTTTGTCAAGTCTGTAAGGCAAATTCACAATAACAACCCCATTTACAGGAATTTCATAGCAAAACCTTTAATGTTTATTCAGAATTATCCGATTCAATTTATGGGTGCATAAGGATAACAACTTTGACCTGCTATTTGCACATTCTGACCAGATTCAGAACATGTTAACTTTGAAAACTTGTATCTGGAATCCCATGGCAAGTTGAATAGATCTCTGTTTGTATGTTGGGGGGGAGAACTATTTTGGGGAGATGACAAGAAGTGAAGAAACATCTCTCCTCTTCTTCTTTTTCTTCTTTTACTACTAATACTACTATTGAATTGGTTCAAATCTTTGTCCCACACAGGTAAATACTATTCAGGCTGCAAAAAAGTTTGTCTCCTGAAAATAAGGGAATCTTGAGATGGGATTGAGATTTCAGGGGTTTCTGGGTCCTGAATTATGAATTATTTCAGCATTACCCTTTACTTATTGTTAAAATTTATACCTCCCCCAATAAGGTCACATGGCAAATTACAAGCGGCATAAACAATTGGCATAAATACAGTCATTAGTCACAAACAGAGGAAGGTCTTCAACACAGCACTAAGCAGATTACTCCATCAGTGCAAGCATTTCTGCTGGCCTGATGGAACAACCTGCCCTCTCCTCCTCTTATGTGCTGTTCTGGGAGTTCTGTTGACCCCCAACCCCCAAGAAGAGTAGGGGGAAACCCCACTGGGCAGGGTTTGTTAACCGAATCTGACTATAAATAATCAACCCCCCTAAATAGTAATTCCAACGGCCTCACTCACAGTATTTCTCACATCTGAAAAACAGACGACAGTCGGTGCTGGAACCTGGAAGTAGATCCTGGAAATGGGGAGCACCCTGGAGATTCCTGGTCTGCGAGGAGACCCTTCCAAGAGCCCAAAGAGGAAATCCTCTTCAAGCTCTGGGAAGGGTCTCCTCGTGAGCAGAAGACCTCCCTGCTTAGCAGTTGATGTGTGAGGTAGCGCAGAAGCCACCGCTTTCTCACACGTCAGCTGTGCAAGCTACACTGTACCTCTGGCTTGAGCGGCTTCCTTGATAAGCTCTGCTGACATGCTGGGAAGAGGCTTCCCGATGTGGCTCAATGGAGCAGCAAAGCTGATTCAGGCGACTCCCCACGTTAGACATGTCCCTTCGGCTTCTGCGCAAGAGTCAGAAGAGCAGTCCAGCTCTGTGGACCAGCATAGCTGATGTGTAGGGAAGAAGGGTTTTTTAAAGAAAGGTTTTAAATGAGGAAGGCTGAGACAGGGATAGTACAAGACTCCTAATCAAGGAGAAAAGTTGTCTGGTCTCAGGATATTGTGCAAATTAAGCCTCTCCCTTTCACGACAATCCATAGCAGACAACACATGAAAGCACCAGTCCACGTGTGCCTTACCTTTCAACCCCTTTTGCCCTCGTGGTCCTGGGTAACCTTGGTTTCCTGGAGGACCAGGAAACCCTGGAAGACCCTTCACTGCAACAGAAGTATCTGTAGAATGGGATCATTTATTTATTAGATTTTGCAAATGTAACAAGAAGGGAAATAAAGCAACATCATTAGGTCATTTTAACAATAAACATAATCAATTAGTCCTGAATTAAATATGCAGTACGGGTCAATATAAGCAGTCCATATAATAGGTATCCAAACTAGATTGACTATTATAATATGTAGAAAGGGCGGTGAGATCACCAGACCACTGAGTAGTAGATGGTGAGTATTTACTCTCCCAGTTTCAAAGTCTCTTTGCAAACACGGGGCTTTGAGGAATCCACTTTTGTCCATTTGTTAAGTCTCCAAATCATATGAATATAATTTAGAAGTGTGTGGGCATCCACAGAAAGAAAAACACACAAAACACTCCCATATCATCATTATTATTATTTATTAATTTATATATCACCTCAAAGAAGCATTATCAGCATTGCATCACCAGCATCTATCTGAAATGGCCTTCCTTTAAAGGCACTGTGGAGTTCAATATGTCTGGAATATCCATTTTTGTTTATTCAATCTCAATTTTAAATCTCAAGAAAAATTATGGGGGGGGGGATATTGTCCCCGCATGCATAAGTGACATAGAGTGGGGAGCATCCCACTTTAAGAGGGAGGGCATGTGTGGAGGAGTGAGAGAGGGACACCCAGGACCTCTGCCCAGTCTGTCCTGAGCCTGTTTGCCTGCCTGCCTGCCTGCCTGAGGTGATTTGCCACCCAGGAATTGCTTACAACGAGTCCCTTTACCGTGCAGTTGGCGTTCATCTTTCTGACGGCGAAAATGTTTAGTTGGCCGATATTATCAAAGGCATAAAAGGTTGGTTGCAGGTGTGAGGGTATTGGCGCCGAGCTTTGGGTTTGTGTGGCGTTCAGGCATTGGAATAGTAATGTGTGGGGGAGGGGAGGTGCGACCATCACTTGCCCCTCCCGTGCTCAAGGGTATTCCGTTAAAGGAATCCTGGGGTGTGGATCTCGTCCGAAGCCCAGGGAGGGGCTAGGGCCATGCCACAACTCCAGCGGGAACCCAGGGGATTCTTGAGTCGATCCACATCGGCAGGGCTCCCCCTACTGGTGGCTTACCCTTACCAGACTCCCTGCAAGGAGGGAAGGAGTCAGATATAGTCAGTTGATGCCAATGCCGCTCACATTCTGTAACCAATAAAGTTGTGGCCTAAATTTTGCCCATTGACATTAACCTAAAATTCTGTGTCCGTATGTCTTTATTCTCATGGGGTGGCTTGGGGCTTTGACATGCAACAGTCCATGCAACCAGTACAAAACAGAAAAGTCTTGTTCCTTCACACTCTGAGAGACAGTGTGGTGTAGTGGTTAAGAGTCTCTTAATCTGGTGAACCGGGTTAGCGTCTCCGCTCCTCCGCATGCAGCTGCTGGGTGACCTTGGGCTAGTCACATTTCTCTGAAGTCTCTCAGCCCCACTCACCTCACAGAGTGTTTGTTGTGGGGGAGGAGGGGAAAGGAGATTGTTAGCTGCTTTGAGACTCCTTCGGGTAGTGATAAAGCGGGGTATCAAATCCAAATCCAAACTCCTCTGCTTTAGGATTCATTACCAAGTGGAAAATTTAAAAATCTCACTGGTCTTTCAAATAGTTTCAAAATGCTTAAATAGGAAATTTCCCAGAATATTATTGTCAGCACTATCATGTAACTTTTTAATGTTAATTACTTTAAAAAGTTCTGGGTTCCTACCTGGACTTCCTGGAGGGCCAGGGACACCTGGTGATCCTTGTAATCCAGGATTGCCATCTAATCCTGGAGGACCTGGATAAACAGCTGCAAAACCTGGATCGCCAGTCAGGCCTTTGGGGCCCATTTCTCCAGGCAAACCTCTTCCCACAGAGTTATCTGAAATGAGAAAAGCAGGTAGGTATGCATTATTTTAAGAATGCTCTAGATAAAAAAAATGATATCATATGTCAAGGCTGCAGGGATACACACAATGATGTACTTCAAATACCTGTCAACACCCAGACACTAAATCTTTGATCAGAATAGTAATAAGAATGGAATAGGTAAACCAGGGTTTTCATTTACTCACAAAGGAAAGAGAGGCGAAGTGACTTGACCAAAGCCAAACTGCAAACAACAACTCAGTAACCCTAAAGTCAGTCCACTGCTCTCTCCAATGCCTCTGGGTTATATTTCTTTACCATGCAACTGCTACACAATCTTTTACAAAGATTAGCACTTAGCACTGTATTAGCACTTCAGAGATAACATAATGTCCATTGGTCCTAGCTATCATTCAGCTGAAGCATTGTCTATTAACTCCTCTTTTTTAAAAAAAGAAAGTATAGATTGTGAATAATGGTAGAATCATAGTTCTGTAAAGAACCAAAAGTCCAGATCCATTCCTAATGGGTACAGTGAGGTTAATTCCTACAAAAACAGAATGCAAAAGTGTTTTTCATTATTTTTCTAAGTTAATCACTGCCCGAGCTGATATGAAGTCAGGCATGTCCAGCTTCCATTAGGCTGCGATCTATCCAATACAAAAAACTGGCAGTGATTTACCACACTCTCCCATTGTCATTCTTCAATTTAAATATATTATATTTGGCTGGGGAAACCCAGCTAGATGGGCAGGGTATAAATAATAAATTATGATGATGGTGAAAAAAATAACAAATTATCACTCCCACACCAGCCCCCTCCCAGGGCCTGTGGCGCACATGGGAAGCCAACACGCTCCTAAATGTCCAATTCCTCCTTTATCAAACGAAGAGCTGGGGGGGGGGCAGCAGATTACTTTCGAGTAAACACAGCTAGGCTGGAGCTGGAAAGGTGAGGAAAGTTCTGCATCCACGCACAACTAGGAAGGAGAGGGCATTTTCTTTCCATGGGAACCAGCGGGTGGGGGGAGGGGGATTAGGGATGTAATTGTCTCTCTCAAACGCTGCCCTTCACGTGGCTCCCTCTGCAGCACTGCAGGCCAGGTGGAGTCCACGCACCTCCCTGCCCTGGGGCTTGGCTTCCAGGGGCTGACTGGGTGCCTCTGCAGCGCTGCAGCCTGTGCGGAGCCTGTGCGCCTCATCTTTGCCTCCCTGCCCCGGGGCTGCAGCTTGTAGGGGGCAGAGGCAGGCACCTCTTGCCTTTCAGGGCCAGTCACCTGACTGGCCGTTGGGGAAAGCCTGCAGCTGGATGCTTGAGATGGCCAGCACCAGCCTGAGCACTTGCTGCAGCAGCCTGGCTATATGTAGCCTCGACTGCCCATGTGGAGTTGCTCCAGTTGTGGCTAAGCATGTGCTGAGGGCACCTGGCGACCATGAGAGAGGGCGGTGGGCGGAGGCGTGCTGAGGCCTTGGTCACGATCAACAAAAATCCATTGCACAATCGATGCGTTGGACATGTCTGCTGTAGATGATTCAAGCTGCATAATTGTTTGCTGCGATTCAGATAAGAGCAACAAATATGAGAATGAAATAAAAATAATGTAAATGTGAATGTGAAAAAAGTGAATTTACTATTCCCAAGTCAATATTGGAGTAAGAAAGTGGCTGTAAATTACCATCTGATGATCCTTGTAGACCAACACTTCCAGGACTGCCTTGCTCGCCCCGGTCACCCTCGGGCCCAGGAGCACCAGGGAGTCCCCAGTCACCTCTTGCACCTGAAAATATCCCCAAAGTACAGATTGGATTTCAGGCTTAAGGACACAGATATAGAGATTTACCATGTCTCCCAAATGGGCATTTAGCCACTACCCATTTTTGCTTGCATACTACACATTCTCAGAGCACAACACCCTCACAACCATAACCCAGCTGGATCAAGGTCCATGAAGAGGAATTCATTAAGTTTCTGTAGCCCATACTGTAACCCGCTTTCTCCATCTCCTGCCAGTCCCCCAAATCTAATGTCACTGAGTCCTCTCCACACCTTGGGAAATGCTGGTTTCCCCATTGTGGCATGGACTGTGACAAGTGGGGAGGATATGGGTACACAGCTCTGTGCCCACATTGAGTTATTAAACTCACCCGCAATAAGCTCCATTTTCTGGATTTGGACCGTTCAGTTACTTTTCGTCATAGTTTGGCTTAGTATGCCATCCTTGCATATGTAAGAGCCAGGAAAGTTTATTCTGGCCACTGCACTAATAACCCTGGCAAGTACTTCATACTGCCACACAATATACTCTAATAGGGATGTTGCCTTCTTAAACCAAAGCAATGCACATGCCTCCCAAGCAGTGGACATTGAGGAAGGTTAGTTGCCACAAGAGGAGTCAGCCATGTCACAACTCCCACCCCACTTTACTGCATGAAAATAGTAGGCTGCATCAAACATATTCAGCTGCACTAAAAGAAGGGGTTTTGTGACTGTACTCAATGGCATGGAGTGCCAGCACCTCTTTTTTTCACACCAATTACAACCATTTTGTGCTGACACCTGTGGAATTTTTATCAAGATATGACTACTATCACCTCATTTTTTAAAAAAATCAGAAGAAGGGTTGAAAAGCAATACCTTTTATTAGTTTGGGATATGGTGCATAAGCTGGTGGTCCTTGAGCACCTTTGTCTCCTGGCTCTCCCTGTGTAAATGCAAATTCAGTTCACTGGTTTTATTTGTGGTTGCATGTAAAATACTTTCCTTATTCTGAACAAATAAAATAAATACAAACATCCTCCCTCATGTCACAGGAATATGTCTAAGATTGCCTCTCATTCCCCACAAATTTCTGTAATTTCTCTTTGTCATCTTTCTGCACATGATCCATGTGAGTTAGAATGTCTGTACCAAAGTAAATTATTGCTAAAATAAATATATTTTAGGAGTGTCATCTCCTCTGGAGTGAGCAACACATTGAAACCTCCTATCTTCCTTAAAGATGAATGCTGTATTTCTTTTTTCTTTTCTTTTTATTCTTGTAAAAGGTAAAAATAACATTTACTCACTCGGAATACTTGTTGAAGAGTAACAAATACAGCAGCTTTTTTCAGGCAGGCTTAAAATGGTAATTCAGTTAAAAAGACATACTTAAGTCTAACATAAAATGGAGTCTGAATTTGGAGCTCAGACACAGCAGGTGTTTTCACATTGCTGGTAGAGTGGAAGAAGAATGGCAAGGGCAGGAGGTAAGAGGGTGAGGTTTGCGACAGGGGAGAGACTGGGCTGGAACCATCAAGGAAGGCCTCTGCCTGACCCCACAACCCCAAACATTTTTTGAAATGTTAAGATATTCTTATCTTGAAGTTTTCTCATTTGTATTGTTCGTATTTGAATTTGTGGTTTACTTAGGGGCCTTTGGGGGGCAAAATAAATAAAGAGTAATGTAACATAAAAAGTTCCAATTTCATCAAGCTGCGCTGTCTTGGACACCACTTGCTCCACCCTGGGATGGACTCTGCTGGTAAGAAAAGCAGTCGGCACCAGGGTACAAACGTATCTTCCACAGCACACAGGGCAGTTCATGGACCTCTCACAGGCATAGTTCATACATAAAACTTAAACCATGCTTTTTCAACCACTGTTTATTAAACCATGATTTAGCGTTATTTGTGAACCTAGCCCAGCATCTTAACTATGCTTTATTAACTATGGTTAAGAGTTGCTTTCAAGTTAATGTTTGCAGTTGGTTTGGACATTTACCACTGGATTATGTGTGACCCTGGACCTTCTCCTTAAGCAGCTGTCAATACCCAGAAGCTACCCAGAAGCTACAGAGAGAAGAGCGGCAAAACATTCAGCCTGCATTCCAGGCTCAGCAGCTCTCACTGGTTCTTTTAACAATTCTGTTTAAGTGATTGTCGGCCAGATGCCTGAGCTTTAACTATCACTTATTAAATACAGCTAACATTGACCGTATGAACCAACCCACTGACATCCCTCCAGCTTGTTCTTGGCAGGTCTCTCCTTCCATGGACACTCAGGCCAACCCCCTCCATTGCAGTAGACATGTGGGCTGCATCTTCCTTCCTGCCTGGAATGTCCAGGTTTGGTTTTATTTGCCATACTGGGATTGTCTGGCTTACCCAAGCCCCACTCTTCCATCTGCGCTTGGGTGCTATGCAGTTGTTGTACCTCTTGCCTGGGTCCCATGACTGACCAGGCTCTCTTGTGCTTTCCTATGGGGTCCGGAGTATAGTGAAGGAATGAAGGAGTGCACAGGTGATCCCCTACAAGGTGTTTCTCACCTTCACCAGGCCACAACACTTGGGATTATTGACCAATGAAGCACAGAATTTGAAAAGAGCCCTTCTGTACAACTTGCTCCAGCCCTGGAATTAATATTGTGCAAGCAACATATTAGAATAACAAGCTACCTTAGTTCCTTTTTGACCAGGTATGCCAGGGAAGCCATCAGGTCCTGGGAAACCCTGAAATACAGTTCAAAACAATTGAAAGTACTTTCATGATTTTATCAAAACTCCATAGACAATCTTTCATGCTTCCCCTCTCACCTAAATTCACTCTCTAAACTCTCTCTCTCCCCCCCCCCCATTTGTTAGTTGCCGCTGTCACCTTTTTAAGATAAACTTTCTGGATATTGCACAAGTATGCACTGCAGCAGAGGAAGAGGTGGGAACTAAGACCATTTTGTTGGCTCTGCTAAAGGAGCAGCTCCACAGGGCGCTTGAACTGTTTTCATCCAATCTGTGTGGGATAACCACACAGCCTCATATAACCAACATGCAAAAGTCTAATGAATGCATGAAGGGGTTAATACCATACAGTAAGCTGTCCTGCCAGGCTTAGCTAAGTCCACTTTCCCTCACCTTGGGAGGGCACAAGTGGAGAGGGGAAGGAGATGGAATGGGAATTTCCCCTCCAGCTAGTTCCTTATTTCAAGATCCAAGCCACAATCTGATTTCAGGGCTACAAACTTACCACATCCCCTTCTGTTCCAGTGAGACCGTTGATTCCCGGCAAACCCTATGAAATCATGGTTGGTTATTTGTTTGTTTGTTTGTTTGTTTGTTTGTTTGTTTTCCTGTCCTTCCTCCCACAGGAGCCCAGGGTAGTAAAGGTAAAGGGACCCCTGACCATTAGGTCCAGTCGTGGCCGACTCTGGGGTTGCAGTGCTCATCTTACTTTATTGGCCAAGGGAGCCGGCGTACAGCTTCCGGGTCATGTGGCCAGCATGACTAAGCCGCTTCTGGCGAACCAGAGCAGCACACGGAAATGCCGTTTACCTTCCCGTCGGAGCGGTACCTATTTATCTACTTGCACTTTGAGGTGCTTTCGAACTGCTAGGTTGGCAGGAGCTCGGACCGAGCAACGGGAGCTCACCCCGTTGCGGGGGTTCGAACCGCCGACCTTCTGATTGGCAAGTCCTAGGCTCTGTGGTTTAACCCACAGCGCCACCCGCATCCCCAGGGTAGTAACTATCAAAATGTTAAAGCAGAACAATCTAAAACAAAATCATATAAAACCATTTAAAAATAAGTTAGAACTAAAAAACATATACAAACAAATACATGTCCTCATAGTTACTAATTTCACATTTGTTGTGTAATTACCAATCATCAAATGCCCTGGTGAACAGGAATGTTTTTTCTATTTCCCCTGAAAGTCAACAGTGAGGAAGCCACCTTGTAGAGTTAGAAAGAACCACAAGAGCCATCTAGTCCAACCCTCTGCAATCCAGGGTACTAACGGGGGGCTTTAACAACAACAACAACAACAACAACAACAACAACAACAACAACAACAATTAATTTTTACCCCATTATTTGAACTCGCAAGCCTTAGACTAAGGGTCTCATGCTATCCCAGCATGGGGGGAATTCGTTTCTGATGCCAAATATGGTAAAAACCCAGAACCAACAGTATCACCCAAAATAAAATTTGACCGGATGCATTTTCTAAATCCACACCACCCAAAATGTAACATTTAATTGTGACAGTCTCTGATGGTCTGGTAGAATGACAGGGACAATATCATATTGAGAATGGCAAACAATTTGCTCCTTATTTTGACCAGATACTTACTCTTTGTCCTGTAAAGCCTGTTATTCCTTCCTCTCCCTTTTCTGCTGAAAGTGCATGATGACCCTAACAAAGAAAGAAAGATTTGCTCTGATTTAACATCACAATTAGATTTAGCACGATAATCAAATTGTACGCATTGCTCCTTCTGGCAACTCCTGCAGCCAAACATATAGCTCTGCTTTCCTTTGGACCCCATTGGTGAGGCTGAGAGATGGGTCCTGTTGTCTGGGCCGCCCAGGACCTCCAGACATACAGGCCAGGCTTGTACTACGAATGCAGTGGTTTGACTTCACCCCAGAAGTCATACTCCATTGTCTCTCAAGACAGATGAATGCCAACAATCAAATTGCATGGAGAGGATCTTGACAATAGCAGAGAGAGCATTTCCATGAACAAGTATGGGCGAAACATACTCTCTAAAGCGTATGTTTGTCCTGTTCACATTTAAAGCACAGGCCTCCCTTTTACAACAAAAAAGAGTGTGAGAGGGAAGCCTCCCCAGTGAGCTTTGCTGTCTGCTGCTGCTTTAAAGCAGTTTTCTCCAGTCCTGCTTATATTACAACTGAGCCAAGCAGGAAGAACTTTGCATAGAGATAGGAAGTTGTGATGGGTGATAAAGCGCCTCAAAATTCCAGCAGAGGGCAAGAGCCTCTCTCGGATTGGCTGCCAGAGGGGAGGGGCGGAACAGCACTTTCAGAGGGGAAATGGCAGTCGCTGTTTCTGGGGAAGAAGTTGGACAGGGCTTGGTTGGGATGGGAGAAAGGGATGAGGAGAGTTTAAGTAATAAATTAACTTCTACCTGAAAGAACATGTCTCCTGACTCAAATTTGTTTCACAAACTTTTTGTAAATACAACTTTTCTTGTTTGATCAACTCCTGCCTAAGACTTGAAATTACTAGGTTTTCCCTCACACAAGACCTGTGGTAAATTGTAGACTTTCATTTAATTGGCATACTGTGAGATGGGTCTGCTATATTTAATTGGGGGCAGTTAGAGGGGTGAATCTGCTACATATTAATTGGGAGTTAGTGGTGGGATCCACTACAGAAGTGCATCAAGATAGTGAGGATCCCACATGCTTTCCCTTTCCCTTTATGAAATAGATCCTCCTCTACTTTAAGGTAGCCCTGTTCAGGGAAGTTTTTAACGTGTGATATTTTACTGTATTTTTGGTTTTTATGGAAGCCGCCCAGAGTGGCTGGGGAGGCCCAGCCATATGGGCGGGGTATACTTTAATAATTTTTAACAGTGAAATAGCTCCATAAACAATGGAGGAAACCGCAATTAAAATCTCCTCATGTAGGAACAGAAACTAATGCTGTGGCAAACAAAATGAACTAATGAAGGGGCAACTAAGAGGCTATTAATCACAAACCACCAATGTATATCCAACAAGTAATAAAATTAGTTGAATGAAAGAACAGAACATATTTAATAACAGACACCAGAGCCCTTAAAAGTCTCAATCATGTTTCGCCTGGTGCTGTAATTGCATTTTATTATAAAAATGGCTTCAACTCAGGTCTGAACATGCATGGGAGAACAATGAAGGCAATACTGGACTGCAACAGGTTGACAATTTCATTGTAAGAGAAAGGTGGATCAGGTGGAGGCCTCATCCATTCCCGCCTGAACTTTTTATGTCCCACAAAGACCCCACTGATTTTGGAGGTGTCAGCAAAAGGTTAAAACCAACATCATTTCAGTGGTGGAATGCACAGAGCCCACTTTGCTAATCTGGGTGCCATCTGCCCTCTCCTCCTAATCACATAAATCCTTTGATAAAACTCAGAGCTGGCCCAAGATGCTTTGGCACTTGAGGGAAACCACAAAATGGTGCTGCCACCCCCACCAGCAAAAAAGGGGTGAATTAAGATCCACATCAGGAACAAGTGGGCAATAAAGATCTACATCAGAAACAAGAGGGGAATAAAATCAACCTTACTCGACAGCTGAAGTGGGAATCAAAGGTGATTGTTTTGGGGGGGATACGAGGCCCCCTCTTAATCACACTGGATGTATGCAGACCCCAGGAGACCCCAGAGGGCAGCCCCTCCTATTCGCCATGAGGCCACTGCAGAGGTGGCACGGAGGGGGGGCACTGAGGCAGTGGCAGATCCAGCCTCCAAGGATTGCACCACAGTCATTGCTACATTGCTGCAGCGGGTGATGCCCCTGTGGATCCAGCAGCCTCACCTTTCCTTATGGGTGGACTGGCCCTGTCCCAGATCAGCTGATCTGCATAAATCAGCAGATGAGGGGGGCTGTGTGCATGTGACAGTGTGCCTGAGTTTACCTGAGAGAATGAGGGGGCCACCTCCTATTGGGATACATTATACAAAGGAAAGGGAAAGCTGAGTGTAGTCGGACATGCACTCTGACTTTAAGAAATGTGATTGCAGGGAGAAGGCAGGCAGGCAGGCCAAAGCTCAGAAGGAGCTCAGGCTTGCAAGAGAGGTTAAAAATAATTTCTAAAGGTTTATTCGGCTGTATTCAAAGCAGGAGGAAGAACAAAGAAGTAATAGTTCCTCTGTGTGGAGAAGATGGAGAAATGCTACTGGGTGGCAGAGAGAAGCCAGAACTGCTTGACACCGACTTTGTTCCTGTCTTCTCCCAAAATGAAAACAGTGTACAACCTGGGGATCATAACCAATCCATTTCAAAAGGGAGAAACAAAATGGATTAATCAAAGTAGGGCGTATGGTGCCTTGGCTCTTTCCTATTGACATACTACTGATTATATTGAACACAGGAGTATAATTGTGCTGCATTTCGGGGGCCACCAGGTGGCGCGTTGGAAGATGGCCGACAATAACATCTCTCTGACCCATACAAGGTAATTCAGGGGCTGCTATGGGAAGTAGGCAGCCTTCCCTTCCCCCCAGGAGGTGGGGGGACCCTGTCTTGCCAGCGGTGTTCATAATGCACCCCCTGATCCGAGAGATGGGGGTGCCGAACACTTGGCGCGAGCCTTCGGTGAAGTCAGCTCTTCCTGACGCCGATTCCAATTAGCGCGTGCTGGTTGCTTCAGCTCGGAATTATAATTGGAAACATATGATTGGAAATGAACCTGAAGCACATATATCAAGTAAAGCTCGACGATAAGGCTGCTGAGTAATGGATCTCTGTGACCGGGAGCGACGGATGGATAAGTAAATCCTTTGATGTGTCACCACTAAGAGACTGTATGTTTGGAACGAAGGGGGGGTGGAGGAAAAACCCTTTCTTTCCCTTTATATGATGTGATAAAATAACCCTCCACCCCAGAAAGAAACAAGATCGTCGCGTTTTTTAAGAATCATAAGCAGGATTTTAAGAACTGTGTGGGGATGGATTACAACAGGAGAGAAGATTTGAACGGTGAGAAAGTGGAAAATTTTTATGACGCAGTTAAAAAATGGCGTCTCGCCAAGACAGGCTTGCCGGAGAAAGAAGGACGGGGGAGGAGAATCAGGAATGTTGGAAAGAGAAGGAGTGTCGGAATTGAAAGTTTGACCTGACAGAGCCCTCTGACCTATTTGATTTATTTGGCTAGCCTGGAAAAATAAAGGACAGACCGAAGATTAATCTTGTTTATGGAAGCGTTAAACAGAGGCTGTCCTGGACTGATTTAGCTTTTGAAGAGTACAAAACCCACACAGAGACGCCAGCTTTTAGTCTGCTTGTGAGAATCATCAGAGAGCGCAAAGAAAGGAATATATGACTACAAGATAAGAAATAAAGGACTATCCGGATTGAACTGGATAGAACTGATTAATTAATGCAGTAAAATGAGTGATGTCTGGACTTATCCGGAATTTTGGACTCGTGCGGAGCTTGATATATGGGTACCCTCAAAAAATTTAAAATTTGGCTGTATAATTCGGAACCAATGTGATTTGAATAATGTGATGTGATTGGCCTGTTAATAAAAATTATTTAAAAAATAATAATTGTGCTGCATTTCTTTCTGTGTACTTACCGGAATTCCAGCTTCTCCCCTAATTCCTTTTATTCCTTTCTCACCCTAACAATATATAAAAAAGAACAGTTAATGCTTGAGCAAGACATTTGTATTATTCAAAAATCAAATTTAGAGTTCTGTCCTAGGCTAAATTTACACTGGATAGAATATTTGGATGCAAGTAACCTGTGACAGTGCATCTTTGATACACTGACAGTGTGTTCCCAGTGCTGGTCAGTATGCAATGCCACCAGCAGAGGAGCCAAAATGGATCAGTACTAGGAACAGACAGTACCCAGTTTGAATCCTTGCATGCAGAGCCAAACACTGGCATTACATTACATGAGGAGAGAAGGTATTATAAAATAAAAGAATCTTGCTGAACCTAATGGAAAGCAAAACATTGCCTCTGTCTCTTCCTACTCCACCCACGGTGCAACAAAGGAGCATAGGACTCAAATGAATTCTGTACCCAAACACACCCACAACTGCATGTAAATCCTGGTCAAAATTTATCACTCAAATGCGAAGGCACAAAACTCTCTCTCTGGCTGCATGTCATGCAGATTTAGAGCAGACATGTGGAATCTGCTTTGTTTTTTACCAGAACCCTGAGATCTACCAGGAATCAGAGCCAGGACTTCTGAGTCCACTAATCTGCTGAGTTTAAGAACTGAATGTTACTTACAGTCCTTCCAGAAAAGAAATCCATCCCTTGTTATCACCTCACACCCCAGCCAGCTTTTTTTCATTTCCGCAGTATAACATGGGGAGGTGGAGAATCATTGTGTTGTTGACTGATAAAAAACCTTTATTGTCTACTTCGAATTGCTTGGAGATGTACTGTCAGATCCTAATCCAGTGGTGGCGAACCTATGGCATGTGTGCCAGAGAGGGCACTCAGAGCCCTCTCTGTGGGCACGCGCACTGTTGTCCCAGCAGGGCCGTAGCTTCCGTGCGGGGGGGGAGGGGGAGAGGAGGGCTCGTGTGCGCTGTCCAAACCCTGCAGCACCAGGGCCTGGCGAGCATCAAGGGGCTGAGCAGGCATTGACTTTTAATGCGCCAGGGCCTCCCACTAGTCTGTTTTTCCTACTCGGGAGTAAGCCTCCTTAAGTTCAGCAGGACTTAACTCCCAGGTCAGTAAGCGTATAAAGATGGCAACCGAAGAAGGGGCTGCTGAGTTTACATGTTCACTGGGCTTTCCCGCAGAAGCCAACAGAGAAATTCATTCCGTGGAGGCTGTGATCAAACGGCAGCTGAAGAAATAGCAATATATAATAATAATAATATATTTATGCCCTGCCCATCTGGTTGGGTTTATTTATTTATTTATATTTATTTATTTGTATGTGCACATGCAGACAATCATTATTATCTCATATTAAAAATTGGGAGAGGGTGGCTCTTAGTGCAGTCTTCCAGTGTGGCCCAAATTGTGGAACCTCTTGGAAAAAATGTTTGATGGCTCATAACACCATTTTGATTTGGAGTAATACCAGTGCTTTTTTCTGTAGGGGTGCAGAGGGATGCATACCCCTAAACATTTTGTGAATTTAAAGGGAGAAGAAATTCACTCTATTTATTTTCCCCGATTTGAGCTGTATTTCCCCCCGGTGGTGATTTTCTTGAGTCAAAAAGAGTACCCCTAAACATTCTTTTTAGAAAAAAGCACTGAGTTATACCATAAAATTATATATCAACGGAAAGATAATTTAATGAAGAACGCAATGCAATAACTTTTATGAAGGATTATTTATTACAACAGCAGTCATAAAGAAGAAACGTGAAACATACAGAAAAAAATGAGATATACAGGTTAAACTGCCGTGTTGGCAATTGATAAATAAGTGGGTTTTGGGTTGCAGTTTGGGCACTCGGTCTCCTATATTTTGCCCATCCCTGACTTAGGACATGTAAGAAGAAACTTTGTTGCTGAGAACCATGGAAAAAGACCCTATGCATAGTTAAAGGACAAAGCACCCACACAGCTAAAGCAAGGAAAGGGGGAGTCCATGATTCAGTCTGGTTGCAGGGTTGTTTCTTTGTTTTTTGTTTAAAGCACTATAAGGTCAGAACACAGATCTTTGGTCAGTCATTTCTTGACATGTATTTTAACTAGCAAAATTTCTGGAGTAAAACCTTGTACCAACATTGGAGAGATCTTCGCTGTACAAGATACAGAATATTTCTGGAATGATTCTGTGATTATTTAATCACAATAGAAAATACAAAGATATTAAATTCTTAAGATTAGGGTTTCATTTAAAAATATGTTTTGGAAGGAAATCTAGCCAGATTAGAGACTTCCGGTCAGCGCCGGCGCTTAATGGCGGATCTCAACCGGAGCTCCGGGAGAGATCTGCTTCGTGGGTTCGGGTCCTGTCAGCTACGGCGAAGCGGGGACCCTTAAAAATCACAGGCGCGTTGCCTGTGAACTGGAGACTCGGCGGGCACCTTTGCGCCCCCCCGACGCTGCGAAATAGCCTTTTTAAAGGCTCCGGAGGAGCGGAGGGGTTTTGGAGCGGTGCTGAGAGTCGTCTTCACCCAGCCTGCGAAGCGAAGCCGCGTCGCCATTAGCGGAGAGCGCTGACTTCTTCCCGGGAAATTGGATTAAAAGAACAACTATCCGTGAGTAGGATTGACTGCTAAAATATAATTGGACACTAAAAGTAAAGAAATTGGGCACCGAGACGGACAAGCATTAAAAAGGAAGTCTGCTTTCCGTTCTGTAGCAAGATCAAAGCGAAAGGCACTCTAGCTGTAACTGCTTGAGAGGAAATTTGCGGGATTTAAGAAATCCACCACCAAAGCAAAGAACTCCCCCCCCCGAAGGCAGGAGGAGGGGGAAGAAGATTTTAAAAGTGTTTCCCTGCCAATTTAAAAGAATTGGATTAAGTATCGCTGCTCTTTAACCTGGGATCGGACTGCCGGAGAAAAGGAACCGGCTAAGGACTGTTGCCATAAGAGGCTAAAAAATATCTTAAATTGACTTTGGTTACTTTCAATTTGAAACACTGTTTCTGTGGCATTACAAAGTTACTTACAGGACACTATTGACTGGGATCCCCTTGAAAAAGGAAAGAAAAATTGAAAGGGACTATGAAACTTTTATTCCTTCTCTTTTGAAGAGTGTGGGATTACTTTGAGAAGTATAGAACTGACTCTACGCCCCCTAGAGGATCTACAAATTGTTTCAGCAACAAGTGGAGTTTAAAATTTGAGAACTTTGTTTGTGAGTTTCAAAGTCTGGGAATGACCTTGACTAAAAGACTTTGTTATGGCAGATGGTAAAGAGAAAGGGGAGTTACAAGAAACAACCTTGAGATCTGGCAGACAATACAAAATTGACACTTACATGCAAAGAAGGGCTTCTGTAACAGGAGCCTCTGGAACTATAGTGGCTGCAAAGCCAAAAGCGAAAGCAATGTCTACAGAAGAATCATTTGCCAAGGTATTGGAGAAGATAAATGACTCTTTGGAGGAACTAAAAAAGCAAGGTGCGGAGACTAAATTGCAAGTTGCTGAAACTAAAGTACAAGTTGCTGAAACAAATAAAAAAATTGAAGAAATCTCTGGGAAAATTGACCTAAATACTAAAAGTATAACTGACCTAGGGAATAAAGTGAACTCAAATGCAGAAGCAATTGGGAAATTATTGGAAGATTCATCTACAACACGAAAGATAGCCGAGGAAGCTAAGGAAATTGCAACTGCTGCGGAGGAAAAATTTCCACCAGTTTACAAGAAATTGGATGAATATGAACTGGCACTCTCTATGCAGGATATGCAACGCAAGGAGAGGAACCTGAGGATCAGACTTGTGCCCGAAAAGGAAGGAGAGAACTTGGTGGACGATTTGACAAAAGAATTTTCTGACTTTTGGAAGCAGGAGCTGAAGAAAGAAGATTTTAAGATAGAAAGTGCATTTAGATTGGGAATAAGACAGAAGAGAAATCGACCCAGAGATTGTCTTATTACCTTAAGATCAAAGGAGGAGCGAGATAAAATATTGAACCTGCACTACCAAACAGCCCTTCGAATTGAAGACTTTTTTATTGAGATCTTTAAAGACATCCCTAAGAGTATCTTGGACGCAAGAGGACATTATAAAGACCTGGTGACACTGCTGAAGAAGAATTACATACCATTCAGGTGGGAATTTCCCCAAGGCTTGTCTTTTAAATATAAGGGAAAGAAGAGAAGAATAAAGACTGTAAGTGATAAAGACAAGTTCTTGGGAGAACACGAAGAAGACCTACAGAAAGAGACATTTCCAGGACAAGGGCATCCATCACTGGACACGAACACGGTACCACCGACTGACGAGGAACAAAAACAGGGAGCTGTAGGAGGAAGGAGTAAATAATCCCATCATGGCTCTGCAACTTCTAACCTGGAATTGTAATGGCTTAAATATTCCCAGGAAGAGAAAAAATATATTTCATGCCTTAAAGAAAGACCAATTGGACTTGATTTGCCTACAAGAGACCCACGTGACAAGAGCACACAGAAAAATATTAATAAATAAAAGACTGGGACAGGAATTTATATCTTCAGACAGAGTAAAAAAGAGAGGAGTGGTGATCTATGCAAAAGAAAAATTGCAACCGAAACAAATTTTTAAAGATGATCAAGGAAGATATTTGGCAATTGAAATTCAATCTCAAGGAGAGAAGTATTTGATAGTGGGAATCTATGCACCAAACGAAGGGAAAGCTGAATTTTTTAAGAAGTTGCATGAAATTTTGATGGATCATATGGATTACAACTTAATTTTGATGGGAGATATGAATGGAGTGGTTTCAATAAATATGGACAAGGCACAAAGACAGGTAATAACAAAAGATGGAAGACTACCAAAGACTTTTTTTGAAATGACTGACAATATGGACTTGATTGATATTTGGAGAACAAAACACCCATTAGAAAGAGAGGGAAAACTTGGAGAGAAGTGAAAAAAGATTTGGAGATTTGGTCCAACTTAAAGCTTTCCTTGTTAGGCCGTATTGCAGCTATAAAAATGAATGTATTGCCAAGAATGTTGTTTTTGTTCCAAGCATTGCAAATAATTGATAAAATGGATTGTTTCAAGAGGTGGCAAAAAGACATATCTAAATTTGTCTGGCAGGGCAAAAAGCCCAGAATTAAATTTAAGATATTAACGGATTCAAAGGAAAGAGGGGGGTTTGCCCTGCCAGACTTTAAACTTTACTATGAAGCGGCAGCTTTCTGCTGGCTGAAAGAATGGCTACTTCTTGAAAACACAGACATTTTGGATTTGGAAGGTTTTAATAACATTTTTGGGTGGCATGCATATTTGTGGTATGACAAGGTTAAAGCACATAAAAGTTTTAAAAATCATATTGTCAGAAAAGCACTACTAAATGTCTGGGACAGATATAAAGACTTGCTGGAAAATAAAACTCCAAGGTGGCTGTCGCCAATGGAAGCCAAGGCAGTTAAAAAGTTAAATATGGAGTCCAAGTGGCCAAGATACTGGGAAATTTTGGAAAAGGAAGGGGACAAATTGAGATTGCAGAGTTTTGAGAAATTAAAAGGGAAGGTGAGAGACTGGTTCCACTACCATCAAATTAATGAAGCGTTTAAACTGGACAGTAAAATTGGCTTCCAGGTGGAAAAATCAAAATTGGAGACAGAACTGTTAGAACCCAGTACTAAGAATTTGTCTAAAATGTACAATTTGCTGCTGAAATGGAATACACAAGATGAAACGGTTAAATCGGCTATGATTAAATGGGCTCAGGACATTGGTCATAATATTTTGTTTGCTGATTGGGAAAAGTTGTGGACCACCGGGATAAAATTTACGGCATGTAATGCCTTAAGAGAAAACATTATGAAAATGATATATAGGTGGTACATAACCCCAGTCAAGCTTGCAAAGATTTACCATGTGCCTGACAACAAATGTTGGAAATGTAAAGAAACTGAAGGTACATTTTTTCATCTTTGGTGGACCTGCCCGAAGATTAAGGCATTCTGGGAAATGATCTATAATGAACTTAAAAAGGTATTTAAATATACTTTCCCCAAGAAACCAGAGGCCTTTCTCTTGGGTATTGTCGGCCAAGGGGTGTTAAAGACGGATATAACTTTCTTTATGTATGCCACAACAGCAGCTAGAATACTCATTGCGAAGTACTGGAAGACGCAAGAACTACCCACACTGGAAGAATGGCAGATGAAGGTGATAGACTATATGGGCTTGGCAGAAATGACGAGCAGAATCCGAAACCAGGGAAGAGAAGCAGCGCAAGAAGAATGGAAAAAATTCAAGGACTATTTAAAGAAATATCACAAAGTTAATGAAAGTTAGAATGATGTTGGACTGGAAAGTAAATGGTTACTATTAGCAATGGTTAAGACAAGGAAAACAAGGAAGAATAGTCTAAATTTAAATTAAAATAAGGGAAGATTTGCTGAACAATCGATAAGAATTTGGAATACAGAAAGGGGAGGCATGAGGAAGTCGGGGAAGATAGGATATGAAATTAGGATATGAAACGATACATGTTTTTTGTTTTGTTTTTGTTTTTGTATGTTTATGTTTGTTGTATTGTGTTTATATGGAAAAATAAAAATATTTTTTTAAAAAAAAGGAAATCTAGCCAGATTATTCTTTTATTTCATTTACAGCATATGAGATATGGCCACAGGATAATATTCACCTGCTATTTTGATGAATAAGAGCACTCAGGAAACATGCTTTGCTAGTTTCTGTACTCTATGAAATGAATAACTGGGAGTAATTTTCCGTAAGATTTCTTATTACCTTATATTCACTTGAAATTACATCTGTTGAAGTGACAAACTCTCCTGTTGATGGACGCCCAGGTAGACCAGGGGGCCCAATATCACCCTGCAGGAAAGCCACAATAATATAGTCAACAACAAGTAAAATAAAGGTTTAAAAGTGGTAGTACATTTTTTGAACTACACCAGAATAATAATAATAATAATAATAATAATAATAATAATAATAATAATATCCCGCCCTCCCCAGCCGAAGCCGGGCTCAGAGCGGCTAACAACAGTAAAAATAACACAGTTTATGAATGAACACCATAAAGAGAACAGTCATATGTTATACTGATTTCAAATCTGAAAAGCTGGAGGATCTGCTGCTATAAATATACCAAAGTGCTAAGGACAACAAATGAATTTTGGCCTCCTCATCTCAGGAAGGATTCCATGTGACAAAACTAGAATTGCGTTATAGCTCTTCAAGTACTATAAATGTTACTTTTGTTTGCTTGTTTCCTGGGGTTTCACTTTGGGTGTGGCTTCACTTTTAAATCATCATACAATTTCCTGCTAAAGAAGATCCTTTGAGGTCTAACATATTTCTCCTTTTGATATTGTATTATATATATATGCACTGCCCTATTATTTTGGGTTCTCCAATGTTCTTTATTGTAGATTGATATTTTGGTTGATGGTGTAGATAAATTTAGCTTAATATATTACATGCTGTTTCTATATTTGTTCGTTTATGCTACAACTCCTATTACCCCTGACCATTGCCCTTGCGGACTGTGGGTGACTGCAGTTCAGAATCCAAAAGCCCTTGTATCTCTTCCCTATGAACAAGTTAAATGATTTTAGAAAACATGACTATGAGGACATCATGAATAATTATAGAATTATGCATGGTGTGGACAGAGATTTTTCTTCATGTCTCACAGTACTAGCTTGTTCTTACATGCTCATCCTGTTAGTTTGAATGACAGTTCTTGTTGCTGGCATCCATCTGTCTCAAAAGACAATGGAGTGCACCTCTGGGGGTGAAGTCAAACCAATGGAGATTCAGGATGCCTGCTAGGGCTGCAGAGACCAATAATTCTAACTGCTGCCTCCCATATTCTTTTTGCTATGTTAGCAGCACTGAAGTGACATCCCCGGAGCACAAGCCTGGGCGGTGTGTCTGGAGGTTCTGGGCTGCCCAGATGACAAGACCCCCTTCTCAGCCTCCCAGATGGGGTCCACAGGAAAGCAGAGCAAGGCGTTTGGCACCAGATTGTCTGCAAGAGGTACTGGAAGGAGGTGTACAAGGTGCCATCCAATCATCTTAGGGACTCCGTTCCGGATCTGTGTAGTGTTTACTCCTTAGCCTTTTCTTTTCCTGAAGATATCCCGCAAGGCAGCAGATAAAATCACAGAATCATAGAATTGGAAGGGACCCTGAAGATCTCATCCAACCCCCTGCAAGCTATCCCTAAGGGGACTGAACTGGCAACCTTGGCGATTTCAGCACCATGCTCTAACCAACTGAGTATATTCAGGAATAATGAGAGAAAGTCTTCTCTTTAAAATTTTACACTAATTGGTAGAATTCCCTACTGCAAAATATCATGATGGGCAGTCACTTGGATGGTTTTAAAGAAAGACTAGACAAATTATTATAGAATACATCTTTTGAAGCTAAATAGAAATTCCATGTTCAGAAACATCATATATACATACATGATAACCAGCTACTGAAGACAAACAGGCAAGGGCCATCAATTTCATGCTTTCTGTATGTTTTTTCAGAGGCCACTGGGCAAGCACCACAAATTCTCTAACTGCTAACAGCTCTGCTTCTGGCACAAGTCAAAGAATTATCACTCAAAACTCTATTCATCATATTCTGATAGAAATGCAAACTAATTAGAATATTCCATTTACCTTGTCACCCTTTTCTCCATAAAAGCCAAGGCCTCTGTTGCCCTGAAATGACAAGTAATGATTATTAAACGGGTGTTTTTCCGGCATATGGAGTATTTGCCCAAACGGTGATCTGGAAATCGTTTTTCTCTCTGTTTAACTGTTTTACCAACGATTAAAATAATTCTATGACATTTAGGCTATAAACTCTCAGTTGCGACTGGCATCTTCTATAGTATCTCTTAAATCTATTCTGATTAAGAAGTAGAATAGTCAATACATGCTTAATAATAATAGTAATAATAATTTATTATTTATACCCCACCCATCTGGCTGGGTTTCCTCAGCAACTCTGGGCAGCTTCCAACAAAGATTAAAAATACATTAAAACATCAGTCATAAAAAACTTCCCTAAACAGGGCTGCCTTCAGATGTCTTCTAAACGTCAGATAGTTGTTTATGTCTTTGACATCTGATGGGAGAGCGTTCCACAGGGAGGGCGCCCTCTGCCTGGTTCCCTGTAACTTCACTGAAGAAGTGTGCATGCACACGAAAGCTCTGAAGAAGTGTGCATGCACACGAAAGCTCATACCAAGAACTAACTTAGTTGGTCTTTAAGGTGCTACTGGAAGGAAAAAAATTTTTTTTTGTTTTGACTATGGCAGACCAACACGGCTACCTATCTGTAACTTCACTTCTCTCAGACCAGAAAACCCTCATAGCTGGACCTCAGTGTCCAGGCAAAACGATGGGGGTGGAGACGCTCCTTCAGATACACTGGGCCAAGGCCATTTAGGGCTTTAAAGGTCAGCACCAACACTTTAAATTGTGCTCAGAAACTTACTGGGAGCCAATGTAGGTCTTACAGGACCTCACCCATTCACCAGTCTAGCTGCCACATTCTGGATTAGTTGTAGTTTCCGGATCACCTTCAAAGGTAGCCCCATGTAGAGCACATTGCAGTTGTCCAAGCGGGAGATAACTACAGCATGCACCATTCTGGGGAGACTGTGGTAAGGGAGGGTCTCAGCCTGCATACCAGATGCCTGGCTACCCAAAACCTCAGTCATCGGGGCAAATAATTATTTCTATACAACAACATTACTGTTGGAACTGATTTTCTAAGTTTTGGAACAGAAATTGCTTCAGTCGCTTTGTGTGATGACTTCTGTGGGGAGAGAAACAAGGGAAACGTATGCCTGTTACTTCTCCTTGACCTCTCAGCGGCTTTTAATACTATTGACCATGGTATCCTTCTGGAGTGGCTGTCCGAGTTGGGGTGGGTGGCACCACTTTGCAGTGTTTCCGGTCCTACTTGGTTGGACATTTCCAGAGGGTTAAGCTTGGGGAGTGTTCTTCAGCCCTGTGGAACCTTCAATGTGCGGTTCCTCAGGGTTTGATTTTATCCCCTATGCTCTGGCAAACATCCATCAGTATTCTTTCCCAAAGGCTACTTATCTTCTCCAGCCTCAGCTTTGTCCAATCAATTTCTATTTCTCATTTTATGCATCTCTACTCTTAGTTCTTCTATTGCTCATTCAGTAATTGCTGTATGACACTAACAATCAGAAGGTGTTTTTCAGTATTTTCACCATACTGAGTGCCTACTCTGAAATTCTTTTTTTTTAAGAATAATTTTTATTAACAGGCCAATCACATCACATTATTCAAATCACATTGGTTCCAAATTATACAGCCAAATTTTAAATTTTTTGGGTGTACCCATATATCAAGCTCCGCACGAGTCCAAAGTTCCGGATAAATCCAGACATCCCTTATTTTGCTGCATTAATTAATCAGTTCTATCCAGTTCAATCCAGATGGTCCTTTATATTTTCTTGATCTTGTTTGTTGTCATGTGTTCCTTTCTTTGCGATCTCTGATGATTCTCACAAGCAGACTAAAAGCTGGCTTCTCTGTGTGGGTTCTTCATTGTCCTTTTATTTTCCAGGCTAGCCAAATAAATCAAATAGATCAGGGGGCTCTGTCAAATCAAACTTTCAGTTCCATACTCCTTCTCTTCTCCAACATTCCTGAATCTCCTCCCCCATCTCTTTTTTTTCTCCAGCAGCCTGTCTTGGCGAGACGCCATTTTTTAACTGCGTCATAAAAATTCCTCAGCGTTCACCGATTATTTTCCACCTCCCACACAGTTCTTAAACTTCTGCTTATGAATCTTAAAAGACACAACGATCTTATTTCTTTCTTTCTGGAGTGGAGGGTTATTTTTGTCACATCATATACGGAAAAGAAAAAGTTTTTCCTCCACCCCCCCTTTGTTCCAAACGTACAGTCTCTTGGTGACGACACATCAAAAGATTTACTTATCCGTCCGTCGCTCTCGGTCGCAGAGATCCATTATTCAGCAGCCTTATCGTCGAGCTTTACTTGATATATGTGCTTCAGCCTCAATTCCAATTCATCTGTTTGCAATTATAATTCCGGGCTGAAGCAACCAGCACGCGCTAATCGGAATCGGCGTCAGGAAGAGCTGACTTCACCGAGGGCTCGTGCCAAGTGTTCAGCACCCCCATCTCTCGGATCAGGGGGTGCCTTGTGAACACCGCTGGCCAGGCAGCACCCCACCACACCCTGGTGGGGAGGGAAGGCTGCATACTTCCCATAGCAGCCCCTAAATTACCTCGTGTGGGTCAGAGAGGTGTTATTGTCGGCCATCTTCTAACGCGCCCCCTGGTGACCACCGCCTACTCTGAAATTCACACAGTCTTTGCTTATCAGGAAGTTACATTCCAAACATTTCACTTTCCCAGTAAGCAGCCATGTAGTTTCACATTACAAGCAGCACATTCATCAGTGAAGCAGAGGATTAAGAGCAGAATGAATTAAGATGAAAATTTCTAAGAGTTGGAGAATCTCTTAACTATTTACAAACTTTCTTCAGTACACGTATTTCAAACATGTCTTTTGTTTTGCTTTAATTTAAGCCCCTTGGTGGTGTCTCCTCTTAAGCCAGCCGTTGGATCAGATAGTATCAGTAGTAATTTATAGGAGTTTCAGATATCATTGTAGAGAGGCAGGTTGAGCTGATCTTTGCCCTAAGGACTGACCCCAAGGGCTATTAAGTTGTGTTTGGACAATATTGTGGTTCTTCTGCTCCCTGGTCACTCACCTGTCGAGGTTCCTTGGAGATTTTGCAGTCCCACACAGGGAAAGAAGCCCTTCCAGAGCATTGGAAGTTAATCCATTTTATCTTTGTCCCTCAGAGATAATATGATAGGCAGTAAAGGTAAAGGAACCCCTGACAATTAGGTCCAGTCGTGGCCAACTCTGGGGTTGTGGCGCTCATCTCGCTTTATTGGCCGACAGCTTCCGGGTCATGTGGCCAGCATGATTAAGCCGCTTCTGGTGAACCAGAGCAGCACACGGAAATGCCGTTTACCTTCCCACCGGAGCGGTACCTATTTATCTACTTGCACTTTGACGTGCTTTTGAACTGTTAGGTTGGCAGGAGCAGGGACTGAGCAATGGGAGCTCACCCCGTCGTGGGGATTTGAACCGCCGACCTTCTGATCGGCAAGCCCTAGGCTCTGTGGTTTAACCCACAGCGCCACCCGCGTCCCATGATAGGCAGTAGCTATTGTTAAAGGTAAAGGAGCCCTGACAGTTAAGTTGCGAATGACTCTGGGGTTGCGGCGCTCATCTCACTTCACTGGCCGAGGGAGACGACATTTGTCCGCAGACAGTTTTTCCGCGTCGTGGCCAGCAGTAGCTACTGTTAATCACCACCTAATTATCTCAGTCAAAGGAGCCTTGATGGAGCTATGATTCCTCCCCGGAAGTCCATCTTCAGAGAGAGAAAAGGAACAAGCAGGACTGCCTTGTCCTTCTCTAGCCTAGTTAGACTAGAAACCTTTTCTATTCAAGTCATGTACATCCTACAATGAATAACTTTATTATTATTTTAGTTCATGGGGAGTCGTATCCAATGGAATGGGTGTTCACCATGTTCACACTAGACAAGAGCAAAGACTTATGAGAAGTAGGCTGGACTCCCTCAGTTTTTCCTCCTGTCTAGGCGCAGACAATACATTCCTCCTGGCTCTCCTGACTCAGCTAAGTTGTTAGTAGTTTCTGAACTCCCCCTTTTCCCTTTAGATTTCCCATATCATTGTTTTAGTTTTACTGTACAGTTCTTTGTCCATGCATTGTGTTTTCCACCAAAAAAGGGGGGGGGGGGGCTTTCCGTTGCTCTTTATGTTTGGTTGTTCCGCTTATTTGCCACCCTTCTTTTATTCCTTAGTTGTTTACTTATATTGATATTTTTCCAGAATTATTTATTCCGCTTCGGTGTGTGTGTGGTTGTGTGCTACTTGTGTGGCTGCTGGTGTGGCATTTGCATTCTCCTGCCCTAATTTTAAAACGGCTTGGCCACCTCCTCCTGGTTCACTGTTTTTACACTAACAATGGAGTGAGCGTTCCTCTTACCGTATTTTTCGCCCCATAGGGCGCACCGGCCCATAAGGCGCACCTAGTTTTTTTGGGGGGAAATAAAGAAAAAAAAATTTATTTCCCCCCCAAGGCGCGAGGCTGGGGCGGGGGAAGCCCGAGCTTCCCCCGACCCCAGCCCCCAGAACAGGCTGCTCTCCGCAAGCCGTGGGAGCCCTCCCGCAGCTTGCACAGAGCTACCCGAAGCCCCGGCACGACTGCTGAGCGTGCCGGGGCTTCAGGATAAGAGGCAGCGCTGCGCAAGCCGGGGGAGCCCTCCCACGGCTTGCGCAGAGCTACCCGAAGCCCCGGCGCGACTGCTCAGCGCACCAGGGCTTCGGGATAAATGGCAGCGCTGCGCAAGCCGGGGGAGCCCTCCCGCGGCTTGCGCAGAGCTGCCTCTTATCCCGAAGCCCCGGCGCGCTGAGCAGTCGCTTCGGGTAGCTTCGGGATAAGAAGCAGCGCTGCGCAAGCCGGGGGAGCCCTCCCGTGGCTTGTGCAGAGCTACCCGAAGCCCTGGCGCGACTGCTCAGCGCGCCGGGGCTTCGGGATGCAGGCAGCTCTGTGCAAGCCGGGGGAGCCCTGGGGGAACTCCTGCGGGCTCCCACGGCTTGCGGATAGCTTCCTGAAGCCTGGAGAGGGAGAGGGGTCGGTGCACACCGACCCCTCTCGCTCTCCAGGCTTCAGCGAAAGCCTGCATTCGCCCCATAGGACGCACACACATTTCCCCTTCATTTTTGGAGGGGAAAAAGTGCGTCCTATAGGGCGAAAAATACGGTATGTCCCTGCCTGCCTGCTTCTATTGGCTTTTGATACTGAGTCCTGGTTCGTTTTGGCGGTGACAGAGGGCCCGCCCCTCGTCCTCATCCTCCTGGTTGGCAGCTGTGACAAGGAGTGTGTGTGTGGCTTCTGTTTCCCCCCACATCCGGTTCACGGAGTGGCAAACAGAGTGTGTAGTTTGGTGTGAGGTTTTTGCCTGCCTTTTCTCCTGGTCCATGAAGTGGCGAATGGAGACCTCTGGGGCTGAATTTCTATAATCCTCCTCCCAGTCCACAGTGTGGCAAATGGAGTTGAGTGTTTATTTGGTGAAAATCAGAGGCTATCTGTGTGCTTTTGTGTGTGCGCGCCTCTTTGCTGTCTTAATGGCAGCCATGGAGAACACTTGTGGCTTAAGCGACCCGCCTCTGAAAAAGCAAAGCAAAAACTGAAACACTTAAAGTGTCCTCTAAAGCTGAGGGATGTGCTAAGACTGCTCCCCCAGCGCCTTTCTTCCATAATTTTACCTCAGTCCCAGGCTCGCAATACAGAGCAGGCCTCTGCTCCTAAAAGTGCTTCCACTCAGTCGAATGCTAAGACTATACCACCATCTGCGGGTGAGGCGCAGATTGATGCTTTATCTGATTCTGAGCCAGAATGTTTAGGTTTTTCTGAGGATCAGAGACAAGAGCATCATGACCCCTCTCCAGCCACTCCAGATGCTCCACCTCCCTTTCTCAAAACTTTCCAGCCTCATTGATTGAGCAGTTGAAGGAAGCGCTTATTGCTTCACTGTTCTCTGAATTGCATTTAAACTTATCTCCAAAGAAGCAGCCTAGGTCGAATAAAGTAACCCATTCTGCCACCCAGAATTGTGGTATTCCACTTTATCTTTATGGCTTAAACTCCTCAACTGACCAAAGGAACTTCTATAGCAAATTTGCATTTGCAACAGACCTGTGGATCATGTTCTGTGGACCCAAGATGGTCCCAATCATCAGAAAAAGACTTACCTGAAGTCCTGGAGATCCTGGTGGCCCTGGAGGTCCCTGAAAACAGAAGTTAGACAGTAAGGGATCCCTTTGGAGTGCTCACTTCATGTAAATATATGTATTTCACATACAGCTTTTAAAATGTACCTAGAATCTAAATATTTTAATAACTGTTTCAGCACTCCAGTGTCCTTTCATGTTTTAATACTAATTAAAAAGCATTAATTCTAACTTGAGGAGTTCTGAGATTTGCCCATGTGCAGTCATCAGGATACCACGCTGCTATCTGCATTCGTGTAACCATTCCCCAGGGCAGCTGATGAATTATAATTTATGCATTTCATTATACTTACAGGTAGACCTGTGTTTCCAACTGGACCAAATATACCCACTGCACCAGGAGCACCCTGAGGTCCCTAGACAGGAAGATAATTGTTTGTTTTTAAAATCAAACTGTTCCTTAATAGTTTATCATAAAGTCACTCTTAAAAAATTGTTATTTAACACCTTAGTACTTACCGGGAAGCCCCTCAAACCTGGGTCACCAGTGTCTCCCTAGAGAAAGAAATCTTAGATAGTAACTGCAAGTCTAACATAAACAGCAATTTCTACTACATTGAAATAAAAAGGTACATATACATTGTTTACAGAACTTTGTGATTATTTGCAAAATGCAAAAGATAAAAGTAATTAGAAAAGTAAATTTTGTCAGTATGACAATGTCTTCAATTCATATTTGTAACAGAAACAAAACATTTAACAACTAATATGCAAATACTTATTTCCTATAAAACATAATACCTATGTCTATACAGTATATGATTTGTTTCAATATATTCACTTGAAAGAGCATGGGGAACAGCCCATGGAAAAGGACTTTTCTTGACCATAAAGATTTGTAATGCTATGATAACTGTTACAGAACTTGCATAGGATGATATTTTACTTGCATTGGATAGAATCTATTTCTACAGATATACACTGAAAAATGAGATGCAAGATTTTCAGTTGACAGTCTACATCTGGGAACATGATAAAAAAGCCTTCCTCCTGAAAATTTGGCTTCAGAACGTAACTGGAAGGTTTCAAACTTCTCGCATATTCAGGAAGAGCTGAGACTCTCAAAACACTTGAAAGGAGGTAGAGTAAAACATGGTAACCAAAAAACCATGGTACCAGAAAACATGCTAACTTTGCACAACATCTTTTTAAGTTCTTAACAGCAGCGCAAACTTACCCTGAACTGCACGGCTAATTCCGGAGTAAAAACAAAGGGCTCTCCCTTCTGACCTTTGGGTCCTTGGATTCCCTACAGTGGTTGAAAACAAGTATTTAGCTCTCTGCCCATGATCACTAACAGCACAAGGGTTTTATGGAGTTGTTTCAGTAAATCTATGTGTATCCATATGTAAGCACTACCATTCCTCTTCCGATCTAGGAATCCATTGAAAAAATGTGCTTTCCAACATGGGTATGGAGTAAAAGCCTTCCTAAACCCTATCTCAAGCCAACAGAAGGTAGTGTTGTAAATTTAAATGAAGGTAAGTTGCAAACTATAGGATTTGTGGCCCATATTGGGACTACTACCGAGACTTCCGGAGGCGGCGCCAACGGCAATGGCGGTCTCCTTCTGAGTAGGAGGAGAAGCTCCGTAGAAAGTGGGTCTGTTCCGCTACGGCGAAGCGGAGACCCGATCAGAAATCGCAGGCAGAAAGAGCCTGCGAGCGTGGGACCCAGCAGGCACCTTTTGCGCCCCCCGCTTTAGCAAGGGAGCCCCGTAAGGGGTTCCGGTGTGCAGCGGGAGCGGCGCGGTGCTACGGGTCGATTGCTGCGTCTATGGAGCGAAGCCGCGTAGCTGTTGCCGGAGAGCGCTGACCTTTTTCCTGTGAAATTCGGCTCTAAAGAGAACATCCGTGAGTAGGGGAATTTAAGAATTTCGAATTTGAAGAGAAAAAATAGTGAATTTGGGCTCCGAAGCGGAAAGGTGCAAACAGGAAGTCCGCCTTTCCGTTTTGTAAAAGATCAAAGCAAAGACCTTTCTACGCTAGTACTTCAAAGTGGGATGCAAAATTTGAATTCCAAGCATTAAAAGAAGGAACTCCCCCATTAGAGGAGAGGGGGGAAGTTAAGAAAGTGACTGTATTTCTTCTGGGGATCTTCTGGGAACTTAATAGTTTTTTCTTTCGGACTCCCTGGGAACGGTCTGTCAGATTAACGAGGACTGCTACATTTGAGCTCGCATTGACTTGGATACTGTAAATATCTAAGCTCTAACTCTGCAAGGTGATACATTCAGAGTCTCCCCTTAACTGGATACTTAGTTTTAACTAAAGAGGGGACACGGAAAGTTACAAAAAGACTTTGTTATTTGGTTACTGAGAATCCAATGGCGGTTACTGTGTCCCCCTAGAGGACTACTGAAGTCAGTATCTGACTGGGGGAATTTTCCATTACTAACTTTGGGGACTTTCCACTGCAAGGCTTGACTCTGGGAATTGACCTTGACGGAAGATAAGGGGGAATGACTGAACAAAGAGCAACAAGAGCTAAGGTCAAAGTGCAACAGTCCACCTTAGCTTCCCAGCAACGCAGAGCATCTGTGCCTGGCCCCCCTGCGACTCAGGAGGAAGACGCAGGGCAATCTGAGTTAAAAGGAATGGCCTCAGAAGGGGATTTTACATCTGTGTTGAACAAAATTTATGAAAAATTGGAAGGCCTAAGTAAGCAGGTCTCAGATCAGTCAGCTGAAATTAAAGGGAACACAGCTAGCATCAACTCAAACACTAAAGCTATAGAAAAACTGTTGGAGGAATCTGCGACTACCAGGAAAATAGCTGAGGAGGCAAAAGAAAAAGCTGAGGAGGCAAAAGAAAAAGCGGTGGCTGTAGAGGGAGAAATTAAACCAATACGTAAACAGATTGGGGACCACCAGGCCTTACTGTCTATGGTCGAATTGAGAGAGAGGCAGACAAACTTGAGGATCAGAGCGGTGCCAGAACTTGAGAAAGACAATTTGAACGACTATCTTTCACAGGAATTTGAGAAATTTTGGAACTTGGAGCTGGATAAAGATTTTAAGATAGTGAGCGCCTTTAGACTTGGAAGAGGAGGGAGGAAAAACAGGGTGAGAGACTGTTTGGTGACCCTTCGTTCGAAAGAGGAACGGGACAAAATATTGGGTGCTCACTTCCAGAAGACTTTAGAGATTAATGAGTCCAGAGTGGAGATTTTCAAAGATATTCCGAAACATCTTCTGGATTTGAGAGTTAATTACGGAGACTTGGTGGCCTTGCTGAGAAGGAACTCTATTGCTTTCAGATGGGAGTTCCCCCAGGGACTGTCTTTTACATTTAAAGGGAAAAAGTTCAGAATCAGATCAGTGGAAGATAAGGAAAAATTTCTGAGAGACTTTGAAGAAGATCTACAAAAGGAAGCGACAGATGTGCTAAAAGCCTCGAGACCAGGAGTAGACACAGCACTACCACCTTTGGAATTTGACAAATCGAAAAGGAAGATACCACCGCAAGAACTTGACGAGCTTTTGGGAGCGACTGGAGGAAACTAAAATAACTACACCATGTCTCTGCAATTATTAAGTTGGAACATTCACGGTTTTAACTCTCCGGAGAAAAGGAGAAAAGTCTTTCACATATTGAAAAAGGAACAATTAGACTTAATTTGTTTACAGGAAACCCATGTGGTAAGGCTCCATAGAAAAGTTCTTATTAATAAAAGATTGGGTCAAGAATTTATCTCATCGGACAAAGTTAAAAAGAGAGGAGTTGTTATCTATGCAAAAGAGAGCCTATCACCGAAATTTGCTTTTAAAGATGAACAAGGAAGATTTGTTGCAATTGAAATCCAACTACAAGGTGAAAAATATTTGATTGTAGGAGTATATGCACCAAATGAGGGGAAATCTGAATTTTTTAAGAAACTGCATGAGACATTGCTGGACTATATGGACTATAACATCATTTTGATGGGAGATATGAATGGAGTGGTATCTACTACCATGGATAAGTCGCAAAGACAGGTGGTAACTAAAGACGGCAGACTACCAAAAACCTTTTTTGAACTAGTTGACAATATGGATCTTACTGATATTTGGAGAACTAAGAACCCCCTTGGAAGAGAGGGAACATTCTTCTCTGAAGCCAATATGACCTGGACAAGAATTGATCAAATATGGATAACTAGAGGACTGGCACCTAAGACACGAAAAGTGGAAATTTGCCCAAAAACTTGCTCCGACCACAATGCAGTGAAGATGGAGATGAAACTAATGCCAATCGGTTCTTTTAGATGGAGAATGAATGACACCCTGTTTAGAGACCAGGAGGTGATTAAGAAGGCCCAAAAAACTTTGAGAGACTATTTCGAGATAAATTTGAACACTACGGTGGAAAAAAGAACAATCTGGGACACAGGCAAAGCGGTCATGAGAGGGTTTCTGATTCAACAGAATGCAATAAAGAAGAGAACCCAAAATGAGAAAAAAGACAAAATTCTGGAAAAAATAAAAGAAGGAGAGAAGAGACTAAGAGCGAAACCAAAATCCCAAGAGATTCTGAGAGAAATTAAGTTATATCAAGTACAATATATGAAAATGATAAATCAGGAAGTGGAATGGAAAATTAAGCAGATGAGACAAAAGTCCTTTGAATCGGCTAACAAATGTGGGAAACTGCTAGCATGGCAGATGAAGAAAAGACAGAAATTAAATACTATTACAAATTTGGAGGTAAATGGAAAGATCATACAGAATCCATTGGAAATTAGAAACTGCTTCCAGAGATACTTTAAACAACTCTACACACAAGGGCCACAGAAAGAGGCCGAGTTAGACCAATTCCTGAGGAAAAATGGATTACAAAAAATTTCTCAAGAAAAAAAGACATTGTTGAGTGACAAAATTACAGAACAGGAAGTGGCGGGTGCCATTCAAAATATGCAGTTGGGTAAATCTCCAGGACCAGACGGTTTAACCTCCAAATATTATAGAGTTTTGAAAGATTGGTTAATTCGGCCACTAATGGAGGTGTGCAATGAGATATTAGAGGGGAAAAAGGCGCCGGAGTCGTGGCAGGAAGCTTACATTACACTTATACCGAAAACTGAGTCTGAAAAGACGCAACTTAAGAACTACCGCCCCATATCCCTCCTTAATGTGGATTACAAAATATTTGCTGACATTTTGGCTAATAGGTTAAAAAAAGTACTATTGGAAGAGATCCATAAGGATCAAGCTGGCTTCCTCCTGGGTAGACACTTGTCGGACAATACAAGGAACATAATTAACATTTTGGAGAAGTTGCAAGTGAATATAAATACCAAAGCAGTTCTAATCTTCATAGACGCGGAGAAAGCCTTTGACAACATTTCTTGGAGTTTTATGAAGAAAAATCTTCAGGGGATGGGGGTGGGTCAAGGGTTTGAAAATGGTATAAGTGCAATTTATTCAGATCAAAAGGCTAAATTAATTGTTAATAATGTGGTGACAGAGGGATTCAAGATAGAGAAAGGTACACGACAAGGCTGCCCAATTTCCCCATTGTTGTTTATATCAGTCCTGGAGGTACTATTGAACATGATTAGAAGGGACCGTCTGATTAAAGGCATTCAGGTCGGAGCTAAGCAATATAAATTGAAAGCATTCGCAGATGACTTAGTCTTAACATTACAGGAGCCAGAATCTAGTTCGAAAAGAGTTTTGGAAGTGATTCAAGAATTTGGGCAGATGGCTGGTTTTAAGTTGAACAAGTCAAAAACTAAAGTTCTTGAGAAAAATTTAACACCGATCGAGAAAGAAAGGTTTCAGAAGGAGACAGGCCTAACAATAGTAAAGAAGGTCAAATATTTGGGGGTTAACATGACTGCTAAGAACTTAAACTTATTTAAAGATAATTATGAGAAATGTTGGTCAGAAGTGAAGAAAGATTTAGAGATATGGTCAAACCTGAAGCTTTCCTTGTTGGGCAGAATTGCGGCTATAAAAATGAATGTATTGCCAAAGATGTTATTTTTGTTTCAATCCTTGCAAATTCTAGACAAAATGGACTGTTTCAAGAAGTGGCAGAGAGATATCTCTAGATTTGTCTGGCAGGGCAAGAAGCCCAGAATAAAATATAAAATACTAACTGATGCTAAAGAAAGAGGTGGATTTGCCCTGCCAGACCTGAAACTTTATTATGGATCGGCCGCACTTTGTTGGCTGAAAGAATGGCTGCTTCTTGAAAACACAGACATTTTGGATTTAGAAGGTTTTAACAATGTTTTTGGGTGGCATGCATATTTGTGGTACGACAATGTTAAAGCTCATAAAGCATTTAAAAACCATATTGTCAGGAAAGCATTGTTTAACGTCTGGTTAAGATATAAAGACTTATTGGAGAATAAAACCCCAAGGTGGTTGTCACCAATGGAGGCAAAGGCACTTAAAAAGTCCAATATGGAGGCCAAATGGCCGAAATATTGGGAAATATTGGAACAAGAAGGAGATAAATTGAAATTGCAGAGTTTTGAGAAATTAAAAGATAAGGTGCGAGATTGGCTGCACTATTTTCAAATAAGAGAAGCCTATAACATGGATAAAAAAATAGGTTTCCAGGTGGAAAAATCAAAATTGGAAACTGAGTTGTTAGAACCCAAAACTAAAATACTTTCAAGAATGTATAACTTGCTGCTAAAATGGAATACGCAGGATGAAACGGTTAAATCTGCTATGATTAAATGGGCACAAGATGTTGGTCATAACATTATGTTTGCTGACTGGGAACAGTTGTGGACCACAGGTATGAAATTTACGGCATGTAATGCCTTAAGAGAGAATATTATGAAAATGATATACAGGTGGTACATGACCCCAGTCAAGCTTGCAAAAATCTACCATCTGCCCGACAATAAATGTTGGAAGTGTAAAGAAAATGAAGGAACATTCTTTCACCTTTGGTGGACATGCCCAAAGATTAAGGCTTTCTGGGAGATGATATACAACGAAATGAAAAAAAATATTTAAATATACATTCCTTAAGAAGCCAGAGGCCTTTCTCCTGGGCATGGTGGGCCAATTGGTGCCAAAGAAGGACAGAATTGTCTTTATGTACGCAACAACAGCAGCAAGAATTCTTATCGCAAAGTTTTGGAAGACACAAGAGCTACCCACCTTGGAAGAGTGGCAGATGAAGGTGATGGACTATATGGAATTGGCAGAAATGACTGGCAGAATCCGAGACCTGGGAGAAGAGTTGGTGGAAGAAGACTGGAAGAAATTTAAAGACTATCTTCAGAAATACTATAAAATTAATGAATGCTAAAACTGTGCTTGGATTGGTCATAAGTGGTAATTAGTGATAAAAGTTAATAAGATCATGCAAAAAAAGGCATTGATGATTGGCTGAAAATATTGATTTAGAATGTGTTATGGTATATAAGTTTAAATATTTGAAAAAGGGTAAGAATTTGCTGAACTAAATATCTAAACGGGAATACAAAAGGGGGGAGGCGTGAGGAGGTCAAGAACATAAGCATATGAATTTGAGGTCATTGGGAATAATGGATTTGTTTTTATTTTTTGTTTTTTGTTTAAATTTAATTTTTCTTAATTAGTTGTGATTTTTTTCTTGTATCTCTGTGTGTTTCTTTTTTCTGTAACTTATGGTTTTTTTTATTTTGAGAATCTCTATTTTTCTTTTCTGTAAAACTTTAATAAAAATTTATTTTAAAAAAACACATATTGGGACTACTACACATGCCACATAATACCCGTTCCGCATTTGTAAGAACTTGATCGTTTAGTGTGGCAGCACCTGCAATATGGAACTCCCTGCCAATTGAGATCAAGAAGGCACCTTTGTTCAATTTCCTGCTTCATCACGAGTCAAAGGTGTTCACTCCCCGCTGCAGGTGAGGTTCAGGCAGGGGAAAGCCAGGATTTATGAGGTGAAAATCCTGACCATGTTCCCCAGTGGGGTCTGGGGAGCTCACTGCGCCCCGCTGTGCTGCTCAAGCCCGTGTCTGCCAACTTGAAAGGGAGTGCGACCTGGGAGTGTGTCCCTGATGTGGACGAGCTTTTGTCTCTGGCATGATTTGGGTTGGTTCATCCTTAATCTGGTTGTCAGGGAGTCAGGAGCAGGAGCAATGGGGAGAGAGGAATTGGAGAGCGAAGGGGAAGAATCCGAGGGCAGCGTAGGGGAGTATGACAGTGGCCCGAGAGATTCCATGAGCTTCTCCAGCGAATCAGAAGATTCCCAGAAGGGGGCGCCAATGGTCAGGGCAAGGGGGGTCCCAGGGGGGACGCACCAGAAACAAGGAGCCAGAGGGGAACCCCAAAACAGCAGTGGAGGATCGGGACCAGTTTCCCCACCAGAGCGTAGTGGGGGGGAAGAGTCACATGTGTCAGGGCCAGCGTCTCCTCCAGAGAGGGAGTCAGGGCTGACCATGCCTCCATCGGAGAGTGGAGGAACGGAAGGGAGGTCAGTTGCAGCTAGCCCCCCCGAAGGGGGAAGCAGTGACAGCAGCAGTGAAACAGTCAGGAGGAAAGCTGCTGGCTGGGCGCGCGCGCCAAGTTCAAATGTGCAGGCGCGCGGGACAGCAGGAGACCCGGATGGGGAACCAGCTCCTAAAGCCCGCCGGAGGGAGGGAGACGGCTCAGGGGAATCAGCGTCAGAGGAGGCTAGAAAGGGCGAGACCCCAGCGGGCAGGCGGACCCAGAGGAGGAAAGAGCAGCGGAAAAGGTGGAGCAAGGCTAGAATCTTAAATTGGTGTCAAGGGGGAGGAGACTCAGACGGAGCATCAGCGGTCTAACGGTTGAGACGTAGAGCTGCGCGCTGCGGCTCTGGAAGTGAAACTGAACTTCAATAAAGACTTTTGTACTTAACAACGAAGCAGCGTTGGTCCTTTGTGAGCTGGGACCTAGGGTAGCTCTGACACTGGTATACTAACGTTTAATCAAGAGGTGCTCCAGGATCGACATATGATAATGGGCTGCAATCAATTAGCTGCCAAAAGGACTGGGCCTGGCTCTTTGAAGGTATCGAATGTTTTTTCTAAAGTTTGAAAATCCTCACAACAGCCAAGAAAGGAAAGGGGAGGACAAGGTGGTCTTTTTCTTGTCCTCCCCATAAAATGAAAGAGACGTGTGTAGCCACGGCTATGTTATTCTGCCTGTTACCATGGAAAAGAGGAGGGAAACTTTTGATTTATGCTCAACAAGGAATTTAACAAGGTTTTATTATGCCCTCCGCCCTCGACCAAGGTTGAATGGACTCTATTTAAAATTATCTTTGGATTGGGCCAGGAATGTGAGGGAGCAATGCAGAGCAAGAAGAATGAACAGCTGCTGAACAGATCTGGCAAGAGGCTGAGTTTCATAAAAGATATTGTATTTAACTGTGTGCCAAGGAAGAACTCCAGAGTGGAATTTTAATGGCAGAGACTGGACATGTACTCTGTGAGTCATTTATGGCTGCAGCCCATTTGCTAGTTGGTGAACAGCGGAAGGAATGGAATGTGACCTTGTACCATCCAGATAAACACAGTAAAGAACTGAACAATGGAAGATAGTAATTAATTCTCCTAGCACACCAGGTCTGAAACAATGTACATGAAGAACTTCACACGTGAACTGGTATTCAGAGGCACACTGCCTCCAGCAGTAATCATAACCAACATGGCTAGTAGGAATTGACAGCCTTAGTCTACATGAACTTGTCCGATCCCTTTTTAAGCCAGCTTGGTGGCCAATACTATATCCTGTGGCAGCAACCTCCATAGTTTAATCTCTTTTTTTCTGTTCTGAATTTTCCAATGGTCCTACGTTCCAGTATTATGTGAGAGGTCCCCCCACCAAAAAATGATACACACAAACTCCATTTGATTGTAAGCAAAACAAAAACAAAAAAACCCTCAAAGCAGTTTACAAAAAAGAATGGAATTACGAAATTATCAGTTAAAAAGTTAGAAACAGCTGTTTAAAAGAGATAGAAAAAGTGTCTCCACCCACTTTCTCCACACCACACATAATGGATGGGACTGTTACCTTTGCACAGTAGCCACCCAAACTCAGGTGTTTCTTTTTCACACGTCTCCATCCAAACAAGGAACAGGCACCATCACATGCAAGGGCACATTCCAGTCAGGCAAAACCACTAAAGCAGTGGTTCCCAACCTTTTTTTGGCCATGCCCCACCTAAGCATCTCTAAAATCCTCGTGCCCCCCCGTGACATATAATTCTTATTATTCAAAAAGTGAACCCCTATTCACATGTAGGAAGCCTAAAAGGCCATTAACTTGGTCTAAACAAGCTTCCAAATTGCCCCCCATAAAATCAAATTGCCCCCTGTGGGGGGGGGGTGCCCCACATGGCAGTCAAGCAAGGTGTGGAGAAGGAGTGTAGCTTGGAGAAGAGGTGGGACCTAGAGGGGGTGAGGCTCCCTTACGCTGCCTCCCATGGCAAAGTGAATGCATGGTTTTGGTGGTCCATGATTTGTGACTACACAAGATAAGGGAGCTCCGTGTTAGCCTAGGAATTATCGCTGTACAAGATAAATGCTAGGGATCTTGGGATTTATCACAAAGCAGAGCTATGGAGGAATTATAGTTTTTGCAGGATTTTAAGACATAATGCTAACAAGACAAATTCGCATAAACACTCCACCAGGCTTACTCCCGTGAGGGAAAATCTACTACTCTTCTCCTGACACTGGTGATAAGGAGCAGCGTACATTTTGCTGTGGTTTACAAAACATTTGCAAAGGTTGCATTAACTAAGATGTAGTTACATTCCATTTATTCATTCAGTGTTAGCAACTTACAAAGAACCCGGGCAAGCCTCCAGGTCCCTGGCCTCCCTGCTGACCAGCGTCCCCCTTGGTCCCATTACAGCCATCATGGCCTGGTTTGCCCCTTGATCCTGCTTGACCCGGATGACCCTGCAGAGACAGAACAAACACAAGAATGTTTATCCAACCATCTGTTTTTAGTTTCTACTTCCTAGTCTTCATACAGCTCTTAAATGTTCTCACCATTACCCTAAGCAATGACTCCATGAGAAAACTGAGTGGGGGGGGATTCTTTAAAATATCTCTGTAGTTTAAACCAGATACCCCAGAAAACTTGAAAAGCCATCAGTGGGAAAAGGAAGTAGACACATGGACAATCAGTGGGCTGGGAAGAGTGGAGAAACAAAAGTGAAAAGAAGAGATGCCAATCTATCATCAGTTCCCTCTCTTCTATTTAAAAAAGGAAGCTTACTGAGGCAAAAGTCAAATGTGACACCAAGTGCACAAGAAGAACTGCATGAATCCAGGCTCTGCTTTGAGCCAAGTCGCCTTCTCTAGGCATCCAGTGTGAGTAGGCCCCAAACCTGGAGTGCCAACTTGGACAGGCACAGTGGTGTGCAGTGCATTTAAATTCAGTTTAAACTACCTGCTTGGTGTGTGGTACATAGCATGGGTAAGTTCTTTTTGACTGTCTGGATCCATATTTAAAATTGGGCTTGAGAGATTTTGTGTCAAGAATCTCTAAAATCAGGGGAAATCAGTATGGAGGAAGCCAGTTCTGGGATACATGCCTGGGTAGTTCTGGAAAAGAGCATAGGAGTAAAACTTCTTTGTTTATTATTTTATACAACACATTGTTAATTAGAAAGTTCAAAACCAAGTTTTACTTTGACAATAATGCCTCCTCATTAATTTCTCATGTTTAGAATTTGGTGAAAGGTAGATTCACAAGCCTTCGTCATTTGCCCAAGGTTATTTGCACTTTAAATATCCTCCAAAACATTCACTATCTGTAGCAGAAAAGATTGATTTTTATTTCGTAGAATGGCTTGTATACCTTCTCTCTGTGAAATTAGGCAGGTAGGCAGGAGAGACAGGGGGTGGACTGTGCAACTGGTGGAGATCCATGGAACTTTAAAAAAAATATCCAGTCAGCTTTTACCACAGAATCTACTGTTTTAAATTAATATTTAGTTTTATATTACTGAACAGAACCAATTCAGAGCTGACTGTTCTGGCTAGAGCACTGTGTTCCATCCATCGCCCTCTACGTCGGCATCGGAACCATGGCTTCACTCGTGCCTCTATTGCTGTTTGCCCCAGCCTCTGAATCATGGGACTCCGACCTTGCTCAGTTTGACTGCTACCTCCAAGCCAACGAGCTGACAGAAGTGTCAGAGGAGCGTAAGCGGAGCCTATTCCTCAGCCTCTGTGGGCCCAAGTTGTTCGAGACGGCCCGAGCATTGGTTGCTCCTCAAGCAGTCCAGGCAGCGCCATGGGACACGATTCAAGAGAAGCTCCACAACCACTACGCACCAAAGCATTCCAAGATTGCTGCCCGTCATGTGTTCTACCACCAGAACCAGGCAGAGGGAGAGTCAATTAACAACTACACCGCCACCCTCCGACAGGCTGCAATGCACTGCGAGTTCCGAGACTTAGACGATGCCCTGATGGATCAAATCGTCTGTGGGGTACGGGACATCCGTCTGCAATGACGTCTCCTTGCCAAGCCAGACCTCACGCTGCAGAAGGCCATTGAGGAGGCCGCGGCCTCGGAAGCTGCTGCACTCTCCGCCCAGGAGATCTGCAAGGCCAGCAGCCCGCGTCTTGCTAGGAAGCCAGTTCCAGTGCATCATGAAGAGGCCAGCAGTGATGAGGCATCCTCCTGTGAAGACGATGACGTACACCAGACGAAGCGGGAGTGCGGGAAGTTCCAACGGAAGTCCAAGGGCCAATCGGAATGTGCCAGCTGTGGAGGCAACCATTCCCGTGCCAAGTGTCGATTCAGAGATGCCATCTGTCGGAAATGTTCCAGAAGGGGCCACATCACTAAGGTCTGCCGATCGGCTCCGTACAACACCCCCCCTTCACCGTGTCGCAAGTCCAAGTCTTCACTCCAGTCCGCCAAGGAAAGCTGTTTCGCTCTCACCAACTGCCACTGCCCATCCGGAACCACGATTGGCCAAACCAACTCGCCTACGCGACACAAGCTGAACGTCACTGTGCTCATTGAAGGCGCTCCGTGTGACATGGAGATCGACACCGCGTCTGCCCTATCCATCGTGTCTTGGAGCACCATCAAAAGACTCGTACCCAGAGTGTCCAAAAGGCAACTTGACTCTCACTGCATACACCTGAGAGACTACCAGGGTAACGACATTCCAGTGGTAGGCGTTGGCCAGTTCCGGGTCGCCTTCAAGGATTTTTCGGGCCTGCTCCGACTGGTGGTGGTCGAAGGTCAGCGGCCAAGCCTCCTAGGGCTAGACTGGTTTGATTCCCTCGGCCTGAAAGTCACCAGCATCAACTGCATCTCAAATGCAGAGACTGAGGGTCTGATCAAAGACTTTGCTGAGGTTTTTGACGGCACTTTGGGTCAATATACAGGTACGCCCATCTCCTTTAGCCTTGATCCACAAGTTCCCCCCATCAAGCTAAAGCCACGCCGGGTTCCTTTTGCTCTCAAGGCTAAGGTAGATGAACAACTGGACAAGCTGATCGCCCAAGGAGTTTTGGAGCCGGTTGACCACGCCAAGTGGGAAACCCCCATCGTCACGCCTGTCAAGCCGGACGGGTCGATGAGAATCTGCGCCGATTACAAGTGCACAATCAACAAGGCACTTCAGCAGACCCTTACCCGGTTCCTGTTGTCCAACACCTGTTGCATTCCCTGGGTGAGGGTAAGGTCTTCGCTAAGCTGGACCTTGCCCAAGTCTATCAACAACTGCCCGTCGACGATGCCACCGCTGAAGCCCAGGCGATCGCCACCCACCGAGGGGCATTCTGTACAAGAATTCTATACAAGATCTCAAAGTAGCTGTATTACTACAAAGGAATTTCAGAAATAGACTGGAAAGAGAAGCTGCTGAATTGCAACTCATTACCAAACTTAAAACCATGGAGAGACCTGGTCTGAACAAAGACATTGGATTCTTATCTCATTATACATGACAAAGCCATTTTTCACCTTCTCACCCCTTGCTTTTTCCTGTAAGACCTATTGCAGTCGTTAAGAGTCGTCAACAGGCTCATCACAGCTATCTGCCAATCACCCATTCCCAGCACCCTTCTGAGTAATACCCCTCCCCACCTTCTCACTATATAGAAGGATCTGGCAACTTCTGTTTCAGTGTATCTGAAGAAGTGTGCATGCACACGAAAGCTCATACCAAGAACTAACTTAGTTGGTCTTTAAGGTGCTACTGGAAGGATTTTTTTTTTTTTTTTACTATTTTTACATGTTACTGAACTCAATAGGCAGCAGATCTTTCATAATGGAAAGACTATTTGAAAGCAGTCTGAACTATTTACAGAAAGACCCTCTTATTTCAGTATATTAAATGAGTGTCTACTTACAGGAATGCCATCTGCACCAGAAAAACCAGTGACCCCTCTTTGTCCCTAAGAAGAAAAAGGAAACATGATTAAAAAGCCCAGTCTTTCTTTACAGTTGTTAGCCTAATGGAAATTATATCATTACCGCTTCTCCCTTTGGTCCAGTTATTCCTGGCTGGCCTCTTTCGCCTTTATATCCTTTGTGCCCTGGAAGTCCTGGGATACCTCCCACTCCAGGCGGTCCTGGGAATCCCTGCTGCCCAAGAAGTCCTGGTTGGCCCTGAAAATCACAACAAGCACAATTCTTTAGAAACTATGGTAATGCATGCAACACTTGATCTCTGCAGTAATGAAGAAACCTGCGCTTCTCTTAATAAAGAAGCTAGCAATTTTTACAGAAGTCTAATTCCTCTGAACAGTAACATCCACCCAAATATTTTGCAGTGCAAATGAGTAACAAATGCAAGGAAGCCCTAGTTTTCACACTTTATTCTAGGGAAGTATTTCTGCTTGTTGACCAAGCATCAGAGAAGTCTCTTTTGCTATTGCATTTCAACAGTACACACCAGTGCGTCATTACCATACGGGTTTACTTAGAAATAAGTCTCACTGTATTCAATAGCGCTTACTCCCAGGTAACTGTATAAGGTTGCAACATGTATAGAATTGTGAAGCCCACTTAACTGGGGAATGGTTTTTAAATATATAATTATATATATACAGTAATACCTCCGTGAATGTCTGCCTTGTCTAGCGTCCGTTCCAGTGAATGTCCATGGCAAACCCAGAACAGGTTACTTCTAGGTTTGCCACTCACACATGCGCAGAAGCGCTAAATTGCGCTTTGCGCATGTGCAGAAGTGCAAACAGCTCCACACGCGTGCACAGATGCGCCACTTTGCCCTGCATTCTTCTGTCTGTCTGTATCCTGCCCATCTGATTGGGTTGCCCCAGCCACTCTAGGCAGTTCCAGCATATATAAAAACATAATAGGACATTAAACCTTAAAAAGCTTCAGATGTTTCCTAAATGTTATATAATTACTCGTGTCATTGACATCTGGTGGGAGGGCATTCCACAGGGTAGGCGCCACTACCGAGAAGGCCCTTTGCCTGGTTCCCTGCAACCTCACTTCTCGCAAGGAGGGAAGCGCCAGAAGGCCCTTGGAGCTGGAGCTCAGTGTCCAGGCGGGATGAGGCGGGTGGAGATACTCCTTCAGGTGTATAGGGCTAAGGCCATTTATTACAGATGACAAAACAGATAAATTATTATTATTATTAAAGTTGTATACCACCCTTCATCAGAAGATCACAGGGTGCGTCACAACATAAAAATACAAAATAAAAAAATAAAATAGATCCTTTACATTTTGAAAGTTTTATCTTTAAAATAGACCTGTAGATGGCACTCATCAACCACTCATCATCAATAGTAACACCAGAAAACTAGAACCACAAATGCACTTTTAAGGAATACTTCCACTAAATTCATTACAGTTTGAAGTGCAAGACTGTTTAGTAGGCAAGTAGGTCAGGCTTGGAAGGAGGCATTAGTTTAGTCTGTTCCCACGTCACCGTGACTCTTAGGCAAGAAGATTTGTCCCTAAAATGGTTACCAACAGCCGGCCTCTTGTTGCCATATATTACAGGAAGGAAAGCAATGTCTTGTGTAATGAAATATGATCCTGAATAAACAGACATTGCCTTACATGGGCAATGCCTCATGTGGTCTAGCATGAAAAATGAGACCAGAACAGAAGGACTGAAGCACAAAGGAAAGTGTGCATTAATAAGTCTGATGAGGTTGTGTTGGGAAGTTGTATTTAGACAAGAGAAGAGTTACTGTTAATCTACTGCCATCTCAGGTATTCATTAAACAGTGTCAGAAGCCCAAACTACTCCACAGATGTGGGGGAGCAAAATGTTCCCTGTAGGAGAGATTTGACCCAGGGCTCCTAGGAGTATGTTGCAATAACATGGGTGCCAAAGCAGCTGTTGCAGCTATTCATGGACATGGTGATTCCCTTGCTAGCTTTTCATAGGAACATTGGAAGGACTGCTGGATCTGCCCAGGGGGCCATCTGGTCCAGCCTCCTGTCCTTACAGTGGCCAACCAATTGCCCCAAAGGGAAAGCCACAAACAAGAGCAACTCTCCCCTTCTGCAGTTTCCAGCCACTGGTATTCAGAAGCATGGCTGCCTCCCCTGTGGCCAATAGTAGTTGGTCGCCCTCTTGTCCTCCATGAATCCGCCTGATTCTCTTTTAAAGCCATCCAAGCTGGTGGCCATCGCTGCCTCTTGTGGGGGAGAGTTCCATAGTTTAACTCTGCGCTGTGTTATCTGTCCTGAATCTTTCAACATTCACTTTCATTGGACATCCACAAGTTCTAGTGTTATGAGAGAGGAAGAAAAACTTTTCTCTGTCCACTTTCTTCATGCCACACACAGTTTTATAAACTTCTACCATGTTGCCTCTTACTTGCCTTTTCTCTAAATTTAAAGGTCCCAAATGCAAGGGGAGTTGCTCCACACTCTTAGGTGTGTGTTTTGTGCTTCAGCAGACAAGGCCACAGGCTCCCCTAGAGGTCCCTGGCCTGGCTGTCTCTTTCTGCGGTGCTGCCTCCTGAGTGGCTGGCTCCCTCCGTCTCTGTGCATTTGGGGTTTTGCCATGTTGGGGGTGCACTAGTGGAGTTTCTAGGGGTGTGGTGGGCATGCCTGCCACTTTTCCTACTGATTTGCTGCATTTGGGTAGTTTGGGTTTCCCTTCCCTTCTGGGCTGGATGAGCATAAGAGCATAAGGTAGAGTGACAGCATACCCCCCCTTGCATAATGAGGGTCTAGGGATGATCAAGAAACAGTTTGATACTAAGCATGGTGATACGTGGAAAGGGGTCCAGAAATTGTCTCTTTTGCTGCTCTAATTAATATGTTGGACCTTTAGACACTGCTGCATTCATTCGCTTCCAGAAATTAAAGCTTATACCTTGAGTTATAAACACCTCAGGTTACAAACGTTTCAGGTTACAAACTCTGCTAACCTGGAAGAGTTACCTTGAGTTGAGAACTTTGCCCCAGGATGAGAACAGAAATCGTGTGCCAGCGGCGCAGCAGCAGCAAGAGGCCCCATTAGCAAAAGAATGTTCTGTTCTCTAGTTAAGAACAGTTTCAGGTTAAGAACGGACCTCCAGAACGAATTAAATTCGTAAGTAGAGGTACCACTGTACATGAAAAATAAAGGCAAATTTTAAATTTATTTTTCTAAAATGCTAAAGAAGAAAATCTCACCATGTTTAGTCTAATGGTCATGTAATTTACTGTTCATTTAAACTGAGTCATCCAGACATATGACATTTACTCCCAGGAAATTAAACTAATTCCAGGGAGGTGATTCAGCCCTTAGAATGATTTTTAAAATTGCAAATAAGGTCAAAATTAACATTAAATCCTCATAAAAGTGCCCGCTAAGGAATTCTCTCTACTGAGTTCCCAAAAGTCATGTTCTTGTTTGTGAGCAGTAAATTAGACAGTCATCCAAACAACTGAAGAGGCCTCTCCTTTCTCATGATTCAAATTAATTTATCAGATGCTTCCCCAGACTATTTCATCTTTTGGAAAATAATCATGTCACCATATAATGTCACCAATTTGAATATTCTAAGTATTTTTTATCTTAATTTTCACATCACAAGTCACATAAAATAGTTTCAAAAGATCACAATAGTAGAATAATGAAAAATATAACATATACTATTTGTTTATAAAATACAGCATTACTCTTAAAAATCTTGGTTTAGGATTATTCTTGTGTATATTAGAATCACTGGCCCCAATCCTGAATCCAGCAGGCACCTGGGCCTCCCCATTGTCATCTATGGCAGCTGGACCTCTGTGAATATATGGGGTCCTCTTTCATACCTGGCAAGAGGAAGCATGTGTGTGCATCTCCTTCGGTTTAAAAAAATTTAGTCAAGCCACTTGTCTAGATAGGATTTACAACTATCACTCATGCATGTTTTCCCAATATTCTGACCTAAATTTATTGAGTAACTTGCCTAATTACCAAACTATTTTACAGGAACCAAATAATGATAATGATAATGATGATGATGATGATGATGATGATGATATTATTATTATTATTTTTAAATAATAATAATAATAATAATAATAATAATATCTTTATTGTCATTGCCCCCTCTCAGGGACAAAGAAATTACTTGACTGCTCCATAAAAACACTAATTAAAACAATACAGTATAGTACAGCAAGGAAGATTAGATGACTTTCAAAGTCCAGGCTTCCCATTCAGGGCTGAGATCGCTCTGGAGAAGAAGCTGTTCTTAAGACGGCTCGTTCTTGTCTTCATCGTCCTGTATCTCTGTCCCGATGGCAGGAGCTCGAAGAGACAGTGACCAGGATGCGATGGATCTTTTACTATGTCCAGTGCCTTCCTATGGCACCTTGTGGCATAAATTATTATTACTATTATTATTATTATTATTATTATTATTATTATTATTATTATTTATACCCTGCCCATCTGGCTGGGTTTCCGCAGCCACTCTGGGCGGCTTCCAACAGAATATTAAAATACAATAGTCAGTTAAACATTAAAAGCTTCCCTGAAAGGGTAACAAATGGGTGGTTTCAGAGATGTGACGAGGGAGCAAGAGGACCTAGCTGTTACCTTAGGCTACCTCAACCCAAAACAGGTGAAAGGGAAATGTTATTGGTCAAAAGAGATACAGGGCAAGTTGAAACACAACCACCGAGCACACATGGCCTCTGCGGCAATGGCAGAGAACAGGATGCTAACTCTGCTCTGCCTGGGCCTGGTAATGGAGCGGATGAGGCCCATGGAGGTGAAACTCAGTCATGAGAAGAGGGAGCTACAGCTGGTTCTTCAGCCCTGCATAGAGCTACAGGATTTGGAGCCTGGAGGTGCTAATTTATCTAGCGTTTAAAATGAAGGCCCAAGTAGACTTTGTGGCACACAGTGCCTTGGGCCCACTTCTGCTGATACCCCATTAGCAACCCTTTCTGGACAGTTAATCTGGCTCTGCTAAGGGGCCACAACAAGAGGCCCCAGACAGAACGCTAAGGCACACCACTTGCCACTTTTAAAAAATCAGCGCTTGATATCCGAGTTCAAATGCTTTCAGTGACCTTTTTCTGGGGAGTGGCTTTTAATCTAGTTCATAAAGAAAAGTGGGTTATAAATTTTCAAATACATAAATGCTGCTTGGTTCATTAAGCTCTTAAAGAAAAGACAGTATCTGGCACCAGTATCCTGCATTAAAACACTCTGTAGGAAAGAGTGAAAACTGCATGGCCAGCTCATGGCTTCCTTTTCAGGCTGTGTGGGAGTTGTTCTCAAGACCGAGAATGTTCAGGAAGTTTAACACAGATGTTTTCTTTCAGGAGGCGTTAAAGACACCAGTAACAACATCTGTTCTTTTTGGTTGTTGTTTAAAAACATTATGAGAACATAATTTTCCTTCAAAGCTACTGATCACTGAAATTTCCAAACTATGCTTGTGGTCAAACTTGTAATCTTAGACAAGAATCTCAGACATGAACTGTGCAGTTTCTATAAGGAATAATTTCATTACTTCTGTTTAAATAGTACATGCTGGGAACAATCTTCAAGAATTTAACAGACACTATTTAAGCAGCCAATCTTATTTCTCTTGGGAAGGAATTCCGCAGTCTAGGAGCAACAACAGAAAAGGCTCTCTTTTGTGTCACCACCCGACGTACTTCTGAAGTTGATGCGACCAATGTGATGTGATCACCTGAGGAACTTAGAAGTCAGGCAGTTTCATGTAAGGAAATACAATCTTTCAGATAACTCAGGCCCAAGCCATTTAGGGCTTTTTAGGTCATAATGAGAACTCTGAATTGTGCTTGGAAATGGACCAGCAGACAGTGAAGTTGTTTTTACAGGGAGTAACATGCCCCCTGTAACCGGCCCCAGTCGAGAGTCTGGCCACAGCATTCAGGAATAGCTGAAACTTCCAAATGTTTTCCAAGGCAGCCCTACAGAGAACACATTACAGTAGTCCAACTTGGATGTAACTAAGGCATGCCTTACTATGGTCCGATCTGACATCTTAAGAAATGGGCACAGTTGGTGCACAAGATGCAATTGTACAAAAGCACTCCTGGCCACTGCATCCAGGTTCAGGGCAGAATCCGGGAGTTCATCTAAACTGAACTGGATGAGTAGTATAACCCCGTCCAACACAGGCCAAATCCCTATTCCCTGATCTACCTTCCAACTGACCAGGAGTACCTCTGTATTGAAGCTTCCATTTGTTTGTGCTCATCCATTACTGAGATCAGTACTGATCTGAAACAGAGACAGCTCCTTTGATTGTGATGTCACCTGCTTACTAATGGCTTTGTACCCTAAAACTCCAGATGACATTTCACAGTGGTTTTATGTATAAAATAGCATGGAGAACAAGCCTGAGAGGCCCCACATGCCACTGGCCATGAGGTGAACAAGTGTCACCCCCAGTACCTCCTTCTGAACTTGCCCCTCCAGAAAGGACTGGAGACAATGCAAAACTGGATCTCATCCCAGACAGGTGAATTAGAAAAAACCCCATAACAGCCACAGGAAGCTTGGGCAAGACACTATTAACAAAACATTATCAAAATTTACTGGGCACTGAAAAAATATAAATGAAGGGAGAACATTCCACTGACAGGGAGTCACAACATAAAAGTCCCACTCCAGTGTCACCACTCTGTTAGCCTCCCGCACAGGAGGAACCTGGAGAAAGACCTCAGAATAAGATCTCAGGGTCTGCGTGGGTGCATATCAGGAGAGGCGCTCCAGAAGATATTGCGGTCCTGAGCCATAGAAAGCTTCACAGGCCAAAGCAACCCTTTGAATTGGGCTTGGAAGCATTCAGGCAGAACTGGTGCTATATGACCTATTCATGTTGAACATGTCTACGTAATAGCGAAGACTCAGTTATGCCACATTCTCAAAGGTGGCAGAGTTAACTGTCTGTCAGGAGATTATTTTCCCCAGCAAGCATGTTGGATGGATGGATGAGAGAGAGAGAGAGAGAGAGAGAGAGAGAGAGAGAGAGAGAGAGAGACCTGCAGATAAGACCCATTTATATTCTCCTTTCATGTAATTAGAATTCCATGGAGGGAGTTTGGGGCTCTGCTTGCTGATCCTACTCCCACCATCACATTCTGCCACGCCTCCATTCATGTATGGAGGACGAAGGCCAGGTGTGGAAAACCTCTTGTACTTGTGGAGGCTCTCCATGCAGTGTAGAACCAGCCAGGATTCCAAATTATGCAGGGAGATTCAATGAGGCTCCCATCTTCAGATCTTTGATCGCACACTCACAGAGGGCTGTTAGCATGGTCAAAGTGATGTGCCAGATCAGGCAGGGCTTAGAAAGGCATCCTGCTCTCCTCTGCAGACCTGTTGACATGCAAGGAGGATGAACGTCCAAATACGGCTACAGTCAGAAAAGTAATTGCCCAAGACCAAAGAGATTGTCCAAGACCTAAGGGTTTAAATAACAAGACAGCTTTGTTTAGTAACAGCTCAGCAACAGAATAAACAGCTCTTATATTGCTGAGACTAGGCTTGACTTTCAAATCCTATTTAGTGTCCTGAGTCCCCAGGAGACATCTTGGAGGGGCTGGCTGGGTCAGGACAATGGGTTAGAGGAGCTCAAGGAGTTTCCTGCTGACAAGCCTGAGGAGGAAGCCAACAGGCTGGGACAGGCCATATCAGTGCCTTGAGAATCACCTGAGGTTGGCAGAGCAACTGGAAACCAAGATGGCCATAGAGCAGTGGTTTTCAACCAGTATGCCACGGCACCCTGGGGTGCCTCGAATGATGGTCAGGGGTGTCACGGGCAGAAAGAATGTAGTTGGTCAAGGGAGCCATGGACTCAAAAAGGTTGAAAACCTCTGCCATTCAGTGTTTAAACATGTTCATGTATTATAATATTGTTACATAAAAATATGAAACTATGTACGTCATTATTGTTCAGCTGAACAAGAGAAGAAAATGAGAACAGGGGATTAATTTAACTTGTGCTGTAAACATAATAGTGTTTATAAAAAGGCAAAATCTTCCATTTATGAGTAAGTGGAGAGTAGTTTTTCCCACTGCCTATTGTTAAAACTGTTTAGCAACATGTACTTGCACAAATCCCGGGGGTGTGGGGGTGATTAGAAAACCAGATGGCTGCATTTCTTTCCTTCTGAATTTCTGGATAATTCTCAATTTGGTTTTTACCCATGGTCAGATCAGATGAATTGTAAACATGAAACTAATTCCAAACTTTCAGGATTCTCATAGTCCCATGAGGATTACTCAAGTCAGGAAGAATTTTAATGGAGCATTATACAAAGGCAGTTGTGTCACTATCAAATTGTCGAAGGAAATGCCAAAGAAACAACATCAAACTCTTCCCCTCTCAAAATCAAATGAAATGTGTCTCGTCCCTCCAAGAAACAGGGAGGTTTTGCCATAATACCCAGCTGAGTTCACGTGCTACATCATCATTATCATTATCATCATTAATTTTTTAAAAATTATTTTCCCTGTATCAGGAATTTTTTAATGTCTGATGTTTTACAATTTTTTATATGTGCTGTAAGCCACCCAGAGTAGCTGGGTGAGCCTGGTAAAAATGTTGCTGCTGCTGCTGTTATATACCCCACCCTTCCTCCCAAAGGAGCCTATTGGAGGCAGGTTTTGCCAAACATACTCTAGCTATCCCTCTTGGTGCTTGAGCAAGTTTTAGGTGCACATCACCCATAAGATATTTCTTTTACTCAATAAAATGCTTTGCTGGTGCTTTTTAGTGAGAATGCAGCTAATGTAGGCTAGAAGTTATCATCTGAAATATTGTTGTCTTTATTTGTATCAAACATGGCAAAAACAGTATTAAGGAAGATGTGATAAGAAAAATAAAAAATGCCTATCTGAAGGCATGTTTTATGTAGTGTATTTTATGGGAAAGAAAAAGAGGTTGTATGAGGGGAAATGAATAAAGAAACAAATCTGCTTCTTTCAAAACAGATACCACAACATGAAAACGGAACAAAAAAACTGCAAATTCTGAAGGATTAAAAATGCCTTTTTGAAATGTACAATATAAATGAGCTCAAGTAGTGCAGAATCAAATTTTAATATGCCTGGATAATTAGGGATTAAAATAATCCCTCACCTTGTCCAAACATCGCAGTCCTCTTTATAGCCCAGTGCCATGGCACAGGTCCAGAGTTGTACCCAGCACCGTTCTGCTAGTTGTGGAGGTTGTCGGTGGGAGGCAATCCTCGCCAACTCCTCGCTCCTGAGAAGCCACCTGACAGCATAGAGGGACTGGCAGGACAAGGGTGACCCCTAGGAGGGCAGCAGGCCAGAAGACCTCAGCACCCCCGTGGAACACAGAGAGGTGTCAGAGGAACTGGTGGATGAGGGCATAGAATACCAGGAGCACAGCGAAGGAGAGATCATACAGCCCTCCACCCAGCGAGGAGGGCGCTAGGACCCTGGAGGAACATAACTCTCCTGCCCACACTGTTTCCAAGGTCCAGGAGGAGTATTTGGAGGGCAGAACCACAGGGGCAGCCTGTCCAAAGGAGTGCAAGATTGAGCGCATGAATTACAACCTGAAGCCAATTAAGAGCCAGGCCAGCACCTGAAACCAATGGAGCCAAGACCCAGGTGGAGAGTCTTTGCCAAGCAGCTGAGGACTCTGTAAGAGCAGAGGTAGCAGGCACTCAGGGTTGCCACACCGTTTCAAGGTGGATGTTTGCTCAATGCAAGAGTTGCACAGGAGGAGGGACCTGGAGAGCAGTGGCGGCAATGATGAAGGAGGCAAGTCAGGAGAGCATTGCCGGAAGAGCGGAGGAGTCGTGCCAGACAGCTGCTGTGACGCTGGGCAGTGGGAAGAGGCGAAGGCAAGGGGCACCTGGGGAGAGCCACGGTTGCTGGCACCTGGGAATCATGGGGCAGTTGGCTGCAGCATAGCTAGCCACTGACCCTGGCACTGGCACTGAAAACACTCCAGGGCCAGCGCAGCACATGGCCTGCTGACCTCAGCAGCGAGCATCTGCTGGGACAAACTGATAGCTCGTACTGCTCCATATTTTAATAAAGGAATTTAGCCTTCTTTTACATGGTTGTATTCTGTAGACATTTGTGTTTTTAATTTATGTTTTAGAGGTTTGACACGTCTATCAGTAAACTACCTTTGAGGTACTGTATTTTTCGCTCTATAGGGCGCACCGGACCATAGGGCGCATCTAGTTTTTTTGGGGGGAAATAAAGAAAAAAAATGTATCCCCCCCCCAGAGCAAAGAAGCCAAGACAGCAAGCGGGATCTATCCCGCTGGCTGACTGTCTTGGCTTCCTCTTTAGCCACGCACAACCTCTTCAGCCGGGAGAGGCTGCGCGCGCCTTTGGCAGAAGGAACTCCCGCCGGGCTCCGAAGGCTTGCGGATAGCTGCCCAAAGCCCGGGGTGCACAGCGCTGTGCTCCCCGGGATTCGGGCTACAGCCTGCTATCCGCAAGCCTTGGAAGCCCAGCGGGAACTCCCGCCGGGCTCCGAAGGCTTGCGGATAGCTTCCTGAAGCCTGGAGAGCGAGAGGGGTCGGTGCACACTGACCCCTCTCGGTCTCCAGGCTTCAGCGAAAGCCTGCATTCACTACATAGGATGCACACACATTTCCCCTTCATTTTTGGAGGGGGAAAAGTGTGTCCTATAGAGCGAAAAATACGGTAATTTTTATAGTAAGGGGTCTATATAAATAAAGAAACCAGACCCCAGAGCAAGCCAGAGGCTAGTACAAATGAAAGTTGTCTCTGGAAACTAGAAGCAGAAGGAAAAGTGGGCAGAAAAGGTAATGAAGTGGCATTTGATTATTTACATCATACACAATTAAATAATTTGCAATATAATATGAATTTTTATAGAATATTATAAAAACATAACTTTAATTTGGAAGTGTGTTAGTACTTTAGTGAACATTGGGCTGTAGTGTGCAATATGTACGGTGTAAACTGTGTTTGTGTGTTAATATAAATAAAAACATCAAATGCTTTTTTAAAAAAAAGTTCAATTGGAAGTGTTTACCAGGAATCTGTTTACTAGACTAATAATAATAATAATAATAATAATAATAATAATAATAATTTTATTATTTATACCCCACGCTTCTGGCTGGGTTTCCCCAGCCACTCTGGGAGGCTCCCAATAAAATATTAAAAACAAAGTACAGCATTAAACATCAAAAAGTTCCCTAAACAGGGCTGCCTTCAGATGTCTTCTAAAAGTCAGATAGTTGCTTATTTGATTGGCATCTACTGGGAGGTCGTTCCACGGGGAGGGTGCCACTACCGAGAAGGCCCTCTGTCTGGTTCCCTGTAACCTCACTTCTCGCAGTGAGGGAACCGCCAGAAGGCCCTCGGCGCTGGACCTCAGTCTATTTCCTTCCCCATAACTAACTGGCAGTGCATACAGAACTTCAGGGGATGATATTGCCTACATGCAGGCTCAGAGCAGAGTCCCCACCATTCTGCAGCTGGAGGCGGCCAAAGTCAGCAGAGTGAGAGGCAGCACCTGGCACCCCAGAGGCCAGTCTTTCTGTATCTTGAATGAAAAAAGAGAGACTGGGATGATGCAAGCATCTGAAATCTTGAATCCCAAAATGAAACCAGCTGCACTCGGGATGAGGAGTGTCCTAAGCAAGGCCGGTGGGGCTTGGCCTTGCTTGACCCAGTGTTCGGGTAGATGCAGAAGACTTCATGTGAAGAAAGACAAAGGGTTACTGAAAAAATAGAAATATCAGAACGCATGTCTATTTCACTTCCTGTGTTGCAACTTTCTTTCATAAGGATGCTTTCATAGATAAGCCAGAAATTTAGCCAGTTGCATATAACTTGTAATAACGATTTTCATTATACATGATCCATTTTATTATTTTCTTCCTTGAATGCCTTTCAGTAACACTTTCATCAGCAACAATTATTATACAAGAAGAGCCCACTCATACTAATAACAACGAACTTGTAAATGTCACACTAAAAAGAGGCCATGGCAAACAATGTCTCGCTGAATAAAATGTGAATTTTAAAAATAACCCATTTTTGATCAAAGTTCCAAAGCATTAACCAAATATTGTGTCTGGGATGCTGATGGGAGACAAACTATAATCTTAAATGCACTTTGTGAAAATACTTTAGGCTGCAATCATAACTCAACCTACTTGAGAGTAAGCCCCACTGAATTCAGTAGGACTTTCTTCTGAGTAGGTGTGGTAAGGACTGTGCTGTTGGTTTCAGAAGAGATGGCTTTTACATAATTTGTTTAAGATTAGTGTATAAAGCATTTTAGGAGATCAAGTAACGTCTGCTTTAGAAATCACTAGCATTTAGAATTTGTATAAATATATAGCACAATATTGTACATGGAATCAGTAGAATCTAAACATTTCTCAAGAAAGTACACCAAATATCTTCACAACAGATGAGACATAATATCAATATTTAAATTATGGGACATGAAATACAGAGCCAATTGTATAAACTCTCCTACCCCATTCCAACATACTCCTCCTTCCGTTTTCACACAAACAGGCTATTCATTCACAACCATTGAATATAATTGTCCAGATTATTTTCAGTCATGCTCCATTCTGCCTCCTGTTCAGTTACTTACAAATAACAGCTGTGACAAAATAATGCTGTCAGCTTTTTTCCCTGCTAACATGCACTGGATTGCCTACATTTCCAGAGCTCTCAAACAGCCACAACTAACGTAATGATGTTTTGTTTTCGGAACAATGCATCATAAGCATATTTTGAACAGGTGGATCCAACGACTCCTTCATAGGCAACACATGGAACCAGAAGAAATGTTGTGGCTCAACTACAGGAATGTTGCTACTGTCCCAGTACATGTTAGGCTCTCAGTAATGTTGTTATGACTCACTTTTTCTACCATCTACCTTTACCTCTGCTTTTCATGAACACAAAAAACTAGTAATCCCTAGCCAAATGTTTCACTCCTTGCACCAAGGTGCTGAAGTCCCAGTAGAAGTCAGCTCTTGGCTGTACTTGCTCTCATCAGGCTGCTTGCTCAGCTGGCTAGTTATTAGATTTTTATATCACCTGTCAATAAAAACTATCTCACAGGTTTCAAAAAGTTATTCTCTTTCTGCTACCTAAAGTCCTGCCAATCAAGTCATTGTATGTTCCAATTGCAAGCGATTCCCATATCACTTCATTAGGGCTGCACTAAATATTCTGATCTTTGGATGGAAAATATTATCTATTAAGACACTCAAAGTTCACCTTTTTGCACTTCTAAGCACTTCAGCAATAATGTATGTTATTCACTACAGCCGCTTCCTCCTCACAACAGCCAATCAGTGAACACAGGGTGAATATTGTGGCATCACCATACTAAATAGCCATTTGCTTCTGGAATTTGGGCAGTGTCACCAAAGATGAACATGGCCAACCTTTCCTGTACCACCTTGCCTTCACTCTGGGTGGCCAGGAGGGTGCAGTGGAGCTGTGATTGTTCTACATGTTGAGGAGGAGCATGGGAAAGTGGCTGCTATTGTAGCTGAAGCACTTGAGCTTACTGAGCGTATGGCTATTGCTTCCACCCCCTCCTAAGAGGGGGAAAGTATTATTCCTCTTTACAGGCTCCCTGAAATCACAAAAGGGGAGCATTTGCAAAATTTAGTGGAGTCTGCCCCACCCAAAAAAGTCCCAAACATGTCCTCAAGTCACCAGCCCCATTGCAAGTGTCAGTCTTGATAAAAACTGTGGCTAAACAGCACAGACTGGGTTTTCCTCTGACTGCTCGGCATTTCCACCCCGCTTCTCCCGTGCCTCTATGCTATGCAGGTTCCTCTTTATGGGTCTCTGAGAGAATGGGCTTCGATAACCATGGAAAGAAAAAACATTGCGCTGATGGTGAATGGATGAGGCAGGACTGGGGTGTGATTAACACATAAGTTAATAACAACGTATTACGTTTCCAGCCTTCAGCAAAAAAGTGAGAAAGAGCTACTATTCTCAGTTATGATGTATGAGCAATTGGGGAAGGTGTTAGAAATCTGCTCTGCAAAAAACAATCATGGTGTCCTCTGACACATTTATGAATCTGGAGCTATAAAGCATCTCCTGACAGAGCAAAACACAGTCAGCAGGGGAGCTTCTCTAAAGAGATTTGAGCTCTCTTCAAATGTTTACAGGAATATGACGTGCTCTTGGCAGCAGAACTTTGAGCAATGCTATGACCATGGATGGTAAGGACAAAATCAGCCCCAGTAAGCGATGCAAGTAGGCATTCCTCTCCCCCAGTGAGAAGGAATTCCACTTTCATGGCAGGCATTGCTTGTTCAAGAAATATTTGCCTTCTGAGGGCTGTATGTATAGTCACACCAGTAGGCCCAAAATTAACAAATGAAATGCTGTAAACTCTGTAGTTGCCTATAAGATTTATTTATTTTATTTTTTACAGAAGTCTTTGAAAGAACAGTACACCCGTACTTACCTAAACACATTCAAGAAATATGGTGCTGAATTTTCAGATGTGGGAGAACATGGTTCAAATGCTTGAGACAGAGGAGCAAGTGAAGGGGAAATAAGTAGAGAGCAAGAACTGTTTTTATCTCTCGGTCCCCCATACTCCCCTTCATGGATCACTGCCTTGCCCTGGCGAAGGGGCTTGAATAACTCAGAGAAGCTATGAACTATGCCAAGATGAATAGATCATAGTGGAGAGTTTTGATCAAACGTGATCCACCTGGAGGAGGAACCGGCAAGCCACTCCAGTATCCCTGCCAAGAAAACTCCTGGACAAAGACAACAGGCATATACTTTGGCCACCTCATGAGAAGAGAAGACTCCCTGGAAAAGACCTTGATGTTGGGTAAGATGGAGGGCACAAGGAGAAGGGGACGACAGAGGACGAGATGGTTGGATAGTGTTCTCGAAGCTACCAGCATGAGTTTGACCAAACTGCAGGAGACAGTGGAAGACAGAAGTGCCTGGCGTGCTCTGGTCCAGGGGGTTACGAAGAGGCGGACACGACTAAACGACTAAACAACAACAACCCCCATACTTCTGCAACATTCAGATGTTAAGTTAACTGTGGTCGCACCTAAGAATAGCAGTTCCATCGGCCTTTCCCAAGCTCCCTCATCCCTTGCTCCCAAGTGAGCTGTTTTTATGATCCTTTCTTTTTACTATTGGATCCATCCTCCTAAAACACAGTGCTTATTTATACTGAATACCTTTTCATCTACCTTCTAGATCCACTATTTATTTTATGTGAAATTATTTTATTAATGTGAACCCATTTGTTCTTTACTTTGATTTGAAAGAAATCTATTACTAGCTATTTCTTTGAAACCACAAGATTTGACTTTTCTGTTTCTCTATGCAATTAAAATAAGGATTTTTCTATGGCAGTCTGGAATGTATATGTTTAATTACAAAGAGCGTCTTCTACCCTGCCTTGTTCCACCTTGCAGTTAATTATCAGGCTGACAAATAGGAACCTGCCACCATGAGAAAAATGGCACAATAATCTCCTCAGTGTGACCTCAGCCTATGGGAATATCAGAATGCCATTTGTTAGAGGATAATAAATAAATAAATATTTCTATACTTCCTTTTCCCCTGAAAGGGACTCAAGACAGCTTACAGATAAAATAAGAATAGTTGAAAATATTGGGGGGGGGGAGACAATCTTTAAAAAACAAGGAAACATTAATAAAATTGAAACCATACACACATATATATATGCCTATAATCTATTTAAAACTAGCAAGCACAACAAAAACAGCACGCCACCAGCAGTCACCAAAGGCGGTCAGTTCCCCAAAGCCTGCTGGAACAAGAAGATCTTCACCTGCTGGCAGGACAGCAAGGAGGGAGCCAGTCTGGCTTCCCTAGGCAGGGAGTTCCAAAGTTGCCTGGGAGCAGCTACCACTGAGAAGGCCCTCTCCCACTCCCTCCCCCTCCAGCATGCCTGTGAGGATGGCAGGACCAAGAGAAGGGTTTGCCTAGAAGCGATCAGAGCCCAGGCAAGTTCTTATGAAGGAATATGGTCTTTCCGATGGCACATTGGGCTTTATAGGTGATAAGCCACACTTTGCATTGTGCCAGGAAGCAGACAGCCACCAGTTGCCTGCTGTCTCTGGCCAGCCTGCTCTCCAGCCTGGCTGCAGTTCTGGGAGCCCCACAAAGTCGCAGAGCCCTTTTCTGAGGCAGCCCCATACAGGGCGCAAGGCAGTAGTCCAAGGGGGATGCAACAAAGGCGTGTGTTGCTGCGGCCAAAGCAGACATCTTCCCTTGTTTTCCTTAAGTTCTGCCAGAGTGTATGCATGTGGGGCAAATTCTCATCCCCTCCGGTTCGACATGTCATCTGAATGCAGTCAATAAGTGAAGAAGAGTAAGCACCTTCCTGTCCCAAGAAGGAGGAATTAGTTTTCACTGAACTTTTATTGCTCAATTGAGATTTAGTCCTTGGTGTCAAATTACGACTCTCAAATAATTCCACGCAGCAGTTACGTCAGTTGTTCAGGGACATAGTCAAAATGGAAACAGATTTTACATTTATGTCTACAGCTGTGGAACTGGGTATCCAGCCTCCCTGCACCCTGTAGAAAGCCCATTCCTATTCTAAAGTGGGGTTTAATTTATCATAGCTAGAAAATCTCTTATGATAAACCAGCTAAGGAATAGCATGGGAAATGGAATGGAGAATGTATGACTGGACCGACAGGGAATAGCATTTCAATATTTTCCCTCTATTTCACATGCTTATCCCACATCCACACTGTATAGAATCCTGTTGTAAGTGTTCAAAGAATGTGCCATTCATAGTTAAAATGAAGTCAAAGAGCATGAGAGACTTGATGGCTTGATCCCAAAAGAATTGGTCCAAATTGCAGCAAGAAAAAAGTCTACAGAGCAGGATAAGGTCAAAGTAACTTAGGCAAGAATTCTTCTGTAAATCTCATTAATGTGTTTTTAAATCTGCAGAGTACATCCACAAACAACACCATTTATAAAATTTGTTTAGCATCTTTGGAACCACAAATGTAGCTTACATGACAGTGGTATGAAAATCTGTAACATTCTGTTCTTACTAAAACCCTGATTAAAATAAAATGGCTAAAAATACAATTTAAAATATTATTATAAAATTGAGATTACAAGTAGGACTGCTGAGTATTATGCAACTAACTTGAATTAGTATATAAAATTATAGAATTGTGAAGTTGGAAGGGACCCTGAGGATAATCTAGTCCAACCCCAGCAATACAGGAATATGCAGCTGTCCTATATGGGGGCTGAACCTGCAGCCTTGGCGTTATCAGACCATGTTCTAACCAACTGAGCTATCCAGTGCAATATAGTAACAACTTATTGGGTGGATGAGTAAGATTCCTTTATAAAGATAGCTGCCACAGGGCCACCCAATCAGCTCTGGAGAAAGGTCATCTCATGGGGCTCCTCCCTCCCTCCATGGTCAACTGAGAGTAGCCGTTCCCAGGAGCTGCATCAACCACTGAAGGCTATTCTGAGTAGGGAAAGGCCATCTTACATGGGGGCACAAATGAAGGAGCCCTTGATAGTGCAGCACATACCAGGTTGCATAGATGGTTGCCACAGCAGAATATGGGACTTTCAGGGATCTGTAAGCAAGCCACTCTATACTCCCCTATTGCTGGGGGTAGGGAGGGGAGGGAGAGACTGAAGAGACAACCATGGTGGCTCTTTCACAACAGAACTCCCATTTACAGGAAGAGGAGGCTGCCGTGTGTCCAATTGCACCCAGTGAGGCTTGTTTCTATACAGGCCTACATAGGATTCTTGTGACATATGCCTGTCTTTCAGGAGTCCTTAAATGTTAACTTTAACATTTCCAGCAGCTCTGCCTTTTGCAGACATAGGGCAATTTCATGAAGTAGTTTCAACTTTGCTTTGGGTTTTAGTGTGATCATTTGTGCATGTCACACACATTCAATTATATTTAACTTATAACTAATCAAATCAAATACCTTTATTGGCATCACAGTATAAAGCATTTCAGGTCACTGGAATAATTAAAAGAACAGGGGTGAAGCTGTCGAGGACAAAAGATCACACTGTGCTCATGTGCACTTAGATATTCTGCTTTGCCCTGTCTGTTCCCCAAAAGGATGGTTCGTTGGGAACCCTTTCGGGTGAAATTGTAACTTGTAACTAATTGTGTTAACATTTAATAGTTTTGTTAATACGGTTATTTAATTAATTTGTGCATAACATTTTCATTTCATTTCATTGCAGTACATGTGTCAGGGCGGCCCTTAGTAATGTTAGGTAGCTATTGATTCAACAGTCTGCCCTTTCGTTATCTAGAACAATGAAAGCAGTATTTAAGCCAGCTAGATAATCAAATGATCATTTATTTCCATTAGGACTTCAGTTTGTTCTCTGTTTACTAGCAAATGTGAAATTCTTTCTCTGGAATTTCCTGCTTTACTTTAGCTTCCTAATTTGTAAATTGTGTTCTGCTTCAGCAATGTCAACAATTTAAGTCATTAGCATGTATTGAATTATTTTGATTAACTCTCCTAAGGTTACTTAAATTTTTGTCTTTCCCTCTGTGAAAAGGCTCTGGGTTGTTGCTTTCCCCCCTCGTCACAAATATTTGTAGTCTCTCAAAGTTTGCTTACTTTTCTTTGACCCTCTCTGTGCAAAAATAAATGAGGGGGGGGAATCTTAAACATTTAACCACCATGCTAGTATTATATCATGTGCCTTTTTGTCCTGTAAATGGATTGTTTCCATAATTTCTGCTTAGAATAGTTTATGTAGTCTGACACTTCACATCCATACTGGCTGATAAATGTGAAAAAGTCAGCTTCTGGCATTCCCCCAATATCAGGGAATTACTTTGCTTCTGAAAATGAATACATCTCTTGCACCTCTTGCACCACTGCCATCTGAATAAATTCACGCTTTCTTAGTAATACCATTTTCGTTAGAGCCAAACTGGATGTTACATGGCAGATATGTGCAAGTTTCCTGATGTTTTCCATATTTATTTTCTTCTTAACAGCAAGCAGCTGCAGAAAGGTACAACTGGGAACAGTGTGTGTGGGAGCTGCTTAACCCTTCCCACCATGGCAATTTTCCTGCTGAAAAATGTCTTATTTGAGCTGTTTTTCTACTCAAATTATCTTTTTAATCAACAACTTGCCACCCCTGGTCCCTAAACTGTGACAAGGCCTGCTGGAGGGGGGATGATCTATTTCCCCCATCCCACGGTTGGGGTGTGCGCTTGGGGGAACTTACAGGGCATTGCAGCTGAGATGGACTGAGGGTGAAGAAATTGTGCAATGGATAGGAACATCTGGCAAGATGGATTTGCTGAGATTCGTGAGATTTGGTAGTATAATCTCTGGAAGATGTCATCATACGTGTCTCAGTCTCATGAAGCCATTACATATCCCTCCCACCCGATCAGGGTCACACCAGGTCACAGCTTGGCTGCCCCCTAGTGGCCAGGAAGGATTCTTATGCCATCTTGGATGGCCGTGCAAGGCTGCTAATAACAAGTAGAGAGACGACCAATGTGCTGGGTTTGCAAGTCAGAAGTGGGTCTGGACTCTGAGCTGATATATATCTTAGAAGGAAAGATACAATGCAAAATGTGTAGGCAAATTCCAAGTCATCGCTGTGAGATGGTGAGCTAGCTTCACTACTCCTGTCTCTCAGTGTTTTCAGAGCTGTGATTGATGCATGAGTTGTTTGGACACCAGGTGAGAGGAATCCGTGGGGTCCTAATGAATTACTGCTTATAATTTTTTTCAGCTTCCATCTCATTTTGTAGTCCTTGAATCTTCATAGTTCTAAACACCTCATTTCCCCTAACTTTCCACTGCTCTTCATTTCTTCCTAGCAACCAGAATGGGTATTTACTGTGGTGGGTTAATCTGAGATCAGATTATATTTTAGAAATTATTTCCTGCAAATACTATGCCCAACAGAATTTGTCTGTCCTTTGATGCCATGGCCTGTTGGCAAATAAAGTCTATTCTATTCTACTATGCCCAACACTTGTAGGTGGATGCTAAAGAACCTCTCCCTGCAACAACATAAACACACCCCGTGCGCACCTTGCCCAATGAGTAGAGGGCTAACCAGAAGCTGATTCTGGGCTACTGCTGGACTTGGCCCCCAGTCAAGTGCTCAAACATCACCCAGGCAGAGGGCAGTTAGGCTTCAGCTGCATACTCAGGGGGGTGGGGGTGGCAAAGCAGCATGGACCAGCAAAGCAAATAAGAAAGGGAGGTGGGTGGCCTTCAGCCTCTCTCTTGTATTTGCGTTCAAAATTGGGGCTGGGAATTTGCTTTTATAAGACCCTGGGGAGCTGCTGTCAGTTAGTGTCATCCATTTTGAACTACATGGACCAATTGTGTGCCTCTATATTTCTAAAAATAGCATAACCCTAATATTTCTAAAAATAGCATAACCCTAATAACCCTCATTTTGGTCACCCTCCTCTGCAAATCTTCCAGCGTGTCAACATCCTTCTTAAATTGTGGTACCCAGAACTGGACCAAGGCAGAATAGAGTGGGACTATGACTTTCTTTGAGCTGGATTACACAGTTGACTCTTGTTAAGGTTAAAGTCTACAACCTTATCACATGCACTGCTGCCAAGGGTGGTGTCCTCCATGCGCATCTCGTTCTTCCTGCCTTAAATGTAGACCTTTACATTTGTCCCTTTTGCTAGTTCTGGCCTAAGGTTTTTTAGGGGGAAGCTACCACCAGAGGTTGCTAATTAGTAAAAGAGAGAATATATACTTAAAAGAAATGAAAAATGCTAACTTGGAATGAGTTCAAAAGGCAAGAGGATGGGCACCACCCCTGGTTTCAATACTTCCAGGTACGGAGTATTCATATAAAACAAATTATTAATTTTTTATTAATTTTTTTATTAATTTATTATTTATACCCCGCCCACTCTGGGCAGCCCCCAATCAAATGTTAAAAACAGTACAGCATTAATATATAATCCAATATAGCAAACATTAGACTTAAAAGTAATCTATTCATGAAAAGTATGATGTGTTAATATTTTAAATAAATGTAATCAATGTCTTTTGACACCATGGAGCCAAGCAAACAGATCTCTTTGAGGTCAAGGAATTCACACTACTGCCTACCTATCTTCTGTAGCAGATGCCAGACGGTCTGAAGTACCACTGCTTTTTTTTTTTTTTTGCCTTTTTTGCAAACACCTGGTAGGATTATCAAGGGCATGATCAAGTCAACTAAAGTGACACCTAAAAGGTCAATGCAGGTCAGTGATGATGGGAGCTGGAAGGCCACACTGGCTACCCCTACTCTAGATTTTATAGGATTTGCTACATGCAGAACCGGTTGATATATCTGGTGAATATCTTTACAGACCACTTTCTTCAGCATGCAAATAGCTCTGCTTCTCTCAGCAGCGTAGCAAGCCACTGGGGTGCCTGGGGCAGGAAAGCTAGAGGGTGGGTTGTGCTGCTGGAGCTGCGTCTCTCCCAGGCACCTCCACGTGGGAGATGCCTTGTGCGTGTGCCAGCCCAGCATGGCCTGCAAAAGCAGTGTGGGGCTAGGGTTTTCAGAGTTTGTTTCAGAGTTAGGGTGAGGAATGGGGTCTGGCCAGTAGGCTAGATTGTTAACCCTCCCCAACCCTTGTGGGCCAGGTTTGACAGGTGGGTGGAGCTGCCCACTTGTCAGTCATCTAATGTCACAATGTCACATGACCTTTTTTGCCCACAAGGGTCTTCCATGGTATGTACTTGGCAAAGTGCTCTGCGAGACAGAGCTTTGAAACCCAGGCAGAAGGGCGGGGTATAAATAATAAATTGTTGTTGCCTTTGCTGCTGTTGTTACCTGATAACCAGCAGAATATTGGCAATTCCTTTTCAAAGTGCTATCTTGCTTTGTGAGTGTGAATAAAAATCCTGATCTGCCCCCACCACTTCTCTCAGTCAGTCTGTCATGTGTATCTCCTTCAAATGTAAAAATTGGTGCCTTAGAAGCCTACCTGGGAGACATGACTGATGTGAGCATCTGGCTCTGCATTTTGTTTGTCAGAAAGAGCGAGGGGTCACTCCTCCCAGAGAGAGGAAAGAGACTTTAAAAAGCTGAGCTGCCCTGGCAATGTTGTTCCCTCCCACCATCAGGGATCCAGATCGGACTTAACTATGAAGCTGGCCATCTTCGCTGCTGGCTTGTAAGCCAAACAGCTCTATTATAGTGAATAGGCTAGCATTAGTCCAGTTTTAGAGCCACAGGGCTCTGGTTTATTGTGTTGCCTGTTTTGATCTCCTGCCTGCTTTCCCCTAGCTTCTATTTTTAATGAGGTTTCCTAATTTGACCACTGAAGTGTGTGTGGTTACCAACCTCAGGGTTCTAGAAGCCCCAGCCCCCATGCCTAGACGATTGGAGTTCATGCTACTGAAAGTTTAGGCTCAGAGTTGTGCGAGTCCAATACGTTCTTCTGAGATCTGGGAGAGACTTGGGGAATTTTGGCCGCCTTTAAACTCTGACTAACTTGCAAGGGAACTGCTTGGGAAACACAGGGTGTCTTGGTCTCAAGTGTTCCTGGAGTTTAAGAAGTTTAGGGGGTTCTGCCAGGGAAACAAGGAAGCAGCTTGGATATTGGCCTAAGGCAAGGCAGCTAAAAGCTGGTCCTATTTTCCCCAACAACTTGTGTGCAGGTTGCACTGAGGAGTGCTAGGTGCACTGGCTTTCGAAAAATGCCTGCTTTCATCCCAGGTCCCCTCCCATCTGGGCAACGAGTTAAGTGGTGGTGGCAGCAACTACCTGAGAGTAAGAGCCATTGAGAACACTGCAGGGTTGTGGTGTTGCAGCTGGATAAGGAGAGGGGTGGAAGATGTACAGGCACAGAAGCCTCTATGGACTGGATGAAGTCTGCAAAATTGCAGATAAATAGTTCCAGTGCTTTATGTAGGGAAAGTAATTCACTTTATTCTGTCATCCACAACTGGCCAAAATGGTTTCCCCACGCTTGCTTTGGGGGTGGACAGGCAGGTTGCTGCCATTTGTCTAGCACATAGGACAACTTGAATCAGCCAAGTAGGACTGATTATATTCTATGAAAAAAACATTCCCTGCAGTTGTTGGAGAAGGTAAACAGTATAAACAGTCTGCAACTGTGCCAAGGTTTCAAACTGATAGTATGTAATATGCTGAATGTTATGTTATGTAATGGAATGCTATGTTATGAGACCTCTGGGTACAGAGAAGTATACAAATTTAATAAATAATAGTAATAATAAAGGAAAGGGTGTTCTGTTTCCCTTAGCCAGCGTGGTGTGGTGGTTAAGAGCGGTAGACTTGTAATCTGGTGAACTGGGTTCGCATCTCCGCTACTCCACATGCAGCTGCTGGGTGACCTTGGGCTAGTCACACTTCCCTGAAGTCTCTCAGCCCCACTCACCTCACAGAGTGTTTTTTGAGGGGGAGGAAGGGAAAGGAGGTAGTGAGCCGCTTTGAGACTCCTTAGGGTAGTGATAAAGCGGGGTATCAAATCCAAACTCTTCTTAGCTCAAAAGGTTCCCCTTCTGTACGTTATGTGATGTCTTCCTACATACTTTGTGGATCCACAGTATTCTGCTGTTGTGAAAAAGGAGCATACTTCAGACAAGTCAATCATCTTTAAATCCCACTGATCGCAACAGGAGAAAGTTACACATGTTCTCCTCTCCCACCGCAATCAATGGTGCTCAGAAGTGCATAGCTTTAAGTGAATTGTGTCCTCATTTAGTTCTCAAGGAAGCAATAAAGACAGTTTGCTTTATTCAAAGGAAGTAAAATATCTAATTTTCAAGAATTTCTCTGGGCTACATTATTATTATTATTATTATTATTATTATTATTATTATTACTACTACTACTACTACTACTACTACTAGTACTATTTATACCCGACCCATCTGGCTGGGTTTCCCCAGCCACTCTGGGCGGCTTCCAACAAAACACTAAAATACAGTAACCTGTATTATAGAATCATAGAATCATAGAGTTGGAAGAGACCACAAGGGCCATCGAGTCCAACCCCCTGCCAAGCAGGAAACACCATCAGAGCACTCCTGACATATGGTTGTCAAGCCTCTGCTTAAAGACCTCCAAAGAAGGAGACTCCACCACACTCCTTGGCAGCAAATTCCACTGTCGAACAGCTCTTACTGTCAGGAAGGTCTTCCTAATGTTTAGGTGGAATCTTCTTTCTTGTAGTTTGGATCCATTGCTCCGTGTCCGCTTCTCTGGAGCAGCAGAAAACAACCTTTCTCCCTCCTCTATGTGGCATCCTTTTATATATTTGAACATGGCTATCATATCACCTTCACCACCTTCACTGGTTCCGATTTGAAAGAGAGGTAGAGCTGGGTATCATCCGCATACTGATGAACACCCAGCCCAAACCCCCTGATGATCTCTCCCAGCGGCTGCATGTAGATGTTGAAAAGCATGGGGGAGAGGACAGAACCCTGAGGCACCCCACAAGTGAGAGCCCAGGGGTCTGAACACTCACCCCCCCCCCCACTTTCTGAACACGGCCCAGGAGGAAGGAGCGAAACCACTGTACACTGGTACCTCAGGTTAAGTACTTAATTCGTTCCGGAGGTCTGTACTTAACCTGAAACTGTTCTCAACCTGAAGCACCACTTTAGCTAATGGGGCCTCCTGCTGCTGCTGCGCCGCCAGAGCACAATTTCTATTCTCATCCTGAAGCAAAGTGCTTAACCTGAAGCACTATTTCTGGGTTAACAGAGTCTGTAACCTGAAGTGTATGTAACCCAAGGTACCACTGTATAACAGTGCCCCCAGCTCCCAGCCCCTCTAGGCGGTCCAGAAGGATGTTACGGTCGATGGTGTCAAAAGCCGCTGAGAGATCCAGCAGAACTAGGAAACAGCTCTCACCTTTGTCCCTAGCCCGCCGGAGATCAGCGACCAGTGCAACCAAGGCGGTTTCAGTCCCATGATGAGGCCTGAATCCCAACTGGAAGGGATCCAAATGGTCCGCTTCTTCCAGGCATGCCTGGAGTTGTTCAGCAACCACTCGCTCAATCACCTTGCCCAAGAATGGAAGATTTGAGACTGGGCGATAGTTGGCCATATTGGCAGCATCTAAAGATAGTTTTTTAAGAAGCAGTTTGATAACCGCCTCTTCCACGGGTCTGGAAAGGCTCCGTCACAGAGAGAAGCATTCACCACCCCGTGAAGCCCATCACCCAGCCCTTCCCGGTTAGCTTTTATAAGCCAGGATGGGCAAGGATCAAGGATACAGGTGGTTGGTTTCACTCGTCCAAGCAGCCTGTCCACATCCTTGCAGGTAACAGATTGGAATTGATGCCACGCAACTTGACTAGACAGGACTCTAGCACTCTTCCGCCCCGGCCCTGCTCTCACGGTGGAGTCTACCTCTTCCCGAATCTGAGCGACTTTATCTGCAAAAAAACTTTGCAAAATCATTGCAGGAGATCATGTGGCCTGTAGAATCATAGAATCATAGAATCATAGAGTTGGAAGAGACCACAAGGGCCATCGAGTCCAACCCCCTGCCAAGCAGGAAACACCATCAGAGCACTCCTGACATATGGTTGTCAAGCCTCTGCTTAAAGACCTCCAAAGAAGGAGACTCCACCACACTCCTTGGCAGCAAATTCCACTGTCGAACAGCTCTTACTGTCAGGAAGTTCTTCCTAATGTTTAGGTGGAATCTTCTTTCTTGTAGTTTGGATCCATTGCTCCGTGTCCGCTTCTCTGGAGCAGCAGAAAACAACCTTTCTCCCTCCTCTATGTGACATCCTTTTATATATTTGAACATGGCTATCATATCACCCCTTAACCTCCTCTTCTCCAGGCTAAACATGCCCAGCTCCCTTAGCCGTTCCTCATAAGGCATCGTTTCCAGGCCTTTGACCATTTTGGTTGCCCTCCTCTGGACACGTTCCAGTTTGTCAATGTCCTTCTTGAACTGTGGTGCCCAGAACTGGACACAGTACTCCAGGTGAGGTCTGACCAGAGCAGAATACAGTGGCACTATTACTTCCCTTGATCTAGATGCTATACTCCTATTGATGCAGCCCAGAATTGCATTGGCTTTTTTAGCTGCCGCGTCACACTGTTGGCTCATGTCAAGTTTGTGGTCAACCAAGACTCCTAGATCCTTTTCACATGTAGTGCTCTCAAGCCAGGTGTCACCCATCTTGTATTTGTGCCTCTCATTTTTTTTGCCCAAGTGCAATACTTTACATTTCTCCCTGTTAAAATTCATCTTGTTTGTTTTGGCCCAGTTCTCTAATCTGTCAAGGTCGTTTTGAAGTGTGATCCTGTCCTCTGGGGTGTTAGCCACCCCTCCCAGTTTGGTGTCATCTGCAAATTTGATCAGGATGCCCTTGAGTCCATCATCCAAGTCGTTGATAAAGATGTTGAATAAGACCGGGCCCAAGACAGAACCCTGTGGCACCCCACTAGTCACTCTTCTCCAGGATGAAGAGGAACCATTGATGAGCACCCTTTGGGTTCGGTCAGTCAGCCAGTTACAAATCCACTGAGTGGTAGCATAGTCAAGACCGCATTTTACCAGCTTCTTTACAAGAATATCATGGGGCACCTTGTCAAATGCCTTGCTGAAATCAAGGTAGGCTACATCCACTGCGTTCCCTTCATCTACCAGGCTTGTAATTCTGTCAAAAAACGAGATCAGGTTAGTCTGACATGACTTATTTTTCAGAAATCCATGCTGACTATTGGTGATCACAGCATTCCTTTCTAGGTGCTCACAGACTGTTTGCTTAATGATCTGCTCCAGAATCTTCCCTGGTATTGATGTCAGACTGACTGGGCGGTAATTATTTGGGTCCTCTCTTTTCCCCTTTTTGAAAATAGGGACAACATTTGCCCTCCTCCAGTCTGCCGGGACTTCGCCTGTTCTCCAGGAATTCTCAAAGATGACTGCCAGTGGTTCTGAAATCACATCTGCCAGTTCTTTTAATACTCTTGGATGCAGTTCATCTGGCCCTGGAGACTTGAATACATCTAGACTAGCCAAGTATTCTTGTACTGGGCCCCGATGTAGCAGGTGGTTCCGCTAAATTGTGAACCACCTGAAAAAGGCTCCTGCTGTTTTCTGCAGATGCAATAGAGGCGGTGAAGAAAGTCTTCTTTGCCGTCGCTACCGCCACTTGGTAGGTTCGACATTGAACTCTAACCTGTGTCCGGTCAGCTTCAGAATGGGTTATCCGCCACTGGCGCTCTAGCCGTCTCAGCGATTGTTTCAGTGCCCTCAGATTCGTGGAAAACCACGGGCCTGTCCGGGCTCCATGCAATCGGAGAGGGCGTTTTGGAGCCAGACAGTCGATAGTCCTGGTTAACTCCACATTCCAGCAGGTCATCAGGGAATCAGCTGAAAGGCCATCAACATGGGATAAAGCATCCCCTACCACTCTCTGGAAACCATTTGGATCCCTTAAGTGGTGGGGTGGACCATCCAAATCAGTCCCACCTAGTACACACATACTGCAATGTGTAACAATACGGAACTATCTGTACAGATTTTGAGCTTGGCAAAGATTATTTTGTCATGTCAGACTAACCTGATCTCGTTTTTTGACAGAATTACAAGCCTGGTAGATGAAGGGAACGCAGTGGATGTAGCCTACCTTGATTTCAGCAAGGCATTTGACAAGGTGCCCCATGATATTCTTGTAAAGAAGCTGGTAAAATGCGGTCTTGACTATGCTACCACTCAGTGGATTTGTAACTGGCTGACTGACCGAACCCAAAGGGTGCTCATCAATGGTTCCTCTTCATCCTGGAGAAGAGTGACTAGTGGGGTGCCACAGGGTTCTGTCTTGGGCCCGGTCTTATTCAACATCTTTATCAACGACTTGGATGATGGACTCAAGGGCATCCTGATCAAATTTGCAGATGACACCAAACTGGGAGGGGTGGCTAACACCCCAGAGGACAGGATCACACTTCAAAACGACCTTGACAGATTAGAGAACTGGGCCAAAACAAACAAGATGAATTTTAACAGGGAGAAATGTAAAGTATTGCACTTGGGCAAAAAAAATGAGAGGCACAAATACAAGATGGGTGACACCTGGCTTGAGAGCACTACATGTGAAAAGGATCTAGGAGTCTTGGTTGACCACAAACTTGACATGAGCCAACAGTGTGACGCGGCAGCTAAAAAAGCCAATGCAATTCTGGGCTGCATCAATAGGAGTATAGCATCTAGATCAAGGGAAGTAATAGTGCCACTGTATTCTGCTCTGGTCAGACCTCACCTGGAGTACTGTGTCCAGTTCTGGGCACCACAGTTCAAGAAGGACATTGACAAACTGGAACGTGTCCAGAGGAGGGCAACCAAAATGGTCAAAGGCCTGGAAACGATGCCTTATGAGGAACGGCTAAGGGAGCTGGGCATGTTTAGCCTGGAGAAGAGGAGGTTAAGGGGTGATATGATAGCCATGTTCAAATATATAAAAGGATGTCACATAGAGGAGGGAGAAAGGTTGTTTTCTGCTGCTCCAGAGAAGCGGACACGGAGCAATGGATCCAAACTACAAGAAAGAAGATTCCACCTAAACATTAGGAAGAACTTCCTGACAGTAAGAGCTGTTCGACAGTGGAATTTGCTGCCAAGGAGTGTGGTGGAGTCTCCTTCTTTGGAGGTCTTTAAGCAGAGGCTTGACAACCATATGTCAGGAGTGCTCTGATGGTGTTTCCTGCTTGGCAGGGGGTTGGACTAGATGGCCCTTGTGGTCTCTTCCAACTCTATGATTCTATTCTATGATTCTATGATTTTCAGTTTTTAATCAAATCTGCAACATTAACCAAAACATTCAAGAAATACTAACATTGCCAGTGCTTCCAGCTTACTTGTTTGTGATAACAGTTTTAGTTTCTCGGTGTCTAAATACGAATTGGTAATATTTAATATTTTCATCAACTGGGGTGTTTTCCAACCAGAAATGCTGGTATGATTTCCAACATGCAGAGAAGCAGATTTCAAAATATGTCAAAATATCAGTAATACAAAGGCATCCTTGAGAAGAAATGGACAGTGGGGTTGTCACTGTCAAAAAGAGGATAAGATATGATTGGAACTTATAAAGAACAATCAGTTGCTTACTCTAACTGTAAATCTTTGCATAAACATTTGTGCAGACACAATTATGAGTTCTCTCCCTATGCAGAAACTTCTCAAACCATACTAGAGATTTGGCAGGTACCTCAATGCCAACCTCTCTGTCTAGGGGCTTAGGTCCTGCCTTCCCACTCGGCTCAAATCTTCAACCCACATAGAAGCTCTCTAGAAGGACCATGCAGAAGACATTAGATACTAAGTACCATAGTACTAAAATATGGATGGTCATCTGGATATGGTGGGACTAACAAAAAAATCACTATTTTGAAGTAGAATAGAGTGAGTAGTGTTTCTATAGCCCAGAAAGAATATATTTCGATGGCCAGAGATACAATAATCTAGCACAGTAAGCAGCCTAACTTAACTGGAAAATATGTGGAACAAATATATTACTATTCTTTAATACATGTATATATTACTATTCTTTAATACACGTATGAGAAGAATTTGCATCAGAATGAAATCAGGTCAAAAGCCATCAACAATCCTTCCCCCAAAAAAGCTCTGGGCCATCTCCCCCCATTTTCTTAATTTTGAGTCCCCCAAAATAGAGGGCATCTTATACATGGGGGCATGTTATACACAGAAAAATATGGTAAGTCAGAAGTCCCACAATGTAATTTCCCATACCATCTCTGTTGCTGTTGTTTAGTTGTTTAGTCGTGTCCGACTCTTCGTGACCCCATGGACCAGAGCACGCCAGGCACTTCTGTCTTCCACTGCCTCCCGCAGTTTGGTCAGACTCATGTTTGTAGCTTCGAAGACACTATCCAACCATCTCGTCCTCTGTCGTCCCCTTCTCCTTGTGCCCTCCATCTTTCCCAACATCAGGGTCTTTTCCAGGGAGTCTTCTCTTCTCACGAGGTGGCCAAAGTATTGGAGCCTCAGCTTCACGATCTGTCCTTCCAGTGAGCACTCAGGGCTGATTTCCTTAAGAATGGATAGGTTTGATCTTCTTGCAGTCCATGGGACTCTCAAGAGTCTCCTCCAGCACCATAATTCAAAAGCATCAATTCTTCAGCGATCAGCCTTTTTTATGGTCCAGCTCTCACTTCCATACATCACTACTGGGAAAACCATAGCTTTAACTATACAGACCTTTGTTGGCAAGGTGATGTCTCTACTTTTTAAGATGTTGTCTAGGTTTGTCATTGCTTTCCTCCCAAGAAGCAGGTGTCTCTTAATTTCGTGGCTGCTGTCACCATCTGCAGTGATCATGGTGCTCAAGAAAATAAAATCTCTCACTGCCTCCATTTCTTCCCCTTCTATTTGCCAGGAGGTGATGGGACCAGTGGCCATGATCTTCGTTTTTTTGATGTTGAGCTTCAGACCATATTTTGCGCTCTCCTCTTTCACCCTCAATAAAAGGTTCTTTAATTCCTCCTCACTTTCTGCCATCAAGGTTGTGTCATCTGCATTTCCTGTATCTTTCTCTATCTCCCTCGCATTTTGCTTGCCTTCTCTCCCCCGCTATTTGTAAGGCCTCGTTGGACAGCCACTTTGCTTTCTTGCATTTCTTTTTCATTGGGATGGTTTTAGTTGCTGCCTCCTGTATAATGTTGCGAGCCTCCATCCATAGTTCTTCAGGCACTCTGTCCAGCAAATCTAAATCCTTAAACCTGTTCCTCACTTCCACTGTGTATTCATAAGGGATTTGATTTAGATTGTATCTTACCGGCCCAGTGGTTTTTCCTACTTTATTCAGTTTAAGCTTGAATTTTGCTATAAGAAACTGATGATCTGAGCCACAGTCAGCTCCAGGTCTTGTTTTTGCTGACTTTATAGAGCTTCTCCATCTTTGGCTGCAGAGAATATAATCAATCTGATTTCGATGCTGCCCATCTGGTGATGTCCACGTGTAGAGTCGTCTCTTGTGTTGTTGGAAAAGCGTGTTTGTGATGACCAGCTTGTTCTCTTGACAGAACTCTATTAGCCTTTGCCCTGCTTCGTTTTGCTCTCCAAGGCCAAACTTGCCAGTTGTTCCTTTTATCTCTTGATTCCCTACTTTAGCATTCCAATCCCCTATAATGAGAAGAACATCCTTCTTTGGTGTCACTTCAATAAGGTGTTGTAAGTCTTCATAGAATTGGTCAATTTCAGTTTCTTCAGCACCAGTAGTTGGTGCATAAACTTGGATTACTGTGATGTTAAAAGGTCTGCCTTGGATTCGTATCGAGATCATTCTATCATTTTTGAGATTGCATCCCAGTACAGCTTTCGCCACTCTTTTGTTGACTATGAGGGCCACTCCATTTCTTTTGCGGGTTTCTTGCCCACAGTATGGTGGTCATCCGAACTGAATTCGCCCATTCCCGTCCATTTTAGTTCACCGATGCCCAGGATGTCAATATTTATTCTTGCCATCTCATTTTTGACCACATCCAACTTACCCAGGTTCATGGTTCTTACATTCCAGGTTCCTATGCAATATTTTTCTTTACAGCATTGGACTTTCCTTTCGCTTCCAGGCATATCCACAACTGAGCGTCCTTTCGGCTTTAGCCCAGCCGCTTCATCAGCTCTGGATCTACTTGTACTTGTCCTCCGCTCTTCCCCAGTAGCATGTTGGACGCCTTCCGACCTGAATGGCTCATCTTCCAGCGTCATAACTTTTATATGCCTGTTGTCTTTGTCCATGGAGTTTTCTTGGCAGGGATACTGGAGTGGCTTGCCGGTTCCTCCTCCAGGTGGATCACGTTTGGTCAAAACTCTCCACTATAATCTGCTTATCTTGGGTGCCCTGCTCGGCATAGTTCATAGCTTCTCTGAGTTCTTCAAGCCCCTTCGCCACGGCAAGGCAGTGATCCATGAAGGGGATACCATCTCTAACCATCCACTATTATAGGCAGTCAATAATTCAAAAAGAAAGTCAGCACTATTGAACATTAAAACTCTACAGCTGCACCCAGAACCATTTTTAGACATTATTACCAGAAGAATGACCCATTAAACTCAAGCACTGCTGGACCTATGACTCACATGAAAAACTACAAACGGAAAATTTAATTTAATTAGGCCTTATTTTCTTATACTCCATAGTAAGACAAAAACATTTCCATTAATTTTGGTCACCTCTGAAGATTCCAAATGAACTTACGATGAAAGTGGCTACACAGCTGTCAAGTGCACTGTTATAAGATGCTGAGAAATGCAACCTATTATTCAGGAAGTGCTGCTAGTAAAGATTTTACATTTAAAGAAAATAATTACAACATTCCGGACAAATTAGATGGCTTGGAAGTATGCTTGCATATCAAATCAAATAATTTTTGTTCACTGCTTGAGAAGCTAGGGTATTAAGTCCATTTCCCAATATTAAAATTCAATATTCTTCACTTATAAAGTGCTGTTGCTTCAAAAATGATATAATTCTAATTAAAAACCACTGTTCATTTCAAATCTAATTAAAACAATGTAACTGGAGAATATTCAAATTGTTGTGTAGATGTTCACTGTGTAATTCATTTTGACAGTTTTCCAATATCACATGGCTGTACATTTCAATAACAACAGATGAATAAATGCAAGAGCTCTCAAACAGTAGTGCCCAAATCACATTTAATGATGATTTACTTTAAGATTTATTTGATGTAAAGATACTGAGGAGCAGGCCTTTTAATGCAGTTATAAAACAGTGCCACCATGAGGAGGTGACGTGAGGCATGATTTAGAATTTGAGCTAAGCATGTACCAAACAACTTGCCTCCAAATGCTGTAGTCTACAGGAACATGTCATATGATACCTTTCTTTCCAGCTTAAATCTGAAATGTCAAATGCAATTATAGGCAATAGTTGAATCTAGAATTTCACGAGTGGAATTCTGCTCACAAAGCTGGATGCTCTTGGATCTCTGCTGCGTCCGCAGCCACTGAAAATTTGCTAGGGTTTGGGAGCCCTTTAGAGCAGTGTAGGTGGCAGCAGGTTATTCCATTTCAGTTCATGGAAGCGACCACTTGAACAAGCCCATTCCACTAACAGATTACCCCTTCTGTTCACAGGAGGCTCCTTCTGTTCATGGAAGGACATATTTTGTATTGCTAGTATTGCATTGTTGAAATGTTTTGTTATTATTTTTGTATTGTTTTGTTGTTTATATCTTAAGTCCTAAATCTAGGGGCAATTGTTTGATCCCTAGGATAAAATGGTGAGAATTCTTATGTGATTAGAAAAAGTGGTACTCACACGAGCTCCTTTTTCTGGGAAACATTCACAACCCCAACTGCAGTCTCTTCCTGCGCAAGGTCCTGTATAAGACTTCCCTCCCTGAAAAATAAAACAAACATTCAAATGACAGTTAAATAGCACGGCAACAGCAAGAAAAACAACTAGTATGGCAAAACTAAAGGGAATCATAGAATCGTAGAGTTGGATGGGACTGCGAGGGTCATCCAGTCCAACCTTCTGCAACGTAGGAATCTCAGCTAAAGCCTCCATGACAGATAGCCATCCAACCTCTGCTAAAAACCTCCAGGGAAGAAAAGTCCACCATCTCCCAAGGGAGTCTGTTCCACTGCCAAACAACTCTTACCGTCAGAAAGTTCTTCCTGATGTTGAATTGGAATCACCTTTCTAGTAACTGGAAGTCATTGGTTCAAGTTCTACCCGCTAAAGCAGGAGGAAACAAGCTTGCTCCAACCTCCAGGTGACAACTCTTTAGAAATCTGAAGATGACTATATCATCTCCTCTCATGCTCCTCTTTTCCAGTCTACACATACCCAGCTCCTTCAACCATTCCTCATAAGGCTTGGTTTCCAGAACCTTGATCATCTGGTCACCCTCCTCTGCATACCTTCCAGTTTGTCTTAAATTGTGGTGCCCAGAACTAGACATAGCATTCCAGGTGTGGCCTGACCAAGGCAGAATAGAGTGGGACTATTACTTCCCTAGAAGAACATTTTAAGTGATTATTAATGATTGGGGACTCATTAACCAATCTTAAATTGAATACCATTTACTACTTGGATGCATAGTAAATTAAAAATGACATTGAAACAAAAATGTTTTAAAGTGTGTGTGTGTGTGTGTTTGCCAACAAAAAAGAGAGAAGACAATTGGAAGCTGCAGCAGCCTCTGTTGCTGAATGAGAAGTGGTTAAATATTCTAAAAGAAAAGACATCACTGAAAATTTAATCAGCCTTACAAGCAGTAAAGTTATGTACACTGTATCCCTGCTAGATACACTGGTATGAGCTACATGTGTGCTTGGAAAAAAGAGCAAGATTAAACAGAACAATATTTCTGCAGATGGGAACAGAGCTTACCATTTATGTACAAACACCTCAAAGAATGTGAAACTGCAAGTGACGCCTGAATGCTTTTCTTAGTGAAAAATGGGAGCTCATCTTATTCATCAAAAGATTTTTGGTGGAATGCAAACTTTGAAACTATGCATTGCAAAGCAAATGACAATACATCCTTCCTCTTCCAGGTTCACATAAACCTGTTGCTCCAATGTATTATTTCTTACCTAGTATACTAGGGTTCTCAGCAAACTACAGGCAGTTAAAGCCAGTTGCAAAGATTTTAAGGTTTTTTTCAATCTAATTTTGTCAAAACAAAACATAGGCCAATATCAATAATACAATACATACAGAGATGTACCGTGTCTATATTTAACTGCTCTTTGCTTACATATCTATGATTGTCCCATCTGCTTAACTCAGAAAGGTCCTAAGACGAATTACATCATTAGCTTCACACAACAGGAAACTAGGAAGTCTGGACACTCTTCCCTACATGGTGCTTTGAGACAGGTCTATTTATAAACTACTTTGCATCTGACTATTGTAGTTCACCCACCTGCACAATTTGGCTATTCTATGGAGTTTTCAGTTTTCACATATAATTTACAATTCATTTGTTCTTATTATGTACACATATGTACATACATACATCATACTGTACAGCTCAGATACTGTTTTTGGATGATGCAGAAATTTTCTGCAGTACTTTACTTCAAAAGCTGCATAAACATTGTCTCAGAACTGCAGTGGGTCTTGCGGTTTACTTTGCAAACAAAACGTTCTTATCAAAGTACAAGCTAACATACTGAGATTATAAACATCCAAATAGTCAACTTCCTTTAGCAGACTCAAACAATATCATCTTGTCGGTTCACATCCTCTCTCATTACGTTCCAGGCCGAAGTGCTTAACAGATTCAGGAAATGTCTGTTCTGGGAACAAACAGAAATATTTGAAGACCTACATTGTAGTGCACCAAAAATACTGTTGCTTGTTTGCAAACATGGTGCAAATATTACCAAAAAATGTGAGCATTTCTCACTGAAATTTAGAATATCAAGAAAGTAATTATTTTTAAACAGCCACATGATCTTATTTTGGATTATTTATATTATTATAATTATGTAGATATGCTTTTAGACTTAGGGCATGTACACATTAGTGACTCAGAAAGTATCTGTCATTCCCCCCTGCTGTGTTTCAAGCTGTGTTTTAAGTTGCTGTACATGAAAGGGAATTTCCGATCTCTCTATATCCTTTTAGGACTCAATTTAGGACTCCATTTTGTTTGCTAAAACCAGTGCTATTTTTCTAGAAAAAGAGGTGCCGGAACTCACCATGAAACTCCCTTGTTCTCTTATAGTGGTGCGAACTCCCGCTGCGCTTCGGGGGCTCAGGCAGCTACCCGCAAGCCTTCGGAGCGCAGCAGGAGTCCCCGCTGCGCTCCGAAGGCTTGCGGATAGCCGCCTGAAGCCTGAAGAGCGAGAGGGGTAGGTGCACACCGATCCCTCTTGCTCTCCAAGCTTCACTTCGCTGGAGAGGTGCTGCACAGTTTTCCCTCTCTGCGCAGCGCCCCTTCAGGGAAGCGGGAGGAGAAATGGAAGGGGCTCCTTTTCTCCTGCCACTTCTCTGAAGGGGTGCTGAGCAGAGAGGGGGAGAAATTTTTTTTTTCCTGTTCTCTCCCTCCTATGGTCCGGTGCGTCCTATGGTCCGGTGCGTCCTATAGAGCGAAAAATACGGTGCTGGGCGGTTGTCACCTTGAGGAGCAGACAGAGAAGGCAGTGGTGGCTGGCAGCAATTCTCAATAGCAAGAAATACCTTCCCATCCCAAGGATTATCCAGGACTATGGATGGATGGATACTCAGTTTCTTAAAGTGAGCGCTTTTTTTTTAATGAAACAAACCAGGAGACCCCAGCAGAACGCCTTGTGCAAAGTGCTTCTAGGTTTGGCGGCTGTTGTTTTTAAGCGCATGTTGTAGGGGAAAAGGGAAATGATGGCCAGCATGTTGAGCCTGTGCCTTTCTCTCTCTGTTTCTCATCCGAAAGGGGAAGGAGCAGGAGGCAGGGAGAGCAGTCTCTCTCTAACCGGCCAGGATGATGGCGAAAAGAAATACTGCCGTTGCCACCGCCCCATTCATACGCTCCCCTCCCCTGGACCCCACGACAGACGAGCGCGTGAGAGGGGAGCATATGAATGGGGGCGGGGGCGGCGGTATTTCTTTTAGACATCATCCTGGCTGCTTAGAGAGAGACTGCTCTCCCTGCTTCCTGCATTCCGGGGGGGGGGGGGTCTGCTGCGATGGCACCCTGCCAGAATAGTGGTGCCGTGGGCGGCCTGCTGCCTCCACAAGCCCGTTCCCCCGCCAGTGGAGAGAAGGTGAAATGAGTGTCTAGCAGCTCCCCTCTAGGGCCCAGAGGAAGAGTGTGTGGACCCCGGAAAAGCTGATCAATCACCAAATGATTTACATCTGTGGAATAATTCTATTTCAATTGCTACATATATTTGCAAACAGTATGCATAATAACCTGACAACTCAGGAATTTACTGCGTCATAGAACTTCGAACGGTAGACTTGGACAACAGCCCGGACTGCAAGATAACAGTAAGCCACGAAATGCTGCGCTGGCAACAGACAAGGGAAATACACACATACACAAACTAAGCTGTGCTTGTCAGATTAAAGGATACATGACTGTTCAACATGACTGAGAATTGACTAGCCAGGGACTGGAGACTTTGAGAGTTTAAGATCGGAATGTGGAAGTTATGAGAATCACAAGAAGGCAGAAATATAACTATGTGAGATGATTCTTTAGAGATCCAGAATATGGGAAGTCTGTTTGAAATTTAATAATTAATAATTTGGATTGTAATTTGTTTTTGTTTTGTTTTTTCTTGAATTGGATTATGATTTGATCTGATTTGTTATTAATTGGATGTTCTTAATGGAAAATTAATTTAAATTTTTTTTTTAAAGAGAGAGTTGCAGTTTTAATCTGAAATCTTAGGTGCAGTACTGGGCGCACAACTCAGAAACTGCTTGCGCTGATGAAAATCCCTGTTGCAAAATGTGCCTAGAACAATGGGAGTTTTGAACACTGTTGTTGTGGTTGTTGTTGTTGCTGCTGCTATTATTAATTAATTAAATTTATATACTGCCCTATACCCACAGGGATTCATATACTTAATTCCTCACATAAGGTTATGAGCCCAGAGGGAATTAAATCATAGAAAGTGGAAGGTTTTGTGGTGATTCCAGTGATAAATGTTTTACGGAGTTTTTCAGCTTTTGAGGCTTGAGTTTCAAAGTGCAAAAGATAGAATCCCCCAGCCCCCTCCAAAACCAGGGAGAAGCTTCCTAGGCAAGAAAATAAAATGTACTGAAGAGGTAAAAACTTAACTATACAAAATGCAGTTTGGAGGTTTATAATAGATCTTATAACAGACCTTGCAGTTTTTGCTGTCACCTGATCATTGTGATCTGCTAAAAGAAAAGACACAATAGCAATGGTTGGGTGACCTGGTATGGACAGTAGTAGAGGGGTAATAACCTCATTCCTCAAGTGGCAAGGCAAAGTTTCATTTTTGTTCTTTCTGAAAAGCTTTTTGGCAGTTTTTCATTTTATTTTTGGCATTTCTCTGTCAGCAATTTTGTTCTTTTTTGGGATTTTTTCTGTTTTTGATTTTTCAAATGGATAGCAAGAATTTAATCAGCCTAATGGCTATAGGACTAACTTACAGTGGTACCTCGCAAGACGAATGCCTCGTAAGACGAAAAACTCGCAAGATGAAAGAGTTTTTCGTTTTTTGAGTTGTTTCACAAGACGAATTTCCCTATGGGCTTGCTTCGCAAGACGAAAACGTCTTGTGAGTTTGTTTCCTTTTTCTTAAAACCATTAATACCCAGGGAATCCGTGCTTCGCAAGACGAAAAAATCGCAAGACGAGAAAACTCGCAGAACGAATTAATTTCATCTTGCGAGGTACCACTGTAGTTGTATTTGAGGTTGGTTGGTTGGTTTTAAAAACAATCAAATGGTAAATAAATGTTAAGAAATAAATAAATCTTAAACTTGCAAAAGATTATGGGTGCAACACTGAAGATTCTATTTGCAAAGCACAACCTATTTTAATAGCTCATTTACATAGATAGTTTTAATTATATCACTGTTTAATAACTCCCCCCCCCCCATGTTTTTAGCTGCTTGCTTTATCTGTCAGCCACCTTGAGTCCCATTTCAGGCAAAAGACAGAATACTGTATAAATGAAGAATTAGAATAATTTATCTTGAATAAGCTTTAATTTAGCATTAACTAAATTAAAAAACTAAACTAAAACTAAATTAATTTAGCATTAATCATTTCATGTTTTCACATACTAAAGCAAGGAGTTCCTATATTTATATGAAAGCACCCACTGCTCATCTCTAGGTCATTGAAGATGGAACATAACATAACATGAACAGAACATTTTTAAACTTCTTGCTGTGTGATAGACATGGAATTCTCCAAAAGAATCTGTTTCCCAGCTGTTTCTAGCCAGGGTCAGTCAAACGGATGACTGAGTTCTGTTAGGGAAAACAAATAACTGTGCTGTGACACTAGGTCCCCAGCTCTTTTTATAGCTCTTTTGTGTATCAGCATTTTGATGTTCCCAATAAAATGCACAATAGAAAAAAACAACTTCTGGTGGTTGACCAATGTATGATGATAATTTCTTGATGAATTTTTAAAACTTGACCTCTTGTCTTCTATGTAAGTTTGACATACAGTTTTGAACACCACCTTAAAATTAGTAGCTTTGCCTAAAATTCTTTGTGTTTCTTCTTCTGTACATCTTATTTGCGCAGGTCCCTGGGCAGGCAGGCAAAATGGGAACAGCTGCTGCCCCAGAGGGTGTGGTCCAGCTGCTGGAGCAGCATTATAAAGCCTGCCTGCCTAAGGGGACGGGGCTGCTCCCAGCGGGGAGACACCAAAGGGGGTCATCCCTTGGGGTGGCCCTTTGGGGGTGAGACAAGGGCAAGGGCCAGCCCCTCTGTGTTAATGTTATTAAGTAATTATTTAAATGTTTCTAGGTCTTCTAAATTGTTTTTAATCTGTAGTATTTTGAATTTTTGTTTGTTTATTTTTGTTGGGGGGTGGGATGGACGTTTGGTTGGGGCTGGGGATTGGTTTAATTTTAGTATGATTGCAAATTATTATTATTGGGGGGGTTGTTTCTACTGTTTTATTAGTTTGATGTATGGTTTGTGTTCTGTTCTGAAGGGGGAAAGGTCAGGACTGCCTGGGAGTGGGCCCCAGCCAACAGAATGGCTGCGTCAAGTTCCACGGGGTGGGGAGTGGGATTCTCTGGGACACCCGATCTCAGTGATCACAGGCAGGAGAAGGAGCTACACTAAGACCAGACCATGTCATTACCAATGAGGCAGGTTTAGTTGTTTGAAGACTATCCCTGACTCCAGGTCTGATCCTGACTTGAAGGATACTGGAATCAACAAGGGAGACCCACACAACCTTAAGGAGCTGTTGTGCAATGCCAGGTCAATGACTCACATGACGGCTGTCATCCATGACTTGATTGTGGATGGAGGACTTGACCTGGCATGTGTAACAGAGACTTGGTTAGATGAAGCAGATGGGCCTGTTCTTGCCGCTGCTGGTCCACCAGGTTTCTCTTACGCACAGCAACCCAGGTCATATGGGTGTTGGGGGGGGGGGTTGCAGTCATTAGCTTGCACCAGGCATCCTGTTGGGAAGACCCAGTTTTCTGACAGCATGTTCTGAAAGCTGGACAATAGGGGCAGTACAGGATTCCTTTTGGTGTACTGACCTCCTCGCTGCACCAAGGATTCCCTGCCTGAGCTGCTTCAGGTCGTGGAGGATGTTCTGCTAGAAACACCTAGTTTGGTTGTCCTAGGGGACTTTAACATCCATGCCAACACAACCTTACAAGGGGTAGCTCGGGACTTCGTGGAAAGCATAGCCTCCATGGGGCTGTCCCTGAATACGTTTGGCCTAACTCATAGTCACAGGCATGCCTTAGACCTGGTGTTTACCTCTATGGATGTGTGTGAACTGACAGTAAGTAAAAGCAAAACAAAAGAAGTGCCATGGCCGGATCACTTCCTGGTGCAACTGGACTTCTCCGTGAGCCTTCCCCTCTGCAGAGAGGTGGGACCAATTTGGATGGTCCCCCCCCCACTTAATGGATCCAAATGGTTTCCCATGTTGATGGCCTTTCAGCTGATTCCCTAGTGGCCTTACCAGGGCTATCAACTGTCTAGCTCCAAAGCATCCTCTCCGATTGCATGGAGCCCGGACAGCCCTATGGTTTCCCCCAGAGCTGAGGGCGATGAAACAACTGCTGAGACGGCTAGAGCACTGGTGGCGGGAAAACTCATTCTGAATCAGACAGGACACTGGTTAGAGCTGAACATCGAGCCTACCAAGTGGCAATAGCGACGGCGAAGAGGACTTTCTTCACCGCCTCTTTCACTTCTGCAGAAAACAGCAGCAGGTGGCTTGCAATCTAATGGAATTATCTTCACCATCGGGGCTTGGTAAGGCCCGCAAGATCTCCTGCAATGATTTTGCAAAGTTTTTTTTGCAGATAAAGTCGCTCAGATTTGTAAAGAGGTAGACTCCAAGGTTTCCCAGTAGTGATGTATGATGTATGGAAGTGAGAGCTAGACCATAAAGAAGGCTGATCGCTGAAGAATTGATGCTTTTGAATTATGGTGCTGGAGGAGACTCTTGAGAGTCCCATGGACTACAAGAAGATCAAACCTATCCATTCTTAAGGAAATCAGCCCTGAGTGCTCACTGGAAGGACAGATCGTGAAGCTGAGACTCCAATACTTTGGCCACCTCATGAGAAGAGAAGACTCCCTGGAAAAGACCCTGATGTTGGGAAAGATGGAGGGCACAAGAAGAAGGGGACGACAGAGGATGAGATGGTTGGAAAGTGTTCTCGAAGCTACAAATATGAGTCTGACCAAACTGCGGGAGGCAGTGGAAGACAGGAGTGCCTGGCGTGCTCTGGTCCAGGGGGTCACGAAGAGTCGGACACGACTAAACGACTAAACAACAAAGACTCCAAGGTGGTAGAAGGGCCCGGGTGGGAGAGTCCTAGAGTCCTGTCTAGTCAAGTTACATAGGCTCAATTTCAATCTGTTACCTCTGAGGATGTGGACAAGCTGCTTGGACAAGTGAAACTGACCGCCTGTCTCCTTGATCCTTGCCCATCCTGGCTTATAAAAGCGAGCTGGGAAGGGCTGGGCGATGGGCTCTGCAGGGTGGTGAATGCTTCTCTCTGTGAGGGAGCCTTCCCAGACCCACTGAAAGAGGCGGTCATTAAACCGCTTCTTTAAAAAACATCTTTAGACCCAGCCAATTTGGCCAACTATCGCCCAGTCTCAAATTTACCATTCTTGGGCAAGGTGATTGAGCGGGTGGTTGCCGAACAACTACAAGCACGCCTGGAGGATCCGAACCATTTGGATCCCTTCCAATCAGGATTCAGGCCTCACCATGGGACTGAAACTTCCTTGGTCGTGCTGGGTTTTTTTGATAGATAATACTTTATTCGGCTATAAGCCCACAAGGTAAAACCAATCAATAAATAAAATAGCATTTTACATTCTAAAATATCAACTAAAATATTTCAACGCATATCTAAATATCAACTAAAATATTTCAACGCATAATCTCCTTCACGTTACATACAATCTCTAGATGTACCATATTGTGGCCTTGAATATAAAGATGCTGGATAGAGTTTACTAGATTTTTAATAGTCATGCAGCATTCCATGAAGTCTTTTATATGAAAGAACTGAATTCAGGAATCTGGCAACCTGTAATGTTCTATAAGAGTCAATGTCTTGGAGTAGGTAGGCTAGATGTAATTCAGGTGGTTTAGCAACAGTTTCCAAAATGATTGAACTCAGAATCCTTGATCGGGGAACAATATATAAAGGACAATTAAACAAGATATGATAAAGGGATTCTATTGATTTGTTGTCACATGCGCATAAAACAGAGGTTTTACCATTAGAAAATCTATTGCTCAGCACATTTGAGGGGAACACATTCAATCTGGCTCTAACAAAAGCGAATCTATGCGACGCAACCGATAAGGTAGACAGATATCGAGGTATCTGGGACATAAATGTAATGCCCTGATTTATCGGGGAACATGTACCTCCACCTGTAGTAAGATTTTGTTGCCAATCAACCTCCTCCAATCTTTGTTTGTTGACCTTTTTTGCTGTAGTTAGATCTAAATTTAGTATATCGGAAGGAGAGATTCCATAAGACAACATTTTGGAATGGATTTTTGTTGCCCATGGGCTGGTAAATTCATCTCTCCAAAGGCACTGAATAAGATGGTAATTGGGCAATTTATGCCAAAGGGACAGCCAGTAATTAAAGGCATGTCTCCACATCAGGATCTCTAAGGAGGGGGTCTTAAGTTCTAGGCGAATAGCCGAGTTGCTTACACAGGAGGGTAGTTTCAAAAGGCGTCTGAGAAAAAGATTTTGCAATGTCACCAGAGGCATGAGGTTTACAAAAGCGCCCCACGACCCCATGGTCGTGCTGGTTGATGATCTCCGGCAGGCTAGGGACAAAGGTGAGAGCTGTTTCCTAGTTCTGCTGGATCTCTCAGCGGCGTTTGATACAATTGACCATAACATCCTTCTGGACCATCTAGAGGGGCTGGGAGCTGGGAGCACTGTTATACAGTGGTTCCGCTCCTTCTTCCTGGGCCGTGTCCAGAAAGTGGTGGTGGGGGATGAGTGTTCAGACCCCTGGGCTCTCACTTGTGGGGTGCCTCAGGGTTCTGTTCTCTCCCCCATGCTTTTCAACATCTACATGCAGCCGCTGGGAGAGATCAACAGGGGGTTTGGGCTGGGTGTTCATCAGTATGCGGATGATACCCAGCTCTACCTCTCTTTTAAATCGGAACCAGTGAAGGTGGTGAAGGTCCTGTGTGAGTGTCTGGAGGCAGTTGGAGGATGGATGGTGGCTAATGGATTGAGGTTGAATCCTGACAAGACAGAAGTACTGTTTTTGGGGGGCAGGGGGTGTGGAGGTCTCCCTGGTCCTGAATGGGGTAACTGTGCCCCTGAAGGACCAGGTGCGCAGCCTGGGAGTCATTTTGGACTCACAGCTGTCCACGGAGTCACAGGTTAATTCTGTGTCCAGGTCAGCTGTCTACCAGCTCTATCTGGTACGCAGGCTGAGAACCTCCCTGCCCGCAGACTGTCTCACCAGAGTGGTGCATGCTGTAGTTATCTCCCACTTGGATTACTGCAATGTGCTGCTCTACATGGGGCTACTTTTGAAGGTGACCTGGAAAATGCAAATAATCCAGAATGCGGAAACTAGACTGGTGACTGGGAGTGGCCACCAAGACCATGTAACACCGTTACTGAAAGACCCACATTGAAATTGAAATACTTTATTGTCACTTGTACAACTTGTACAATACAGTGAGATTACACAAGCACCCCCCTCTCAGCTCTCTTAGTCTTAATTCCCCTCGTTTACTGACGCACACCAAACCCAAAAGTCAATTGACCTGTTGTTATCTTTTAATTCAGCAGCCTAACAGCCCACGGATAGAAGCTGTTCTTTACCCTGTTGGTGCTACTAACCATGTTTCTGTATCTTCTGCCCGAGGGCAGGAGATCAAGAAAGTGCTGGCCAGGGTGTGAATCATCCCTGAGAATTTTCCTCATTCTCCTGAGGCAACGTTCTTCCGCTATTTCATCCAGCGGATTCACAGGACAGCCCATAATATCTTGTGCTATATTTACCACCCTCTGCTGGCACTCCCTATCAGTTGATGTCAAACCAGCGTACCACACTGTGATGCTGTGGTACATTGGCTCCCAGTACATTTCCGAGCACAATTCAAAGTGTTGGTGCTGACCTTTAAAGCCCTAAACAGCCCAGTATACCTGAAGGAGCATCTCCACCCCCATCGTTCATCCCAGACACTGAGGTCCAGCACCGAGGGTCTTCTACTGGTTCCCTCCCTGCAAGAAGCGAAGTTACAGGGAACCAGGTAGAGAGCCTCATCAGTAGTGGCGCCCGCCCTGCGGAACACCCTCCCATCAGATGTCAAGGAAATAAACAACTATCTGACTTTTAGAAGACATCTGAAGGCAGCCCTATCTATGGAAGTTTTTAATGTTTGATGTTTTATCACTTTTCTATTATCTTTATTAATATTATGTTGGGAGCCACCCAGAGTGCATGGAGAAACCCAGCCAGATGGGCGAGGTATAAATAATAAATTATTGTTGTTGTTGTTACTATTGCCGTCGCTATTACTATTATTATCATATGGTCTTGCTTGGTTTTGCAGCTGCTAAATTGTGCTAATTAGTGTTTTATCTGTAAAGAGAACTAACAGTATTTCATAACCGATTGATTGTTAGCCACTTTGACGGTCCTGCTTGGATGAAAAGATAGGTTAAAAATGTTTTAATAATGAATAAACATAGCTACGAAAATTCTGTAGATTGTGGAAGACTTCTCTAAAGTATGGCAGCATCACCAGCACTGATGATAGCTGCAGAAAGTAATATCCAGACTGTGAATGAAGACTACTGGGAGAGCAATGGACCCTCTTTCCCAATAAAACCTAGTGCATAGGATCTGAAACAAGGTTGTGATCTGAACTCACAGAGTCCAAGGTCCACTCAAGCAAAACTAAGGCTGTTGATTACAAATGAGAGGTATGAATTCAATGCAATGAGATAGTGAATAATTATTAATGATTGTATGAATGTATGTATTTATTTAGCAGTTTTATTAGCTACCCTTCAGCATAAGATCCGAAGGCAGCAAACAATTAAAAGTAAAATTCAGTAAGATAGAATAACAAAATAATAAAAGCTTAGAGAAGGAGCAAAACCAATAAAAAGCAGCTGAATAATACAATTAAAAGCATCTTTACAAGATGCTGTTCACATGCCTCTGCAATTAAAACTTTTGGCTGGTGCTGGAAAGACAGCAACATTAGCAAGTAGATGAGTCGCTCCAAGGTGCAACAACAAACGATAAGGAAGAAAGAAATGAAAAGACCAATTTCTAATAAGACAAGTGGCAAAAACAATCCAATACTTGGATCTCTTGAGCATTTTCTCCATCTCTCATCGATACCTCACATCCCATCCTGTGACTTAGGTACAAGATCAAGTATTCCCCATTTACACTACATACTTCCAGACTCACATATCACACTGATTTGTTCCTACCTCTTTTTAAAATGGAATTATCAAAAGAGGAAAACACCCCTACATTAAAAGGGTGGTTACAGAAGCTGTGGGAAATTGCTTTGATGACCAAACTGATCCACTTTTTTTTTTAATTAAGTTTTTTATTATACAGAACTTATCACCTAAGCTGCTTACACTCACCTTGAAAGATGGATTAAAGAGCCTGGAATTGTCAGAAAAAAAGAAATCAATATCAATGGAAGATTGCTAAATCATCTACAATATGCAGATGATATAGTCATAATAGCCCAAAGTCAACAAGAACTGAAAGAAACACTGGAAGAACTAAATGAAGAAACAAAAAAGACAGGGCTGAAGATGAATTTAGGCAAGGCTAAAGTAAGGTTTAAAGAAGAGAATGATGTACAAATAGAATGCAAAGAAAAAAATCAAGTTGAATAGATCTATTTACGACGAAAAGATATACTGGGGAGAGAAAACCAAACAGTGTTTGTCAACCCTGGTGGCTCCCCACATAAAAAGTGAACATATTCTGTCGACAAATGTTAGTTGTAAACTACAAGTAACAAAGATAGAGCTGGGGAGCCAGGAAATGTTATTGATCAATGTGTATATCCCTCCCACTCTCACTGTCACAGCCAAGAACTCACAATGGGATTTTATTGCACACATCCTTGAGAATCTGGACTTCATCTGCCCTGACCTACATGTTATCTTGACTGGAGACTTTAATGCCTGCTTAGGTCAAGGATGGGAAGTGTATATAAAAGCATGGGAGATCTTGGACTCCTCCGCTCTCCCAGACTTCTGTTTTTGGGAACACAGATCCCGGGATCCACTAATTAATCTGGCGGGTCTGCGACTCACTAAGTTGACTAACACCACAGCCCTGACATGGCTCAATGGGCTAACTGACTGGGAAGGCTCTGGGAATTTTACCTATATCTCCCCGCAGGGAAATAGTGTGGTGGACTATATTTTGATACCCACTAAAATGATGCCCTACGTGGTCAAATTCTTCATAGGTGATCCTATGCTTAGTGATCATCTCCCCCTACATTGCAAACTTGTCTTCCCATCGAGAAAGACAGAACAGTCAATTAATCCATCGCACCAGGAACCGAGATCCCAGCACACAAGGATATGAGTTAACGAACATACTCTATCATTTTCCAAAGTTTGGTGAATTCTGATTGTGTGACCCATTTGTTCTCGGTAGAGAAAGGCAAACTTTCCCCGGTTTGAGGAATTTATTGACATTTTAATAACTGAACTGTCCCATTCACACTCGCATAAGCCACCTAAGAAGAGGGGGATTGGCAACTGGACTGACAAAGAAACCATAACAATTAAAACCGAGGTCAGGAGAGTTCAGAGAGACAGGCAGCTCTTGATTGCCTGATATTTACTTCTCCAGATCATGACAACTCAAGGAAACTATTCAGCTCAGCCGGATAAGATATAATCAGGAATGTTGGGATACGCTACTTTCAGCTATCCTAACGAAAAACCATAGGAAATTTTGGAATAAAGAGGAGACCCAAACAATCATGGGTAGACTTGAAAACTGACGTTGAATATGTTCATATTAACTGTGATGTGTTGTGGAGCAGAGAAGTGGACCATGAGACGGAGCAACATGAGCAGCTTAAGAACAACACAGCATGCACCATAACACAGAATGTTAGAAAAACTAGTAATTGGATACAACAAAGATAAAAAAAATTATGGATGCTGTGGAAATGGGCATCTGCAGGACATGTCGCAAAGGGCAATTTAGGCTGATGGACAAAAGCATTGTTAATATGGAAACCTTAAATTTCTATTGCTGGGATAGCTCAGTTGATAGAGCATGAGACTCTTAATCACAGTCGTGAGTTTGAGCCACATGTTGGGTAAAAGATTTCAGCATTGCAAGGGGTTGGATTAGATGACCATTATGGTCCCTTCTAACTCAACAATCCTATGATTCTAAAGACAAAGGGGCAGCCACCTATGTGATGGGTGGGCTATCTAAAGCTAACAGTAGGGCGTATGTGGTTGCAAAGAGGAAACAAGAATGATGGAGATAACTTGGAAGAGGTCTATATCCAAAGATGGATGTGAGATGCTGCAAAAGAAAACAGAAGTAAAAATACAAAAGGGCTCCGCTAGGGGCACCTTGGAAGATGGCCGACAATACCATCTCTCCAGCTCACTCGAGGTAATTAAGGGGCTGATATGGGAACAATTCAGCCTCCCGTTTTTCTCCCCGGTGTAAGGGGAGATGCAGCCTCATCCGCGGTTGCCCATAAATCACCCCCGAGTTTGAAAGAAGGAGGGCGTGAGGGCACTGGACGGAAAACCCTCGAGCGAGTTCGGGTCTCCCGGACGCTGTCTCCGAGTGCGACCCAAGTTGCGTTTCTTAAAATAAAAAATTGGAAATAAGAATCATCGCACATGCTTCAAGCGAAGAAAGGGTTTTTTTTTCAGCTGCTAATTAAATCTGCCACTGAGAAGTTAAGAGTGATGGAGTGGACTGGAGATAACATCAAAGAATAACATCTATGCCGGTATGTTGAAACGGAATGGAAAGGGGGTGGGAAAACTTTCTCTTTTCTTATTACGATATTACCTAACAACCCCCCCCCCAGAAGAACCGTCAAAATGACCTAGAGCAAGTGAGATTGGAAAATAAGCTGTGTGGAAATGAAAACAACAAGTAAAGCCTTTGTTTGTTGGAATATCTGGGAAGAAAATAAAAGGCTCTCTGTGACGCAGTTTTCAACCGGGATCCGCCATTATGAGACAGACTATCTTGTGAGATTAATAGCCATAGGGGGAGGCAAGCCTTTACTCTGTTATCATGTTTGTACTCTAAGATTCCAGGCACATTTCCTCTGGAAAGGCTAATTTATGGTGCAACTTGTCTGGGAAAATTAATGAGCAAACGCCTAGATTCTATTTCATCGGAGCTGGTAAAAAATGGCATCTGCCACTCAAGGAAGACTTTTGGATCAGCGTGTTAAGATTTACTGCAAACAAAAGACTTACCAGTTCTAAAAAAAAGGGGGGGAGCTTTATAAAGTTCACACAGAAGTATAATATTGTTTATTTTAACTTGCCTGTGGAAACAACTCAGAGAAGTTGAAGAATTAAGAAGAAAAAGGATTAAGAAGAAAAAGGATAACATCAATAAGATTGGAAGATGGGACTGGTGAACATTAAAAGCAGCACAAATATGAGATGATCGGACCCTACTGAACTCGAAGCATGGGAACCCCCAACAAAATTTATAATTTGGCAAAATATTTGGATTTTATGATTTGTATTGGTATAATTTGGAATAATTAATGTGATATGATTTGATTGTTTAAGAGAAAACTTAATAAAAATTATTATAAAAAAGAAGTAAAAATACAAATGTAAAGTATTTTCAGGGCAAAATAAAAAGGAAATCTGGAAATAGACTTGAAAAGTTAACATATACATAGAACATAAAAGGTACTCCAAGCGCAAGAGACTGAGGGCATATTTATGTATTGCAAATCTTAAGAGATATTGCTGAATATTGATGTTAAAGATTGTTGTTCCCTCTTCTTCGAGGGAATAATATAGAGCCTGCTTTTCAAGCTACAGATCCCCAAAATGACTAAATATGTTTTTTAAAAAAATAGCACAATGATTCCAAGCCAGATTGAAGTCCTGGATGATACCTTTCTAGAGAAGATTACCAAATATTCAAAAAGGAGAGAGATAATGGTCATGGGAGACTTCAACTACCCCAATACTGTATCTGTTGAGACTGAAACTCGGTCAAGAACGTAAGGTCCAACAAATTCCTCCATTGCCTTACTGAGAGGAGAGATCACAGCAATCTGCAAGTATCTAAAGGGCTGTCTCATGGAGGATGCAACAAGCTTGTTTTCTGTTGCTCTGGAGGGTAGGACTCGAACCAAAAGAAGGAATTTCTGACTAAACACCAGGAAGAACTTTCTGACAGTAAGAACTGTTAGATAGTGAAACAGACTCCCTCCACAGGTGGTGGGTTTGCCATCATTGGAAGTTTTAAAGCAGAAGGGTTTTTTTAAGCAGAAGGTCATCCACCATGGATGTTTTAGTTGAGATTCCTGCATTGGAGAGGGTTGGAATAGATGACCCTTGGGGTCCCTTCCAACTCTACAATTCTATGTTTCTTTAATTCAGATGTTTTCATCGGGAGCTTTCATTAATCACCACTGAATATACATACACTAGATATAGGCACATTCTATAGACATACGTAATTCGCAGACATTATAAAGGGGAAAGTCTACAATGCAGTCATACCTCATGTTACGTTTGCTTCAGGTTGCGCGTTTTCAGGTTGTGTCCTGCAGCGACCCGGAAGTACTGGAAAGGGTTACTTCCGGGTTTCGCCGCTCGCGCATGCGTAGACACGGAAAATGATGTCACACACATGCGCAGAAGTAGCGAATTGCGACCCGCGCATGTGCAGATGTGGGTTGCCTTCTTTCCAGGTTGCGAATGGGCCTCCGGAATGGATCCTGTTCCCAACCAGAGGTACCACTGTATATGTTGCTGTACGGCACACATTAATTTAATGTACGAGTGGTCATAGTATAAGAAACCCAGGACGAAAGAAAGAGCACATAGTGAAAACCTCTTTCTTCCATCTGGTCCATTAGGCCATACAAGGTGATGGTGGATTTAGTATCTGGGTTTGGCTCCCATCAGGCTGAAATTCCAAAACAGACAGATGTTAAGAGAATCTTAATAATGGTTCCCACAATAGTTATTTCTTGTCCCTTTTAAGTATATTAAGCAAATAAAAGCTGTATAGAAACAAACACCTAAAATCTGAAGTGTGTAAGTGCAATGCTTCATCTGGTATAACTTCATGACTTTATATTTTTAATATAATAATCTTCTTTTCCTTTTAAATGTATCTGCTTTTTGTGTTTTAACTTTTTGTGTTTTTACTGTACACCACCTGAAGATGACTGTATAGAAGGCAATCAGTAAATTAAAAATACTGTTAAAAACAGCTAGGGACTTCCGCTGCATGTGAAGACAGTCTCCAGCGGATTTAGCAGACAAGACCAATAGTGGGCCTAACAGTCAAGAAAGCAGTCTCCGCACATGCTGTAGAGGGCAGTGAGGGACAGATGGGGCTCCTTAACCTGGGAAGGTAGCCCATTTAGGAGAAAGAAAACTCTGACACTAAACCCCCTCTGTCTTTGGGAGAAGAAAAGGCTAAGGAGTAGTAAACCCTACACAAATCCAGAATGGAGTCCCTAAGGCGGTTGGATGCCTTGCCGCCTTCTTCCGGCAACTCATATTGCTCTGTTTTCCTTTAGACCCCATCAGCAAGGCTGAGAGGAGGTCTTGTCATCTAGGCAGCCCAGAACTTCCATACACACTAGCCAGGCTTGTACCCCGGGAAGGTCACTTCAAGGTTGCAAATGCAGCAGTTTGACTTCACCCCTGGAGGCACACTCCACTGTCTCTCAGGACAAGAACTACTAAAAATATACAGTTCAGGTTAACCTGAAACCAGGAATAACCTAGAACTTGTGAGATCAAGAATGGCAGAACTTCTGAAATGTTACATTTAGACTGAGGAACAAACCTGTCATCAACCACAAGTTTTCCAGGGCCAGTCACTCTCTCAGCTCAACTTCATGAAATGAGTTTCTAGGAAACTTGAAAGATATATATATCTCAACTTGGCTGAGTCCATATGATAAATCTACAACAAAAGTGTGTAAATGCAGGTACTAACAGTTTGGGGAAAATCCATCATGCCTGCATGTATCACCTTAGAGATGGAATCAGACAAGACATAATGGCCTACCTAATGAGGTCGACGCGGGTGGCGCTGTGGGTTAAACCACAGAGTCTAGGACTTGCCAATTAGGAGGTCAGCGGTTCGAATCCCTGAGATGGGGTGAGCTCCCATTGCTTCTGCCAACCTAGCAGTTTGAAAGCACGTCAAAGTGCAAGTAGATAAATAGGTACCACTCCAGGTGGGAAGGTAAACGGCGTTTCCGTGCACTGCTCTGGTTTGCCAGAAGCGGCTTAGTCATGCTGGCCACATGACCCAGAAGCTGTACGCCGGCTCCCTCGGCCAATAAAGCGAGATGAGTGCCGTAACCCCCGAGTCGGCCACGACTGAACCTAATGGTCAGGGGTCCCTTTACCTTTTTAATGAGGTCGATGAGATGAGCATATTTGAACTACAGAATACATAATCTGGCAGAACCGTAAATAAGCAATGAAAAATGGGTAAAGACAGAACTACTTCACTCGAACAAGTGGCATAGTCTTCTCAAATGCATCACTTTAAAACTATTGTATGACATCTATACTTCTGTGGTTAACCAGAGAGGGTCGGTGGCAACTAGGGCAGAAGGGGAAAGCGTCCTGTGACACGGTCCCCCAGGAACCGCATGGGATGGAAAAATATATTGCACACAGAAGAATGTTTGCTGTGAGCTATGAAGCACATTGGGAGACTGCTAGAATGCAAGTGGGGAAAACTCTATGGCTATGGTGAAACCAGAAGAAAAACAAAATATTTTCACACTGCCACCGTGTCCTTACAAAGCAACACAACACAACAGAACTGTTCTAAATAGCTTAGGGTCTACCCCAAGCTAGTTGGCTCCAAGTGTAAAGGAACCCTCAGAGGAATATTGTGAGATGTTTACTGAGTATTTTGAATGTAGCATTGCTGATGTTCAGATGTTTCTGGTGGCTTATCTGCTGAGACCTCTGGTCTGTGGCCAGCTGCTACTTAATGCCAAAAAAACCAAAGTGCTGCACCAACAAGTACAAAATAACCCCTCTGCAGTGCCACAAATCCAACTCAATGGTGTAACATTGGAAAATGTCGATCACATCTCCTACCTAGGCAGTTATCTTTCCTAGGAAACACTGGCCTGCGAGCGCTCCAGTTGGAGAAAAAGCCTTTACCAAAGGTGTCATGGGCAAGGGAGAAATGTGCTAGGAGGAAGGCATGCTTGGCAAATCCACACCGGGATCAACTCCCGCCCAGAAACCAATGTCCCCACTGTGGAAGGACGTGTGGATCCAGAATTGGCCTCCACAGTCACTTATGGACTCATTGTTAAAACCGTGTTTATGGAAGACAATCTTACTTGGCTATGAGTGATCGCCAAAGAAGAAGACTTAATGCCAGAGACTCATGTGGGTGAGCCTGACCTAACACACGAGCTCACATACTCCATACAGCACTAAATCAGACTGAAGGTTGGGAATCACCAATGCCCATAGAAGAAGCAACTCCTTTACCAGAAAAGGTCTTGAGTTGAGGATCAAATTAGGAGGTTTGCATCTGCTTTGGGAGCAGACAGACGGATTGAAGCTGCTGTGGAGTATCCACCCCCTGCTGTTCCACAGCCTCCCTGGCTGAGGTGTTTTCTAGCATGGTGTGGGAAGACCCCAAAGTGATATTCCTGCATTACTTCAGTATACACACAGAGGCTGCTATTGTGGCATTTTAAAGATTTAACATGTTTAAGCCCCCTTTTTTTCAGACCACTGTATGCACCTCATGAAGGTGGCTGTAGCCTGCCACAGTAACAAAACTGCAGTAGTTTAAGTCTGACACCTCCTTGTTGTTTTATTGTGATGAATCGCTAATACTGGAGCACCATCAGCTGTATTTACCCAAGAAAACACTCTTGAGTGGACGTGGCAGCCATCAAGGGAGAGAGGAAGGATAGTGATTACATTAAACTTTTGATGTCTCAAGAGATTCTCAAATTCCAGATATTAAAAGGAAGGTCTGCAGAATGCATTCACATTTACAAAGGTAGTTTGCCATGGTAAATGTGGCAGGATTTCAAGACTCAGCCATACAGGCAGTTCTTCCAATAATTTTGATATACCGGTAATAGACATATTTAACTGTAACTGTAGTACTCATTGAAGCTGCAACATAACATATTGGGTTAAGAATATACACAAACACACACACTTATGTCAGTAGTGTCCAATTCACAATTGCTATTAAAAATGTGATATTTAAAATGTGCCACAGGTATGAATTGTGTATTAGTTCATGTGTTTCGGGGTTAGTAAAATGTGCGAATGAATGATTAAATATAATAATGTTGACAATATACACAATTCATTTTTTGCTTTATAAACTGCCCCTCCCAAAGCAACTAGACATTTTGTAGTTGTGCCCATAGCCTAGGTTTAAGAAGCCATTTGATGAATAGCTTTCGTATATGAGTTTCTAACACTGCTAGAAGGTAGTAATGACAGTGTGATTTTTGGCCTCCTGACAGTTATGCTATGTGGTGTCAAAGAGCATCATTTTATTCCCATTTCTACTTAATTCTGTATTCTATATGACGTTGTTGGAGTGATTATTAGGAGATTCGAGGCAAGGTGCCATCAGGATGCTGAGGACACTCTCTTTCTCCAGAGCGTCTGAATCAAGAGGTGCAGTGTGGGCCCAGGACTGATGCCTGGATGCAGCATGGAATGAATGATGGAAAATAAGCTAACTGTACATTCCAGAAAGACATGGGTGCTGGGAGGGAATGGTTCCTATGTCCAGGAAATTGCCCAATCATTTGCTCTTGATGGGGTTGCTGACTTCAAGATTGGATTACTGTAATGCATTCTAAGAGCAGAGAAATGACAGGATAGTTTATAAGATTATGCATGGCATGGAGAAAGTTTTTCTCCCTCTCTCATAGCACTAGAACTCATGAATGTCCATGAAGCTGAATCCTGGAAGATTCAGAATAGATAAAGTCATTCTTCATCCAGCAAAGAGTTAAACTATGGAACTTGCTTCCACAGGAGGCAGTGATGGCCACCAAGATGAGACAAATTCATGAAGAAAGCTATTGCTGGTTCCTAGCCATAATGGCTGTGCTCTGCCTCCATGGCCAGAGGCAGCAATGTTTCTGTATACCAGTAGCTGGAAACCACAGGAATAAAGAGGGTTCTTGTGCTCAGATCCTGCTTGCTGATTTCCCACTGGCATCTGGTTGGCCACTGTGTATACAGGATGCTGGACCAGATGCAGTGGCGTAGCGTGGGTTGTCAGCACCCGGGGCAAGGCAAGTAATTTGCACCCCCTAACCCGTGGATCTAGGTAGGGGCAGAGAGCTGTGAGTGCGAGCGCCCCCCCCCAGATGTTGCGCCCGGTGCGGCTGGCCCCCCCTGCACCCCCCACGCTACGCCACTGACCAGGTGGGCTTGATTCAGCAGGCTCTTTCTGTGTTATATTTATGTTCCTTGAAACTGCAGTTATGCATCATGATTGCTGACAGGAGTGAGAACCCTACTCAGGTATCTGTACTGGCTACTGATTTGTTACCATGCCAAATTCAGGATGTTATAAAGGCCTTAGTGGCTTCAAAACCATTTACTTGAAGGATCACCTAACTTCATACATGCCACCGGACTGCTTCAATCTCCACTCCACAAAATAGTAATTCTGAGCATATAAGGAATCAATCTTCCAATTTTTGGCTAGTGATATTAGACAGGCACCTTTGTGGTACCAATTTCAGTGTCTGCTATAATCCCACTCAAATATGTAAAGCTGACATGTATTTTAATGTGTACTTTTATCTTATAATATATATTAACCAATTTTATTTATAGTTTGAATTTTATGTTAAATTTTTAACTGTAAAGGTAAAGGGCCCCCTGACCATTAGGTTCAGTCGTGGCCGACTCTGGGGTTGCGGCGCTCATCTCGCTTTATTGGCCGAGGGAGCCGGCGTACAGCTTCTGGGTCATGTGGCCAGCATGACTAAGCCACTTCTGGTGAACCAGAGCAGTGCACAGAAACGCGTTTACCTTCCCGCCAGAGCGGTACCCATTTATCTACTTGCACTTCGTGCTTTTGAACTGCTAGGTTGGCAGGAGCAGGGACCGAGCAATGGGAGCTCACCTCATCGCGGGGATTTGAACCGCCGACTTTCTGATCAGCAAGTCCTAGGCTCTGTGGTTTAACCCACAGCGCCACAATATATACTTTATGTAGTAGTAGTATACAAACTTTTATTTTAATAAAATAAAAATAGGTCTACCTACCATGACCTAGCTTTCACTATTTTGACAGTAGAGTTTATAGATGCATTTAGACCCTAATCTATTCCTGTGTTATTGAATGAAGACATCCAATTTTGGAGGCTGGGATTTCCATATCCAGATAAGATATTTGGTCAAAAAACTTCAAAGGGCAACTCCAGAATAAAACGGCTGAACTAAAATTTATTTAAAAGTTTGATTCTACTCCTTTTGTACTTGAGACCTGAGGTTTATATTCTACAATGTAAGTTACACATTGCCATAGCTGTCAAGCATCCCTTATTTGGAGGGACAGTCCCTTATCCCAGCGCCATGTCCCGCTGCTGTCCCTTACTGATGGATGTCCCTTAAATTTCCCGGGTTTCAAAGGAAGCAGCTCCTCTCCCTCCCTCCCTGCCGGCCAGGGAGGAGGGAGGCTCCAACTGTGTTGCTTGGCTGCCCGGCCCGCCCCCTCTGGCCTCCTCTCACCAGCCTCAGCCCCTGGGATCCCCTCCCCACCGGGACTGGCGGGAGCCTCGGGCCCTTCCACCGCCATCCTCCTCATGGCCGCCGAACTTAGCATCTCTGCCTGGGGCCTCTCCTCTGCCCGTCGCCGCCGCTCCAGCTCCTGCTAGGCCATACTGCAGCTGTGCCGCCGAAGGACCCGGATGAGATGGGCAGCCTGGCATGGCCTATGAATTGCTGAGGAGCCTTGAGAGGAGAGCGAGTGCAACCACTAAGAAAGCAGTTCAGAGAAAGGAGGAAGAGGAGAAGGCGGAGGCATGGGAAGGTGTTCCAAGGGCTACAAGGGAAGGACCGCAAGCGCTTCTCCCATAGATTTGTAGTGGTAGACTAGAATAGATGGTCTGATCTGCGGGTTTACTTCGGGCGCTATTTCCCCCCCCTCCTCCCGCCCCACCTGATGGAATTGAGAGCTGCAGATGGAGCAGAGAGAAAAGATACAGAACTGCAGCAGCATCTTCGTAGCTTGGACTTCGTTTTGCGTGAAAAGTGGTTGCTGCTTGTAGTTATTTAATTGCAGTGTTTCATCGGCTGGTGTCTTGAGCAGCAACCTCTGGAAACGAAGGGCTAAAAAGCAGCGCTTCTCTCCAAAATTATCTGGTCCCTTTTAACTTTGTATTTCAGCTGATTGACTAAAATCCCTTATTTTGGCTGCTGGTCCCTTATTTTCAAGGTTGCTGGTCCCTTATTTTCAAATCTGTAAGTTGACAGCTATGCATATTGCAAAGATAGGAAGACAATGATGTTGCTCATTACTGATGCAGTGAATAATTACTGCACCTGCAAACATTTGAGTGTTGCTTAGAAATGTCAGCATATATCTCTTGAAGGTTTGACCCCACTGTTAACATATCTCCCTCCCCCACTCACACACTTGTGGAATGAGTGGAATGTCAGGCAGTGCCAGGTCGTAGGTCCGTTCTTTGCAGAAAATACCAGGAACGGAACCTACTGCCAGCTTTCCCTATGGTGTCTAACTTTGTTAACAAAACACCAAGCAGGGTTTTTATGGCAGAAGTAGTATCAACAGTGGGGTAGGGTGGAAGGAGAAAGAGATGATCTGAAAAGAGTGATGAAGCTACGATGTTTTGGGGGAGATGTATGTGTGGCAGGGAAGCAGAACAGACTGGGAAGGAAATGTGGAGCCAGAGGAGGAGCATGTAAGTAGGCCTTGTGTGGCATGATGCTAGAGGACAGAATATCATACTGTATAGGGCACACATGGGGGGTGCACAGTTGTGGGGCGATCATACAAAAACAAGCATTAAGTTCCAGGGAGGTAGGGTATCTAAGGCAGATGGAGCCTTCCATCCTATATGATCCCGGATTGAGGTAGGGAAGAAGGGAGCCCAGGAAAGCTATTACCGTACCTTCTTCTAACAATGAAATTCAATAGGGGCAAATGTAAGCTTCTACACTGAGGGAAGAAGAACCAGTGACACCAATATAAGATGGGGGGCACCTGGCTTGCCAGTAGTACATGTGGAAAGGATCTAGTGGTCGTGGTGGACAAGTTTAACTTGAGTCAACAGGGTGATGCACAGCAGCAGCAGAAGAAGAAGAAGAAAAAAAGCTAATGCTATTCTAGGCTACATCAACAGAAGTATAGCGTCCAGATCAAACCAAAATGCTTGTTTACAAAGCTATTGTACTACCAACTTTACTGTATGCTTGTGAAAAATGGACCACTTATAAACAGCATCTAGTGAAGCCACTATCATTTGACATCATCTTCTTGCTTTAGACTCTGAAGCACAAGCAGCAGCATCTTGTAATACAATGTTTGACTCAACTGGTACTTCAAAGAAAACTCACACAAAAGAAGCAGAAAGACCTGACTCACTGCAGTCCTTCCATGTTCCCCTTCCCCTAATACTCTACACAACACATACTTTTCACAGAGAATTAGGAGATAGAGTATTTGGGAAAGCCCAAGAGTGCATGCACAATGCTAACAGATTGCCTTGTGGGGAAGACTGGAGAGAAGGAAGAAGTTACAACCATGGTCTGTGCTACCAGCTCTCACAGCACCTGACTGCAGGAAGTGATTGTAGGATCTATAAAGAGGTTGAACAGATTTGGAAAGCATGCAATTAAATTTCTAAATAATGTTACTAAGTAGCCTAGGATTTAAAGATGTAAACATTATGGCAAATAAAATCTCTGGCAAATGACCAGAAAAGATTCTCTAATGTTGACAATGTATTAATGAGAGTACTCACTTAATATGACATCAATAATCACAGATAACAAGGGCTCTTGAAGTGAACCATTCACAGTGGGATCAGGTGTTAAAAAGGGTTGTGTTATTGCCCCAACTCTATTTATTATTTTCATTGCCATGATCCTAAACTTTGTTGAAGGGAAACTCCCCACTGGAGTAGAAATCATAAATTGAACAGATGGAAAGCTCTTTAAAATGAGTAGGCTGAAAGCAAAGAGTAAGGTTACTGTAACTTCCATCATAGAACTTCAGTATGCTGATGACAACATAGTGTGTGCACACTCAGAGGGTGACCTCCAAACCATCCTAAATATCTTCACAGAAGCTTATAAAAAGCTTGGCCTATCGTTCAACATCCAAAAAACCAAAGTGCTGCAGCAACAAGCACCAAACAACCCCCTTGCAGTGCCACAAATCCAACTCAATGGTGTAACGTTGGAAAGTGTCAATTACTTCTCCTACCTAGGCAGTTACCTTTCCACAAGGGCTGATATTGATGCCGAAATCCAGCATCGCCTGAGCTCTGCAAGTGTGGCTTTTTCCCAACTGAAGGGCAGAGTGTTTGAGGACAAGGACATTCACAGGAAAACCAAAATACTTGCTTACTACCAACCTTACTGTAAGCTTGTGAAACATGGACCACTTATAAACGCCATCTCCAACTCCTCGAAAGATTACATCAACAGTGTCTCTGAAAACTTTTATACATCACTTTGGGAAGACAGGCGAACTAATGCCAGTGTACTGGAAGAAGCAAAGATCACCCATGTGGAATTGATGATGCTTCAACATCAACTTCATTGGACTGGTCATGTTGTGTGGATGCCTGATTACCGTCTTCCAAAGCAAGTACTCTATTCCGAACTTAAAAATGGAAAGTGTAATGCTGGTGGTCAACAAAAGAGGTTTAAAGACTTTCTCAAGGCAAATCTTTAAAAAATGTAGTTTATACACCAATAATTGGGAAGCACTGGCCTGTGAGAACTCCAATTGGAGAACAGCCTTTACCAAAGGCGTCATGGGCTTTGAAGACACTCGAACTCAGGACAAAAGGGAGAAACATGCTAAGAGGAAGGCATGCTTGGCAAATCCTCACCATGACCAACTCCCACCCGGAAACCAATGTCCCCACTGTGGAAGGATGTGTGGATTCAGAATTGGCCTCCACAGTAACTTACGGACTCATTGTTAAAACCGTGTTTATGGAAGACAATCTTACTCAGCTATGAGTGATCGCCAAAGAAGAAGAATAAGTGTCCAGATAAAGAGAACTCATAATACCACTGTATTCTACCTTGGTCAGACCACACCTGGAATACTGTGTCCAATTCTGGGCACCGCAATTTAAGAAGGATATTGTCAAGCTGGAAAGTGTTCAGAGGGCAACCAAAATAATTCATGGGTCTGGTAACTTAGCCTTAAGAGGAACAGTTGAGGAAGTTGGGTATGTGTAGCCTGGAGAAGAGGAGACTGAGGAGATATGATAGCCATCTTCAAATATCTGAAGGGCTGTCACATGGAAGATGGAACAAGGTTGTTTTCTCCTGCTCTGGAAGGTAGAACCTGAACCAATGGAATCAATTTATAAGAAAGGAGATTCTGACTAAACATCAGGAGGAAATTTCTGACAGCAAGTGCTGTTTGACAGTGGAATGGACTCCCTTGAGAAGGTGGTGGCCTCTCGTTCCTTGCAGGTTTTGAAGAAGATTGGATGACAATCTGCCATTGATGTTTTAGCTGAGACTCCTGCATTGTGGGGGTTGGACTAAATCACCCTTAGGGTCTCTTCCAACCCTACATTTCTATGATTATATGAAGACATACTTCCACAGATATTACTGACTGGACCTGCAATTATGCTTGAATATAAAGGAGACCATTTTGGAGCAGCAGAACCTATTTCATTCCCAAGTGTTTGGTTCTGTGGAGGAAGTTATTTTGCTACTTTACTTTTAAAACACACAAGTCTGTTAAGATTTCTAAACATAGTTATAGGAAAATGTTTGGGCTGTATCCAGCAGACAGTATTGGCTGATGGCCCAAGGAAGAGCTGCAGGTTTCCCATGCTCTGTAACCCCCAACGTCCCAATTCTGAAGGGGAGTTACACATTCCAATCTACCCACGTCTTATTTTATAGCTCAGAGTAAGCCGCACTCAGGAGGATGTTCATTAACTCAATACACATGTGAATGGATTTCCTTTATTTCTTTTTTGTGCCTTTGTTCAGGGAGATGCAGACTTTTAAGTACTTACGACTAGTTACCAACATGCTACTTCCTCTATAAGGGGGTGAGTTTGTGGCCACTTAAGCCAGGGCACAGCAACGTAGCCATATGAAACACAACCACTCAAAAGCCTGCCACACACCACCACCATAGAAACAATTTGTGGGATGCTCCGTTGCTCCTTATAATTCTGTCCAAAATTAAATTTGTTGAACTTCCAATAGCTAAGAGGCATGAAACATGAAGAATACTGAACTGAGGAACCAAAGGTTACAAGACTGGAAAGTGAGGAGCTAACTGTGGGGTGTCTTTTCTCTTTGTAAGTTTTGAAACTCTCAGATGGAAATAGTTTTTTAATGTTTATGATTTTTCAAGTAGATCACACTTTAACAGGGAGTACCGTATTTTTCGCCCCATAGGACGCACCGGCCCATAGGACGCATCAAGTTTTTTGGGGGGGAAATAAAGGGAAAAAAAATTATTTCCCCCCCAGGTGCTTGTGGGGCGGGCAGCGGGGAGAAGTGCTCTTCTCCCCGCTGTCCGCCTTCAGACCAGGTCCGGGGACAGCGGGAAGACGCGCTGCGCCTCCCAGCTGTCCCCGGAGCTTGTGGGGCAGGCAGCGGGTAGAAGCGCTCTTCTCCCTGCCGCCCGCCTTGAGATCAGGTCCGGGGAAAGCGGGGAGACGCGCTGCGCCTCCCCGCTGTCCCCGGAGCTTGAGGGGCAGGCAGCAGGGAGAAGCGCGCTTCTCCCTGCCGCCCGCCTTGAAATCAGGTCCGGGGACAGCAGGAAGACACGCTGCATCTCCCAGCTGTCCCCGGAGCTTGCGGGGCTGGCGGCGGGGTCTCCCCGCCGTCAGCCTCCAAACCACTTCGGGAGACAGCGGGATGGCGGCGTTCCCCCTCCCTCTGTCCGCCGACCTTGTGGGGCTGGCGCTGGGGCTCTCCTGAAGCCTGGAGAGCGAGAGGGGTCGGTGCGCACCGACCCCTCTCGCTCTCCAGGCTTCAGTGAAAGCCTGCATTCGCCCCATAGGACGCACACACATTTCCCCTTCATTTTTGGAGGGGAAAAAGTGTGTCCTATAGGGCGAAAAATACAGTAAGTCAACTTCCTGCAAGGAAAAGAACTTTGGCCTCCCGGGGCACTACATTTCAGACACTTACGGAAAGTTCTCTCTCAGGGTCCTTGTAAGAAACTATTCTAGTACAAAATGTGTGCATGTTTTCGTTTCCCACACACGTGTATTACCAATGCAGATAAATAATTCCACATGTCCTGTGAAGCTGAGAGTAATCCTCCATTAAGGAGGGATGAAAGCCACAGGTCCAGCAGAATGAGGCACTATAGATGGAAAAAAGTGTTCTAACGGATTAGGTCAATGTTCTAGAGAGTCCAGCATTCTGTCCCTCATCCTGGGACAGCAGCTCCTGCCCCTTTTGACACTCCAGCAACTAGGATCTGGAAGAATGTGGCATGCTCTGTATAGCCATGGATGGCCTTATTCCCCATGGATTTGTCTAATCCAATTTGGCTTTTAAAGCCATGGCACCTTTTCAAGCTCTGGTAGTTTAGCTTAGTGGAAAGAAGGCTTGGGAAGGAAAAGTGGAAGGAGAAGAAAACCTTGAGACAGAGCAATGGTTCCCACATTGGTTTCTGGTATTCAGTCAGCAGTTTCAAATCCCCTAGAATGCATTCCACTTCAGGGCTGTGATGGCCTGGGAATCCGATTCAGAGGCTGAACCGGAGGAATCCCAGCCTGCACAGGAGTCCCCGCCTCCAGGGCCGCCTGAACTGGGGCAGGGCCTTGATTCTGAAGCACCTGCACCTGTGCCGGATCCTCAGGAGCAGGCACCAGGTGAATCCACTCTGGCTCCAGAGGTGGTTGAGGACTCAGTGCCTACAGGTGAGTCTTCCCCTGGGCCCAGTAACCCTTCAGCCTCTCCTGAACTGCAGAGGCTCAGGGCAGAGAGGCGAAGGGAACTGGTTTCTCCCAGGAGGAGTGCTCGCCTTAAGGCCAGGAGAGGCGGGTCTCCTGGGGGCCGGGGCCGCCCCTGGCCTCAGAGAAGATAAAGGCCAGTCAGCCCAGTCCCAGGTTGCAGGAGCAACGTCGTTGAAGAGCTGTTTCGGCCAGCACCCAGTCCAGTTTCCCCAGAGTTCCTGTCCTTGCCCGGCTCCTCGCTGTGGACCCCGCTTCGCCCGTGGAGGACTGTCTGCCGACCCTCAACTCAGGTCCTGGACCTCGCCCCACGGTAACCTCCCCCCTGGACCAGCACAGTTTGCTCCCGCCACACCCGCACTCCCCCTTCGTTGGGGTGCGTTCAGGAAGAGCCAGAGGCCATGGCTGACCAGGCAGCTGCGCTGGTGGCATTAGCCCAGGAGAACCAGGCCTTGACCCACACCGTTCAGCAGCTAAGCGATGTGGTTATGGCGCTTCAGCAGCGGTTGGACGCCCTACCAGCTCCTGGGGCCGACGCCCCAGCTCCAGGCAAGTACCCAGTGGCCTTGCCAGAGAAATTTGATGGGGACCTGGCCAGCTTTCCCATGTTCCTCGCCCAGGCCAAGTTGTATATTCAGGGGCGAACCCGGAACTTCCCTGACAACCGCACCAAGGTGCACTTCTTGATCAGTTTGTTAAAGGACCAGGCGGCCAAGTGGGCTTTGCCACTGCTTCGGCAAGACTCTCCTTTGCTAACAGACTATGTGGGGTTTTGTAACCATTTAGAGGCTGTGTTTGGCAACCCCCAGAAGGAGAGCCAAGTCATTCGGACGATTCGTCGGTTGAGACAGGACAAGTCCACAGCCACCACTTACGCCACAGAATTTCGGCTGTTGGCGCAGGACTTGTCTTGGAATGACGCTGCACTTCGGGACCAGTATCTTGAGGGACTGTCAGACGAGATACTGGATCAGTTGGCCACGATGGATCGTCCCACCACGCTGGACGCCCTCATTCAGCGGAGCCTGCAGATAGACGATCGGTTGGAGGACCGTCGCCAGGCCCGGGACCGCCAGCACTCCCAGCTCCTGGCTCCAGTCGTTCCCAGCAGGTCCACGGCCACAGCTGAGTTGCCGGACGAGCTAACGCAGCTTGGGGCTGCGCGACCTCGCCTCTCCCCCTCGGAGAAGATGCCATTTTCCTGGGACAAGGAGGCGGGGGAGGCGTTTCAGGGATTGAAAGCTGTTTCCAGAGAGCGCCGATCTTGCAACATCCTGATCCCTCTCGACCTTTTGTGGTAGAGACTGACGCCTCCAGCACGGCTCTCGGTGCCGTCTTGTCCCAGCAGCGTGGACCTGATGCGCCACTGTTACCCTGCGCCTTCTATTCCCACCAGCTCCTTCCGGCGGAGCGTAACTATACTATGTGGGAGCGGGAACTACTGGCCATCAAAGTGGCCTTTGAGATCTGGCGCCACCATCTTGAGGGGGCACAACACCCGGTGGAGGTGAGAACCGTCCACCAGAACCTGGAGTACCTCCAGACCACCTGCAAGCTGAACCAAAGGCAGATCCGGTGGGCGTTGTTCTTTTCCCGGTTCCAGTTCTGGATTCGCTACATCCCTAGCTCCCAAAACCAGAAACCCTGTCCCGGAAACCTGAAGACATTGCAGACATGGTACAGCAAGCAGTACCAACCACGATCCTACCACCGGCTGCGTTCCTGGCCACTCAGGAGGCTGAGCCACTGCAGGCTCGGGTGCGGGAACAGCAGCGGGTCGATGCTTGGGCCCAGGAACGACTTCAGGAACTGGCCAAAGGATCATGCCCCCAGTATCCGGGGCTGGTCTTGCATCAGGGCCTTCTGCTGCACCACAGTCGCCTGTACATCCCGCCAGGGCCACTGCGGGCTGAGGTTCTCCGGATGACCCATGATGCCCCAGCAGTGGGACACTTTGGGCGGTATCGGACCACCCATCTGGTAAGCCGTGAGTTTTGGTGGCCCCGCCTGAAGGCTGACGTGGCTCGCTACGTCGCTGGTTGTGACGTCTGCCGGCGGGCCAAGGGCCCTACCAGGCGACCCCCTGGCCTACTTCAGCCGCTGCGAGTCCCACCACGTCCTTGGCACACGGTTTCGCTAGACTTTGTAGTGGACTTACCCCCGTCTCGTGGCTGTACCTGCCTCCTAGTTTTCTCTGACCATTTCACTAAGATGGTGCACTGTGCCCCCTGCCCATCCGTACCCTCAGCTAAGGAAACCGCTCAGCTGTACCTTCAGCATGTCTTCCGCCTGCATGGCCTACCTGAGCGTGTGGTGTCCAACCGGGGCATCCAGTTCACATCCCGTTTCCGGCGAGCACTGCACCAGACCCTCGGGACAGAGGTCTGTCTCTCATCAGCCTACCACCCACAGACCGATGGCCAGACGGAACGGGTGAACGCGGTGCTGGAGCAGTACCTCCGGTGTTACTGCAGTTACCAGCAGGATGACTGGGTCGACCACCTAGCATTGGCGGAGTTCAGCTACAACAACGCGGTGAACGCGTCCACCCAGCAGACCCCGTTCCAGGCCAGTTACGGTTAACATCCACGGCTGTTCCCGGATGTGCTGCCGGCATCTGCGATCCCTGCGGTGACGGAGTGGCTTCAAGAGCTCCAGTCCCAGCAACAGCTATTCATGGAGCAACTGCGCCAGGCCAAGGAGGCGTACAAGGCCCAGGCCGACCGCCACCGCCAGGTGGGGCCGGAACTCCACGTCGGTGACCTGGTATGGCTCTCCACTCACCACCTCCACCCCTCTCGACCTTCGTGGAAGCTGGACGCCCGTTTCACCGGCCTGTTTCCCATCGTGGACCAGGTCTTGCCTGTGGCATTCCGTCTCCAGTTGCCCGCGACCCTGAAGGTTCACCCGGTATTCCACAGGTCCCTTCTGAGTCCGGTGGCCCCGCCCGACGAGTTCCACCCGAACCGTTCACGACCGCAGCCAGTTTTGGTTCAGGGGGAGCCTGAGTACGAGGTGGAACGCATTCTGGACTCCCGATACCACAGGGGAAAGCTGCAGTATCTCATAGACTGAAAGGGGTATGGACCTGAGGACCGGTCCTGGGAACCAGCAGCCAACGTCCATGTGCCTGCCTGCGTCCGAGATTTCCATGCGGCATACCCCAGCAAGCCGGGCCCAGACCCTCGATTGAGGGGGGGGCTGGGAGGGGGGATGGTGGGATGGCCTGGGAATCCGATTCAGAAGCTGAACCGGAGGAATCCCAGCCTGCACAGGAGTCCCCGCCTCCAGGGCCACCTGAACTGGGGCAGGGCCTTGATTCTGAAGCGCCTGCACCTGTGCCGGATCCTCAGGAGCAGGCACCAGGTGAGTCCACTCTGGCTCCGGAGGTGGTTGAGGACTCAGTGCCTACAGGTGAGTCTCCCCCTGGGCCCAGTAACCCTTCAGCCTCTCCTGAACTGCAGAGGCTCAGGGCAGAGAGGCGAAGGGAACTGGTTTCTCCCAGGAGGAGTGCTCGCCTTAAGGCCAGGAGAGGCAGGTCTCCTGGGGGCTGGGGCCGCCCCTGGCCTCAGAGAAGATAAAGGCCAGTCAGCCCAGTCCCAGGTTGCGGGAGCAACGTCGTTGAAGAGCTGTTTCGGCCAGCACCCAGTCCGGTTCCCCCAGTTCCTGTCCTTGCCCGGCTCCTCGCTGTGGACCCCGCTTCGCCCGTGGAGGACTGTCTGCCGACCCTCGACTCAGGTCCTGGACCTCACCCCACGGTAACCTCCCCCCTGGACCAGCACAAGGGCTAGGAGAGAACTCACCACATATCTGCGCTTTCTAATATAGTGCCAGAGCTCTTCCGTCACTTTTTCTCCCCCTCCCCATGCCTTTGATTTATGTGTCCATGAGGTTTGCTAATCCCACCTAATAAAGCTTCAGACCTGTGAAGGATGGCTGGGGTTGTTACTTCATCAGTTGGCAAAACCTCCCGTTTCCGCAGGGCAGGGCATCACCAGGTTCTAATCAGAAGAGACAGTGCCTAGGAACAATTACATCCACTGTCCAGCCATTTCTCCATTTGAGAGTTAATCAGGCCTCCCTCAACAGGACCATTAACCAAGCAAACAGGAAAAACTCCCCATTGTCAGAAAGCCATCATGGCCCATCAGTCTTCAGAGATGGACCATTCCAAATGGCCCTTAATCCCAGGAGAGTTTCAGAGTACTTGAGTCCATTACCCAGGAGGTAATATCTGCCCCATGACAAAGAAGTTATATAAACTCCACATTATCTTCCTCTGTTGTGAGCAGATGAACAAACCAAGAATCCTACTGTGTAAGGCTAGATATAATTTGAGAAAGACCATGAAATTTTGAGCTGTACCAAAAAAAGATGGCTTTCATGTAAATATGAAAGTCCCCTAGGATCCCTGTTCCTTCTTGAACCCAACACCATACACTCAACGTTAGGAGACTCCCCAACAAGGTATCCGGTTATGTCAGGGAATTGGAAGCTGCCGAAGAGCCGAGAGGGGAGAGAGACAAGTACGGAGAGCCTATGTCGTTAATCAGCAGCTTCTCATCCTTTCGGATTGCAGTCGGGAAGCCACTGTTTCCAAGCCTTCATGCATCACATGCTAGGGCCGTTGCTGTACCGTAACTGCGTCTGCTTCTTGGACAATGTGCTGGTGTACTCAGACAACGAGGATCAGCATGTAAAGGATGTGTGTCAAGTCCTGAGCAGACTCAAGGAGCATCGCTTGTGGGTGAAGCTGGAGAAGTGTCGTTTCCACGCGAAAGTGGTGGAGTTCCTGGGTTACAGGTTGTCGGACAAGGGCGTGGCCATGGATCCGGAGAAGGTGAAGGCTGTGGTTGAATGGGAGAGCCCCAAGAACCGGAAAGACGTTCAACGTTTCCTGGGTTTCAGCAACTTCTACAGGAAGTTCATCAAGAACTTCGCAAAACTGACGGCGCCCATAATGGACTGTCTTAGTGCTAAGAAAAAGTTTGTCTGGACTGAGGAGGCGCAAAGGGGGTTTGAGGAGCTTAAGAAAGTCTTTGCGTCGGAGGAGCAGCTGCTGCACGTCAACCCTGAGCGACCGCTGCGAGTTGAGACAGATGCCTCGGATCGGACGATAGGGGCAGTGTTGCTACAACCAGATGGAGAAGGGGAGTGGCGGCCATGTGCTTTTTTTTCTCGGAAGCTGAAAAAGCCGGAGCAGAACTACACTATCTACGATAAGGAATTGCTTGCGATCGTCGCTGCATTCAAGCAATGGCGACATTTCTTGATCAGGGCGAGGCACCAAGTTTTGATGTGCACGGACCACAAGAACTTGGAGTACTGGCGTATGGTGCGGGTGCTGTGCCAGAGGCAGATACGCTGGGCGGAGTTTTAGGCCGGCTTTAACTTTAAGATTGAATACGTGCCAGGGGAGCAGAATGCGAGGGCGGATGCGCTGTCTTGCAAACCGCAGTACATGGGAGAGGAAGGGCCGCCGGTCGCCAGATTAATGTTCCCCGAGACCCAGTGGACTTGTGGAGCGGCGTTGGTGAAAGACAATGAACTGATGAGGCTGCTCAGAGAAGATGACTTTGCAAGGCAAAAGATGGGGAATTTAAGGCAAAAGGGGGTGCCGAGGGTGGTTTCGAGGTGAAAGGAGGGCTTCTGTACTATAGGGGGGGTTTGTATGTCCCAGGTGAAGCCCTCAGGAACAGGATCCTCAAGCAACTTCACGACAGCTGCACGGCGGGACATTTTGGACAACACAAAACCATGCTACTGGTTACCAGGGAATTTTGGTGGCCCAAAGTGAGGGAGAAAGTGGGAGAAGCAACAAAAGGAACAGCCATTTTAGATCTGGTCCTAACCAATGTTGATGACCTGGTTAGTGGGGTAGAAGTGGAAGGATTATTAGGCGCGAGTGATCATGCTCTTCTGAAGTTTACTATACAGCGGAAAGGAGCAGCCAAGCATACTAGGCCTCAATTTCTTGACTTTAAGAAAGCCGACTTCATAAAACTTAGGGAAGTGCTGGGTGAGATCCCATGGACAGTAATACTAAAAGGAAAGGGAGTTCATGATGGCTGGGAGTTTGTTAAGAGGGAGATAGTAAAAGCACAACTTCAGGCAATACCAATGAGACGGAAACATGGAAGGTGCCTAAAGAAGCCAGGGTGGCTATCTAAAGAACTTTTAACTGAGTTAAGATTAAAAAAGGATGTGTACAAAAAATGGAAAAGGGGGGAAACCACCAAAGAGGAATTCAAACAAATAGCCAGCACGTGTAGACACAAAGTCAGAAAAGCTAAAGCACAGAATGAACTCAGGCTTGCTAGAGAGGTTAAAAGCAACAAAAAAGGCTTTTATGGGTATGTTCGTAGCAAAAGGAAGAACAAAGTGGGGTCACTCAGAGGAGAAGATGGTGAAATGCAAACAGGGGACACAGAAAGGGCTGAACTCCTCAATGCCTTCTTTGCCTCAGTCTTCTCCGATAAAGAAAACAATGCCCGACCTGAAGAATTTGGAGCAAATGATTCAGCAGAGGAAACACAGCCCAGAATAACTAAGGAGATAGTACAAGAATACTTGGCTAGTTTAGATGTATTCAAGTCTCCAGGGCCAGATGAACTGCATCCAAGAGTATTAAAAGAACTGGCAGATGTGATCTCAGAACCACTGGCAGTCATCTTTGAGAATTCCTGGAGAACAGGCGAAGTCCCGGCAGACTGGAGGAGGGCAAATGTTGTCCCTATTTTCAAAAAGGGGAAAAGAGAGGACCCAAATAATTACCACCCAGTCAGTCTGACATCAATACCAGGGAAGATTCTGGAGCAGATCATTAAGCAAACAGTCTGTGAGCACCTAGAAAGGAATGCTGTAATCACCAATAGTCAGCATGGATTTCTGAAAAATAAGTCATGTCAGACTAACCTGATCTCGTTTTTTGACAGAATTACAAGCCTGGTAGATGAAGGGAACGCAGTGGATGTAGCCTACCTTGATCTCAGCAAGGCATTTGACAAGGTGCCCCATGATATTCTTGTAAAGAAGCTGGTAAAATGCGGTCTTGACTATGCTACCACTCAGTGGATTTGTAACTGGCTGACTGACCGAACTATTCCTGACTATTGGCTTTATGAAGTCGGCTTTCTTAAAGTCAAGAAATTGAGTCCTAGTATGCTTGGCTGCTCCTTTCCGCTGTATAGTAAACTTCAGAAGAGCATGATCACTCGCGCCTAATGATCCTTCCACTTCCACCCCACTAACCAGGTCATCAACATTGGTTAGGACCAGATCTAAAATGGCTGTTCCTTTTGTTGCTTCTCCCACTTTCTGGACAATGAAGTTGTCTGCAAGGCCAGTGAGGAATCTGTTTGACCTTATGCTCTTGGCTGAGTTTGACATCCAACAAATATCCGGGTAATTGAAGTCCCCCATTACTACTATCTCCCTTCCTTTTGCATGCTTGGCCATCTGTTCCAGGAAGGCATCATCTATGTCCTCCATTTGGCTTGGGGATCTATAGTAAACTCCCACAATGAGGTCACTGTTATTCTTCTCTCCCTTAATTTTGACCCAAATGCTCTCACTTTGGCTTTGAGGTTCTAAATCTTGGATCTCTTCACAGGTATACACATCCCTGACATATAACGCCACAAAGGTTAGTTTAAACGTATAGCCCAGTCCAGCTTCTCCCAACCTCTGTTGCAGCTGTTCGAAGCAGGAGGTCCTCACAAAGAACACAAAGAAATGTGGCTCAGCTTCTGGGCTCATCCAATTCTAGTTAGTAGAAATTCGAAAGGCAGAAACAGATCAGTTTAGCCTCCTGTGAAGGTAACAGGTGGTAACTGAGTGGGGATATAGGAAGCTGAAGCCATGCCGGAAATAAGGATTCCCTGTGCAAGTTTTAAGTATATTGATGCTGGCAGCATCTGCTTCTGCCTGGGGTAGCGGGAAAACTATAACTCTCAGCATGTCTCAGCAGAACGTGCAGATGTACAAGGATGGTTGGAACTGCAGTTTACTCCCATCATTCTGGCAGAAGCAGATTCTATCAGTGTCAAGGCTTTCTTCTATCGCTTTTGAAAGTAGAAGTGAGAGAAGAACCTTTTATCCCACGGACAGGGAAGGGCTGGCAGAGGAATTGGGAGAGGCCTGGTGAAGCTGAGCTGGCTTCGTATAGAATTTACCATAAGGGCTTCCGGCGAGGCGCGCTCATCGACGGGTTGAGGGAAGGTGCTCTGACTTGCTCCAGCACACCCAATCACAGCAAAATGGGACTGGGGAGAGCGGGGGTGATGCAAACTCCCCTGGGAAAAGATTGAGAGGAAATCTCAAACTTAAGAAAGCACCAAGCAGTGCATGAAGGGGCTTCCCGTACTTCTAGCACAGAAGGGGAGGAAGACAGGAGAGTCTCAGCGCTAAAATAAATGGGGCTATGTCGGCCATGAGATGCCACAAGACCCGAGTGAGTAGCACTAAACTCTCTGAATTGAAAACTAGCCATTAGAACCCTGTTCTCAGGTGATTCTTACATCGGAAAACAAAACGGAAAAATATTAACGAGAACAGACGCCTTTCTATATGTGAAACAATAGAAAAGGAAAGCAGGGGAAAGGAGGTGAGCTCCAACTCAACTTTTGTGTTTATGAATCTTTACATCAAATGATCCATACAAGGACTAGAAAGCATACCAAGCGACCAAATCTTTTATATTAAATTAAAAACAGACCAAGGTTCACTGACAGTGACTGAGAGGTGGGGAGCAGAAGCAGGGAGTTCAGCTGGGTCCTCCTCCTGCTACTTTTGGGTGTTGGAAGGCAAGCCTTGCCAGAGACAGAAAGGAGGGAGAAGCAAGGCTTTTAGGAGCAGAATTGGAGTGTTAAAGATTGTAGTCTCATAAGAGGGAGAACACTGGAGATTGCTCAATTCGGGGCTGAAGGAAGACGGAAGAGGCAGGAAGGCGAGGGAACACACTGCAGACGGAGAACAGATGACGAGGAGAGGAAGGGTTTGCTGAGGTGACGCTGAGACTAAGGAAAGTTAATCCAAGGGCTGTGAGAGAGTTGAAAGTTAACAGTGAAGAGAAAGAGGAGAAAGGGAAAGACTGTAAGCAGCAGCTCAGGGGATAAAGAAAAAAGAAAAACAAAGAAGGGTTAGCGAAGAATAATAATAATAATAATAATTTATTATTTGTACCCCGCCCATCTGGCTGGGTTTCCCCAGCCACTCTGGGCGGCTTCCATAGAAAACCAAAAATACACTAAAATATCACAGATTAAAAACTTCCCTGAACAGGGCTGCCTTAAGATGTCTTCTGAATGTCAGGTAGTTATTTATCGCTTTGACATCCGATGGGAGGGCGTTCCACAGGGCAGGCGCCACTACCGAGAAGGCCCTCTGCCTGGTTCCCTGTAGCTTTGCTTCTCGCAATGAGGGAACCGCCAGAAGGCCCTCGGCGCTGGACCTCAGCGTCCGGGCAGAACGATGGGGGTGGAGACGCTCCTTCAGGTATACTGGGCCGAGGCCGTTTAGGGCTTTAAAGGTCAACACCAGCACTTTGAATTGTGCTCGGAAACGTACTGGGAGCCAATGTAGGTCTTTCAAGACCGGTGTTATGTGGTCTCGGCGGCCGCCCCCAGTCACCAGTCTAGCTGCCGCATTCTGGATTAGTTGTAGTTTCCGAGTCACCTTCAAAGGTAGCCCCACGTAAAGCGCATTGCAGTAGTCCAAGCGGGAGATAACCAGAGCATGCACCACTCTGGCGAGACAGTCCGCGGGCAGGCAGGGTCTCAGCCTGCGTACTAGGTGGAGTTGGTAGACAGCTGCCCTGGACACAGAATTGACCTGCGCCTCCATGGACAGCTGTGAGTCCAAAATGACTCCCAGGCTGCGCACCTGGTCCTTCAGGGGCACAGTTACCCCATTCAGGACCAGGGAGTCCTCCACACCAGCCCGCCCCCTGTCCCCCAAAAACAGTACTTCTGTCTTGTCAGGATTCAACCTCAATCCATTAGCCGCCATCCATCCTCCAACTGCCTCCAGGCACTCACACAGGACCTTGACCGCCTTCACTGGTTCTGATTTGAAAGAGAGGTAGAGCTGGGTATCATCTGCATATTGATGGACACCCAGTCCAAACCCCCTGATGATCTCTCCCAGTGGCTTCATATAGATGTTAAAAAGCATGGGGGAGAGGACGGAACCCTGAGGCACCCCACAAGTGAGGGCCCAGGGGTCTGAGCACTCATCCCCCACCACCACTTTCTGAACACGGCCCAGGAGGAAGGAGCGAAACCACTGCATAACAGTGCCCCCAGCTCCCAGCCCCTCTAGACGGTCCAGAAGGATGTTATGGTCGATTGTATCAAAGGCCGCTGAGAGATCCAGCAGAACTAGGAAACAACTCTCACCTTTGTCCCTAGCTCGCCGGAGATCATCAACCAGCGCGACCAAGGCAGTTTCAGTCCCATGATGAGGCCTGAATCCTGATTGGAAGGGATCCAAATGGTCCGCATCCTCCAGGCGTGCCTGGAGTTGTTCAGCAACCACGCGCTCAATCACCTTGCCCAAGAATGGAAGATTTGAGACTGGGCGATAGTTGGCCATACTGGCCGGGTCTAAAGATGGTTTTTTAAGAAGCGGTTTAATGACCGCCTCTTTCAGCGGATCTGGGAATGTTCCCTCACAGAGGGAAGCATTCACCACCCCGCAGAGCCCATCGCCCAGCCCTTCCCGGCTTGCTTTTATTAGCCAGGATGGGCAAGGATCAAGGAGACAGGTGGTTGGTTTCACGCGTCCAAGCAGCCTGTCCACATCCTCGGGGGTAACGGATTGAAATTGATTCCATGCAACTTGACCAGACAGAGCTCTAGCACTCTCCCGCCCCAGCCCTGCTCCCACGGTGGTGTCTAGCTCCCTCCGAATATGAGTGATTTTATCTGCAAAAAACTTTGCAAAATCGTTGCAGGAGATCTTGGGGTCTTTACAAGGCCCCGGTGGTAAAGGTGGTTCCGTTAAATTGCGAACCACCTGAAAGAGTCTCCTGCTACTATTTTCTGCAGATGCAATAGAGGCGGTGAAGAAAGTCTTCTTCGCCGTCGCTATCGCCACTTGGTAGGCTCGAAGTTGAGCTCTAACCTGTGTCCGGTCAGATTCGGAGTGAGTTTTCCGCCACCGACGCTCTAGCCGTCTCAGCGATTGTTTCATCGCCCTCAGCTCCGAAGAAAACCACGGGGCTGTCCGGGCTCCATGCAATCGGAGAGGGCGCTTCGGAGCCAGACAGTCGATAGCCCTGGTTAACTCCGCATTCCAGCGGGCCACCAGGGAATCAGCTGAAAGGCCATCAACATGGGATAAAGCATCCCCTACCACTCTCTGGAAACCCTTTGGATCCATTAAGTGGCGGGGGCGGACCATCCGAATTGGTCCCACCTCCCTGCAGAGGGGAAGGGTCGCGGAGAAGTCCAGTTGCACCAGGAAGTGATCTGACCATGGCACTTCTTTTGTTTCACTTTTACTTAGTGTCAGATCACCCACGTCACTAGAGGTGAACACCAGGTCTAAGGCATGTCCATGACTATGAGTTGGGCCAAACTTATTCAGGGACAGCCCCATGGAGGCCATGCTTTCCACGAAGTCCTGAGCGGCCCCTTGTAAGGTCGTGTCGGCATGGATGTTAAAATCCCCTAGGACAACCAAACTAGGTGTCTCCAGGAGAAAATCCGCCACGACCTGAAGCAGCTCAGACAGGGAATCCTTGGTGCAGCGGGGAGGCCGGTACACCAATAGGAATCCTGTACTGCCCCTATTGCCCACTTCCAGAACATGCACTCAGAAAACTGGATCTTCCCAGTAGGACGCCTGGTGCAAGCTAGTGACTTCCTAAAAATCACTGCAACCCCCCCTCCCCGCCCACATGACCTGGGTTGCTGTGCGTAAGAGAAACCTGGTGGGCAAGCAGCGGCAAGGACAGGCCCATCTGCTTCCTCCAACCAGGTCTCTGTCACACATGCCAGGTCAAATCCTCCATCCACAATCAGGTCGTGGATGGCAGTGGTTTTATTCATCATTGACCTGGCATTACACAGCAACACCTTCAGGTCATGTAGGTTTCCCCTGTTGATTCCAGTATCCATCCGGTCAAGGCCAGACCCGGAGGCAGGGATAGTCTTCAAACAACGACTAAACCTGCCTCCTCGGTAATGACATGGTCTGGTCTTAGCGTAACTCCGCCTCCTGCCCATGATCACCGAGATCGGATGTCCCAGTGCTTCCCCCCCTGTGGAACTTGTCCCAGCCATCGTGTTGGCTGGGGCCCCACTCCCAGGCAGCCCTGATCCCGCCCCTTAAAAACAAAACGCAAACTATACAGAACCAATAAAACAACAACAACAAAAAAGAACAGAACAATTATAATAAAATAAAAAATAATCCCCAACCAAATATCCATTCCACCCACCCCCAACAAAGGAAAAAAGGAAAAAAAGAAATAAAAATTTAAATTGCCACCGACTGCTTGAGGACATTTTAAAGCACACTAACCCCCTGGAACAGGGAAGCAATGGCAGAACACTTCCCACCCTTCCCAAAAAGTTTGTTCCAAAAAGGGTCTGGGCCACGCCCCCTGGGCCAGTTGGAAAAGGCCCTGGAATGGAGCAGGCCCTGCAGTCCTCACCCAGCCGATGGTCCGAGGCCTCACTGCAGCAGGAGTCCCTTTATAGCTGGGAGAGAGGGTCTGGGCCAGTTGTGGGTGGGAGAAGAACGTGGCGACAGATAGAAGCTGAGTCATCCCTCCCTCCCTTCTTGTGAGTAGCCAAAATGGAACTTGGTAAGAGGAAGTGCCACTGACAAATCAACGTTAACTTTCTTTAAGCGCAAAGCAAGACATCACTAGGTTGTTATAGACTGTACAGGGACACCTAGTGGTGGAAAAGAAATTACATTCTGATAATCCTGGTGGATATGCAAGTCCCAAGCGACTAGACTCTATAAGGACAAGCCCTCCCCATATTATCACTGTTAAGGTTTGGTAATGAATTATGCTGATTTATTTAAATGGTTGATGTGAATGTTTTATGAATTGAACAGAACAAGGGGTTATGTTTTAAAGGTATTGGCTAATTGAATCAATTAATATCCAGAACCCTAAGGCTAACAAGATTTGATATAAGATAACCAGATGGGCAATAGAAAATATAAATTAATTCAAACAGCAAACTTATAATTAATTGATTATTGTATTGTGGGGTTTTAGTAATTAAGGTACTGAATAAGTGACTATAGCATCATAGTATTTTATATTTTAAGTAACAAATGTTGAAGGGGTAACTGAATAACCTACTCCCAGATCTCTCTAAGTATAATAAATTTAGATATGGGGGCCCTCTAAGTGCAAAAGAACCGCTAAAGGAAATTATTGAGACTGGGTCAAAGTTTATTTTTGTGAGTGTATAGGGAAGCCAATATAATGAATACCATGGAATTACAGTCCATGCTAGCTGCCGCTGTCAGAGCCCCAAGACGCCAATCAGTAGTGGAGTTAGATTCAAATGTGGATTTAAAAGATTTGATTATCAGAATGAATAATCAATAAATGACAAACTTGACTCTATGGGCAACGAGATCGAGCAGAATTTTAAATTAATAATGGACATGTTGGGCAGCTGAAATACATGGAAATAGAGAAGACAGTGCAAGACTTAAAATCTAGAATCAGTAAACAAGAGGAACTTTCAAAGGAAACTACTAAGAAAACACAAACAGAGAACAAGGAACTGAAAAAAGGACAAGACACAATAAACGATGAAATATTGGAACTAAAGAGAATTCATGAGGAGACGTTAGACCAAATTGCTATTCTGGAAATGCATCAAAGGGAGCTTATTCTTTGCTTTCGAGGAATCCCAGATATAGAGAATGAAGATATCAAATCAAAACTAACAAAGGAATTTGCTAACTAGCTGGGTGTCCAAGAGGAAGAACTGATAATGGACATAGATAAGATCTTTAGAATCAAGACTGACAGAACAAAGTCAAGTAAAGGACCAGGAGACTGTCTGGTGTTTTTCAATTCAAGATTGTTGAAGGACAAGATATTGCAGAAAAGAAAACTGAGGCTAGACAACAGGAACATTACAATCTTTAAAGAAATCCCAAAAAGGATCCTGAGAAAAAGACAAAACTATAAGACACTGACAGATGCATTAAAGACTAAAGAAATAAGATATAAATGGGAGTACCCGGAGGGAATATCCTTCACTTACAAAGATAGAAGACCCTCAGAAATGCAGAAGAAGTTGGGAAATTCTGGAGAAAATACAAGAGAGAACTGGGAGGAGATACTACACAGGAGACAGAAGAGGAGGTGGAAAGCCCAAGGAGAGAGTAAAAGAGCCAGTGCTGAGAAATATAATAAGACATAATTTATTAAATAAAACTGTATTCCTTTCTTTTGATACTTATTCTGAATTGATTCTAAAAACAGTGACCGATAAAGTTTGATGAATTTGAATATTATCTCATGGAATATCAATGGTTTAAATAATAAAACAAAAAGAAATAAAACTAAACACATTTTTAAAAAGAATTGGGATGTTATCTGCCTCCAGGAAATGCACATAGCTAAAAAACATAGGAGAGTATTAATAAACAAGAGATTAGGAGCGGAATGTATAGCTTCATAGATACATAAAAAAGAGGGATTGCTATATATATAAACCCTAAGTTAGAATGGAAATTAATATTTAAAGATGAGGATGGCAGGACATTAGGAGTGCAGTCAACAAGAGGAAAAGAAAAACTAATATTGGTGGGTGTGTACACTCCAAATGGAAATAAAACAAAACAAAAAATCAAGCATTGGAGAAAAAGCTACTCAAAAATAATAATGAGGACATGATTCTTATGGGGGACCTCTATGGGGTCACCTCAATAGAACAAGATAGAATGGAAAGGGAGAAAACATCCAAGGAACGGAAACTTCCAAAATCCTTCTTCCAAATGGTAGAAGACCTGAATTTAATTGATGCCTGGAGAGATAAAAATGTCAAAGAGAGACAATATACATATTACTCAAAAGCCAAAAAATCTGTAGAGATCCAACCCAAATCCAAATCAGATCACAATCCAATGACATTAAAATTAAGAAGTAACAAGAAGGTATGTAAAAGATTGAGAATGAGAGAATTTCAAATGATGACAAAATACTTCAAAAAGCAAAAGAAACATTGAAAGAGTTTTCTGAAATAAATATGGTGCATGAGACAGATATTAGAGTTATCTGGGATGCAGGAAAGGCCTTATCAGAGGATTATATATTCAACGAAACACAATACAATGAGAAAAGAAATTAAATCATATTAGGCAAGAAATAGAATTGAATGAGAATATATTGGCGAAAAGTCAAAAAAAAAATACTGCAAACCAAAATATTAAAATATTGCAATCTCAACTTTCATCACTCTTAACCCAAGAGATAGAGAATAACATCAAATGGATGAAACAAAGAAATTTGAAGCTTGCCAACAAACCAGGTAAACTGATGGCATGGCAGTTAAAAAGAAACAAAGAGAAAAACAAATTGATAAAATAGTCCAAGAAGGGAAGGTAATTGATAACCCAGAAGGAATAATCAATAGCTTTTTGGGCTATTTTTGAAATTTATATTTATGTTTTGAAATTTATATTTATAGAGGAAGAACAGGATATAATAAAGTACCTTCAGTAGAAAGAAATTCCCAAAATAGCAGAAGAGAAAATTGACTGATTAAATTCACCAGTCACTATGATGGAGATACACCAGGTCATCTCACAATCAAAGTTGGGCAAATCACCAGGCCCAGACAGGCTATCGGCAATTCATTATAAAAAATTGGAGGAGATAATAGCCTTACCTTTGAAATCACTTATGAACAAAATAATGCAAGATGGTAAAATCCCAGAATCCTGGAAGGAGCAAATATAGTTCTAATTTACAAACAAGAATCATCTCACGAATCTGTCAATAATTATAGGCCCATCTCTCTTTTAAATAACAATTATAAACTGTATGCAGGAATTCTGGCCAATAGACTAAAATTGGTATTAAAGGATCTAATTAATCAAGATCAGGCAGGATTCCTCCCGGACCACCATATGAGAACTAACATGAAAACAGTGATAGATTTGATTGAGTATCTAGATTTAAAGCCAAACAAAAAAGCTGCTTTCATGTTAGTGGATGCCGAGAAGGCTTTCAATAATTTATCATGGAAATTCTTAAGGAAAGTTATTGATCTGGCTATAATGGGAGATCAGTTTACCAAAGGTATAAAAGCTATTTATGAAAAACAGAAAGCCAACCTAATAATCTGCAAAAACAGAATATATACCAATAGAAAAAGGTACAAGACAGGGCTGCCCACTTTCTCCTCTACTGTTCATATTGACTTTGGAAATACTCAATTCGGTGCTGAGGAATGAAGAAGAAATTAAAAGGATTACCCTTGGCCAAAAGGCTTTCAAAGTGAAAGCTTTTGCAGGTGACTTAAACATCACAGTAGAAGATCCAGAATTGAGTACAGTGGTACCTCAGGTTACATACGCTTCAGGTTACATACGCTTCAGGTTACAGACTCCACTAACCCAGAAATAGTGCTTCAGGTTAAGAACTTTGCTTCAGGATGAGAACAGAAATCATGCTCCGGCAGCACAGCAGCAGCAGGAGGCCCCATTAGCTAAAGTGGTGCTTCAGGTTAAGAATAGTTTCAGGTTAAGTACAGACCTCCAAAACGAATTAAGTACTTAACCTGAGGTACCACTGTATACCCAAAGTGTTGGAAAAATTATTAGCATTTGGAGGTTTCCGGATTTAAACTTAACAGTTCAAAAACAAAGCTAATGGTTAAAAATTTATGGGAACAAGAAAAAAAGGAACTACAGGATAAAACGGGTTTGATGATAGCGAAAAAAGCAAAATATCTTGGAACTGAAATAATAATGAAAAATATAAATCTTTTTGATGACAACTATAACAAAATCTGGAAAGAAATTTAAAAATATTTGGGAATTTTGACTAGGTTAAAACTTTCATTTTGGGGAAGAATTTTGGTAATAAAAATGATAGTGCGTCCCAAAAAGCTTTTCCTTTTTCAAATGATCCCGATCATAGGCAAAATGGAATGTTTCGATAGGTGGAGAAAAGACCTGACAAGGTTTATCTGGCTGAATAAGAAACTGCGCATAAAACATAAAATATTGACGTATAATTTCTTATACGGAGAGGGGGCTTTGCCCTACCAAATTTAAGAACGTATTATGAGGCAGCGTGCCTAACTTGGATAAAGGACTGGATTTTATTAGAGAAAACAGATCTACTTGACTTGGAAAGCTACAACAGATATGGGTGGCATGCCATAATATAAGGTTATAATATAAGGTCAAAATCCACAGTGGGTTTACTAACCATATAGTTAGGAATGCCCTTTACAAGGTGTGGACCAGATATCAACCACTATTAGAACCTCAGACGCCATGGTGGCTATTCCCATTAGAGGCATTATAAATATGGAAAGTAATTGGGCAACTTACAGCCAATTACTAAAAGAAGAGCAAGGGCATCTGAAATTAAAATCATTTGAGGAGACAAGGCATTACCTCACCAATTGGCTCCAATACCACCGGCTACAAAATGAATTTAATTTGGATAAAAAAATAGGTTTTAGAAAAGAAGAATCTAAATTACAAATTGTATTATTAAAAAACAATAAGAAATTATTATCCAAAATTTATAACCTATTACTGGAATGGAACCTGAAAGATGAGCAAGTACAAGATGTTATGGTAAAATGGGCCCAGGACATCGGCTACACAATATAGATGGAACAGTGGGAAAGACAGTGGAGGTCAGACATCAGATTTACCGCCTGTTACACCATCAAGGAAAATTTCATGAAATGTTATATAGGTGATATATGACACCCTCCAAACTAGCCAAGATTTATAAACTAAGATCCAATCTATGTTGGAAATGTAATAAAGCAGAGGGGCAATGTTTCATGTATGGTGGGGCTGTGAGAAAGTTAAAAGTTTCTGGGGGTGTATTCATGATGAATTAAAAAAGATGTTCAAAACCTCTATAGAAAAGAAATCTGAGGCGTTTCTGTTGGGCATTATAGGAAATGACATCCCACAGGATAAGAAAAGGCTATTTTTATACTCCACAGCCACTTGCTAGAAACTGGAAAGGAGACATTATTCCCAATAAGGAAGATTGGATAAGTAAAGTATGTGAATTCATAAGAATGGTTAAATTAACGGCAGCTATAAGAAATCAGTCCAACCAGAATTTAAGGAAGGAATGGCAATGTTTTGAGGACTATATGAAAAAACACTGTTCTAAGAACAGTGCATAGAATAAGTATATAAAGATGTTTCAAACGAAGGTAAAATTAATGATGGATACATATTGATTATTACAAGACACAATGCTAAAGTATTTATAACATAAAAGATGTTGAGTTGTGATGGAGGGAAGCCACACGGGTGTAAATTGTTGTTTTTTATTTTCATGTATATGGATTTTGTAATTTGTTTTTCTTGAATAAACAGAAAAACAAAAAGAATTTGCCATAAGTTAGAAGGCACTGAGGTAGCAAGAACGGAGTTCACAGGCTACCAGCTTACTACTCAAGTATTCCTTGCAGGATGAAAAACCACTTTTGTATGCTTTCCTGCATTGGAATCCCACTCTGCCCCTCTTAGCATACAGGGCTCCACTTCATTTCATCCAGTGACATGAGCAGACATGAGGCAAGGTGAGGCAGCTGCCTCTGGTGGCAGGATCCACGGGGACAGGAGATCTACACAGTCCTTGGAGGCCAGATTTGCCATCACCTTGGCAGTCCCCGCCATGCCACCTCTACAGCAGCCTCTTGGCAAATAGGAGGCACTGCTGGTCTCCCCCCACCCCCAGGGAGGAAATGGTGGGGGCTGCCTTCTGAAGTTTCCTGGACTCTGGCCCTGCCAAGCTGATTCAGAGTGGGCCCCTTCCTTCCCCGCCCCCCGCGAACAGCCTTAGATTCCCACTTCAACCTTTGGGTAAATCTTGTTCCTAATGTTGATCTCCATTCACCCCCTTGTTCCCAGTATAGGTCTTTATTCCCCCCCCCTTTACTTCCTGATGGAGATCTCCACTCACCCCTTCCTCCCTGGTAGGGCATGGCCCAATTTGTGCCCAAATATCTTGGGCTGGCCCTGTCTTTGGGCAACAGTACACAGCCCCATGTACTGAAGCAGCATGTGGGCTCCTTTAGCAGCATGCCTATATTGGCTCCATGCTGTGTGCCCATTTCATGGGGCAGGAGCAGTGAACAAAATAAAAAAAGAGTCATGGTAAGTAAATAGATAGCACTATGAAGAATTCAGAAAGAGTTAATTTATAAACATATTTATATTTGTACAAGAGCAGCTCAAAATATTTAGTTTAGCCAAACTTTCAGTGCTAAATGGGAAGGGAAACAAAGAGAAACATCACTTTTAATGCCAGTAAGAAACACCAGGTTCAAACAGGAATCAAGCTGATACGAATACTAGTATGATCAGCGCTATTTTTCTAGAAAAAGAGGTGCCAGAACTCACCATTAACTCTTTCTCTTAGACTGGCAATGGTGCCCACCTGAGAGATGCCGGAACTCACCTGAGAGGTGCTGGAAGTGAGTTCTGGTGAGTTTCAGCTGAAAAAAAGCCCTGAGGATGATACTGGTAACCAAATAAACACACAGCTGCAATGCTGAGAAAAGCTCCACCACCCGAATTTTAAGGGACAGAAGCCCTAGATGGTCATCTTCATGTCTTGCCCTCACCCCCAGTTACTTCTTATCTAGCGCTACTAAAATGGGGCTTTGATCCTAGGAAACCCCATGCATGCAACTCAGAAAGGGGGAGCAGGGTAGTGCATACCCCCTCTGCCATGTGTTCAGCAGAAGACAGGAAAGGTTGTATGGGCATCGATTCTGCCATGTAATTGGGAACTCTCTGGTATCAGGGTTTCCAATGACAAATACAGCTCCACAGATAGTCCCCTTTGCATCTTCCACTAAACAATCATGTGAATTGATCCAAAGTCCAAGGGGTGTGATTGAAACTCCAGGTGTAAAGAGAAAGGGCTTTTGGCTAAGCTCAAGCGTGAATGGCACCTCCACTGATGAGTGTGTTTAGCCAATGGGAAGATCTCTTAATTAACTTTTATAACTACAGGTATGCCTAGAAATCTCTGCATAAACTCTAAATGCAGGGCACAAATATGCACACATAGCGAAAAGATGCTAACCCAACCATCTTAAATACATTTAGGAAGCAAATCACACAAGTCACTTTTTCGTTTCCTTAAGTCACATCATGTGTACAAGCCTAAAAATAGGGTTTTGAGCATGGTTTTAAGGCATACAAATAAAATGATGTAGGCATGCATTTTTGAACAGAAATAAATAAAAATATATCCCAAACTCTTCTATAGAAGAAAGCATACTGAACATTCCCGTTTATAAAACAAATTAAAACACTTTCCTCAAAAACTAGGGCAATGACAGTGTTCTGGCAATAGCTTAATTCTAAAGAAGTTACTCGCGGGGATAGAAATGAAACGCACTTCCAATAAGTTTTACTTACAGCTTGCACCTTACCACTAAGCAGCACCACCAATCCCAGAAAGAGCGTGATTTGTGAAACCCTGCACAAAAAAGACAAAATTGCCATCGTTACAGCGCATGCCGTCCCGGGCGCTGCCGAGAGCCTGAAAAGCGGCCCGTCTCCCCGGGGAAGGCGCCACTTACCGGCCAGTGGGGCGGGCGACGCGCAGCGGCGGGGGGCGCCTCATCCTCGTCTCTGGATCCGCGCACGGGAAGGCGCCCTGCGAGGCAGACTGAGGAGCGACACGCGCGTGAGAAGGGCAACGGGCCGCCGCGCGGGGCAGGGCCGGCCGGGAGAGACCCCCGCTCCCTCCCCGCTCCCCCGAGCCCTCCCGGGCGGCAGCGGCTTCTGCACGAGAGGGAGCCCCGCGCTTGGTGCCGCTCGGGGCAGGGACTCACCTGCCCTCGCTCTCCTCGCGCGCCCGGAGCTGCGCGCCTCTCGGCCGGCCGCGGTCCGGAGTGCGGCGGGTGCGGCCCTCGGCCAGCGGCTGGCGCCTCCCCCCCCCCGCGGCCCCCGGGGCGGGGCGGCGGGGCGGGGCCTGGGCAGCGCACAAGCGGCGCCGGGCGGCGAGCTCGCCTTTCCTCCTCGGCAGGCGCCGGAGGCGGACGCAGGATCGGGGCCGCGGCGCACGTGCGAGCGTCAGGCTCGGCAGCGAGAGGAGGACGAGGATGGGCCGCCCCGCGCGGGATCCGCCGCTCGCGCTCCTGCTGGCTGCGCTGCTGCTGCTGCCGCTGCTCCTCCTCGAGCGGCGCTGGGCGGCCGAAGCGGCGGCGGCGGTGAGTAGTAGGTTGTGTGCGACCCCGCCGCGCTCGCTCCGGAGCAGGCGCTCCGCCCGGGGAGCCCTCTCGCCCCTTCGAGGCGGCGGCGGCGGCGGCTGACCCGGGACGGTCTCGGGCGGCGCGGCTGGCCGGCCCTGGGCGCCTTTGCGCGCCGCCGGGAGACCCGCCTGCTGGAGAACATGCAGAGCGTCTCGATTTCGTGCCTTTTCTCTCTAGCTAGACTTTTGCGATATGTGGATGTGGATAGGATAAGGAAAAGCTTTCCGGGGTTGCTGAGGTGGTCCGTGTTCTCGGCATGTTTCCAAATGATCGGTCCTACTTGTGTGAATCTGGTTCCCTGTAGAATCCCACTTGGCTGCATTTCCCCCATTGCCACCACGAGTGGTCCAGACGCAGTTGTGTGCGCCTGTGGCACAAAGACCCTCTGCGAGGGGCACTGGTGGAACAACTTTGAAGTCACTTCACTGTCAGCTCCACTTTTGGAGACGTCTGGATCAGTAATGGATTGGAGACAAGCAGGGCCGTCTTGACCCAGGGGTGCAAGGGGTGCAGGGCACCCAGGCACTGAATTCTGGGGGGCACCAGGCACCCGCCGCTGAAGCCACCTAAGCTCTTAACTATCTACCTGTTATGAAATAATAATTTTGATCAAGCTAGAAAAACAAAGTACATATATATACCTAGGTATTACTGAAATGTATACCTACTCTTTCACTCAAGGACTTTCGACTTTGTGTGCTCATTTACCAAAGATGCGCAAGCTTATCATTCACAACGGCAGCGCTTGTCAGACTCAAAAACGGCGCTTGCCATTCTCAACGGCGCCATGCACGCAAAATTAACTCTTACATCAAAATATCATGTTACATATTGTATTGAGCTGCTATGCGGCAGCGGGGTCAGCAGCACCTTTGACACGACTGAAGCTTCGCTAAACTAAATTTGGGGGCGCTGGGCGGATCTTTGCACCCCGGCGGAGCATATGCTAAAGATGGCCCTGGAGACAAGAACCAGACTTGGAGGCGCTGTTGGTGGGTTTTCGGACCAGGAAAGTGGCAGGCAAACTGCTTTGGGGGTGGCCTTTCCCCCAAGTCTTGGATTTGGAGACCCTCATTGAGCGCTGTCATTTGAGGCCTAAGAGGCTTCTGTAGCACCCATCCTTGACAGGGAAAGCCAGAGTAGTGTATGGCTGGGGCTGTTTTTGAAATTTAAGTTGCTGTAAAATACAACAGCTGGCTCCTACTGGAGCTGGCCACTGAGGACATAACTCCCCACTTAAACAAGTACTTCAGCTTCTGTTCTGCTTTCGGGCACAAATCAAAGTGCTTCACTTTTAAACCATCTCAGACATTGATGCCTCCTATTACAGCAGCAATCTTCAGCCACCTTGAACCCACACATGAATTGGGGGACTCTTTCTCAAACCTTTTCATACACGTTTAAGGTGGTAGTGCTGCTGTTTTGACCCACCTAGGCTGCAACCTGGCAAGGGATCTCATCAGGTAAGATCCAGGGTCAGCACGAGGCTTCCTGAACTTAATGTTTGGCATACAAGGCCTTCCTCTCTGAGGTTCCCTAGCCACTGAAATTAGGTGGGTGGTGACAGGGCAAAGGGCTTTCTTGGCGGTGGTACCTTGAGGTGTAGTCCCCTCGTGGGGAGGGTGTGCCTAGTGCAGAATTTGATGTCCTTCTGGCACAAGCAGATTTTTTAATTTGTCAGCATTTTGCTGAGGCTGTAAGGCAGATGTGCACATCAGGCAGGCTGAGGCAGCCACCTTTGGTGGCAGAACCCCAAGCACCCCTGCTGGTGGGGAAACCACATGAGATCTCACGTGAGCGCCGCAAGATCTCACTGGAACCTACTGCTGTCAGTGCTGCTTTGCAGGCACTGCCACACAACCCAGGTAAAGGAGGTGGTAGCAGCAGCCGGGCAGCACCTTTGATGTTTTGCCTCAGGCATCAAAATGTGATGTGCTGCTCTTGTGCAGCTGCCATTGTTTTATTGCTTCTGCTGGATTTTGTCACTGCTGTTGCTTGCTGTGTTTAACATTGGGTCTTATTCTAAATGTGTTTTATCATAATTATGTATGCTACCCTTGTATAGTTAAAAAAACCCAAACACCTGAAAGGTGATGTATAAATATGAACAAAAAGTGTCTGTGTCTCTCTGGGATTACCAAGGATTACTGAAAAATGTAAAATAGTAGTAGAAATACAACAGATCCTTAATGGTTTAAAAATATCATCATGCTCAGTAATGTAGGCTTATGAATTAGAGAGGCCAAACTTCTGAGGAAAATTGCTTTCCTGGTTTCCAGCCCACAGAACAATAAACTGCAGTATGCAAGGAGTCTTTTCAATGGTTCAAGCTACATCCACCTCTGCTAAGTATTCATTATTACATATAACCTCAAACTTCATTAGCTAGAGCCTGTGCTTTGCATTACAAGCAGCAACTGTTTTGTGGAGGGATTATGTTCCATGGCACAGCACACTTATGTGAAATCGCATATAATCAACACCAATTGAAAAAGAGTGTTGGGATTGGCTACATGGCACCAATTGTCCCTCCACTTTTTCTGTCTGAAATTGAACAAAGCATTCTATTGCTTGACGGTTTAACCCACTATTGGTCTTGTCCACTCAATCCACCTAAGCCTGTCTTCGCATGCCGGGGAAGTTCCTAACTCACTGAGGGTTTGGGACCCATTGGCTATCCTTACCTGGTTTAGCCAACCAGCCCAAGCTGTTTTCTCGGGTGTGGCCGCTGTTATAGGCTAACAGCTTCTAGGAGCTGGAGGTGTTGGGATAGGAGTCAAGTGCAGGTCAGCAATAATGGCAGCAATTCACCTGTGCCAGTGAAATTAACTCTGTTCAGGGAAACAAAAATACAGCTTGGCCATGTGGCCTCAGCAACCCTTTCCAGCAGGTCTTTCCCCTATGGAGAAGTTGCCGGGACTGAAGGTCCCTTCCTCCCCTCGTTAAAGCTCCCCCTCTCCAGGATGTTTCCCAAGCAGTGTCAAACTGTGTCTGTACACAACTAATCTGTATTCCGCCCTCTTCATTTCTCTGCGTGTACTGGGAGAACGGGTGGGGAGAGGGGAGGGAAGCTGGACACAGCAGGAGGGGGAGTCTGAACTTCTCCCTATCACAGGTTTTTCCTGCTCACTAAATCCTGTTCCACTTCAGCATCTGACACCTCTTCCCTGTCTTCTCCCTTTGACTGCTCCTCAGTGTCCCACCACCAAGCCCCTAGCTCTGAGCCTGCCTCCTCTGGGGGTTCCCTTGGGTGCCTCCCACCATTCCTTTTCATCCAGCTAGTCCAGGACAGCAGGTGAGAACTGAGTGCAAGGTGGGGACCAAAGGTGGACAAACTGCCCCAGAAGGAGTATGACGTGTCATCCCCTCCCCTGAGATCCCATACACTGCAAAAGAACTGTATCAATATATGATACTATATTGTAAAAATACAATTAGGATTTCAAAAGGAGTGGTGAATGTAGGCAATTTAAATCAACTGGAGTAGTTTCAAGTCAAACAGACTCTGATGCTTAAAATTGGGTAGTGCTCCCAAAGAACTATGATAAATTAACTGTGTGATATTTAGACACACAGAAAAATATAGGAACACAGTCTCACACAAGACAATACTTGTAAATTAAGAGGAAGCACGTTTCCCCCTTCAAAACTGTACTCTGGGTTTTTTTAAAAGGATGAATTAAAAATAATACATTTGGAGTTATAAATCAAACAAAACAGCATCATGTTAAACAAATAAAGAAGAAACAGAGATAAACTATTTGTGTATGCTGTTCCTCTCTGCAGGCACTCTGACTGGAGCATTCTGTGAGACTCTAGCCCTTGATGGACAGGTCTAGCTTCCTTTTTTATTTTATTTTATTAACACATAAAACACGTACATATACATTTACACAATACACGTACACAACACACTACCTTATTTTCATAACATAAAACATACCTACATTACTCTATATAATACCTACCTATACTATACATACCAACATACCTACACACCTACCCCACACAGACACGCAGCAAGTGACTTGACTTCCAGCCATTCTTGTTACGCTACTTTATTTTTCCAACTAGCTTAAATGCATTTAATTATTTCTTTAATCTCAACTTCTATATTAACTTTCTTTTCACTAATCATTTTCTGGATTCACTCAATATCTGTCAGAAATTCTACTTTTTCCACATAAATTTTGGTGTAGCCCACTCCTTATTCACTTTTTGTACCATATCTCCTCTTATCCTCCCTGTTAGTTTGGCAATATGGAAGTATTCCATCATTTTAGATAACCAGTCTGTTTTAGTTGGGGCGCTGCTGGTTTTCCAATTTTTGGCAATCAATAACCTTGCCGCCGTATTTGCATACATAAATATTGGTCTGACCGTTCTTTTTATTACCTTTGACCTAGGAGAAAGGATTTTGGTTTTTCCCCCCAAATGAAAATCTAAACATCTTTTTCAGTTCGTTATAGATATTTTCCCAGAATCCTACTATCCCTTTGCCCTCCCACCACATATGTAGAAAGGTTCCTGCCCCATTGTTGCATCTCCAGCAGACATCACTACAGTATTTGTACATTTTTGCCAGTCTGGCCGGGGTCGGGTACCATCTGTATTGCATTTTCATTACATTATCTCTTAAATTATAGCATCCCGTAAATTTGATATCTCTTTTCCACAGCCGTTCCCATTGGCTCATCGTAATAGGTAAAGGTAAAGGGACCCCATTAGGTCCAGTTGTGGCCGACTCTGGGGTTGCGGCGCTCATCTCGCTTTATTGGCCGAGGGAGCCAGCGTACAGCTTCCGGGTCATGTGGCCAGCATGACTAAGCCGCTTCTGATGAACCAGAGCAGCGCATGGTAACGCCGTTTACCTTCCCGCCAGAGCGGGACCTATTTATCTACTTGCACTTTGAAGTGCTTTTGAACTGCTAGGTTGGCAGGAGCAGGGACTGAGCAACGGGAGCTCACCCCGTTGCGGGGATTTGAACCGCAAGTGATCAGCAAGTCCTAGGCTCTGTGGTTTAACCCACAGCGCCACCCGCATCCCTTTAGCTCATCATAATATTTTTTCCTAAATCCTGGGTCTAGCTTCCAATTAACACACTTCAGTTCCCCTCCCACTCACGCCACACTGGAATCACTCTTCTCACCCAGGTGTTGCATTTTATTTTATTTTGGAGATGGGATTTGGTTGGTTATTTTAGTCAAGGATCGGCAGCGCAGCATTCGTGCTGCTTTGGCATGTGTGCCTTGCTGAGCCTTACTTTGAATATGCCTGGTAAGCCTTATGACGTGCTTCATCTGAAACCTAGTTCACCCCTAAACCATTTCAGAGTAGAAGAGAGTTTCCAGAGTTACAGGCTTCAACCCAGTTCCTCTATATGTGTGGAGCAGCTGTCTGGCCTTCCATTCCATGTATGTTTTTGAAGAGCAAGTTTCTACAACAGTTGGCAGGGGAGTCCTAGGCATGTCTTGTTTAAGTATCTTTTCCCTTCTCCAGAGTTTGTTATTTTATGTCTTTAGGCCTCTGCTGTACAGTTTCCTTTCTCTGGACTAAGCCACTGCTCTTTGCACCCCAATTCAAACTGCTTCCTGGAATGCATCTCCAAGGTACTTAAGACTCTGAGTCACTTAAAACCTCCTTTGGGATTTTAATTGTACAGATCTGTATCACTTCAAGGGGATTCACCAATGTCCTGTGAATACTCTCCTAGCAAACTGAGGCAGTGTCTATAGGCCTGTTTGGGCAACTCTGTTCTTGGAATGTTTCCTGCAGACAGTTCCCACCCAGACTGAAAGCAGGCCACAGGAATGGGTGGATCATAGGTATGGCATACTGGACCAGACCTCCATCCTGACTTACGTTTCCGTTTCCTGCCTAAGGGAAGAGATGCCCGAAGAGACATAAATAAATGATCTCACAGTAGTTTTGAAATTTTAACAATGTAGCAAAACTAATCTGGCAATAAATGTGCTTGTTAATTGTGAGTTATCTCAGTTCAAAATGTGACTATCTGTGTGAAGGAGTAATTGGCCCATATATGTTTGTTATTGCTTTCCCCCTGTACATTAACCCTTTTCTTTCTTTGGTCTCTTTTGCATTCTTTTACCTCCAAAACCTCAATTTATTGTGTAAGATGTTTTCTAGCAGATAGAAAAGTACCCACCAAAGTCAAGACCTTTAACTAAGTGTTCCATTGTCTTCACATCAATTAAAGGTAAAGGTAAAGGTACCCCTGCCCGTACGGGCCAGTTGTGTCCGACTCTAGGGTTGCGTGCTCATCTCGCTCTAGAGGCCGTGAGCCGGCGCCGTCCGAAGACACTTCCGGGTCACGTGGCCAGCGTGACAAAGCTGCAGCTGGCGAGCCAGCACCAGCACAGCACACGGAAATGCCGTTTACCTTCCCACTATAAAGCGGTACCTATTTATCTACTTGCACTTAAGAGTGCTTTCAAACTGTTAGGTGGGCAGGAGCTGGGACCGAACGATGGGAGCTCACCCCGCCGCGGGGATTCGAACCGCCGACCATACGATCGGCAAGCCCTAGGCACTGAAGTTTTACCCACAGCGCCACCCGCGTCCCTTAACATCAATTACATTATTCATAAACCACCTTTTAAAATAGGTTCACCATCTCTGTGCTTCTTCTTAAGTTTGAGAGAAAAATCTTTGTTGAGGCCAGTTATATGGGACAGTAGTTGAGGAGCAGATCAGTTAGAGCAGAGAAGACTGAATGAACATTACTGGGATTTCAAAGGTGGAATTGACATCTGGGGAGAATTTCCGAAAGGTGGCTCTTTGTTCTAGCTCTTAGGCAAGTCAATCGAAAAACTGCATTCTTTTGGCACAACAATTTTGGGGTCTTTTTTTAAAAAAGCTCAACAACTTTTGGGGTGTCCTGGTGGCCTTTACTTTTTGAAATATGGCAACCCTAATGGTAATCCATAGACCCCCCCAGAGTAACTGTCTGGCTTGCCTAATTTTTAACCAAGGCTGGATATAAAGTCTGCTCACCATTTGCAAAATAAGGGGGAAATATTTTCAAAAATGTGTATCATGGGCGTAACCAGGATTTATGTTGGTGGGGGGAGAACCTCAGTTAAGTATTTTTATGGATTTATTTGATCTTGGGGGCAGCTGCCCTTTCCCCTGCTCCCCTTTGGCTACGCCCATGATGTGTATATGAGAGAGAACGCTTTGTGTGAGAACTAAGGATTCTTGTTTCAGATAAGATTGGACCACTATCCCCCTTCCCCGGCCTCAATTCTTGTTCAATTCATTCCAAATGAGAGATGAACTCTCCCAACCCTCCTTCCCTCCCATCTCACTTACTGGGCTAAGGCTGATGGCAAACTGTGACTGGCAGGAAGGGGGGAGGGATGTCTTCTCCTTCTCCTTCCTGCTTCCTGCCACTACCAGAGGAAGGGGAACAGACCTCTTTTTCCTTGACTCTCTCTGCTTGCTGTGGCTTGCTACTTCAGCCCGGTAAATGGAATAATTCACAAGAACTCTATATCCTAATAAGAAGATTGACATCTTCATACTTTGAGAATGCCTGATTCTTATAAGGACTAAACTCAGAGAACTTTAAAATAAACTAATCTCTCCTGCTTTTTGATAGGATGCCACGACCAAAACCCTACCAAAGGAAATGCTTGTCACCTCATCTGCCTTTTTCTTGTTGTTTTTCTAAAAGTGAGATTCTCTGAATTTATGGGCACAATCCAGCAGTGCATTCATTTCCATAAAGCACAGTTAAATAAATAAATGGAATAGCACCAGAACAGCTGCCATACATTTCAACAGGGTTAACTGAAGAGTCTGAAAGTCTTAAAACTTGGGTTGCTCTGTCTGTGGTCAATTTACCTCCCACCCCCCCCCCCCCGGCCGCCGCTGTGGCTTCTAATATTGCGTGTTTTGGTATTGATTTACAAGCCAAGTGTTATTTACTTTTATTGTGGGAAGCAGTGCTATTTTTCTAGAAAAAGAGGTGCTGGAACTCACCATGAACACCTTGTTCTCTTATGATGGCAATGGCACCCACCTGAGAGGTCCTGGAACTCAGTTCAGGTGAGTTCTGGCTAAAAAAAAAGCCCCGGTGGAAAGCAATGTGTTACTGCGAAGTAGGGGGATGGAGGATTTTTGTATCTAAGCATGGGTCAGGATCTGAATGTTTTTGTGTTATTACGATAGATGGGCAATAGACTCCTGATCAGAGAATCATAGAGTTGGAAGAGACCCAAGGGTCATCTAGTCCAATCCCCTGCAATGCAGGAATCTAATTTTTTGATGCAAGCAAAAAATACCCTTGAAACCTTATGGGAAGAAGGGGGGAAAATCTAAATGTTAAGTTGTGGGCGAACATAGCAGACGACACAGCGATTCTTCAAACAGCTCTTCTTTATTCAGATGTCAGAACAGAACTAAGCTGAGGGGCTCAGTCAGCCTGCTTATATAGAGCTCCAGAACAATGTAACTGTTGCCATTTTCTAAAACTATCCAATCACTGAACGTCACTTTTTGATCCTTCATTTGCATACAAACTATCCAATCACTGAACGTCACTTTTCGATCCTTCATTTGCGTAACTATCTACAGTATCCCCCTGCTGGCCCAGGGTGAGAACTTCAGTACATAACACTAAACATGGTAATATTGCTTGTATCCCTTTTTTTAGCTTTAAGAACTGACTTTGAATTAAAGCAAGAGTGGGGAACCTCTTTGGGCCACTTCCTCAGAACCCTCCCCAGGCACATCCTATACTAGTTTTGCTTTGTTCCCTAAGTATTTAGGAAACAAGGAACGGCTAAGGGAGCTGGGCATGTTTAGCCTGGAGAAGAGGAGGTTAAGGGGTGATATGATAGCCATGTTCAAATATATAAAAGGATGTCACATAGAGGAGGGAGAAAGGTTGTTTTCTGCTGCTCCAGAGAAGCGGACACGGAGCAATGGATCCAAACTACAGGAAAGAAGATTCCACCTAAACATTAGGAAGAACTTCCTGACAGTAAGAGCTGTTCGACAGTGGAATTTGCTGCCAAGGAGTGTGGTGGAGTCTCCTTCTTTGGAGGTCTTTAAGCAGAGGCTTGACAACCATATGTCAGGAGTGCTCTGATGGTGTTTCCTGCTTGGCGGGGGGTTGGACTCGATGGCCTTTGTGGTCTCTTCCAACTCTATGATTCTATCATTCTATGATTCTATTTTTGCCAGACTAGGATGTGTCCTTGAACTCTTCTTGTCTCAGTGGAGAACAGAAGGGTTTGTGGAAAGTAGTCTACTGTTCAAAGGTAACATTTACATTTGTTGTTCCACTCATTTCTCCCTCTGGCCCAGGACACCATTGGCCCCTTAAAGTTGCACCAAAAGGAATGCTACCTTTAGGCTGTTTACAGAAAATGGCAGGAAACCATAATTATGGATTTCCTGTTGTTGTTGTTTAGTCGTTTAGTCCAAGTTGTACCTAAAAAATCCCATGTTTAACAAACCTGAAAACAAAGGTCAAGAATTATTGTACACAGAATTATACACAGATGAGCAACAAGCAGCACAGATATTTTCTGGAAGCACAAAGAGCTTTTGGCAAGTAGACACAAAGCTAATTGTTTATTATGCAAGGACTCTTCAATCTCTTTACCATTTTCCCATATACATCCCACAACCTGATGGGTATTTAGCTAGCTGTTAATATTCCTCTATTGTATTTGCTGCTTATGGCAACTTCTTGACCCTTATTTTTAGGTATGCAACAAAGGAATGCACTCCATCTAAGCATGTGGTGTAGTGGTTAAGAGCGGTAGTCTCATAATCCGGGGAACCGGGTTCGCGTCTCCGCTCCTCCACGTGCAGCTGCTGGGTGACCTTGGGCCAGTCACACTTTGAAGTCTCTCAGCCCCACTCACCTCACAGAGTGTTTGTTGTGGGGGAGGAAGGGAAAGGAGAATGTTAGCCGCTTTGAGACTCCTTAAAGGGAGTGAAAGGCGGGATATCAAATCCAAACTCTTCTTCTACAAATGAACTCTACATAAAATAGATCTGAGTCAACATCCCAGAAGTTTCCTGCCTGCTTTCTGTGTGTGCAAACTGCATTGGGCTACAGGATGTACTATTTTAGTAAATTAGGCATCTCTAATATAAAATTCCATGTGCTGCTATCTCATGAGATTTATCCAGAAAATCAAGCAAATATGCAGCTGTAGAATCACAACTACTTAAAGCTATGGGATAATAAAACCTTCCCGGAAGCTGGGGAATGCCTTGACCCTGGTCTAAATATTACAGATGAAGTATGACCCAGTGATTGAAGTGCCTAGTTGTGTGAGACTAGTATGGTAATTTGATACAGAGTTTCCTTGATTTCCCACAGATTTTTTCCCATCCCCTTAAAGAGTCAATAGCTGGTTGTTGTTTTTGTATGTATTTTAACTGTCATACCCCTAGGTCTAATTATGTTGTTATTCCGGTTTGGAAATGGGGAGTACTGTAGCAGTTTATTTATTTATATATCTATTTTTAAAGTGTGATAAATATAAAGACTGCATTTAAATATTAAATAGTTGTATGATACAGCCTTACAACACATTCCCTTTCAGAAATAAGTCCCAGTGCTTACTACTAGTATGTGTGTACATACTAGTGACCTCCAAATTTTGGGACTACAGATCCCATCATCCATGAGCATTTGCCATCCTGTTTGTGGGTGATAGGAGTTGAGAGTCCAGCAACATTTGAAGGGTGCTAGATTGGGGAGGGCTGGCATTATACTCCAGCCTTAATGAAACTCATAGCATGACTTTGGGCAAATCTCCCAGAGATTTATTTCATAAAATTTATATACCTCTTGATGGTAGGAAAAAACCTCAAAGCGATTAGAATTGTTGGGATAAAGCAGAAAGCTTAATGTATAGTGCTCTAAACTTCTCAGAGGAAATGTAGCATATAAAGAAGCAAGCAAATAATGAAATAAAATATATTTCGGGGAAATGGAAGTCCCTTACATATAATTTTGTCCAGAATATAAAACATATTGAGGAAGATATTGAGCCAAGAGCATAAGGTCAAACAGATTCCTCACTGGCCTTGCAGACAACTTCATTGTCCAGAAAGTGGGAGAAGCAACAAGAGGAACAGCCATTTTAGATCTGGTCCTAACCAATGTTGATGACCTGGTTAGTGGGGTAGAAGTGGAAGGATCATTAGGCGCGAGTGATCATGCTCTTCTGAAGTTTACTATACAGCGGAAAGGAGCAGCCAAGCATACTAGGACTCAATTTCTCGACTTTAAGAAAGCCGACTTCATAAAACTTAGGGAAGTGCTTGGTGAGATCCCATGGACAGTAATACTAAAAGGAAAGGGAGTTCATGATGGCTGGGAGTTTGTTAAGAGGGAGATAGTAAAAGCACAACTTCAGGCAATACCAATGAGACGGAAACATGGAAGGTGCCTAAAGAAGCCAGGGTGGCTATCTAAAGAACTTTTAACTGAGTTAAGATTAAAAAAGGATGTGTACAAAAAATGGAAAAGGGGGGAAACCACCA